>NC_045983.1:3673968-4273968 GCF_010909765.2 Amblyraja radiata | reverse complement strand
ATGGAATAGTTAGGGTGAATGCACAGTCTTTTACCCAGAGTAGAGGAATCAAGTAGGGGACATTGGTTTAAGGTGCGGGGGAAAAGATTTAATAACAACTTGAGAGGCTACATTTATCACACAGAGGGTGGTAGGTAAACGGAGTGAGCTGCTGGAGGAGGTAGTTGAGGCAGGTAGCATCACAATGTTTTAAAACATTTGGACAAGTACATGGATAGGTCAGGTTTAGTGAGATATGGGCCAAACGCAGGCAGGTGGGACTAGTGGATGGGGCACGTTGGTCATAGTGGGCAAGTTGGGCCGAAGGACTTATTTCCATGCTGTATGACTCTCTGCGACTCTGAATATTTAACATCATCTGATAATTGGTAAAATGTGCCTGAATGGTCAGCAGTGAGCTGGATTACAAAATACGCTTCAAATGGCTCCATGACAAATCGAGAATCATTTCAATGTTCCCTTGTGTCAGGAAAGGCTTTGGCAGATGTCAGAACTATTAGACTGTTGCTGAAACAGGGGGGGGGGTTAACAAAAAATTGAAGGGGCGAGTATTAAAATAATGAAAAAAAGGAAAAAAAGAATAAGAGAAGAACAGAGAACAGATCATGAGAGGAATAGAATTCGAGAATGATCCCAGGAATTAATTGGTTAACTTGTGATGAGCGTTTGACTGCACTGGGCCCGTACTCGCTGGAGTTTAGAATTGAATTGAATCCTTTATTTGTCATTCAGACCTTTCGGTCTGAACGAAATGCTGTTGCCTGCAGCCATACATGTAATAATAACAAAACACAATAAACACAAATTAACATCCACCACAGTGAGTTCACCAAACACCTCCTCACTGTGATGGAGGCAAAAGTCTTAGAGTTACTGTCTCTTCCCTCCTCTTCTCCCTCTGCGCCGAGGCGATACCCCACCGGGCGATGGTAAGTCAGTCCCGCATAGAAGAATGAGGAGGGGGGGGGGAACCTCATTGAAACTTTACTGAATAGTGAAAGGCTTGTATAGAGTGGATGTGGAGAGGATGTTTCCACTAGTGGGAGAGTCTAGGACCAGAGGTCATGGCCTCAATATTAAAGAACGCTCCTTTAGGAAGGAGATGAGGAGGATATTTTTTTAGTACAGAGGGTGGTGAATCTGTGGAATTCTTTGGCACAGAATTCTGTGGAGGCCAAATCAATGGATATTTTGAAAGCAGAGATAGATAGATTCCTGAGTAGTACGGGTGTCAGGGGTTATGGGGAGAAGGCAGGAGAATGGGGTAAGGAGGGAGAGAGATAGATCAGCCATGATTGAATGGCAGAGTAGACTTGATGGGCAGAATGTCAATGGGCAGAATGTAAAAATTGGAAAGAGAGGACTCTCAAGTTGTTAGTAAATCTTTTCCCCCGCACCTTAAACCAATGTCCCCTACTTGATTCCTCTACTCTGGGTAAAAGACTGTGCATTCACCCTAACTATTCCATTCATGTTCTTCTTCTTCTTTTCATGTCCATCTTGTTACAAATTGAGTATAGAAGTTGGGATGTAATGTTAAAATTGTACAAGGCATTGGTGAGGTCAATTCTGGAGTATGGTGTACAATTTTGGTCGCCTAATTATAGGAAGGATGTCAACAAAATAGAGAGAGTACAGAGGAGATTTACTAGAATGTTGCCTGGGTTTCAGCAACTAAGTTACAGAGAAAGGTTGAACAAGTTAGGGCTTTATTCTTTGGAGCGCAGAAGGTTAAGGGGTGGCTTGATAGAGGTCTTTAAAATGATGAGAGGGATAGACAGAGTTGACGTGGATAAGCTTTTCCCACTGAGAGTAGGGAAGATTCAAACAAGGGGACATGACTTGAGAATTAAGGGACTGAAGTTTAGGGGTAACATGAGGGGGAACTTCTTTACTCAGAGAGTGCTGGCTGTGTGGAATGAGCTTCCAGTGAAGGTGGTGGAGGCATGTTCGTTTTTATCATTTAAAAATAAATTGGATAGTTATATGGACGGGAAAGGAATGGAGGGTTATGGTCTGAGTGCAGGTATATGGGACATGGGGAGAATACGTGTTCGGCACGGACTAGAAGGGTCGAGATGGCCTGTTTCCGTGCTGTAATTGTTATATGGTTATATGTCCTTATTCTGCTCCTATTACTTATGACCTTATGACTTTATGAGGACGACTAAATACATAGTATTTTACCCAGAGCAGGGGAATTAAGAACAAAGTGGGGTGAGACAGCCAAAGAGAAAAAATAAAGGTAGAGGAAAGGAAATAAAGATAGGCAGAGAGAATAATGGGAGAGTGTATTTATATAGGAGCCAGGAAATCAAAGCCAAACACTTGAAAAGTAATTTTACAACTTAAGTATATTTACCAGATAGAGATTATCTCCTTACCTGCAGGAAATTAAAATCTTGTTGATTAAGGTTTAAATGGTTAGCTGACATACTGAAGAAACACAGAGAGATTTATTGAAAATGTCAGGTGATGAGACAAAGATCTACAGTCTAGAAATTCAATTTTTTTTTGCATATTTGTGGCAAAACTGATATGGGAGCGGATTTCTTCATAAAGTGTAAAGACAAAATGACACACATAACATTGTGGTGGCTGCCAAGACCAACATTCCAGACCTTGATCTCCGTGAGGTAACGCTGCCTCACCACTTGTGATTTTTTACATGACTATCACCAAGCTCTTTTGAAGCTCTACCCACGATAATCGGACCAAATAATAAATAAAATAACCAAAGAACCTTAAGCATCGATGAGGTAACGCACTGGGGAAAGACAGCGTTGGATTCAATTTTAATTAATGAGGAGGAAATAATAAGTCAAGTTGTATTATGCAGACATCTGCTGTTTAATAATCATATTATAGTCACTTTTACGGTGGAAATGAGAACGGAACAGATGATATAATCTGTTAAAACTGGGTTTCAAGGGAAGAAAGGAGGGGGATGGGACTGATAAATGAAAGAGAAAAGATAGCAAGAACTAGACAAAGACAAAATGAGAAAATGTGTAGGAAGGAACTGCTGGTTTATACAGAAGATAGACACAAATAGCTGGAGTAACTCAGCGGGTCAGGCAGCATCTCTGGCGAAAAGGAGTACAAGTTCAAGTTCAAGTGAGTTTATTGTCATGTGTCCCTGATAGGACAATGAAATTCTTGCTTTGCTTCAGCACACAGAACATAGTAGGCATTGACTACAAAGTAGGTGATCTTTCGGGTCGGAACCCTTCTTCAGACCCAGTGCCAGAGGAGATAGTTGAGGCAGGTGAGGCAACAGGAGAAAACGTTGCCATCGTGAATCAACATATGGGACAAAAGAGACCATGTAAAGGGCCTGTCCCACATACGCGATTTTTTCGGCCGCTTGCCGGCACCCATCATAGTCGCAGCAGGTCTCCGAAAATTTTCGACATTGTGAAAATCCAGCGGCGACCAGAAAAAGGTACGACTCTTTGGGCGACTACTCGTGACCATACAGGCGCCACCCCACGACATCGCGTACGTGGGACAGGCCCTTAAAACAGGAGGGATATAGAAGTGGCAGAGAAAATCCCCACAGAGACACAAGAAGGGCGCATTATATTAAACAGTATTAAAAGAACGTAGCATCAGGCACAAAGCGGAAAATATATCGGACAACAAAGGACTACATGAGAGTCTTTGACAATTATATTAGAACACAACATGTACTACATTGTCTGTTTCAGTGGGAAAATATATGGCTTGTTAGTATATCTTTTAACAGCAGTACTATTGAATAACAAATTTGCTAATGTTAGTTGAAGAAGGAATAATGTCCAATACAACAGGCTAAATCAATGTCTGACAAAAATTGAAAATTATTCATTCTATTTGTACACATTCAAATTCAGGACTATTTTACACAGTACAGAATAATTTCAACAAATTGAATGTCTATGACTACTGCCATCAGCAATGTGCCATTGGTAAACAAGGACGTTGAAGCGTCTGCAATGCCCTGAGCTGCCAGAGGTGGCTCAAGTAGTGAACACTGCCCGGTCCATCACGGGTACTGACCTCCCCACCATCGAAGGGATCTCCAGGAGTCGCTGCCTCAAAAAGGCAGCCAACATCATCAGAGACCCACACCAACCTGGCCACGCTCTCATTTCATTCCTGCCATCGGGAAGAAGGTACAGGAGCCTGAAAACTGTAATGTCCAGGTTCAGGTGCGGCTTCCTCCCTACAGCCATCAGGCCCCTGTTCACTGCCGTGTTTTGTTCATTATTGGCCATGACCCGAGTATGCTCAGGGGTGGCATCGAACAGGTTAAACACTACCACCTCCAAATAGGCTGCAAATTACACACACAGCCACATTATTTTGCACTTTGCACTATTATTGTTGATGTATTTGACTGTTTTATAATAGGTGCAGGAGTAGGCCATTTGACCCTTCGAGTAGGCCTTGGCCCTGTTTATATATATATATATATATATACTGAACTTATTTTTATTATAGTTTTTACAGAGAACTACGTTTACATGCCTGTTGTGCTGCTGCGAGTAAGAATTTTGTTGCTGCATTACGGGACATGACAATATAGTGTGGGAGCTTTCACATTATTAATGGAATTAGCGCCTTGAAGAGAATGGATTGAAGTTTACTATGATTGCAATCGTGGAGCGGAGACGTTATTCTGTGGGGCTTGGTACAAGGTGCAACTATCAGGATTGTTTCTAATAAGATAAGGGGCTGCAAAAGCTGAGTCTCAATGAATTGAGTACAAAGACATTTCTAGTGTAGCTGTGAACAGTGAGGTGTCAGCAGGCGGCACAGCAATTTAACCCCTGCCGTTCTCATTCTGGATAGCTGTATTCAAAGGGCATCAGTCACCCTATATAGATAAGGAAGCTTTGTTTTTCGGCAGTGTATTCTGTGTAAAATGCGTAGGGAAGAACTGCAGATGATGGTTTACACCGAAGATAGACACACGGTGCTGGGGAAACCCAGAGGAACAGGCAGCATCTCTGGAGAGAAAGATTGGGTGACGTTTCAGGTCGAGACCCTTTCTTCAGACTGTGAGTCAGGGGAGAGGGAGACCAGAGATATGGAAGGGTAAGCGGTGAAAGCGGCAGGTCAAAGCAGACGAGAGTCAGGGGTGAGGGAGGCACAGAGATAAGGAAGTATAAGGTGTGAAGATCAAGCAAAATGTAGAATCACTCATTTGTTAGCTAGGAGAAGGTGACAAGGAAGCAGAGCGAGATACAATTCAATCAAGGGGGACAGTCAGACTGGTTGGAGAACTAAGGTGGGGGAGGGATGGAGAGAGAGAATTTAGAGAAGTCAATATTCATACCGCTGAGGTGTAAGCTGCCCAAGCAAAATATAGGCTCTGTTACTCCAATTTGCACTAGGCCTCACTCTGATAATGGAGGAGGCCCAGGACAGAAATGTCAGTGTGGGAATGGGAGGGGGAGTTAAAGTGTTTAACAACTGGAAAATCAGGTAGGTTTAGGCGGGCTGAAGAGAGGTAAGAGTTGTGTGTGAATGTCCAGTGTCATGTGTCTAGTCATGTTCAGTCTTCAGTCCTATAGTTACAGTTCCATAGTTTCTTTGGTTTGTTAGTTATGATGTGTTCAGTTGTCAGTTAAGGTCTGCAGATATTTTAATGCTTTGCTCTGATGCCGCATAACCATTGTGTTTGAATGAAAAAGTTTAAAAATGCCACGACTGGTCATTGAGAATTCCGTGATCCAACAAACACTTTTGACACTCTCTTGTCAGAACTGTATAGGTGGATTAGTATAACTAACCACTCCGTAAACCACGTTTAGTGCCGGGTTTGAGCCGTGAGCTTTAGTTTAGTTTAGAGATACAACGTGGAAACAGGCCCTTTCGGCTCATCGAGTCCACACCAACCAGCTTTCCCCGCACTCCAACACTATCCTACACACATTAGGGACAATTTACGATTTCACCAAGCTAATTAACCTGCAAACCTCTACGTCTTTGGAATGTTGGAGGAAACCACAGCACCTGGGGAAAACCCAGGTAGGTCAATAGACAATAGGTGCAGGAGTAGGCCATTTGGCCCTTCGAGCCAGCACCGCCATTCAATGTGATCATGGCTGATCATCCACAATCAGTACCCCGCTCCTGCCTTCTCCCCATATCCCTTGACTCCGCTATTTTTAAGAGAGGTCACGGGGAGAACGCACAAATTCCATACAGACAGCACCGGTAGTCAGGATCGAACCCGGGTTTTCTCTGGCGCTGTAAGGCAGCAACTCTACTGCTGCGCCCCTTTGCAACAGTGGCTCTGTTCTATTGGTATCCTCATCAACAATTGCTGCATAATAACAATCGGCAAAAACATTTTAATCTTCCATTCACCTCACTGATATCTCCAAGACATTGATTTGTAGAAGTTAGATAGCAATAGCCAACAAAATAACCTAGATTACACTTCAAAGTATTTTACTGTGTGTGTTCAAACTTCCTGAGAGGCGATTAAGGGCTAAATATGTTCATGTTCGTCCTTTCTTCCTTCAGTAACCATTCAAAATGTGCATCATTCTGGCCCGAGCTTAACATTAAAGGGAATACAATTCCTTATCTACGCTGCAAGAGCCCTGACATTTAAAGACTACTGTTATCACTAAGCACATATTGAAGCATCCGAGCCAGACAAGGGGAAATATCAGAATTTAAACAGTCATAAAGGAAGTCGTGTGCGATAACACAGAAATAGAACAAACTTCAAAGGGGGTCATGTGTGCCATATCTCAAATCCTTTCTTGTGACGCCAAACTATCAAATATACAGAAAGCCAAACATCTTACATAATTTGGATTTGGGAATTAGTTACAAGAATAGGTTTAAATCTCACCCAAGGTCAATACTCTTAAAGAGGCTCAAGAAGGAACTGCAGATGCTGGAAAATCGAAGGTAGACCAAATTGCTGGAGAAACTCAGCGGGTGCGGCAGCATCTATGGAGCGAAGGAAATAGGCAACGTTTCGGCCCGAAAAGTTGCCTATTTCCTTCGCTCCATAGATGCTGCCGCACCCGCTGAGTTTCTCCAGCAATTTGGTCTACTCTTGAAGAGGCTTTTCTTTTCTGGTTTTAGATTCCTTATGTTGTTTCCCTGCCGACAGAGTGGGAGGCAACTTTTTACTAAACCACTCAAAGCTGTTGAATATCCAGTCGCTGCAAATTATAGAGGCAATCTAGGTTTAATCTCCCTTCACACAGACATCTCATGTAGAAACAAGGAACTGCAGATGCTGGTTTACAGAAAAAAAGAAAGCAAAGTGTTGGAGTAACTCAGCGGGTCAGGCAGTATATCTGGAGGACATGGATAGGTGACTTTTCCAGTTGGGATCCTTCTTCAAACTTGAAACTTCAAACTATTATTTGGTAGACAAAATTTCTGGAGAAAGTCAGGCCCGAAACGTTGCCTATTTCCTTCGCTCCATAGATGCTGCCGCACCCGCTGTATACAGTGCCCTCCATAAAGTTTGGGACAAAGACCCATCGTTTATTTATTTGCCTCTGTACTCCACAATTTGAGATTTGTAATAGAAAATATCACATCTGGTTAAAGTGCACATTGTCAGATTTTAATAAAGGCCATTTTTATACATTTTGATTTCACCATGTAGAAATTACAGCAGTGTTTATACATAGTCCCCCCATTTCAGGGCACCATAATATTTGGGACACATGGCTTTGCAGGTGTAATTGCTCAGGTGTGTTTAATTGCCTCCTTAATGCAGGTATAAGAGAGCTCTCAGCACCTTACTGCAGATGCTGGAATCTGGAGCAAAAACAAGCTGCTGCAGGAACTTGGTGGCTCTGGTTCGAGATCCTGTTAATCCACTTGACTCCACAGATGCTGTTGAGACCTGTTGAGCTCTTCGAGCAGCTTGTTTTTAACATCAAAATAAGTTTATTGTATCAAAGTCCATCTGCCAACTTAAACTAATGGGGGCATTGACCCCGTGAAATACCCTGACCCAGGTAAATGATTCACTTAAAAAGTCCTGAAGAAGGGTCCTGACCCAAAACGTAATTTGTCCATTTTCTCCAGGCGTTATCTGATCTGCTGAGTTACTTCAGTATTTTGAGTCTATAAATGATTCTCTTATTTCAATGTATTTATTCATTTGCAATAATTTAATCAGTTAATTTGTTGTCATTATTCTTTGTGAAGTTTGTAAACCATTATAAACTTTGACAGCACAGTGGCGCAACAGTAGAGTTGTTGCCTTACAACGCCAGAGGCCCCGATTCAATCCTGACCACGTGTGCTGACTGCGTGGAGTTTGCAAGTTCTCCTTGTGACCTTGCCGGTTTCTCTGGGTGCTCCGGTTTCCTCCCACATCCCTTTATCATGTATCTGTGCACAGTGGACGGCTCGATTGTAATGATGTGTTGTCTTTTGCTGTGTGGTTAGCACGCAACAAAAGCTTTTTACTGTACCTCGACACACATGACAACAAACTAAACTAAACATCTGTAAAACGTGCAGATTAGATGTTAATTGGCCTCTGTAAATTATCCATAGTGTGTAGGATAGAACTATTGTACGGTGATCGTTGATCGGCGTGGACTCGATGGGCCACAGGGTCAGTTTCGCTAAACTAAACTAAACATTTAAACAGCCATCAGATACTAATCTACCAAAGCTAACAGAATGTTCCACCAAATTTGCTTACACCATTTATCCTTTTGAAATAGTGGTATAAGGGGATTATAGATGTCGTCAATTTTAACGGAAATAAACTTAACTAAATGCATAAATTGTGCTTGCTTGCAAATTACAGGGAACTCATGTGAATTTGGATGAGGGGAGTGACTAATTTTTTTTAAGAAATAAAGACAGATTTGTTTTGCTTCTATAAGGAAACCACTTAAAAGACGACCTCGAGCTAAACAGAAGCTTTGATACTTTACCTTTCAGAGAGCTGGCGGATCTGCGGAATTCCCATATACTTGTGGAAGTGCTCCAGCACATTCACCACCCCTTGCATGAGGTTAGCTACTTCTCCATACTGTCTGCGGCGAGTCATCGCCCTGTCGAAATAAAGAACGCGCTCAGAGTCACCAACGCTACATTTATTAACAGCGAAAATGCAATGAAACCCCCCAACTAACCCTTAGCAATCCAGATTTTAATAAAATAAAAAAATAATGATTTATGAGTTCAGACTTGTGCTGGTGATTAGGATTTCACAATATGGCATTAAGTGTGTTTCTTTTTGGTTTATGACCAGCATAAATTTATTGTCTAGAAAATAATTCAATTATTTCCCTAAATAAACATTGGTGCTATTCCAAATGTATGAGGACTAATAGATTCATATGACAGTTATTTCAAGAGAGTGCATCCGTGATTAAAACCAACCAACTATTTCCATTTTGTTGAGTATTAATGAGCAACGACAATGTTGTTCAACAAAAGAATCATTGAGTCCTAAACACGGCGCTCATGTTTCAGCTGTAATACAGTCAAGTCAAGTCAAGTCACTTTTATTTCTATAGCACATTTAAAAAACAACTCTCGTTGACCAAAGTGCTTTACATTGGTGGAGGTACTGACGTTATACAACATTGGTTCATAGATTAAGTACATACATAAATACATACATATAGCCCTCACTCAGAGGACATCAAGAAAGGCTTGAGAGTAAAGATGAGTTTTAAGTCTCGACTTAAAGGAGTCGATGGAGGGGGCAGTTCTGATGGGAAGAGGGATGCTGTTCCACAGTCTAGGAGCTGCAACCGCAAAGGCGCGGTCGCCCCTGAGCTTATGCCTAGACCGCGGGATGTTCAGTAACCCCAAGTCGGCCGATCTGAGGGACCTGGAGCAATAATATAGCAAAATAAATCTGGGGCGGCACGGTGGCGCAGCGGTAGAGTTACTGCCTTGCAGTGCCAGAGACCCGGGTTCAATCTTGACTACGGGCGCTGTCTGTACGGACTTTGTACGTACTCCCTGTGACCATGTAGGTTTTCCCTGGGTACTCCGGTTTCCTCCCACATCCCAAAGATGCACATGTTTGTAGATTAATTGGCTTTGGTAAGAATGATAAATTGTCCCTAGTGTGTAGGATAATGCTGGTGTACGGGGTGATCATTGGTCAGCGTGGACTCGGTGGGCCGAAGGGCCTGTTTCCGCGCAGTATCTCTAAATTACTCTAAACTAAATCCTTCTGACTGCTGCACCACTTAAACACCAGGTAAGTGAAGGAAGTGCCTTTTTGAAGTGTTTAAGAAGGAACTGCAGATGCTGGAAAATCGAAGGTAGACAAAAGTGCTGGAGAAACTCAGCGGGTGCAGCAGCATCTATGGAGCCAAGGAAATAGGCAACGTTTTGGGCCAAAACCCTAAAGGGTTTCGGCCCGAAACATTGCCTATTTCCTTGGCTCCATAGATGCTGCTGCACCCGCTGAGTTTCTCCAGCACTTTTGTCTACCTTTGTCTTTTGAAGTGCTGGTGTACAGAAACCAATAGGACCATTGTGCATTCTCAGCTGAACTCAATGATTTCTGCCAAGACAGGATTAAGGGAACTACAGTTAGCCTCACAACCCTTGGCAAGGGAAGATGATAATCTATAACATGAAAATCATGCAATGTATGAAGGCCTTATGCAAAAGAGTTGAGCCTGACCAAACGGATTAGTGAAGTTGAATAAACTGCCAATACTCAGCATCTAAATGCTAAACTGCCAAAGGGTGAAGAATCCAAGACTGCAAAATACAATAGTAGAAGGAATCACCGCCTAAGAAAGGTAGGGAGCAATGCAGATTCATACTGGGATGCAAGCAGAAGCCTCCACATGGCGCATCCCGGGCAATGCTGACGACAGAATCTGTACCACAGTGACTGCAACCACCGACAATTCTGCAACCACCGACCGTCAACCGTCACTGACCGACCGGAAAGACGTGATATAGAAGATGGCTGGACACGAGCAAGAAGAAGATGATTCATACTCTACATTGATTATAAAATGTACGTCAAATTTAGTAAATACTCTTCTAGGACATTGAAGGAAAAATAAGGAGCTAAAAACCTTTGCACATAAGACCCATACAACTTGTTTATATTGATATCATTTTATTATTTTATAACTGTTTACTGAAACAAAATTATTTCCAGTTTCTATTAAGCACCACCTTTTCTTTATGATGTAATAAAATGGACCTGCAGATGCTGGTTTATACCAAAGACAAAAAAAAAATTGTTGTAGTAACTCAGCGGGTCAGGCTGATCTACTCATCTACTGCAATCGGTGTTCCTGATGTGGCCTCTCGTACGTCGGCGAGACTAAGCGTACACCCGGCGACCATTTTGTTGAAGACTTGCGCTCGGTCCTCCAAGGCCTATTGCTAACCAGTCCCTGTTGCTACCCACTTTAACTCCCCTTCCCATTCCCACACTGGCCTTTCTGTCCTGGGCCAGAGAGAGGCCACACGCAAACTAGAGAAACAGCACCTCATATTTTGCTTGGGTAGCTGACAACCCAATGGTATGAACGTTGAATTTTCTAATTTTAGGTAACTTCTACAAACACCTCTCTCCCCACTCTTTAGACGCTAGAGATACTGAACGGGAACAGACTCGTTCAGCACACCATGAGATTGTCCCGTACACTAACACTGTTCCTGCACACTATGGACAATTTACAAATTCCGGACAGACGGTACTCATAGTCAGGATGGATCCCGGGTCTCTGGCGTTGTAAGGCAGCAACTCTACCTCTGCGTCATTGTGCCACCCCTTCCTCTATCCCCCCCCCCCCCCCCCACCTTCCTCCGCTAAAAGTCTGTTAACTTCACAACTATGTATCTCTCTTGGGCTCACATATAGCCAACAAGCAGCCTATCAGGTAACCCCCTTGCCTGAGGTCATCTGTTGCCAGCCTTGGTTTGTCCTGTCTTTTTCTTTGCTTCCAGTTTTCTCCCCCACTATCAATTTGAAGAAGGGTCCTGGCCCAAAACGTCACCTGCCCATTTTCTCCAGAGATGCTGCCTGACCCGCTGAGCTACTCCAGCATTGTTCTGTCCACCTTTTCTTTGTCTGGCGACTGCTTTGAACGCGTTATTGGTCAGCTGCCTTATTGTACGTTTCCACTGTGATTATGAGTCAGCCACATCTTTTCCATTTCAAAATCAATTATTTGATTTTGGGAAATCCCGGCGAACCGCGGCCCGTCCCAACGACAGGCCTGGCTCGGCCGCCGCCGTACCCGAGATGCGCCACGCACCGGCAGCAGGCTGCCGAGGTGCGCCACGGGGCCGAACGATCCAACGTGCAAGCGCGCCGAGAGCAGAGAGCGACCCCCGCTGCCGTGGGTGAGGAGGGCCGCCGAGAGCATTGGGGATCCGGCAGGTGGGGAAGGGTGGGGGTCCCGCTGCCACGCACAGCGGCAGGCTTGGTTCGCCACTGCGAGAAGATAAGGACTGTTGGATTAACTTTTTGTAACTTTGTTGGCGACTCTTTGTCTACTGCCCAGTGAGGACTGCTGTATGATTTCTGAATAAAGGTTTCGGCCCGAAACGTTGCCTATTTCCTTCGCTCCTTAGATGCTGCTGCACCCGCTGTGTTTCTCCAGCACTTTTGTCTACCTTCGATTTTCCAGCATCTGCAGTTCCTTCTTAAACAATGCTGTATGATTTCACCGGGTTGTACGCAAAACAAAGAATTTCACCGTACACAGTATACCACAGTATAAAATCATTAGAGGAATAGTTCGGGTAGATGCACAGGATCTCTTGCCCAGAGTAGGGGAATCGAGGACCAGAGGACATAGGTTCAAGGTGAAGGGGAAAAGATTTAATAGGAATCTGAGGGGTAGCTTTTCCACACAAAGGGTGGTGGGTGTATGGAACAAGCTGCCAGAGGAGGTAGTTGAGGCTGGGACTATCCCAACGTTTAAGAAACAGTTAGACAGGTACATAGATAGGACAGGTTTGGAGGGATATGGACTAAGCGCAGGCAGGTGGGACTAGTGTAGCTGGGACATGTTGGCCGGTGTGGGCAAGTTGGGCCGAGGGGCCTGTTGTCACACTGTATCACTCTAGGTACATGTGACTGTAAAGCATAATTGAATTGTCCGATACCAGTAGGAGTGAATGCACGCTTAAAATCTAGCTGCATTAGAAACCATATCACACATCTGTTACAAATGACTACTTACTCCAAGGAGTCGACGCCTCCCGCAAGCATGTGCAGGTGATTGAGCGTGGTGATGGAAGTTGTGAGGTGGCGTTTGGCATGATCAAGCTGTTTAATGTCCTGGGTGATTTCTTTGACCTAAAGGACACAGTTTGAAAAGGTCACTTCAGCCAGAGCAGAATTCCTAACTCTGCAATCATTACACTCTTACATAGACTGACTCACGTTGTTATCCATTGCAATCCGAATCCTTAAAGTTAACAAAGATGGCAAACACAAACATTTTGTAGTAGGAATATGATACTGCTTACACATGTAAGCTGTTTGCTTGCAGGGTACTGGGTCCACCATGAAGAAATTCAGAGACACGGGGAACTGCAGATGGTGGAGTCATGAGCAGAACGCAAAGTGCTGGAGTGACTCAGTGAGCCAGGCAGCATCTGTGATGGGAATTGAGAGGCAACGTTTCCGGTCGGGACCCTTCAAAACACTGATTGTAGCAGGGGAGAAAGCTGCAAAAGAGAGGTGGGGGCAGGACAAAGCATTGTGAGTGATAGGTGGGTACATGTGAGAAGGGTTTGTTTGGTGCATGGGTGGATTTAGTGACAAAGGCCAGGGATGAAAAGGTGATAAAAGGGTGTCAGATAAAGTGAGGAGGAGAGAAATGTGAAGCCAAAGGTAGGGGATGGGGAGATGGGGGGAGGATGGGGAGGGGGAGAGGGAGTAGGATGGGGAGGGGGAGGGGGAGGAGGAGGAATGAGGGACTGGATAGCGAGAGAAGTGGGTGTACATCGAGATGGGGGGAGGTATTACTTAAAATTGGAGAATTCAATGTTCATACCATTGGGTTGTCAGCCACCCAAGCGGAATATGAGGTGCTGTTCCTCTAGTTTGTGTGTGGCCTCACTCTGGCAATGGAGGAGGCCCAGCAGAAAAGTCACAATTGGAATGGGAAGTGGAGTTAGAATGGTTAGCAACCAGGAGGTCCAGTAGATGATGTTTGGAGGTACATATAAACCTATGGTGGGGCTTGAGTAACTCAGCCGGCCAGGCAGCATCGCTGGAAAACATGGATGGATGTCGTTTTTGGCGGGGGTCCCTTCTTCAGACTGATTGTTGAGGGGGGGGGCGGTGGGGGGAGGGGGGGGTAGGGTTAGGAAGAGAGCAGGGGCTGGACAATGCCTGGCAGATAATATGGGTGATACAGGTGAGGGAGGGGTTTTGATAGGCAGATAGTTGGACAAAGACCAGGGACAAAAAGAATGAATGTGTGAGACAAAAGGATTGAGGAGCTGCAAGTTGTAAAACCAGAGGAAGGAATGTAAGTGGGAGGGGGGGGGGGGTGAAATAGGTGTATGTCCGTGGTGGGGCAGAGAGGGAGGAGGGGGGGTGTAGGAGAAGAAGGAGGAGGGCTAGGCGGTTGTAGTTACCTAAATTTAGAGAATTCAACTTTGATACCATTGGGTTGTAGGCTACCCAAGCAGAATAAGAGGTGGTGCTCCTCCAATTTGAATGTGGCCTCAATCTGGCAATGGAAGAGGACCAGGACAGAAAAGTCAGTATGGGAGTTATCTAAATTTGGGGAATTCAATGTTCATTTAATTCAGAGACAGCTAGATAGGGCTCTTAAAGATAGCAGAGTCAAGGGATATGGGGAGAAGACAGGAACAGGGTTCTGATTGGGGATGATCAGCCATGATCACATTGAATGGCGGTGCTGGCTCGAAGGGCCAAATGGCCTACTCCTGCACCTATTGTCCATTGTCTATATCTTTTGGTATGTCAGTGATTGCAGACTTGAAGTTTCTGCACTTCAACAAAATATGCTGCATCTGTACAAAATCATGACTCTGTACAAAACGCACAGAGTTTCTTGCCCATAGTAGGGGAATCGAGAACCAGATGAGATAGGGTGAGGAGGAAAATAATTAATCGGAACCTGTGTGGTGACTTTTGTTTTTATACAAAAGGCAGGTACTTTCGTAATGTTTAATAATCATTTGGACGGGTACATGGATGGAACAGGTTTAGAGGGATATGGGCCAAACACAGGCAGGTGGGACTAGTATAGATGGGACATGTTGGTCAGTGTGGGTAAGTTGGGCCGAAGGGCCTGTTCCCACACTGTGTGACTGTATAATTGTCCCATAGGAAGACCCTATCAGGGCAGGTTGTGGGGGTGAAAGAACAGTCTTTCATTTCGCTGGTCAGTGGCTACCATAGGGAGAGGTCCCGGAAAGTCTATCCAGTAACATCCCAAGCAGTTGCAAGCTTTCCATGCACCTGCTGTTGGGAAATTTGTAACTGTATATGTTATTGTATATGTAGACCAGAATACGTAACAGTAACTGTATATGTAAAGGTTCAGGGTTTCGGCCCGAAACGTTGCCTATTTCCTTCACTCCATAGATGCTGCTGCACCCGCTGAGTTTCTCCAGCACTTTTGTCTACCTTCGATTTTCCAGCATCTGCAGTTCCTTCTTAAACACTGTATATGCAAATGTATATGTTGGAAAACATTTAGTTTCTGTCGAAGCAAGAGATACGATCCAGCTGTTTCCAAAGTATTTATTGTCTATTCGGGCAATTGCTTAGAGGAGGCTGGGATTAGTGTGGCATTACTTGTTTTATTGTACCTAAATGGATCCAATTTTCAATCACGTCTAATTGGAGTCATACATCACGGAAACTGGCAATTCGACTCACCTTGTCCATGCCCCATCTAAACTAGCCCTATTTGCCCCCGTATCCCTCTAGATCTTTTAATAGTACCTGCCTTAACTACCTTCTCTGGCAGCTCGTTCCATATACCCACCACCTTCTGAGTAAAAAAGTTACCCCTCAGATTCCTATTCAATCTTTCTCCCCTCACCGTAAACCTATGTCCTCTGGTTCTTGATTCTATGGTGTCTATTCCCCTCATGATTTTATACCCATCTATAAGACCAACCGTCAGCCTCCTAGGTTCCAAGGAATGAAGTCATGATTCATCCAGACATTTTTCTTCCACACCTGCACATACTCTCATTTGCCCAGCAACCCTAATCATGGAGGTCTTTACTGGCTTCCACTATACATTCAATGTCCTTCCCTTGTCTCCCACATCCGCATAAAATGCTCCATTGCTCAGTGTCACCCTACTTTGCTTGTCTCACCATTCCACACCCAGTGGGCTGCTAACTGTTCTCCATTTTAGTCATTCTTCACATTCTGTCACCTTGACTCCATCCTTTACAGCTCCATCCTTAAATATGTGTCTGTTATCTCTCTCCACAATTTACAAACCCCCTCCTTAAATCATCTCATTCGCTATCTTTAGTTACCGTTACAAACTCCTCCGTGGCTCAGATATCAAATATGCTGTCTGTGTGGAGTTTACACGGTCTCCCTGTTACCGCGTGGGTTTTCTCCGGGTTATTTTGGTTTAGTTTAGAGATACAGCACGGAAGCAGGCCCTTCGGCCCACCAAGTCCGCACTGACCAGTGATCCCTGTACACGAGCTCTATCCTACACACAAGGGACAATTAACCAAAGCCAATTAACCTACATACCTGTATATCTTTGGAGTGTGGGTGGAAACCAGAGCACCCGGAAGAAACCTACTCGGACACGGGGAGAACGTACAAATTCCCCACAGACAGCATCCGTAGTCAGGATTGAACCCTGGTCTCTGGCGCTGTACGGCAGCAACTTTACTATTGCACCACCGTGCCACCCAGTTTCCCCCCACATCCCAAAGACATGCAGTTTTATAGGTTAAACAGTCATCGTATCTTGCAATAAGTGCATAGAGAGTGGATGGGAAAGTGGGATAACATAGAACTAGTGTGAACGGCTGATCGATGCTCAGCAGCATTCGGTATCTCTAAATTAGATATAGCACTAGTACAAACAGGTCGACATGAACACGGTGGGCCGAAGGGCCTGTTTCCATGCTGTTTCTCTACACTAAAGAAAACCCAATCCATTTTAAATCTCTCGCCTCAGGGGTGAGAAATTGCCCCTAGTGTGTGAGGAGTGGATGGGAAAGTGGAATAACATGGACTAGTGTGGATGGGTGATCGGCATGAGGTCGGTGGGCTGAAGGGCCTGTTTCCATGCTGTATCTACAAACTCAACCACAACTAAACAATCCCATCAGTGTCAAACTTACCATCTGCTCCGATTTCTCTGCTTTGTCCTTAATGTCCTTAATCTTGGCAAAAAGCTGTTGAATGGCTTTCTGCGCTTCCTCCAAAGCCTGTAAAAGAATAATAGGAAAGGTTTAGGACACTGGCATTGAACAGAGATGGAGACAACTCAGGCAGGGATAAGTCTGAAGAAGGGTCCCGACCTGAAACGTCACGTCACCCTTTTCTCCAGAGTTGCTGTCTGACCCGCTGAGTTACTCCAGCTTTTTGTATCTATCTTCAGGGCCTGTCCCACTTGGACGACCTAATCCACGAGTATAGAAGACCCTTAACGAGTTGAAAAAAATGTCACGGTTGTGTTGACTCGCCAAAGTAAAAGACCTCCTACGACCTCATACGACTATGTCTACGACCTCCTACGACCCCCCTCGACCTCAGTCTTCCACACCTAAGACCAACTACGACTAGCTACGAGTGGGAAATGATCACATGATAAAATGATGTCGTGTTTGCATTTTTATTCTCCGGCCACTTACCGACCTACGACTACCTACGACTACCCTCGCGGCCTACTACGACCTACCTACTAGTAAAAAGTATCAATTTTTTCCATGCTGACCTTTTTTTTACTCGTGGACATTTTCTATCAGGCTGGAAAAAAACGCCGCGACCTACTTGAGGCCACGAGTACGCGGAGACCACTCACGAGCATGAGGAAGAGTTACGAAGACCTCCTATGACCTCGTGGCGACCATGCTGCGAGTACGTCAAGGGCAAACTTGGCAGAGGTCGCCAATTAAGTTGTGAAAGTGGGACAGGGGCTTTAGGTATAAGACACAATGCTTTCTCTTCTAACTGTGTTTACAGCCGCCCAACAGGCGTTTAAGCATCAAAATTACAGAAATGAGTGATTCAATATTTAAGATAGTAGTTCTGCATTTATAATTTTGCTTCAAATTGAAGATCGATTAATGAACAAAAAAATATTTTCCCTAAAGTTATCAGGACCGACGAGAGGTTCGTGATTATTTATTTGCTTGCTTGAATATTTTTTATAGCTACAGACTACGGCCTTTCACGAGTGTGTTTTCAGAGGAATCGGACGATTTCATGTTCCCTGGGAGTACAAACCAAACAGAGCTGGCACGCAATGTGGTTCATCCTTCGTTAAAATCTCATGGACCATCACTTTTTGCAGAAACCACTTCAACAACACTCAAACCTCTCTAGTGTGGTAGTTTAAAACTCTAACCGCTCTATGTAACATTATAATAATACATTTGGAGCCCAAATTCCAACAGACTCAAGAACACCAATTTATACAGAGAGCGCCATATAATAGAAACTGATTAAAGTCTTTGGCCCGCAGTTACAGAAAAAATAAATCTTACGGTTAGAGTCATGGAGTCATAGGCCCTTCGGCCCATCTTACCCATACTGACCAACATGCTCGATCTACACTAGTCCCACCTGCCTGCGTTTGACCCATATCCCTCTAAACCTGTCCTATCCATGTGCCTGCCTAGGTGTTTATTAATGCTGTCTAAATCCTTCTATACAAACTGAACTGAATTAAATTGAATGTTACAGCGTGAAAACAGGACCTTTGAACATCATCGTATCTTTAAAAAACTGAAAGTGAAAGCATTTTTTTAAAAGAAATTTCAATTGAGCTAACAGTCCTGTTATCACTGGCATGTTTAGTGGATGGAGCTAATTAAGATGAGTGTGTGTGTAGTTTAGAGATACAGCATGGAAATAGGCCCTTCGGCCCACTAAGTCCATGCCGGCCATCTATCACACTAGTTCTATGTTATCCCACTTTCTCATCCACTCCTTACACACTTGGGGCAATTTACAGATGCCAATTAACCTATAAACACGCACATCTTTGGGATGTGGGTGGGAACCGGAGTACCTGGAGGAAACCCACGCGGTCACAGGGAGAACGTGCAAACTCCACACAGTCGGCACCCAGGATCAGGATCGAAATGGGGTCTCTGGCAGTGTGAGGCAGCAGCACTACTGGCCATGCCACTGCCTTTCACAACCTTTAGATAGCCCAAAGCAAATTAAACCTAATGAAATTCTTGAAGATTGGTGATTGCAGTAACACAGCACCAATTGTACGTGGAATATTCCGACCAATGAACTGAATAAATGTGTAAAAAGGCCAGATGATCTTCCTTTTAAATGAAAATGGCAGAGGGCTAACTATTGGTCAGAACCCCAAGGACCCCCATGAGCGGAATAGATCAGGTTAGACGCACAGAGTCTCTTGCCTAAGTTTAAGGTGAGGGGGTAAGATTGTAAAGGAATATGAGAGGTAACAATAGACAATAGACAATAGACAATAGGTGCAGGAGTAGGCCATTTGGCCTTTCGAGCCAGCACCGCCATTCAATGTGATCATGGCTGATCATCCGCAATCAGTACCCCGTTCCTGCCTTCTCCCCATATCCCCTGACTCCGCTATTTTTAAGAGCCCTATCTAGCTCTCTCTTGAAAGCATCCAGAGAACCTGCCTCCACCGCCCTCTGAGGCAGAGAATTCCACAGACTCACCACTCTCTGTGAGAAAAAGTGTTTCCTCGTCTCCGTTCTAAATGGCTTACTCCTTATTCTTAAACTGTGGCCCCTGGTTCTGGACTCGCCCAACATCGGGAACATGTTTCCTGCCTCTAGTGTGTCCAAGCCCTTAACAATCTTATATGTTTCAATGAGATTCCCTCTCATCCTCCTAAACTCCAGAGTGTACAAGCCCAGGTGCTCCATTCTCTCAGCATATGACAGTCCTGCCATCCCGGGAATTAACCTTGTAAACCTACGCTGCACTCCCTCAATAGCAAACCTTTTTACACAAAGGGTGGTGGGTGTATGGAAGGAGCTGCCTGAGAAGGTAATTGAGGCAGGTACTATAGAAGCATTCAAGAAACAGTTAGACAGGTACATGGATAGGATAGGTTTAGAGGGATATGGACCAAATGCAGGCAGGTGGGACTAGTGTAGCTGGGGCATGTTGGCCGGTGTGGGCAAGTTGGGTGTAACGGCCTGTTTCATCGCTGTAAAACTACGACTATGATAACGAACGTTCCCACTCTTCTTCAAAGCAGCGCCATGAGTTCTTTGGCTTTCACCTGAAATCCTATCATGTGAAACCCTGCACCGCTGCTAACGCAGAGCTCTGTCATCACGCCGGTCGACTGCTAATCTGAACTTTGAAGGTTCTGAAGTGGGATCCGATCCCACAGCATCTGTCAAAGGAGCTATGGCTGACATAATTCATCAAGGGATTAATTCCAATAAATTCCGGGAAGTGCAAGAACTATTTTTAATTAGATGGAATTTAAAGATGAAAGGCATCAAAACATTGACATGCTTTTTTTTGACGTTACTGCAAAAAAAAGAATTAATTTCTGCACTGACAATTTTGTTCCCCTGAGGTCAAGGATGATGAAATCCACTCCAGTTCCAAGGAATATATGTATGCATTAATTATTTTATCTCATCTGTCCTTCTCATATACTCCCCTTTCACTTACCTATTTATCTCCTCTCTTCCCCCCTTCAAATCACTATTGCCCTCTCAGCTACCTTCCACTTCAGTCACCCCCTCCACTCACCCCCACCCTCTAGGCTCCCGCCCACTTCAGTTTAGTTTATTGTCACGTGTGCCGAGGTACAGTGAAAAGCTTTTGTTGCGTGCTAACCAGTCAGCGGAAAGACTATACATGATTCACTAACACGTTCCTCTCAGCAGCTCACCATTTACACTCCGCACTCTTGACAGCCACTAACTTTCCCTTTCCCATCAGTCTGAAGAAGGGTCTCGACCCGATATGTTACTCGTTCCAATAGACAATTGACAATAGGTTTAGGAGTAGGCCATTCGGCCCTTCGAGCCAGCACTGCCATTCAATGTGATCATGGCTGATCATCCCCAATCAGTACCCCGTTCCTGCCTTCTTCCCATATCCCGTGACTCCATTATTTTTAAGAGCCCTATCTAGCTCTCTCTTGAAAGCATCCAGAGAACCGGCCTCCACCGCCCTCTGAGGCAAAGAATTCCACAGCCGGAGATCCTTCTCTCCAGAGATGCTGCCTGACCCGCTGAGTTACTCCAGCACTTTGTGTCTACCTTTGGTTTAAACCAGGATAAACAGTTCCTACCCATACATACTACTTTCCCTCTGCTCCTTTCCCTTACTCTCTCCCTCTCACTCACACTCCCTCTAACGTCATCCTCTCTTGTTTACCCTCTCTCTCAGTTCCACAACCCTCTCGGTTCCCTCCCATTCACAGCCCATCCTCTTTTCTCCTTCCATGTTTCCTATCTCCTTTTCTCCATCGCTCCTATACATTTTGTCCGGCAACATATTCCCACCAACCACACACAAACCCTGAATCCAGCCTGCCGCACTCTCCTGCTCCCAGTAGGAATCATCCAGCACTGGAACAGGCCCTTTGGCCCACGTCACCCACGCAGCCCAAGATGCTAGTCTCATTTGCCCGCATTTGTTCATAGCACATGTTCATAAGTGATAGTAGAATTAGACCATTCGGCCCATGAAGTCTACTCTACCATTCAATCATGGCTGATCCATCTTTCTCTCTCAACTCCATGCTCCTGCCTTCTCCCCATTACCCCTGACACCTGTACTAATCAAGAATCTATCTATCTCTGCCCTAAAAATATCCATTGACTTGGCCTCCACAGCCTTCTGTGGCAATGAATTCCACAGATTCATCACCCTCTGACTAAAGAAATTCCGCCTCATCTCCTTCCTAAAGAAAGTCCTTTAATTGGGATAGTCTAAGACCTCTCATCTTAGACTATCCCACTATTGGAAATATCCTCTCCACATACACTCTATCCAGGCCTTTCACCATTTGGTAAGTTTCAATGAGGTCATCCTTCGAAACGCCAGTGAGTAGAGGCCCAGCACCATCAAACGCTCATCATATGTTAACCTACTCATTCCTGGGATCATTCTCGTAAACCTCGTCTGGACCCTCTCCAGGGCCAGCACAACCTTCCTCAGATATGGGGGCCCAATATTGCTCAATACGCCAAATGCGGTCTGACCAGCGCCTTATAAAGCTTTAGCATTACATCCCTGGTTTTGTATTCTAATCCATTCTAAATGAATGTGTTAGCTTTCCTTACTACTGATTCGACTTGCAAATTATTTTAGCTTAGTTTAGTTTAGAGATACAGCGCGGAAACAGGCCCTTCGGCCCACCGAGTCCACACCGACCAATGATCCTGGCACATTAACACTATCCTACATACACTGGGGACAATTTACACTTATATCAAGCCTATCAACCAACAAACCTGTACGTCTTTGGAGCGTGGGAGGAAACCAAAACTCTCGGAGAAAACCCACGTGGTCATGGGGAGAAAGTACAAACTCCGTACAGACAGCTCCCGTAGTCAGGATCAAACCCGGGTCTCCAGCGCTGTAAGGCAGTGACTCTGCCACTCACTACCGTTCCGCCGTTTCATTATTCGGTACGTTTCAATGAGGTCCCCGGAGAAACTCAGCGTATGCAGTAGCATCTATGGAGCGAAGGAAATAGGCAATGTTTCGGGCCGAAATGTTGCCTATTTCCTTCGCTCCATAGATGCTGCTGCACCCGCTGAGTTTCTCCAGCACTTTTGTCTCCCTTCGATTTTCCAGCATCTGCACTTCCTTCTTAAACTCAATGAGGTCCCCCCTCATCCTTCCAACTCCAGCGAGTACAAGCCCAGTGCCGTCAAACGCTCATCATATGTTAACCCACTCATTCCTGGGATCATTCTCGTAAACTTCCTCTGGATTCTCTCCAGCACCATTAACTAAATTAACTTTTTTGGGAAATCTTGCACCAGCACTCCCAAGTCCCTTTGCCCCTCTGATTTCGGAATTCTCTCCGCCTTTAGTCCTACTCCCAAAATGCATGACTCCACACTCTATTCCATCTGCCACTTGCCTGCCCATTCTCCCAACCTGTCCAAGTACTTCTGCACTTGGCCCATATCCCCACTGCTTTCAACTGTGGAAAAGCCATCTGTAAATCACACTTCATGTGTAGGGAGTGAATGCAAAAACGGAACAACATAGAACTTGTGTGAATGGATGATCAGACTCGGTGGGTCTGTTTCCATGCTGTATCTTCCAAACAATCTCCCAAACTCCATCACTTATCCTCTCCGGCCCTGCTCTGGGATCACAATTTATATTTGAGAGGAACGTACATGTTGAAACCATACACATACTTCCTTTATCAAAGTCACAAGCCTCAGAATAAAAGGTTATGCCTTTTGAATGGAGATGAGGAAGAATTTCTTTAGCCAGAGGGTGGTGAATCTGTGGAATTCATTGCCACGGACGGCGGCAGAGATGAATAGGTTCTTGATGAGTAAGGGCGTCAAAGATTATGGGGAGAAAGTAGGAGAATGGGATCATAGAACATGGAAACAGGCCCTTCGGCCCCACTTGTCCACGCTGACCAACATGCCCCCATCTACTTTATTCCCATCTGCCTGCATTTGGCTCATATCCCTCTAAACCTGTCCTATCCATGTACCTGTCTGAATGTTTATTAAACGTTATGATAATACCTGCCTCAATTATCTCCTCCAGCGGATCGTTCCATATACCTACCAACATTCCTGTAAAAAAAAGTTGCCCCTCAGGTTCCTATTAAATCTTTCTTGCCCTCAGCTTAGAGGGAAAAATAGATCAACTACGATCGAATGGCAGAGCAGACTCAATGGGCCGAATGGCCTCATTCTGCTCCTATATCTAATGATCAGGGAGGAAGTAAAACAACTAGTGGACTGGTGCGGCAAAAATAATCTAGAATTAAATGTCGACAAAACGAAGGAGATGGTTGTCGACTTCAGGAGGGCGCAGCCAAAGCATACACCCCTCAACATCAGTGGCACCACAGTGGAGAGAGTGGAGAGCATAAAGTTCCTCGGTGTGCAAATTACAGATGGCCTCACCTGGTCCAGGAACACCACTGGGACTGTCAAACGGGCCCATCAGCGACTGCACTTCCTGAGGAAACTAAAACAGGCCTCACTCCCCACCAACATCCTCAGGACTTTCTACAGGGGTACGGTGGAGTCTGTACTCACGTACTGCATAAATACGTGGTACTCCACCTGCAACTGCTCGGACAGGAAGGCTCTGCAGAGGGTAGTGAGGGGAGCAGAGAGGATCATTGGCGTCTCCCCACCCTCGGTACAAGAACTGTTCCAGAACCGCTGTCTGAAAAAAGCTCAGAGAATTGCTAAGGACAAACTGCACCCCCTCCACATACACCTGGATCTCCTGCCATCAGGCAAGAGATATCGAAGCATCAAAGCCCGGACTACAAGACTGCTAAACAGCTTCCTGCCACAGGCTGTGAGGCTGCTAAACAGTCACTCTGTACTCACAGTCACTTGATTCTGCGGCTGGCACGGACACTTTAATAACTGGCACTGGCCACTCAAATCAGCTGCCCGGACATTTTTATGATTGGTTTATTGTATTTTAACGTTGTATTTTACCTGCTTTTAACTATTTATACTGTTCCGTCAGGGACTGGATTGTTTTTAGTGTTATTATGTGTGTAATGTTTTAAATTTCATGTGCGATGCTCCGCTATTCCCTGGGAAACGTCTTTTCATTTTGCACTGTACAACTGTTGCTTGCAAGATGACAATAAAGGTTGATTGATTGATTGATTGATTGATCTAACTAAGTGTGCAAAATTTACAGTTCCCTTCTTTAAAAAAAAATCACCGTTACTAAGTTACAAGAGGATGATGAAACAACACAGCCTGAGTGAATGTTGTGCATGTTCAATCTTTGAAGTCTTTGCTAGTGACAATAACACGAGGAAGTCACTTCTGACACAGAAAACTGCTTTATGAAAACATGTCCGTTCCACCGGATTGATCTAAAAACTGCAGCAGCAAGGGTAATGAGATAAGTAATGGAACCATTCTGAATCTCAAGCCAAGCATAATCAAACTGTGCCAGGTAAAGTGAAAAGCAAAGCGCTGGAGGAATTCAGCAGGTCAGGCAGTATCTGCAACGAGAATGAATGCTGCCTGACCCAGTGAGGCCCTCCAGCACTTAGGTTTTTTTGCTCAGAATTTCAGCATGTGCGGTCTTGTGTGCCAATGAAGCGATGTGTTGCAGAGAAAAATAAAAATGTCCACCCAGGGATAACTCCAACTTCTCAAGAGTCAAGAGTGCTTTATTGTCATGTGTCCCAGATAGAACAATGAAATTCTTACTTCTTGCAGCACAACAAAATATGTGTACACACAGAACACAGGAAACAATATAATGAACAAGAGGGAAATAAAGTTCAGTGTGTGTATACAGTATATACATGCACGCACACGCGTACACACATACACGTACGCACGCACGCACACACAATAGTGCAAAAAGACAAAACCAAAGAGGGTTTCGGCCCGAAACGTTGCCTATTTCCTTCGCTCCATGGATGCTGAGTTTCTCCAGCATTTTTGTCTGCCCCCAAGTCAATGTAGTTCAGAGCTTATTTGGAGGTTGTAGTGTTCATAACATGAACTATCTACTCCCACCACAACAGTTACCAATAATAATGGGAACTCTCACAAGGAATATTTATCACAACTCTCACAAGGAACTGCAGATGCTGGAAAATCGAAGGTAGACTTTTGTCTACCTACCATTTATCAGGATCAATCACACTGAAAGACAAAATGCTTACTAGCAGGCATCTCAGACTTTTGGCGGACGATATGGCACAGGAATATTTATGTATACAGCTGAATATTCAGAGTTAATATTTGATTTAATAAAAAGAAACATTTCAAATTTGTTATTTTGTATAAATTGTGACATCTTTCAAAATATGTGTAACTGCAGATGTCGGTTTATACCAAAGATACACACAAAGTTCTGGAGTAACTCAATGGGTTAAAAGCTTTCACTGTACCTCGGTACATGTGATAATAAACTAAACTGAACTGAACTGGGTCAGGCTGCATCTCTGGAGGAGAAGGATGGGTGACGTTTTGGGTCGGTGAAGAAGGGTCCCGATCTGAAACGTAATCAACCCTTGTTCTCCAGACATGCTGCGTGACCCGCTGAGTTACTCCCGCACTTTTGTTCCTACCTTTCAAAATATGTGTTTGGAAATTCAGCACTCTCATGGTTAACACAATTGTTTGATTTTCCAATTTCTTCTTGCTCAACTGATTTGAGTCTGCAATAAATAAAAATCCTGTGGCTTTGTTTCAAGTGCCTGTTGTTCATTAGCTGTAATGATTTTTATTTGATCTTATTTGCATTCAGCTGCTGTGGTCTAATTACTGACAAGTCCAGCTTCCGATGCTGTCTGAACAAATGAGGCAGCAATGGTGAAGGGCGGGGACGGATGGTGCGCTCTTCCAGGCTAAACAATGTCTATTCTTCATGTCAGGCTCCCGCTGTTTTCTAGACTTGGGGAAACTAAATTCTCTTTCTTTATGAGGATGTTGCCAGGATTCAAGGGCCTGAGCTATTGCGAGAGATTGGGAAACCTAGGACATAGAAAACATAGAAAATAGGTGCAGGAGTAGGCCATTCGGCCCTTCGGGCCTGCACTGCCATTCAATATGATCATGGCTGATCATCCAACTCAGTGTCCTGAACCTGCCTTCTCTTCATACTCCCTGATCCCTTTAGCCACAAGGGCCACATCTAACTCCCTCTTAAATATAGCCAATGAACTGGCCTCATTCCTTTATTCCAAGGACTTTATTCCTTGGAGCGCAGGAGGCTGAGGGGTGAATGTATAGAGATGTGTAAAATCATGAGGGGAATAGTACGAGTAAATGCACAGAATATTTTACCCAGAGTTGGGGAATCAAGATAGATACAAAGTTCTGGAGTAACTCAGCGGGTCAGGAGAAAAGGAATATGTGACGTTTCAGGTCGAGACCCTTCTTCAAACTGAGAGGAAAAGGAATATGTGACGTTTCGGTTCGAGACCGTTCTTCAGACCGAGAGGGAAATCAACAACCAGATAACATAGTTGAAGGTGGGACTATAGTCTTTTTGCTGACTGGATAGCGTGCAACAAAAACACTTTTCACTGTACCTCAGCACACGTGACAATAATAAACTAAACTAAACTACTTTTTGTGGGTGCATGATATGACCTGCCAGAGGAGGTAGTTGGGCCAGATACTGTACCAGCATTTAAAAGGCATTCGGACAGGTACATGGATAGGAAAGATTTAGAGGGAAGGTACACAAAAATGCTGAAGAAACTCAGCGGGTGCAGCAGCATCTATGGAGCGAAGGAAATAGGCGACGTTTCGGGCCGAAACCCTTCTTCAGACTGATGGAGGGTGGGGGTAGAATGAAGGAAAAAGGGAGGAGGAGGAGCCCGAGGGCGGGGGGATGGGAGGAGACAGCTCGAGGGTTAAGGAAGGGGAGGAGACAGCAAGGGCTAGCAAAACTGGGAGAATTCAACGTTCATGCCATCCCAGGCGCAAGTAAACGAGGCGGAATACGAGGTGCTGTTCCTCCAATTTCCGGTGTTGCTCACTCTGGCAACACTCTCACGGGGGGATGGGAGGAGACCCAGATTTAGAGGGATATGGACCAAATGAAACTAGCTTAGATGGGGCATCTTGGTCAGCATAGACAAGTAGCGCTGAAGGGCCCGTATCCCTGTTGCACGACTCTATGACTCCTGTCGCTCACTCATAGAATCCAATCCCAGAACTGTCATGTTGGGGGAGTCCAGAACCAGGGGCCACAGTTTAAGAATAAGGGGTAAGCCATTTAGAACGGAGATGAGGAAACACTTTTTCTCACAGAGAGTGGTGAGTCTGTGGAATTCTCTTCCTCAGAGGGCGGTGGAGGCAGGTTCTCTGGATGCTTTCAAGAGAGAGCTAGATAGGGCTCTTAAAAATAGCGGAGTCAGGGGATATGGGGAGAAGGCAGGAACGGGGTACTGATTGGGGATGATCAGCCATGATCACATTGAATGGCTCGAAGGGCCAAATGGCCTACTCCTGCACCTATTGTCTATTGTCTAAGACAATTCTATGTCACAATCCAAAACACATCCAATATCATAAGCAAAACACAAAATACTGGAGGAACTCAATGGGTCAGGCCGCCTCTTGGGAGGGAATGGATGGGCAATATTTCAGCCCAGGACTGTTTTTCAGTCCGATATGAGTGGTATCCAGTACCAGGGTAGTTAGAGTCATACAGCACGGAAACAGGCCCTTCGGCATAACTTGCCCGTGCCGACCAAGATGCCAACCTCCTCCTCTGGCAGCTCGTTCCATACACCCACCACCCTCTGAGTGAAAAAGGGTGGTCAGAGATAATAGATTTTTTATTCCGGAAAAATGTACCGCTCATAAACATTTTACAGGACAGAAGCCAGAAATTGCATACTATTTTAAAGACAACATATCATATTCCATTGCTATTCGCTGTAGTTTGATAGCCTTTCCCATGGAAACACTCTGATAAAGTTAAAAGCGCTTTTGCTACGAAACAGGAAGTCAATTATTTTAGGGATTTAACCATACCCAACGTGGACACTTAGAACAGTGATCTGCAATGTCAACAGCCAAGGGCAATAGGCCGTGGAATTCGGCAAATTTACAAGATCACAAACCCAGATGGCTGTCATTCAAAATACAAACAGTGCCTTTGTGCCTTGAACGTTTGACAGGTGCTGTTTATTGAAGGATTCCAGAGAAAATGGCACGCTTGATATCCAAATCCACATTCATCCAAGTCTGATGCAGAATTAAGCCAGCGGATGATAAGGAAACAAACACAAACCAAATCCCATTCCAACAATAGTGGATACATTTAAACAGCTATCCATTCATCCATTTAATATTTTCCGGCCCTAATCAAGATTTCATGTATAAATGACTATAATGCACTATAATATTAATGCACCGAAACACAATAATATTTGAAGGAAGCATGCAAGGCTCCAAGTATTTCAAACACGTTTTGAAAAACCACCACTGTTTTAGAAGTCATGCTCTCAAATCAATATAGTTTAATTTTTTAGTTAGCGTGGAAACAGACTCTTCGGACCACCAAGTCGGCGCCGGCCAGCGATCCCCGCACGTTAACACTGTCCCACACACTAGGGACAATTTGCAATTTTACTGAAGCAAATTTACCTACAAACCCGCAAGTCTTTTGAGTTTGGGCGAGAACACAGTCACAGGGGGAAGGTGCAAACTCCGTACAGACAGCACCCGAGGTCTGGATTGAACCTGGGTCTCTGGCGCTGTGAGGCAGCAACTCTGCCGCTGCGCCACTGTGCCGCCATTCATTATAGTTCATGAACAAAATGTATGTATTTATGCAAGTGTTCAGCCCTGTTGCTTGAAGTAGCAGCCAGATAAAAGCATTGATTGAATATAAATAGGCATCTGATTTAAGCACCTTCACCTTTAAATTACATTGAATGCACAGCACAAGAATAGGCTATTTGCTCTACCTGTTCAACTTTGGTCACAACATCACACAATCCTCCTAATGCCTTTCCCTATCAACAAACTTCAAATCTCTGCTCAAAATCTTCTGTAGCCTTCAATTACATGGCTCATCCACTATATTCAATATTATCTACATGGCCACAACATGAGCAGCATGGTGGCGCAGCAGTAGAGCTGCTGCCTCATAGCGCCAGAGACCCGGGTTCAATCCTGATCACAGAGTTTGTATGTTCTCCCTGTGACCGCATGGGTTTTCTTTGGGTGCTCAGGTTTCCTCCCACATCCCAAAGATGTGCAGGCAAGTAGGTTAAGCGGTTTCGGTGATAGTGTCGGGGGTGATCGCTGGTCGGCAGGTACTCAGTGGGGCGAAAGGCCTACTTCCGCGCTGTATCTCTAAAATCTAAAGTAAAGTCTAAAGCCTAAACAAAGTAGGCAATGTTAAATGTTAAACTACCCAGTGCTGAGATCAGATAGCACCCATCTTATCCACCGAGCCCTCTCAGTGTTCAGCCTTTCAGGTAAAAAATGGATTTAGGTGTCCCTACCAATCAAATCATTATAAACTAGAACATATACGACATTGGGACGACAGATGGCACAATGGGCTAAGTGTTCGGCTGGCAACCGGAAGGTAGCCGGTTCGAATCCCGCTTGGAGTGCATACTGTCGTTGTGTCCTTGGGCAAGACACTTCACCCACCATTGCCTGTGTGTGAATGTGTGTGAATGTGTGTGTGATTGGTGGTGGTCGGAGGGGCCGTAGGCGCAGATTGGCAGCCACGCTTCCGTCAGTCTGCCCCAGGGCAGCTGTGGCTACAGAAGTAGCTTACCACCACCGAGTGTGACTGAGGAGTGAATGAATAATGCGATGTAAAGCGCCTTGAGTATTAGAAAGGCGCTATATAAATCCCATCCATTATTATTCATTATTATATACAAAAGGTAACCCAAAGAGCAAACGGAACGTTGGTATTTCCATTTTTAGACTTTAGCGATAGTGTGGAAACAGGCCCTTTGGCCTACTGAGTCTGCACTGACCAGCGATCAACCCGTCCACTATCCTACACACTCGGGACAATTTACAATTTACAGAAGCCAAATAACCTGCAAACCTGTGCGTCTTTGGAGTGTGGGAGGAAACCGGAGCACCCGGAGAAAACCCACTCGGTCACAGGGAGAACGTACAAACTCCCTACTGACAACACCCGTGGTCAGGATCGAACCTGGGTCTTTGGCGCTGTCAGACAGCAACTCTACCGCTGCGCCACTGTGTTGTCCAGGTTTCTCTCAAGTTTCTTGGTCATAGGCACGCGTCCATTGCAGACAGACCCGATTAGATCCGACTGACAGTACCTTGTTGTATTGTATATGTTCAATTAGAGTTGAATTTAGATGAGAGGCAAATCAATCTAGGGTCTTAATTTTTTTTTTTTAATACAGCAAATACAGGGATGTTATCTCATCTGGTAGGGTCAAAGTACAAGACACAAAGAACTGCAGATGTTAAGTTTACAAAAAAGTGCAAAGTGCTGGAGTAATTCAGCAGATCAGGCAACAACTTTGGAGAACATGGATAGGTGACGTTTCAAGTCGTGACTCTTCTCAAGAATGATTCGGGTCGGGATCCTTCTTCAGACTGATCTTCGGGTCTGGATCCTTCCTCACACTGGAGTTAAGGTGAGAAGGATGCATTTCCACTATGCAAAGGTGAACATTTGGAGTTTATCCCTAAAGAACATGGATGCTAGGTAAAAATAAATGTATACACCAAGATCAAGTGATTTTTATTTGGCAAGAACAAAGCAGGCATATATGGCCAAGCCACCTCATATTCCGCTTGGGCGGCTTACAACCAAGTGGTATGATATTGATTTCTCTAACTTCAAGTAACCTCTGCATTCCCTCGTTCTCCATCCCTCACCCACCCTAGTTGCACTGCTAGTTTCACTGTCGTTCTGCGTAGTTCCACTGTTTCACTTGTCACTTTCACTCGATATCACCTCCTCCACAGCCAACAATGGACCATTGTTGGCTCCACCTTTTCTTGAGCATCGTTGCTGGCTTTGATTTGTCCTTTTGCATACCATTCATTCGTTTGTTCTTTTTATCTTTTCATATCTTTAGTTTCCCTCTCCCCTGACTCTCAGTCTGAATAAGGGTCACACTCTGAAACATCATTTTCTATGTTTAAGAATGAACTGCAGATGCTGGAAAATCGAAGGTAGACAAAAATGCTGGAGAAACTCAGCGGGTGAGGCAGCATCTATGGAGGGAAGGAAATAGGTGACGTTTCAGGCCGAAACGCTGCCTATTTCCTTCGCTCCATAGATGCTGCCTCACCTGCTGAGTTTCTCCAGCATTTTTATCTACCATCATTTTCTATTCCTTTTCTCCAGAAATGCTACCTGACCTGCTGAGTTACTCCAGCATTTTGTGCCTATCTTCGGTGTAAACCAGCATCTACAGTTCTTTCCGACACATATTAGAAATTTTGTTTGAACTTCATACTTGAGGTTCAAATGACAATAAATAAATTGTATAATTGTCTAATTGAATGGTTTTGAAGAGCTGACTGACATAATTCTGTGTCCATTTTATCACAATTAACATAATCAAGACAGGCTGGCAAATGCAAACAATTAGAGCTCCCACTATATATAAATAATAAAAACTAACATAAACACAAAATGCTGCAGTAACTCAGCGGGTCAGGCACCATCTCTGGAGAGAAGGAATGAGTGATGTTTCAGGTCGAGATCCTTCTTCAGACTGATGGGAGAACTGGGAAGGGAGAGGGAATAGAGAGGAAGAGCAAGGGCTATCTGAAGTTAGAGAAGTCAATGTTCATACCGCTGGGGTGTAAGCTGCCCAAGCAAAATATGAGGTGTCCTCATTCTTTAGGAAAAGGGGGTTCCCCCTTTTCCATTATAGAGGAGGCTCTCACTGGGGTCTCCTCAATATCCCGCAGCTCCGCTCTTGCTCCCCCTCCCCCCACTCATAACAAGGACCGAGTCCCCTTTGTCCTCACCTTCCACCCCATCAGTCGTCGCACACAGCATATAATCCTCCAACATTTTTGCCACCTCCAACGGGATCTCACTAATGGCCACATTTTCCCATCTCCACTCCTTTCTGCATTCCGCAGAGACTGTTCCCTCTGCAACTCACTGGTCAACTCGTCTCTTCCCACCAAAACCACACCCTCCCCTGGTGCTTTCCCCTGAACAGCAGGAGATGCAACACCTGTCCCTTTACCTGCCCCCTCGACTCCATCCAAGGAGCCAAATAGTCTTTCCAGGTGAAGCAGAGGTACACTTGCACCTCCGCCAACCTCATCTACTGTATCCGCTGTTCCAGGCGTCAACTTCTCTACATCGGCGAGACCAAGCGCAGGCTCGGCGATCGTTTCGCTAAACACCTCCGCTCAGGTATAGCAGGTACATGCAGGTACAGCAGGCAGTGAAGAAAGCGAATGGCATGTTGGCCTTCATAACAAGAGCAGTTGAGTATAGGAGCAAAGAGGTCCTTCTGCAGTTGGACAGTGCCCTAGTGAGACCACACCTGGAGTATTGTGTGCAGTTTTGGTCCCCTAATTTGAGGAAGGACATTCTTGTTATTGAGGGAGTGCAGCGTAGGTTCTGAAGGTTAATTCCCGGGATGGCGGGATTGTCACATGCTGGGAGAATGGAGCGGCAGGGCTTGTATACTCTGGAATTTAGAAGGATGAGAGGATATCTTATTGAAACATATAAGATTATTAAGGGTTTGGACACTCTAGAGGCAGGAAACAGTCGCTTGTCTTTTTTTTTCCACTTTTAATTTAATTTTAATTGCAACTTTGTCGTGTACCTTGTTGCGTGTTGTGACTGTTGGCAGACCAATTTCCCTTCGGGGATGAATGAAGTTTTATTTTATCCTATCGTATTGCTTCACTTGTCTTTCATAAATGCCGCATCATCACACTCTGTATTAGTTTTGACTCCATCGTCAAATGGATGTGCTCTTTGTTTCCTTAACTAGGTCACGGACTCGCCCTTCTCGCCCTTTCTGTGCCCCACCCGGATTCCAACATATGGTTAGTAACAGGTTTACAGATTCCAACTTTCAATAATAGATTCATAGAATCAGATAATTCTACAGCTTGGAAACAGGCCCTTCAGCCCAACTTGGCCATGCCAACTGAGGTTTACATAAGCTCTCTGTCCAACTTGCCCTTGTTTGGCCCATACCCTTCCAAAACATTTCTATCCACGTACATGTCCAAAGTTTAGTTTGTTATTGTCACCAAGGTACAGTGAAAAGTTTTTTTGTTGCGTGCTATCCAGTCAGCGAAAACACTATATGTAGTTACAATCGACCAATTCACAGTGTACAGATACAGGATGAAGGGAATAACATTTAGTGCAAGATAAAGTCCAGTAAATAACTTTTAAATGTTGTAATTGTACTCTCCTCTACCAGTACCGCTGCTAGTCCATTCCAAATACCCACCACCCTGTGTGAAACAAATTGTCCCTCAGGTCCCCTTTAGTCCTTTCACCTCTCACTTTAAACCTATGTCCTCTAGTTTTTGACTCCCTTATCCCGACCAAAACTCCCGAAAGACTATGACTATTCACCTCAGGTGACCATTTCTCCCTCAAAAGTCAGCACAAACTTTCAAAACAACAGTCGGATGTTAAAATAGGGAATGTTTAGGATTAAGATACTAGATTAGATTAGATTATTCCTTTAATAATCCTTTTCAGGAAATTACAGTGCCACGACAGCTTCAAGACAAACATAACACCACGCTTTCATACATAACAAGTTAAAATACGTTAAAATACAAGTTAAAATACAATTAATTTTAAAAAAGTGCAGTTATTTATGCTCATTATAAAGTCTTATAGCAGCTGGTAAACAGGACTTCCTGTATCTCTCCGTTTTGCACATTGGTGCAATCAGCCTCTGGCTGAAGATGCTGCTCTTGATCACCTTCAGGGCATGGAGTGGGTGAGTGGGGTTTGTCATTATGGAACCTAGTTTATTTAGAGTTCTGGCGGTGACGTTTCTTCACTCAGTGGGTTGCAATTGGTTGGAAAAGCTGTGGAGCTTTAATCTTTGATTACATTCAAGGTTATTTAGTCATCGTAGTTTACTGGGATCTAGTGGGAAAATGAACAAGGTTGGGGGTTAGCTTTATTGAATAGCTAAGCAGACTAAATAGGCCGCAAGGCCGTTTATTAAGTTATTTCAATTCCACATAAGCCTTGATGTCAGAGATGTTATCCAGAGCCAACCTTGGTTCGTTTATTGTCAACTCTCTTACTCCCTTTTGGTTTTACTGGATAAATTCTACTAGCCCCTCTAATATTCTGTTCAATTAGTTACAAGATCTCTTCAATTAGTTTAGTTTGGTTTAGTTTAGACATACAGCGTGGAAACAGGTCCTTCTGCCCACTGAGTCCGTGCCGACCAGCGATACCCACACACTAACAGGGGCGCAGTGGTAGAGTTGCTGCCTTACAGCGGCCGAGACCCGGGCACGATGCTGACCACGAGTGATATCTGAACTGAGTTTTACGTTCTCCCCGTGACTGCGTGGGTTTTCTCCGAGATCTTCAGTTTCCTCCCACACTCCAAAGACGTACGTAGGTATGTAGGTAAATTGGCTTGGTAAATGTTAAAAAATGTCCCTGGTTTGTGTAGGATAGTGTTAATATGCAGGGATCGCTGGTCGGCGTGGACTCGGTAGGCCGAAGGGCCTGTTTCCGTACTGCATCTCTAAAAACTAAAAACACATTAGGAACAATTTACAATTTTTTCGAAGCCAATTAATCTACAAACCTGTACGTCTTTGGAGTGTGGGAGGAAACTGGAGATCCCGGAGTAAACCCATGCAGGTCACAGGGAGAACGTACAAACTCCGAACAGACAGCACCCGTAGCCAGGATCGAACCCGGGTCTTTGGCGCTGTGAGGCAGCAAATCTACCGCCTCATTGTCATCATGAGGGAATTAAATCCTGAATATTTACTCCTACCTTATACTGATATGCAGTTTGACATAAAAATATATATTTTCATATCGATAGTTTAAAAATAAAGTTTCAAACATTCAAAGGAGCCAGGCTGTTGCAAATCTGCTAAGTACTACAAGCGATCGCTAATGTACTGACTACCCCTCTGCTTTCATTGAAGTAGCTCTGTCATCTTAATAGCATTCAGTAAAATGGATTTCAAACAGTGCACTTACACGATGGACCACACAACTATTGTACTTGAAGCTGTCATACAAAAACGCAGCAGTTCTGGCTATGCTATATTTGTTTATGGTCTCTTTGTCAATGAAAAATAAGTACGTTTTGAAAACTGGACACAATGTACTCGAACCGTCAATGCATTTAGTTTAGTTTAGACACTGTGCAGAAACAGGCCCTTCAGCCCACTGAGTCTGCGTCGACCAGCGATCCCTGCACACTAACGGTATCCTACACACACTAGGGACAATTTACAATTTTGCCAAGCTAATTAGCCGACAAACCTGTATGTCTTTGGGAGTGTGGGAAGAAACCGGAGTATCCAGAGGAGACCCACATGGTCACAGTAAGAACATGCAAATTCTGTAGAGACAGCACCCATAGTCAGGATTGAACCAGGGTCTCTGGCGCTGTAAGCAGCAACTGCGCCACTGCGCCACCGTGCCACGCTCAATTAAGTTAACTTTATTATTTTGTATGTTTGTTCTTATCCCTTATTTTATTGCATCGGCTCCACAGGAGACCTTTCATTAAAGTGATTCTACTTGCACTCGACATCTTGTTCACTGCTAAAGGAACCATGTTAGTGAGAATTAGTAACCTGATCTCCATGTGCATGGGCTTTAGTCTTTGTAACCCTGTCACTAATCAATGTGCATACAGGCAAAAACTGTAACAAAAAACGTTTTCACCCAGACAGTTGTAGATCTGTGGAATTCTCTGCCTCAGAAGGCAGCGGAGGCCAATTCTCTGGATGCTTTCAGGAGAGAGTTAGATAGAGCTCTTAAAGATAGCGGAGTCAAGGGATATGGGGAAACAGCAAGAACGGGGTACTGATTGTGGATGATCTCCACCCCCCCCCCCCCTCATGCACCCCCTGCCCCCTGATGAACAAGGACCCCCAGATCCTGTTGTACTTCCCCTTTTCCCTTTTAGTGGGCAAAATTAGGGCACATGGTATATGGGGTAGAGTGCTGACATGGATAGAAAATTGGTTGGTAGACAGGAAACAAAGAGTAGGGATTAACGGGTCCTTTTCAGAATGGCAGGCAGTGACTAGTGGGGTACCGCAAGGCTCGGTGCTGGGACCGCAGCTATTTCCAATATACATTAATGATTTGGATGAAGGGATTCAAAGTAACATTAGGAAATTTGCAGATTACACAAAGCTGGGTGGCAGTGTGAACTGTGAGGACGATGCTATGAGAATGAAGGGTGACTTGGAAAGGTTGGTTGAGTGGGCAGATGCATGGCAGATGCAGTCAGGAAGTCAAGGATCCAGTTACAGAGATGAGTGCTGACACCAAGACCCGTGAGTTTGGTGATGAGCTTGGATGGTATAATGGCATTAAGGGCAGAGCTGTACTCGATGACGTAGGTGTGGCCACTACCTGTCAGTCTGAAGAAGGGTCCCGACCCAAAACATCACCTAGCCATGTTCTCCAGAAATGCTGCCTGACCCGTTGAGTAAAGAGCCGCTTGGGCGTAATTTGCACTTCATTTATGCGACACCATTTACGCGTCACGACGCACTTCCTGCGTGTTGTGACGTGCACGTGATGCGCGCATTACGCGTGCATGATGCGCATTACGCGCGCGTGGTGCGTGGTGACGTAGGTAGTAACGAGCGGTCGAGCGGCGCCCCAGGATTCTGGGATGTACAAAATCTTTGCGCACCATCTGCGTGACGCGCAAATGACGCCCAAGTGGGGCAGGCCCTTTTCTCTAGCCATTGACTTGGCCTCCACAGCCGTCTGTGACGATGAATTCCGCAGAATCATTACGATCTGACTAAATAAATTCCTCCTCGTCTCCCGTACTAGATTCTAAATGTTTGGATATTAAAGGGAACAACTAGCCTGTCTGGTAACAAAGTAGCAGGGCCAAAGTGGTCACCTATTATTCATCTTCCCCAGTGAAAACAAATGCAGCATTTGGATTTTCAATCAATGCACCTAAAATGACACCATGTACTCGTGCAGAGTGCAGTATGACTTTAAATTTATCTGCAAAAACGCTCATGAAAAGAACAATTTGTGGGGAAATAATCCTTTCTGACACCAATTTATTTATTTTACAAAGAATGACAAGCTTGCTCTTTGAATGGTGCAGGGGAAAGAATGCTCCCTTCACCGGGTGGAAAAGTACTTAGTGAGGAGGACAGGACCAGTGGCCCAACATACTCACTGTGCACAGGAAGCACATTCCACTGTGGGATTTTCCACATTCTCAAGGTAAAGGAGCGAGACAGCCACAGGCTATTACGAGCACCTCCAAATGTCTGATTACCAGGCTCCAAACTCTGACTGCAGCACAAACATAAAGCTGCCCTTTTTTACGGTTAGTGTCTATCTGGGCATTAAGGAACATGCACATAACATTTTTTGTCTGAAGAAGGGTCTCGACCGAAACATCACCTTTTCCTTTTCTCCAGAGATGCTGTCTGACCCGCTGAGTTCCTCCAGTTTTTTGTGTCTATCTTAGGTTAAAAGCAGCATCTGCAGTTCCTTCCTACACATTTTCTAATTCGCAAGATGAGATACTCGTTCTTACGCCATGTTAATATAGATCCACTGACACAAACCTTTTGACCCTCTGGTTTTCCACAACATTAGATTTCTTGTGTTCCTGCAAGGCATAAACTCTCACTATGTTGCTAGGAGACTAGTTCCAGATTTGGAAGGTTAGGTATTACAAAGAGCCAGCCATTATAAACACCGTGAATTCCAAGGAAGGAATATCCAAGACAGACAAATAATTTTTATTCCTAGTCTCCATCCCAACATTTTCTTTCAGTTCGCTAAAAAGGGCGGCACGGTGGAGCAGCTAGTCGAGCTGCTGCCTCACAGCACCAGAGACACAGGTTTGATCCTGACCTCAGGTACCGTCTGTGTAGAGTTTGCATGTTCTCCCTGTGGTCGGATGGGTTTGCTCCAGGTGCTGATTTCATAGTCATACAGTAAAACAGCGTGGAAACAGGCCCTTCGGCCCAACATTCTCCCACACCCCAAAGACGTGCTGGATTGTAGGTTAATTAGCCTTTGCAAATTTCCCTCAGTGTGTAGGGAGTGGATGAGAAAGGGGGATAACATGAGACTAGTGTGAACTGGTGATCGATGATCAGCATGGACTTGGTGGGCTGAAGGGCTTGTTTCCATGCTGTATCTCTAAACTAAACACAGCACTAGTGTAAGTGGGTGATCAATGGTCGACATGGAGGCAGTGGGCCATAGGGGCTTGTTCCATGCTGTGTCTCTAAACTAAACACAGCACTAGTGTAAGTGGGTGATCAATAGTCGGCATGGAGGCAGTGGGCCATCGGAGCTTGTTTCCATGCTGTATCTCTAAACTAAACACAGCACTAGTGTAAGTGGGTGATCAATAGTCGACATGGAGGCAGTGGGCCATAGCGGCTTGTTTCCATGCTGCATCTCTAAACTAAACCAAAATCCAATTTAATTCCCTCCCCTCACCCAATATGTTTTTTCCACCACAAAACATCCATCGCCCCCCCACCTTGCCGCTGCAACTATGACGATTAGGTGGGATATAATTCAAGGAATCAGTCCGAGATTCCGAAAAGGACAAAATATCACCTGCGAGCCAAATGCAAGTGACTAGGCCACAAATGCAAAGGCCACTCAAACCAATCTAGTGTTCGGTTTCCTTTTGCTCCTCCATTCGCCCACAAATCAATGAGGCTGCCTGTCTCCTTCCAAGAAGCAGCCTCCTCATAAACTACGTGAGAGCGCACAGAAATATAAATCAAACGAAACTCCAGTAACCTTGTCCTACAAAAACAGAGAGCGACTCCCCTGTTATACTAATTCATGGAATGAAACCAGCGTAGATAATGAAGCCAATAAACAGCAGTCAGAGTATCGGATTCAGAACACAGATCACAGTTACATTTGCATTGGCTACATTTATCTTGGTTGAAAACAAAGCCAAGTTTTTCTTTTAGTTCTTTGTGATAACGTGATTAAACATTTCACTTAAAAAGCTACCCGAATAAAGTCATCTGAAGGTCAGATATAATAGAATACATTTTTCTTTATTAATTGAGTGATTTGGAAAACTTCAATAAATAACAACTGCACAAATTGTGTAACCTTGGTAAATCCTGGCTCCAGTGTTACCTTGGCTTGAATGTAAATATATGCTTATGTTTCTGGTTAATAATACTTTTACATCCAGTCTTTTACAATCATGATGAACCAGTCACAGCTGTTTTTGAACGAGTTACAGAGAATGATGAGTCAGAGTGTAGGAGGGTGATGAATCGCCTCATTGAGTGCTGCCAGAAGAGCAACCTTACTCTCAATGTCAGTAAAACCGAGGAACTGATTGTTGACTTTAGAAGAGGAAGGCCAAGGATCTACAAACATGTCTTCATCAATGGGTTGATGGAGGAGAGAGTCAACAACTTCAGGTTCCTGAGCGTGCATATCACTGAAGATCTGTCCTGGACCCAGCATTTTGATCCAAACATGAGGAAAGCCCATCAACGCCTCTACTTCCTGAGAAGATTGAAGAGATTTGGTGTATAATAATAATAATAATAATATCTTTTATTGTCATTGCACGTCAGTGCAACGAGATTTAGTATGCAGCTCCAACCGATGAAAAAGAAAAGTAAAATAAATAATTAAGCTGTGTGTCGTGACCATCCGAGGGAGACAGTCCAGGGGGGGTGGGGGGCCCGACAAATACTCACTTGAACCTCTATAGATTTATGGTGGAGACCATATTGAATGGTTGCGTCATGACCTAGTTAGGCAAATCAGACGCCCAGGAATGAAGGGAGATTACAAAGAGCGGTGGATGCTGGCTGCCAGGTCCTTCACAGATACTGACCTCCCCACCATCGAAGTGATCAAGACAAGGCACTGCCTCAAAAAGGCAGCCATCATCATCAGAGACCCACACCACCCTAGCAACACTCTCATTTCACTCCTGCCATCAGGAAGAAGATTTGGGAGTCTGAAAACTGCAATGTTGCAGTTCAGAAGCAGCTTCTTCCCAATAACCATCAGGCTATTGAACAATATTGTCTATATTGTTCAAAGCGGATAAATGTGAGGTTATCCACTTTGGTAGCAAAAACAGGAAGGCAGATTACTATCTAAATGGCGTCAAGTTGGGAAAAGGGGAAGTACAACGGGATCTGGGGGTCCTTGTATATCAGTCTATGAAAGTAAGCATGCAGGTACAGCAGGCAGTGAAGAAAGCGAATGGCATGTTGTCCTTTATAACAAGAGGAATCGAATATAGGAGCAAAGAGGTCCTTCTGCAGTTGTACAGGGCCCTAGTGAGACCACGCCTGGAGTATTGTGTGCAGTTTTGGTCCCCTAATTTGAGGAAGGACATTCTTGCTATTGAGGGGGTGCAGCGTAGGTTTACAAGCTTAATTCCCGGGATAGCGGGACTGTCATATGCTGAGAGAATGGAGCAGCGGGGCTTGTACACACTGGAGTTTAGAAGGATGAGAAGAGATCTCATTGAAACATATAAGATTGTTAATGTCTTGGACACACTAGAGGCAGGAAACATGTTCCCGATGTTGGGGGAGTCCAGAACCAGGGCCCACAGTTTAAGAATAAGGAGTAAGCCATTTAGAATGGAGACGAGGAAACACTTTTTCTCACAGAGAGTGGTGAGTCTGTGGAATTCTCTGCCTCAGAGGGCGGTGGAGGCAGGTTCTCTGGATGCTTTAAAGAGAGAGCGAGATAGGGCTCTTAAGAATAGTGGAGTCAGGGGATATGGGGAGAAGGCAGGAACGGGGTACTGATTGGGGATGATCAGCCATGATCATTAAATTGCAGTGCTGGCTCGAAGGGCCAAATGGCCTACTCCTGCCCCTATTGTCTATTGTCTATAATATGAACTCCAACTAAACTCTGAAATTTGGGCTTTGTTTTGTTTTCTGCACGACATTGTTTTTTTTAATTTATTGAACTATTAAAAATGTGTTTATCATGTTATCTATTGAGTAATACATGTACAAAACCTGTTATGCTGTTGCAAATAAGAATGTCATTGTTCCGTTTCTGGACATATGACAATAAAACACTCTTGACTCTTATTCTAAAACCCTTTTAATTTCAAATTCAGAAGCAGATGACATCTCCTATAATATAAAAGTCTTTGTCGTGTGTGTGTGTGTGTGTGTGTGTGCGCGTGCGTGTGTGAGAGCATCTGATTAATTCCTATTTTCTTCCAAACGCTAGGCCACAGCCTTCCCATTTTTACACATCCTACTCACATTTTTCCCGTCGAGGCGATAAACATCTTCCCGTCGCAATCCCACCTATATTTCCGAAGTTAATAATCGTTTAAAATTTTAAAAACAGCCCGAAAACTCAACTACTTCGGGAAAAAAACCTGAGTGACGTCACAATGCACTCGCAAGGCAGGACGGGACACTCCGGGAGGGAGGGGCACACTAGCGCTCGCGGGGAACCAGGAGTGGCGGCGGCTGCCAGTGCCCGACGCCCAACACCTGGTGGGGAGGGTAGTGCTGGAGCTGGAGTGAGGGCCAAGCCCGGGGCTTGGGACGGGGCCATGACCGCAGCCGAGATAGAACGAGCCCGGGTCCGGGGTCAGGGACGAGCGTGGAGATTAAGTCGGGGCCTGCACTGGAGCCCAGGCGGGGGCCGAGCTGACAGCTGGAGTCTACAGCCAGAGCCGAGAACCAGGCCCTGGCGCTGCTCTACGACCTGGGTAGGTCCTGGGACAGGGAATGGGAGTGAGGGGAGGAGGATGAGGGAAATGAGGAGGAGGGAGATGGGGTGGGGTGGGGTGGTAGAGGGAGATGGGGAGGGGGAATGGAGGATGGAGATGGGGAGGGGTGGAGGAGGGAGATGCCCTCTCCGTATCTACCCTCACTTCCACCCTCTCTACCCCCTCCCTCTCTAACCCCTCTGCCTGCCTACCCTCCTTCCCCCCACTCTACCCCACTCCCTTTCTCTCTAGCCCTCTCCCACCCTGCCGCTCTCCCTCTCTACCCCCTCCCTCTCCCTCTGTACCCCCCTCCCCCTCCTCTCTGCCTCCTCCCTCTCTACCCCCCCCCCCCCACTCTACCCCACTCCCTCTCTACGGATTGAAGAGGGAGGTTGAAGAGGAGGAGGGAGTGCTGAGGGATGAGGAGAAATGAGCCATGTCTGACCAGTTGGGCCTATGCGTGAGTGGTGCAATATTGCGTTGGGGGAACACTTGTGTACAAGTCCCGTGTACTTGCACTCAAGACAACCAAACAAAACTCACTTTGCAAAACCCATACGGGTGAGGCAGCATCTATGGAGCGAAGGAAATAGGCAACGTTCGCTCCATAGATGCTGCCTCACCCGCTGAGTTTCTCCAGCATTTTTGTCTACCTTCCGTTTAACTCAGAGTAGTTTAGTTTAGGTTAGTGATACAGCATGGAAACCGGCCTTCCGGCCTACCAAGTCCACACCAATCATTGATCACCCATTGATAACACAAGTTCAATATTAGCCCACTTTCTTATCCACCCCGCTGTATACTAGGGATAATAATATACTACAATGCCAAATCTCCTCAATTGTTCTATGCATGTGGATGGGCTCATCTTCACATAAGGTGCAATTTAGAGGTCAATGAACCTACAAACCCACACGTCTTTGGGAAGTGGGAGGAAACGGAGCACCCGGAGGAAGCCCACGCGAACACTCCATTGAGGATAAATGGGGATCCTGTGGATAGGGTGAACTGTTTTAAATATCTGGGAGTCCACATCTCCGAGGATATGACATGGGCATCACACGCCTCAGCACTCGTGAGTAAGGCAAGGCAGCGCCTTTACCACCTCAGGCAATTGAGGAAATTCAGAGTGTCTCCGAGGATCCTCCAGTGCTTCTACGCAGCGGCGGTGGAAAGCATCTTGTCTGGGAACATTACCATCTGGTTTGGGAATTGCTCTGCCAAGGACAAGAAGGCTCTGCAGAGAGTAGTGCGTTCGGCGTTCGGCACTATAGTTCCTGCCCCCCTGCAGGAACTATACATCAGGAGGTGCAACTCCACAGCCAACAATATCAGGAGAGACCCCTTCCACCCCTGCAACGGACTGTTCCAGCTGCTACGGTCAGGGAAACGCCTCCGTTGCCATGCGGTGAGAACAGAGAGGTTGAGGAGGAGTTTCTTCCCAGAGGCCATTCGGACTGCAAACGCCTATCTCACCAGGGACTAACTCTACTGAATGTTTTTCCTTCCATTATTTATATGTAAAGGTATATGTGTGTTATGATTGTGTTTATAGTTTGTTTGGTTGGTTGGTTGTTTGTCTTTTTGCACAAAGTCCGCGAGCATTGCCACTTTTCATTTCACTGCACATCTCGTATGTGTATGTGACAAATAAACTTGACTTGACTTGACACAGGCAGAACATGCAAACTCCCCATAAACAGTACCCAAGGCTAGGATTGCATCCGGGTCTCTGGCACTGTAAAGGCCCTGTCTCACTTTCCCGAGTTACTCATGAACTCTCCCAAGTTTTCCCCTTGATTCGAACTCGGGGAATGTCGGGGAATGTCTGTAGCGAGTCCGTAGGAGGCCGTAGATGTTTCGTAGCGGCTCACAGAGAGTGGTGAGTCTGTGGAATTCGCTGCCTCAGAGGGCGGTGGAGGCAGGTTGTCTGCATGCTTTCAAGAGAGAGCTAGATAGGGCTCTTAAAAATAGCGGAGTCAGGGGATATGGGGAGAAGGCAGGAATGGGGTACTGATTGAGGATGATCAGCCATGATCACATTGAATGGCGGTGCTGGCTCCAAGGGCCAAATGGCCTACTCCTGCACCTATTGTCTATTGTAATGCCAGCCGTAGGAACTCGGGGCATCAGGTAAGTCGGGACATTTTTTCAACATGTTGAAAAATGTCCATCAGTAAAACAAATAGCCTCGGGTGCTACGAACGGCTATTACCGTAATTATCCGAGTTCGAATCAAGGGGAAAACTCGGGAGAGTTTGTGAGTAACTCGGGAAAGTGGGACAGGGCCTTAAGGCAGCAGCTCTACCAGCTGCACCACAGTGCCGCACTTTCTGTTTAAAAACAGTTCTGGTTTAAAAACAAATCTTGAGACTTATTACAAATTTCATCTTCAACTTGCACGACTCAATGCAACATTACAAAGCCCAGGCTTCATTGACAGTTGTACTAGTTGTACACAATAGTGCAGCATCTGGTTTTCATGGGAAATGAATGCTAGGGTTACATATAGTAGGTGGTCTTCAGACAATAACGTTACAGGGACCTCCTTGGCTATGTTGCATGTTACTGGATACTACTCATTTTGGAAACAATTGTTGGAAATGAGAAAGCTTATAATTATAATGACAAAAACATTGTCGTTCCTTTAAGTTTGTTTTGTAAATTTACAGTCAAATGCAGCTGATTGTGGAGGATGTCTCAGGTTAAACCACAAGTATATTCAGCATACTGAATAGGTAGTGCACCTGTGCAAACACCAGGTTGACAGAGGATCAGGCTTCATCTCAAATTGTCTGCTGTCGCTCAAAGAAGGTTGTAGGTTGAAGATGCATTCAGCACAAAATTCAAGTTGACCCTCTGCACCAGTACAGCTGTACTGAAGAGGGTTTTATGTCATACTAGACCAACTGGGAACAGTTGTGTCACTGTCACACGGGATGCCTGATCCCCCAACGCAAGCCGTATCCCATATTCCAGCACTCGCCCATAGCCGACAACTGCACAGGGGCTGCTCATTTCATCTTAAGCCCCTGTCCAACTTTCCCGAGTTACTCACGAATTCTCACGAGTTTTCCCCTTGATTTAAACTCAGAGAGCCAGCCGTAGGTACTCGGGGCTATTTTTTTTTACTCGTGGACATTTTGCAACATGCTGAAAAAACGTCCCGACTTACCTGATTCCCCGAGTACCTACGGCTGGCATTACGCGCTGCTACTAAATATCTACGGACTCCTACGGCCTCTTACGGACTCGCTATGGAATTTCTCCGAGTTTGAACTAAATAGCCTAATTCTGCTCCGAAAACTTATGAACGGCATCATGTTCAGCACAACATTGGAACAAAGGGCCTGTTCCTGTGCAGTACTGTTTTATTTTACTGAGTAACTATTCAAGCACTCATTTAAATATAAAATACTGTGAGACAATCAGCTTGTGAAAAGCACCACTTTTCTTGAAAAGTAAGTGCTTTTCTTGATGCCTGTTGTGGCACAGCTGACATTGAAAAATCCCATAAAGCATTCACTTTAACATTTCCATCTTAGTTCCAAACTGGAGACACTGCAGAGAAGATTTCCAAAGATGTTGCCAGAACTCGAGCTGTCGGGAGTGGTTGGGCTAGCTTGGACTATTTCATGGAGCGCGGGAGACGTGATCTTATAGAGGTGTATAAAATCAAGAGGGAAATAGAAAGGGTGAATGCACAGACCTTTACCCAGGGTAGGGGCATCAAGATCCAGAGGGCATTGGGTTAAGGTGAGAGGAAACAGACTTAATAGGAACACGAGGGACAACATTTTCATTACAGAGGGTAATGAGTACACGGAACGAGCTGCCAGATGTGGTAGTTGAGGCAGGTACTATAACAACATTTAAAAGACATCTGGACAGATACGTGGGTAGGGAAGGTTTAGAGGGATATGGGCCAAGGCGGACAGGCGGGAATAGAGTATATGGGGCATCTTGGTCAGCATGGCCTAAGTTGGGCCAAGTTCCGTGCTATATGACTCACTGACTCCGCAACAAATTGGGCCGAAGGGCTTCTTTCTGTCATCTATGACTCGATCACTCAGGGACTTTGGACTCCCCTGTTGAGCAAATTCACATATGATCTTTCAGGCGCAGGAAGTGGTAACACAGTCGGCAAGGTGGCGCAGCTGTAGAGTTTCAAAACATCCATCGTTTAAAACTTACGGTTGAAATGTGTTTGGTTTGGTCCTTGACAGTCAAAAAATGTTTCATGACCATTTTCCTCTCTCCCTTCTTACAGGGCCAGAGACCCAGGTTCCATCCCAACCACGGGTGCTGTCTGCACGCAGTTTGTATGTTCTCCCCGTGACCTGCGTGGGTTTTCTCCAGGAGCTCCGGTTTCCTCTCATCCAAAGACGTACAGGTTTGTAGGTTGATTGGCTTTCATAAAAATTGTAAATTGTCCCTCGTGTGTGTAGGATTGTGATAGTGTGCGGGGATCGCTGGTCGGCGCAGACTAGGTGGGCCGAAAGACCTGTTTCTGTGCTGTAACTCTTAACTAAACTAAGTCTGAGGATTGCAATATTTACTTCAAGGGAGGATTATGCTGCCTCACAGCTCTCTTGGATTCCTCCGGGATATTCGCCACCAATGATCTCTGCGATCCCTTTTATTTCCCAACAGGGTTTACCACAGTGCTCTTCAGTGTGCAAGCATTCGTAGGGTAATCCTCTCTCTTTGCAATTCAGTCTAATTCATCACCAGGATCTGCTCTCCACCGTGACTCATGCAACTCCCCAATCACAGATATATTATAAAGATAATACCTGGTAGATTCGCCAGCACTACACACCGGGGGAGTTAAAAGGTTTTAAAATACATAAGCAAAAGTTTCAAATATCACATTTTCATTTCCTATTAATGACTCCGATGTTAATTTGTTCTCCCAAGTGGCAAAATGCCATGATGAGGGTGGCTGGGGTAACAGATGAACTTCTCCTCACCCTTAGCCCACAGTCTCCACATACCCATTCCAACAGTAATGATATTAGCAACAACCACACACCCATGTCAACTTTCGCATCTGCTTCTTATTCATGGCAAAAACATCATTTACAATAGACCAAGCTCACATAGGTGAATGTTATTCTTGACGGCTCCTGATCCCAATTTCAAAAGATCCGTTACTTCAAACTTATGTGTTTGGTTTGGATCTTCTCGGTCAATATATGTTTCCAGACTATTTTCCTCTTTCACACGAAAAAAAATATTGCCAGATGGAAACGCAACTTAATCTGGCCTCTAAAATATAAGATATGGTTACAAAGTAAGGTTTGTTTTTAACAAAGTAAGTAATAGATAAACTGTTTAAACCAAAGATAGACATAAAATGCTGGAGTAACTCAGCAGGTCAGGCAGCATCGCTGGAGAAAATGAATAGGTGACTTTTTGGGTCGAAACCCTTCATCTGAGTCCTTTTCTCCAGAGATGCCGCCTGACCCACTGAGTTAAGGGCCTGTCCCACTTTCACGACCTAATTCACAACCTCTGCCGTGTTTGCCCTTGATTCATACTCGCAGCATGGTCGTCACGAGGTCATAGGAGGTCATAGGTAGGTCGTAGCAGGCCATGATGCTAGTCGTAGGTACTCGCGGAATCAAGTAGGTCGGGGCATTTGTCTAGCCTGATGAAAAATGTTCACGAATAAAAAAGGTCGTGAATTAGGTCGTGAAAGTGGGACAGGCCCTTAACTCCAGCATTTTGTGTTTATCTGCGGTGTAAACCAGCATCTGTAGTTCCTTACACATTTTGTCTGTTCCACTGTTTAACCCCAATCCGCCACTTTATAAGAACACATTTGGTTAAAGGCTGTAGCTGCCAAGAAATAAAAACCTGATTTTTATGTGCAAATGTATAGCCTTGAAGCAAATCTGCATTTTATTTTTTACAATTATGCATTGACAAATCCACAGATGAAGCACAAAATATTTAATGAAGGATTTTGCTTTAATAGCGTTTAATAATTTGTTTTAATCGCAGGTTCATTGTCACAGATAATAAACAATGTCAGCTACTCGCGTTAATTCGCTTCATTTTGAGTGATCCTTCCAAACTCCTGCTCGCAAGTTTGTGAGGAATTAAACTGAACTTGGTTCCACTTTACTTCCATTCCCACACTTAAATATTCTTTCCCCAGCCAACAAATCTGTGAGAAGATTATCAGAAGATGCCACTTGGCTTCTCACAATCTCAATTCACTCCAGAATTTTGGAAAGTATACGAACTTTAAGCTATTTCCCATTATTCCACCATCGGAGAATCCTGGAGTTATAATCCTTGCCGAAGCATCGCCTCTTTTATATTCTCCTTCCAATTCCAGGACGCACAAAAGTAAAACAAAGAATTGACCACCAATAAAGAATGTATGCACTAAAATACAAGAGCACAAGTTATAAGGAATGTTACCTGTAACTTAGTCCTTTCAACTCGCAAAACCTACTGAAACAAATTTGTTAATGTTTCCAATATTATTTCAGAATATTTATCTTGCCTTGCATCCTATAACCACTAGCAAAAGCCTTTTTTTATCTGGTGTGCACAGTGTCATGGCTGTTCAGAAACTATTTTGTTCTACTGAGAATGTGTGTCTTTATCTACATTTTTGGGGAACTCAGCAACTTGGGCTGAGACCGCAAGAAATTGCAGAGAATTGTGGAAACAGCCAGGACCATCACACAAACCAACCTCCCTTCCATTGATGTCATTTACACTGTACGCTGCCTCGGCAAGGCCACCAGCAAAATCAAGGACTAGTCACACAGCGGCCACTCCCTCTTCTCCCTTCTCCCATCAGGCAGGAGGTATAGAAGTGTAAAATCGCACACCTCCAGATTCAGAGACTGTATCTCCTCCCAGCTGTTATCAAACAACTGAATCATCCTACCTACAACAAGAGAGCAGTCCTGAACTACCATCTATCTCATTGGAGACCCTCAGACTATCTTTGATCGGACTTTACTGGACTTTACCTTGCACTAAACTTAATTGGCATAGGTGATGAGGATCCACTCCAAAACCAGCAGCCCTATCCTTATGCAAAGCACAGCTCTAGAGGAGGTAGAAACATTCACATACCTAGGCAGTGTTGTGGACATCACCGGAGGGGCAGTGGCAGACATAAGAAGTAGAATCAATAAGGCTAGGGTGGTGTTTAACATGCTCAGGAAGATCTGGAGCTCAAAACACATCTCAATCAACTCCAAAATACGTATCTTTAACTCAAATGTGAAACAGGTGATGCTGTATGGATCAGAGACATGGAAAACAACAAAACACACTACAGACAAGCTGCAAACATTCATTAACACTGACCTTAGGAGAATACTTAACATCTGGTGGAGAGACAAAGTAAGCAATGTGGACCTGTGGAAAAGAACAGGCCAGGGGCCCATTGACTTCCAAATTCGAAGGAGAAAATGGAGTTGGATTGGACACACCCTCAGGAAACCTGCCACAAACATCACCCGGCAAGTCCTGAAATGGAACCCCCAAGGAAAAAGGAAAAGAGATCACCCAGGTTCAGCTGGAGAAGAGGTGTCCAGACAGAAATGTCCGAGTGTGGGCTCAACTGGGGAGATCTCGAAAGAACTGCCAACAACCAAGTGAGGTGGAGGACATTTGTCAATGGCCTATGCTCCCTAGAGGAGCAAAGGGCTTAAGAAGAAGAAGATCTCTTCCCATCAAGTAACTGAATCATCCTACCAACAACTAGAGAGCAGTCCTGAACTACCATCTACCTCATTGGAGACCCTCAGACTATCTTTGATCGGACTTTACTGGACTTTATCTTGCACTAAACTTTATTGACATTATTCCCTTTATCATGTATCTGTACAATGTAGACGGCTCAACTGTAATCGTGTATTGTCTTTCCGCTGACTGGTTAGCACGCAACAAATGCTTTTCACTGTACTTCGGTACACGTGACAATAAACTAAACTCCACTGAGTGTTTTATCTTCTTCATTATTAACTAACTAACACAGTATTTTACTTGCTGTTCGAGGCCAACTCAGGTGTAATAGGGGGAAATAAAATAAATCACTTCCATCTTTTAGGGCGGCCCAGTGACGTGGCTGATGGAGATGCTGCCTCAACACCAGAAACCTGCATGCGCTTCTGACCTTGGGTGCTGTCTGTGTGGAGTTTGCACGTTCTCCCTGTGACCTCGTGTGTTTCCTCCGACTGCTCTGGATTCCTCACGCATCCCAAAGACATGCTGATTTGTTGGTTTATCGGCCTCTGTAAATTGACCCTGGTGTGTAGGATGGGACAATAGAGAACTAGTGTAATAGGGATCTAAGAGGCATCTTTTTCACACAGGGTACACAGAATGAGCTGGGAGATGGGGTAGTTGAGGCAGGTACTATAATAGCATTTAAAAGACATTTGGACAGGTACATGGATAGGAAGCGTTTAGAGGGATATGGGCCAAACACAGGTAAATGGGACTAGTGTAGATGGATGGGGCATCTAGGTCAACATTGAGATGAATTGTGCCGTAGGGCCTGTTTCCATGCTGTATGACTCCATGTAAGAAAAACACCACATCCAAACAGTTTTTTGCAAAATGGAATCACCAAAATCCTTGTAAATGTCTGTGCTCCCGGTAAAATGCAATAATATCTGTTGAGGAAGGAACCCTTCCCAGTTAGTGATGGTTAATGTATGTTGGTGGACAAGAAGCCTACTGAATGGTGGCAATCTTAATTAGCGACGGCATGGTGGCGCAGTCAGAGCCGACTTAACGCATGGGCACGCTGGGCAGTTGCCCGGGGCCCCATGCTAATCCATTTATGTTGTGACTTGCTGTCAATAAATAAATACCACACTGTACTAAACTATAAAAATTTGTTATTGGAAAATGCATATTTAGCATGTGTTTTACTAAAGATAATGAACAATATTCATGTTGATTTTTATAACGTGGACATTGGCATCCGTGTCTGATTTAGTATCACGGTCACCTCTGCAACCACACGTGCAGGTATGTGTACGTATCTCACGCGCTACACAACTGGAAATCCGGGAAAAGGGAACCCATCGTATTTATCGGCAAACATTTGTGAGGAATTTATTGAATTAATGGGACATGTTCTTTGTGCTATTCTTGAAGAAATAAGAGAGTCAAAAGTATGATTCAATAATTGTGGATTCAACTCCAGACATCTCACACACTGATCAACTGACATTTACTGTCCGGTGCATTTGAGGATGTGAGCCGGTGGAACGCTTCATTAAGTTCATCCCCATCTTTTCTCATGGAGCAAAGAATCTAGCAGACACTGTTGTGGATTTCCTTAATGAGAACAAAATTCCTCTATCTAACTGCCGTGGTTAGGCGTATGACAATGCCTCAAATATGTCTGGACACTATACTAGATTGCAAGCATGGATTCATCAACTGAATGTGTTCGCCATCTATGTCCCCTGTGCTGGACACAGCCTGAACTTGGTTGGAGTAAAAGCGACAGAGCGTTGTCCACAGACTGTAACATTCTTTGCCTTTGTTCAGTGTCTGTATTTCTTTCTTCTCTGCTTCTACACATCGATGGAATGTTCTGGCATCATCTTTAGGAAAAAATGTTGTGGTCAAGCGCCTGTCTGACATGAGATGGCCGTCACATTTTGATGCGGTTCGTGCTCTGTACGGGGGTTTGGAGAAAATTAAACATGCACTGGATTCTGAATCAGCTGGCACTGAACAGGAAGTGAACACAAGGCGAGAGGCAGGAGGATTGAGCGAGAAAATGGAGAACCTGGAAACGATCTTCCTCACAATCCTTTGGAATGACATCCTTGAAAGAGTGAACAAAACAAGTAAGGTCCTGCAGTCAGAGGATGTGAATACACTTGTTGCCATGAATCTTCTTGAGTCTCTGAAAACCTATCTTCAGGAAATTAGAGACAAATTTAGAGAATACGAATTGAAAGCCAGGAGTAGATGTCCAGATTCAGACTATATATAGCCATGTGAAAAAACGGGAACAAAAACTAAATGTGTAGGTAGGGGCCCCAGTGCACTGCTTTGCCCGTGGGCCTATAATGCTGTTAAGACGGCCCTGGGCGCAGTGGCAGAGTTGCTGCCTTACAGTGCTGGAGACCCGAGTTCGATCCCGACTACGGGTGCTATCTGTACGGAGTTTGTACCTTCTCCCCGTGACCGCGTGGGTTTTCTCAGAGATCTTCAGTTTCCTCCCACACTCCAAAGACGTAGGCTAATTGGCTTGGTATAACATGTAAATTGTCCGAAGTGTGTGTGTGTGTGGGATAGTATTAATGTGCGGGGATCACTGGCCGGCACAGGCTCAGTAGGCCGAAGGGCCTGTATCCACACTATATATCTAAACTAAAACTAAACTAAACCATTTAGGCATCAAAGAGTGGACAATAAATGCAGGCTCACCAGTGTCAATCATCAAATCAGATGAAACGGTGCTTGTTTTAAAAAAAAAGGCAGCTGAAACATTAGTTTGCCATCAGTTTAAATGCAGCCAGCTTCTGAAAGGTTAGAATGATGCATTTGTGAATTATTATAGGAAGAGACTGTGTAACAAGTAGAAGTACCTGCTCGAGCGAAACAATCTACTGTCTGTTGCTGGCACTGGGATTGTAGAAGAGGCATTAATTCATCACTCTAAAATCAATGGATGACTGTCACCTCACAGTTAGCTCAACAAAGGAAGCTCTGTGCTGAGCTAATCAGACATCTGGAACCAGTAACATGTTTCGAAGACAGTATAGAAAACCGATCTGGCCCTCGTTTGTTTTTTCTTGGTTCCATTTCCTGCAGGATTACCACCACCTCCAGAGATGGGCACAGTTATCTGGGCCAAAAGGGTCTCCCACACAGCTTTTGATCAATTACAGTCTCACTCATCCACAGAAATGGTCGTCCCTTTAAACTTAGAACTTAGAACATAGAGCATAGAGCATAGAGCGGTGCAGCCCAATGTCTGTGCCTAGCATGATGCCAAGGCCAACTCTTATCAGACTACACATAATCCATGTCTCTCCATTCCTTGCATATCCATGTGCCTATCCAAAAGTCTCTTGAAAGCTACCATTTAAGAAAAAATGGGGAGCAGTGAAAGAGGATCGAACAGAACCCCCTGAGAAGAACTTGGTTTACGAAAATGATCCCAAGATCATCCTGTTAACGTCTGATGAAGAAGGGTCTTGAGCCGAAACGTCACCTATTCCTTTTCTCCAGAGATGCTATCTGACCCGCTGAGTTACTGCAGCTTTTTGTGTCTATCTAACGTATGATGAGCGTTTGACGGCGCTGGGTCTGTACTCGCTGGAGTTTAGAAGGATGAGGGGGCACCTCAATGAAACTTACTGAATAGTGAAAGGTCTGAATAGAATGGATGTGGAGAGGATGTTTCCACTCATGAGAGAGTCCAGGACCAGGGGCCTTAGCCTCATAATTAAAGGAAGAACCTTTAGAAAAGAGATGAGGAGGAATTTATCGAGTCAGAGGGTAGTGAATAGACAATAGACAATAGGTGCAGGAATTCGGCCCTTCGAGCCAGCACCGCCATTCAATGTGATCATGGCTGATCATCCCCAATCAATACCCAGTTCCTGCCTTCTCCCCATATCCCCCGACCACTATTTTTAAGGGCCCTATCTAGCTCTCTCTTGAAAGCATCCAGAGAACCCGCCTCCACCACCCTCTGAGGCAGAGAATTCCACAGACTCACCACTCTCTGTGAGGAAAAAGTGTTTCCTCGTCTCCGTTCTAAATGGCTTACTCCTTATTCTTAAACTGTGGCCCCTAGTTCTGGAATTCAGTGGAATTCTTGGCACAGACGGCTGTGGAGGTCGTCAATGGATATTTTCAAGGCTGAGATTGACATATTCTTGATTAGAAAGGATGTCAGCGGTTATGGGGAGAAGGCAGAAGAATGGGGTTGAGAGGGAAAGATAGATCAGACATGATTGAATGGTGGAGTAGACGATGGGCCGAGTGGCCTAATTCTGCTCTAGAACATGCCCTTATCCATTTCCTTCCATATCTATAAGCCTATCCAGAAGTCACTTAAATGCCATTATCGTATCTAAACTATAAACATTATAGAGAGATCACTAATACTCTCTCCAGAGGTTTGCAGGGCTTCACCAGCCCCCAACATCAACATTGAGAAGTTATGCTCTTTGGTTATATCCGTTAGATTATAAAGACCAGCTTGAGATATGAAAGATGAACACAATAGCCGCATTTCCCTTGTCGCAGAAGTAATGGGCTCTAAATTCCAGTATGCACAGCAATGATATGCATGGACCCGTGCCAATTTCTTCTGGGGCCTCAGGGATGTGATTTCCTCATGTGCACTACACACAATGCATGAGAAATGGATTGCCAAAGCAGAAGTGGCATTGATTCCCAGACCTTCAATGTTTTTACTCCAAATTCTGATGTTGCACAATGCATCTTACACACACCCTGTGACCGTGCGAGAGCGGACCCAGCCGCCGGCCAGGAACAAAGTTCATAAGTATATGTGATAGGAACTATATTAGACCATTCGGCCCATCAAGTGTAATCTGCCATTCAATCATGGCTGATCTACCTCTCCTTCCTAACCCCTGACACCTGTACTAATCAAGAATCTATCTATTTCTGCCTTAACAATATCAATTGACGGCCTCCACAGCCTTCTGTGGCAATGAATTCCAGAGATTCATCACCCTCTAACTAAAGAAATTTCTCATCTCCTTCCTTAAGGAACGTTCGTTAATTCTGAGTCTCTGGTCCGAGACTCTGATTTCTGGTCCGCAACTCTCCCACTAATGGAAACTTCCTCTCTACATCCAGTCTATCCAGGCCTTTCATTATTCACCGCTTCACTAACAAAGACCTGGTGGCCTTGAGAACGAAGGTCCACATGTGGCGGCAGGCCCATTCACCGCTGCAAACAAGAGCCTGGTGGGCTGTTGCCTACAGGGAGAAGCTCGGAAGCAACAAAGACTGGATAGTCGAGGAGGGAGCTGCTGGAGGGACCTCAAGGTCGGCTGCAGTTAGGGTTGCCAACTTTCTCACTCCCAAATAAGGGACAAAAGGTCAAAACATGGGACAAATTCCCAACGGCAATTCGTTGACCGACTCGGCCGTGGCTGGGTCAATGATGAGTTGGCCCGGGTGCTGGATTGCACACAAAGCCCAGCCGGCAGGCCAGCTGAGGGGTTTTGACCCGCGCGATGTCGCCCGCAAAGTCCGGCGCCCCATCCAACTCATGAACCGATGATCGGCCATGAGAAGGAGGGGTGCTGGTGTTGGCGGTAAGCGAAGGTCCGAAGGTCGGACAGTTGGCTGCTGACCGACGTGGCCACAGGCGAGGCTGCTGCACTCCATGGGCTGCACTACATCGGGACGGGTGAAGCGGGGCCGGACGGTCCCATACGGGACAAACCAATTTAACCCATGTTAACCCAACGTGATGTCCCGGCTAATACGGGACAGTTGGCAACCCAAGCTGCAGGAGGCATTGCCAAGACGCAGAGGCAGTCGGCATAGGAGAGGGACATAGGGTCGCACCCGCTCAACGTGCATTCTTGGACATAAAGTTTTAGTTTAGTTTTAGAGATACAGCGCGGAATCAGGCCCTTCAGCCCACTGAGTCCACGTCAACCAGAGATTCCCGTACATTAACACTATCCAACACACACTGGGGACAATTTACAATTATACCAAGCCGATTATTCTACAAACCTTCGGAGTGTGGGAGGAAACTGGAGACCCCGGAGAAAACCCATGCAGGTCACGGGGAGAACATACAAGATCCAACAGTAGTCAGGATCGAACCAGGGTCCCTGCCGTTCTTTCTGAGGCAGCAACTCTACCGCTGCGCCACTGTGTCACCCCCTGAAGGGCATTAGCGCATTCTTAGATTTCCTGAAACACTCATAAAGGTTCTCCGTATCCCAAAGATGGCTTCATTTAAATTTTTCCCCATGAGTTTTTTTCAGATCTATTTTTGAGGTACATTGCTGAGATTTTTTTCTGAGCTCATTGTTTTAATATTGGGTTTATTTGCATTTACAATTTATGTCCAAGACAAAAATATGGGATATTTCAAAGCGTGGTGAGAACGTTGTTCCCGTTGCATGGGCAGCTTAGTGACAAAACAACTGAGACATCTGAAATGTTGCATTCAAGTTAGAGCTGCATCGGGATGCAATAGAGTCATAGTCACACAGCGAGGAAACAGGCCCTTTAGCCCAATTTGCCCACGCCGACCAACATGCCCATCTACGGTGCACTAGTCCTACCACACTTGGACCAAAGCCCTCTAAACCTATCCAGGTACCTATCCAAATGTCTCTTAAACGTTATGATGGTACCTGCCTCAGCTAGCTCCTCCGGCAGCTTGTCCATATACCTACCACCTTTTATGTAAAAAAGTTACCCCTCAGGGTCTTATTAAATCTCTCCCCCTCACCTTAAATCTACGTCTCGATTTTCCTTCTCTGGGCAAAAAAATGTGTGCATTTACCTGATCTATTCCCCTCATGATCTTATACACCTCTGTAAGGTCACCCTTCATCCTCCTGCTCTCCAAGGAATGAAGTCCTAGCCTGCTCAACCTCTGCACTGCACACTTAGTTTTCCTAAAAACTCCCGAGGGAGGCCCGCCATAACCAAAGGAGGACTCAATTTAATTTTCCTCAATTGTAAATTGGTGAGATTCTTCTCACAACCACACTCGAGTTGCTAAATATTTGGGTGGACCCAGGTAATTCTGTTCCAGCCACTAAAAATGTGTGCACCAAGTTTCTGATGGAGGCCAACTATGGTTCACAAATTTACCTGACGGAAAGAACCAAGTTCACTAAGATAGGGAAAAAAATGCCTTTGATGATATTACAGAGACCGTTTATAATGACCAAGGAATCTATTATTTTCAATGCTTCTTGTGGATCAGCAAAAGCATTCCTTATTGATCTACATTTGGCTACAGTTCAAAGACAAAACAGAACTCTCCTGACCATGTATCAGGCATTGTTTTAACACTTTTGACATGCGGGGGGGGGGGGTGAGAAAACTGCACGGTCAGCTTTTAAACCCACTTTAAATTTGACAAATGTGAAAACTTCAACCTGTAACATCGGACAGGAAACTGCAAAGGAATTTTTTTTAAAGATTGTAAACTTATTGATGAATGTATAATGGCTTGCAAAGCAGTCATTGAAGCATTAGATCAAACGTTGCAAGATGTTAGCACCAATAATAAATTACTGGAAGGTGTTAGTTTGGAGATTTTCATCAAACGTTACCAGTAATTCCACAAGGTACTAAAGCAGATGAATTGAAAGCCTGTATTAAAGCATTTGTTTAGAAAACGTGAAAATGATTAGACTTGAAAACCAATATGTGAGCACATTTAACAGACGATTTGTCTGTAAGGGAATTTGGTTCCTATTTACACAAATCATGAAAAATAAGCGACCGGAATAAGGGCGCAGCAGTAGAGCTGTTGCTTTACAGCACCAGAGACCCAGGTTCGATCCTGACTACAGGTGCTATCTGTACGGAGATTGTACATTCCCTCTGTGACCGTGTGAGTTTTCTCCGGGTCCTCCGGTTTCCTCCCTCATTCCAAAGACGTGCTGGTTTGTAAGTTAATTGGCTTATGTAAACTGTCCCTAGTGTGTCGGGAGTAGAGGAGAAAGATGGATAACACAGAACCAGTGTGATCGGGTGATCATTGGTCAGTGCGGACTCGGTTGGTCGTAGGATCTGTTTCCACGCTGAATCTCTAAACTAAACTAAGAGATGATATCAATGATAAAATTGCACCAAATCTTTTCATTCACTTCATGATTCGATGCAAGCTGTTCACACATGTAACTCAACACTATATGCACTATCAATCATTGTGTGAAAGAGCATTTTTGGCACAAAACTGTAACCTGGTCATCCTATTTTTGTAGCTAACCAGTGGTTTGCATCTTGCAATGTAGCCTCTGTATTTCTGTTCATGAAGTCTTCAGCGGACAGTGGTCATTGACAAATCCACACCTGACTCCTGAAGAGTGTTTCTGATCTGTCAGACAGGTGTTTGAGAATGTTTCTTTATTATAGAGAGAATTCTTCTGTCATCAGCTGTGGAGGTCTTCCTTGGCCTGCCAGTCCCTTTGCGATTAGTCAGCTCACCAGTGTTCTCTTTCTTCTTAACGATGTTCCAAACAGTTGATTTTGGTAAGCCTAAGGTTTGGCTGATGTCTCTAACAGTTTTATTCTTGTTTCTCGGTCTCATAATGGCTTCTTTGACTTTCATTGGCACAACTTTGGTCTTCATGTTGATAAACAGCAATTAAAGTTTCCAAAGGTGATGGAAAGACTGGAGGAAATACTATGTTCTGGGAGTTCTCTTATACCTGCATTAATGAGGCATTTAAACTGAAGAAGGGTCTCAACCCGAAACGTTGCCTATTTCCTTTGCTCCATAGATGCTGCCTCGCCCGCTGAGTTTCTCCAGCATTTTTGTCTACCTCTGAGCAATTACATCTGTGAGATGTGTCCAAACATTATGGTGCCCTGAAACGGCGGGGGGGGGGGGGGGGGGGGGGGGGACGACAACACTATGTATAAACACAGCTGTAATTTCTACATGGTGAAACCAAAATGTATAAATACCCTTTAATAAAATATGACAATGTGTACTTTAGCCACATGTGATTTTTTTTTCTATTTCAAATCTCAAATTGTGGAGTACAGAGGCAAATAAATAAATGATGGGTCTTTGTCCCAAACATTATGTCCCAGTTAGAACAATCAAATTCTTACTTGCAGAAACACAACAGAATATGTAAACATAGTGCAGTAAATATTATAATAAATGAGAAAAAGTACACACACACACGTACACAAAAAAACAAACAAACAACAAGTCAATAACAATAATAGTCCATGTAGTTCACAGCTTATTTGATGTAGTAGCGTTTAATAGCCTAATGGCTGTAGGGAAGAAGCTAAATAAATAAATAATAAATAAATAAATACAATTTATTGTCATTTGAGCCTCAAACGAAATTCTGTTTCCACAGCCATACAAACAAAGACAATTTCGTAGACATACACACAATTCAATTCACACAAACATCCATCACAGTGGACCCATGATATCACACATGTAACTCAAGACTCAAGGACCCACTGTGATGGAAGGCAAAGTCTTTTCTCTCCCCTGTTCGCCACTTCTCTCCCGATGTCCAAGCCCCAGGCGGGCGATGATAAGTCCCACGGCCATTTTAGGCCGTGCCGGGCGATTTACGACCCCGCTCCCGGTCCAAAAGTCACAATGTTGGAGCCCCCGGCGGGCGCTGGAATGTCCCACGGCCATGAAGCCGTGCCGGTCGTTCCAACCCCGCGACACGGGCTGGAGAATTCGCATTGCGGGAGCTCCGGGAAGTGGTCTCTCTCTCCCCCCGGACCCGCGAGCTCCCGATGTCCCAGTCCACCGGACCTGCGGCTGCGTTGCTGGAGCCTCCGAGCCCCAGGAGTCGAGTCGCAGCAGCGAGTCACCACCGCTCACCACGCTCCGATGCCGGCCAGCCCCACGATGGTGAGTAGTCCGCAGCTCCGCAGTCTCCCGAGCCCCCGGGTCGTTCAGGTTGGAGGCCGCTCCACGGTGCTAGGCCCCAACGACAACAGAGACCCGACAGGGAAAAGGTCGGGTCTCCCGGACAGGGAAGAGATTTAAACGGTTTCCCCCTCCGTCCCCCACATACACACATTTAAAACCAGTATCAAAAACACAAACAACTACATTTAACTAGACCAAAAAAAAAAAAAAAGACAGACAGGCTGTAGGGACCGCTGCAACGGGTGAGTCGCGCCGCCAAGCTGTTCCAAAACCTGGACATTACAGCTTTCAGGCTCCTGTACCTTCTTCCTATTGGCAGGGGTGAAATGAGTGTGTGGTCAGGATGGTGTGGGTCTCTGAAGATGCTGGCTGCCTTTGAGGCAGCGACTCCAGTAAATCACTTTGATGGCGGGGAGGTCAAAATCCGTGATGGATGGGCAGTGTTCACAACTTTTTGCAGATTTTTCCGATCCTGGACGTTCAAGTTGCTGAACCAGTCCACGATGCAACCAGTCAATGAGCTCTCTACTGTGCACCTGTGGAAGTTCAAGAGAATCCTCTCTGACATAAAGAACTCCGTAATCTTCTCAGGAAGTAGAGGCATTGATGTGCTTTCTTTATAATGTGTGCAGGGTCCAGGAAAAGATCTTCAGAAATATGCACGCCCATGAATTTGAAGCTTTTGACTCTTTCCACAATTGATATAGACAGGTTTCATGGGTCCTCATCCTTCCTGCTCCAAAGTCTACAATCAGTCCCTGTGCACAGATGCAAAGGAACTATATGTGTAGGAAGGAACTACATGTGTCGGAAGGAACCACAGATGCTGGTTTAAACTAAAGATGGACACACAATGCTGGAGTAACTCAGTGGGACAGGCAGAATCTCTGGAGAGATTCCTTCTCGCCAGAGTTGCTGCCTGAGCCGCTGAGTTATTCCAGCATTTTGTGTCTATAAAAGGAACAATATCAGTGACGGTGGCACAGCGGTAGAGTTGCTGCCTTACAGCAAAATGCAGCGCCAGAGACCCGAGTTCGATCCCGACTACGGGTGCTGTCTGTATGGAGTTTGTACGTTCTCCCCGTGACCTGCGTGGGTTTTTCTCCGAGAACTTCGGTTTCCTCCCACACTCCAAAGACGTACAGGTTTGTAGGTTAATTGGCTTGTTTAATTGGCTTGATAAAATGTTAAATGAAGTAGGGTTTCGGCCCGAAACGTTGCCTATTTCCTTCGCTCCATAGATGCTGCTGCACCCGCTGAGTTTCTCCAGCATTTTTGTGTACCTTTGATAAAATGTTAAATTGTCCAAGTTGGCGATATGCAGAGTACTGCCCTGCCGACCACAAAATTCAGAAGGTTCAGAAGGTATGATATGTAATTGTTGCATACATATTTGTTTTCAGCTTGCATATGTTTTTATTGTTAACTTTAATTAAATTGCGTAATAGCCCCCTTGATTATATTACTCATGGGTAATATATTTGTTACATTTTATTTCATTTACAAAGGCGCGTTATAAAACCCAATTGCATGGAAACAAATGCAAAGATTATGTTTGCGAGCAAAATAACACAAGCAACGAAGGGTGTAGAAGCCAGTATAGAATGCTTTATATCTTAATCTTGTCCGCCAATGTTAGTTCAGTGCCAGATGACAGTGGTTTGCAAAGCGATATGCAACTGAAATAGGATTCAAAGGTAGACAAAAATGCTGGAGAAACTCAGCGGGTGCGGCAGCATCTATGAGGCGAAGGAAATAGGCAACGTTTCAGGCCGAAACCTTTCTTCAGACTTGCGAAGGAAATAGGCAAAGTTTCGGGCCGAAACCCAAGGGTTTCGGCCCGAAACGTTGCCTATTTTCTTCGCTCCATAGATCCTGCCGCACCCGCTGAGTTTCTCCAGCATTTTTGTCTCCCTTCGATTTTCCAGCATCTGCAGTTCCTTCTTGAAATAGGAGTCATCCATTTTCCAAATAACTAGATATAAACTAGTCAAAATCTACCAAGTTTCATCCTTCAGCAATTTTCTATTTTTACTTTATCTTCTGATCACGAACGGCAGCATGGTGGTAGAGTTGCTGCCTCACAGCGCCAGAATCCCAGGTTCGATTCTGACTATGGGTGCTGTCTGTACGGAGTTTGTACGTTCTCCCCGTGACCTGCGTGGATTTTCTCTGTGATCTCCAGTTTCCTCCCACACTCCAAAGACAGACATTATAGGTTAATTGGCTTGGTATGAATGTAAATTGCCCCTAGTACGCAGGGTAGCTTTATAGCCCTGTCCCACGGTACGAGTTCATTCCAAGAGTTCTCCCGAGTTTGCCCTGATTCGAAATCTGAGATTTACGGTAATAGCCACTCGTCGGTACTCGGGGCTCACGTGGACATTTTTCAACGTTGAAAAATCTTCACGAGTTTTCCCGTGCTTACCTGCCGTTAGCGAGTCTTCCCGAGTACCTGCCGCTAAGTGACGTCCCCGAGCTCCGACGTACCCGCTACGTTCATTCGCCGTGCTTACGAGTTTGATTTTTTATTAAACTCGGGAGAGCTCTTGGAATGAACGCGTACCGTGGGACAGGGCTTTAAGTGTGCGGGGATTACTGGTCGGCGCGGACTCGGTGGGCCAAAGGGCCTGCATCCATACCCTATCTCCAAACTATATGTCTAAAATCAACTTTGTGTCTTTATATCTAAAAGCCACATACATTTTAGTAACTTATCTGTCAGCTTGCAGTAACAACTAATAGAGATGATGTGAGTTATAAACGGAAAACTGAACAAGTAAATCAAATTGAGAATTAGAGTCATGCAGTATGGAAACAGGCCCTTCGGCCTAACTTGCCCATGCCGACCAAGATGCCCCATTCACGCTAGTACCACCAGCCCGTGTTTAATGAACACCCTAAGAATAAGAAGAAAGCAGGAAAATGGAGAACACAAAGAGAAAAGAAAATATCTTACCGAACAATAAATAAAATAAAATATCGAACAAGTGGCAAAAAGACAAGTGGAAAATGAAGATGGAAAGAAAGAAAAGAAAGCGTGGACAAAGATACAAATTACAGTTCCAAGCTAAAGATTTTGTTCCATCTAAATTAGAAGTGTTCCTCCTTGATTCTCCATATGTTTTGGCTAATTAGGTCCATTTCTGCTGTTCCATTCAACCGATATCCTGAGACATCTTCGTAGCACTTTAAACTTCAGCTGCTTCTTCAGCTTCACTGCGGCACAGGTAGAGCTCCTGCCTCACAGCACCAGAGACCCAGGTTCGATCCTGACGTTGGGCGCAGTCTTTCTAGCTATTGCACATTCTCATTGAGACCATGAGGGTTGCCTCCGGGTGCTCCGGTTTCCTCCACATCCTAATGATGTGAGAGTTTGCAGGTTGATTGTCCTCTGTAAATTGCCACCTAGTGTGTAGGGAACAGATGCAGAAGTGTGATAATGTAGAACTAGTGGGAATGGACGGCCAATGGCCAGTATGGACCCAGTGGGCCGAAGGGCCTGTTTCCACGCTGGATATTTCAATCCATCACTGTTGGCTGGAAAATACCGACAATCCTGTCTTTTGGGTTGGAAATAAGCTCATTATTACAAGCAAATCTCCAGATAATTGATGTGGACAAAACTAGTAAGACATAAAGTCTAATAATTCAAACTATCCGCATGATAATTAATCCTACCAACAAGTCTACATTTCCTTGATCATCGTCTGCTTTGATCTGTCTGATTGTGTGTGTTTGAAAATCTGTGTTTGAAATCTGTGTGATTTTAACACCTTACCCCTCCATATCTCTAGTCTCACTCTCCCTTGGCTCTCATTCTAAAGAAGGGTCTCGACCCGAAACGTCGCCCATTCCTTCTCTCCAGAGATGTTGCCTGCCTCGCGAATTGCTGCAGCATTTTGTGTCTATCTTCAGCGTAAACCAGCATCTGCAGTTCCTTCTTACACATCAACTAGTCAATACCAGGTTATTTGTTCAGGTGTGAGGACTGGGCGGTCGTTTCTCTGAACACCTTCGTTCAGTCCGCCTGAACCTATCTGATCTCCCGGTTGCCTAACACTTTAATTCTCCTTCCCATTCCCACACAGACCTTTCTGTCCTAAGTCTCCTCCATTGTCAGCGTGAGGCTAAGTGCAAATTGGAGGAACAGCATCTCATATTTCGCTTGGGCAGCTTACAGCCCAGTGGTATAAATTATGATCTCTATAAATTCAAGTAACCCCGGCATTCCCCCTCCCTCTATCCCTACCCCACCAAAGTCACACCAGCTTCACATTTGCACCCCACAAACAGCTCACAATGGCCATTTTTCCTTTATCATCATTACTTTTTTGCATATCTTTCATTCATTGCTCTTTATCTCTCCACATCATCGTCTATATCTCTCGCTTCCCTTATCCTTAACTAGTCTGAAGAAGGGTCTCGACCCGAAATGTCACCCATTCTTTCTCTCCAGAGATGTTGCCTGTTCCGCTGAGTTACTCTTTTTGTGTCTATCTTTGGTTTAAACCAGCATCTGCAGTTCCTTCCTATCTATTTGTTCAGATGTGATTGAAGTAGAAATCTGTACACGATACACAGATAAGAGCACAAATCAAGTGTGGTTGCCTACCTGTCGGCCATCTTGTCCTACATTGGTTTGCCCTCTTACCACAGTTCGAATGTTATCATCCAACCGTCTGCCAAAACAAAACACAAGATTTACAATGGTGAGTGGGTTTGCTTGTCACAACATCCAAGAAGCTGTACAATAAATAAAGCACAATGGGACTTTCCTAAACAAACGTAAAGGTATTCAAGTATATAAATTCAAATGCGTGTGTTTGTGAATTCTTGAAATGATAGTGGCTTGAGGACATGGAATCCTTTATTTTTTGGGGGCATTCAGTATCACTAAGCTACAGATCATTTAACGTCCCGTCCTTGCTTTGAATTGATTGAAAGATACAGCATGGAAACAGGCCCTCCTTCCCACTGAGTCCATGCTGACTATTGATCACCCGTTCTCACCAGGCCCTCTCACAAATGAACTGAGGCCCAGGCCAATTTCAATTTTAGAGGCCCCCAAACCAAGATCCCTTTGAAGCAGACAGGCATGAGGCCCAAGCCAAATGGCACGTTGCCCCCCCCCCCCCCTGATAGGGCCTGGTTCTCACTAGTTATCCCACTTTCCCATCCACTTCCTATGCACTAGGAGCAATTTTTATAGAGGCCAATTAACCTATAACCCAGTACGTCCTTGGGATATGGGAGAAAACCGGGACAGCTGCAGAAAACCCCTTGAGACCACAGGGAGAACATGCAAACTCCACGCAGACAACAGCAAGGTCAGAATCTAACCCAGCACTATGAGACGGCAGCTCTACCAGCTGTGCCACTCTTCCACCCTTTTTCTTTAAGAGCTGCTTTAGCCTCATCCTCAGAACAGTTGCCCTGCATGGTCGTATTAGCCTTTATAAAATTCATGATCCTTGGTCTCCTTTGGCAAGGAACCGAATGGCACCAAATCACTAGCAAAGATGCCTTCATAGCAATTGGGTACTTGGCTCAGATGAGCCAATGCTACTACAACAGAAAGACTTGCATTTATATGCTGGCTTTTTTAGCCATTAGTTATACCAAGCACATTACAGTCAATTAAGTAATTTTGAACATAACCATTGTTGTAATATAGAATTGCAGCATCAATGTACACAAAGCAAACTACTACAAACGGCAATGTGATAACAGCCTGGTAATCTGATTTGGCAATGTTGATTGATCTATTAATATTGATCAGGGCATCTCCTCTGCTCTTCTTCAAAAACAGATCGATGATTTTTCTTCATCCATCTGCATACTATCACACCAGAAAGATGCCAAAAAATTGGGTTTCAATCATCATTCAAGATGAATTGGAACACAAGATAAAAATAAGTCCTGATAACATATTTCCCCACATATAAACATGAGTATATACATTGTGGAGGTATTTAGTTTAGTTAGAAACATAGAAAATCGGTGCAGGAGTCACCTCCAACCAGCACCACCATTCAATATGATCATGGCTGATCATCCAAAATCAGTACCCTGTTCATTCTTTCTCCCCATAGTTTAGAGATACAGTGTGGAAACAGGCCCTTCGTCCCAACAGGTTTGCGCCGTCCACCGATCCCCACATACTAATGTTATCCTATACACACTCGGGACAATTTCTTTACCAAAACCAATTAACCTACAAACCTATACATCTTTGTGGGAGGAAACCGGAGAAAACCCACTCCGTCACAGGAAGAACGTACAAACTGCTACAGACAGCACCCTAGTCAGGATCGAACCTGGGTCTCTGGCGTTGCACCACCCTGCCGCCTCATATTTCTAAATGGTTTACACTAGAAGACGGATGAACAAAGGAAATGCCTCAAATTCTTAAAAAATCTATCAGCAGTGGAATTCAGCAGTGTATTCAATTAGATGTACAGGTGAAGTCAGGATATTGGGATAAAGGCTAATTCCTCCCATATGAAGCAATTGAATTGATGGCAACTTAATACCAAAATGCAATATAGCCTTACAGGATCTTGAGCTTAATTTCCTGCCAACTCAAAATTCAAATTAGTCATGCCAACAACCCAATACAGTTTTCACATGACGATACTGATAAGACATTTTCTGAATATTTTTTTATATTCAATTGCAGATTTCACAAATCTAAGGACCGAGGATTTGTCCGTAAAACTATTTAGCAGGGAAGACAACATACATTTTCAGAAATGTATACTCGACTAAATGGAGTCACAAAAACAACAGGATCTTTGATTAATCCTTGTCGCCTGGAAACCTCATTGATAGCATGAGCTCTAAAGACAATCCTTGTCATTTGGAACCTTTTGTATGATGGTACAGATACTGCCTTACAGCGCCAGAGACCCGGGCTCAATCCTGTCTGTACGGAGTTTGTACGTTTCCCCCCATGACGTTCGTGGGTTTTCTCCGAGATCTTTGGTTTCCTCCCACACTCCAAAGACGTACAGGTTTGTACGTTAATTGGCTTGGTATAAATGTAAATTGTCCCTAGTCTGTGTAGGATAGTGTTAGTGTGCGAGGAACGCTGGTCAGTGCGGACTTGGTGGGCTGAAGGGCCTGTTTCTGCGCTGTATCTCTAAACTAAATTAAATTCACATCCCAAATCTTTGATGCCTATCCCAGAATCTTATTTTGAACGGCTTGTCTAACCAGTGGGATAAACCAGACTATCTTTACTTAGCCATTTTTGAATAAGGTACATTGAGAAGTGAAGATGGTAAACGGTGTTGGACAGAAACTGTTAAAAAAAATTTAGTTTATCATTGTCATGTGTACAGTGAAAAGCTTTTTGCTGCGTGCTGTTCAGTCAGCAAGAAGACTATACATGATTACAATCAAGTGGACCACAGGGTACAGATGCAGGATAAAGTGTATTGGAACTAACTTCTATATCACACAGTTGCAGCTGCATTTTACACCTCTCTCACTCCTGTCCATGAGAAGACAAATAGCTTTGTACTAAGGCAGGAATCATAGTTGAGCTTTGAAACAGATCAGCTTGCAGGATTGAGTGGCCTGCTCCTGTTGCTAATTAATTTGTACACATTTGGATGAGGGGGAAAAGTTCTTTGCATACAGCATTTTTAGCACATGCATACACATTGCAGGTACTATCGTAACATTTAAGAAACATTTAGACAGGTACATGGATAGGCTAGGTTTTTATAGGGATATGGGCCAAATACAGGTTGGTGGGACATGTTGGTCGGTGTGAGCAAGTTGGGCCGATGGGCCTGTTTCCATGCTGTATGACTATGACTAATTTTCACGCAGAGATCTATAGATTTGAAGAAGGGTATCGACACCCATCCCTTCTCTCCAGAGATGCTGCTTGTCCCGCTGAGTTACTCCAGCTTTGGTCTCTATTCAGTTTAAACCAGCATCTGCAGTTCCTTCCCATACATATAGATCTTTAGTGATTGGCCTCACAGTTGTGAAAAGCAAACCCATATTTTCTGGGCAAGTTAAGCTGAAGGGCCACATTGTATGACTACGACATTGTTGGTGCTTGACAAAATAGGTTTATAAAAGGCCAAAGGTACACAAAATTGCTGGAGAAACTCAGCGGGTGCAGCAGCATCTATGGAGCGAAGGAAATAGGCGACGTTTCGGGCCGAAACCCTTCTTCAGACTTATAAAAGGCCATATGCCTTTGCGCCTTTGGGAATCTGATATCAGCTTCAAATGATCCAGTTCAAACGCCATAAAGTTATTACCTCAAATTTCACACGTTAATATGATGACCTTCAACATAAAGCACCATGATATGCTGTAACAGACATCATAACTGAGTAGACAGCAGTAGTCTAGCATGTAGCAAAAATGTACGGGGTGATCACTGGTCAGCATGGACTCGGTGGGCCGAAGGGCTTGCTTCCAAAGTCTAAAGTAAGATTCTTTTTTTGTTTAAACACATAATTAACATTCCGTAGGTCAAAGAGGGTGACATGTTTAAGTCGTAGTTCAGTCCAAATTTATGAACATCAATAAATGTTCAGCTTCAACCACAGGTGCTCAGAAGCAAATGGTACTGACTGATGGTTCAGCTCACATGAAGAGACAAGAGGGACACATCATTTACTTAAAGAAAGTTGCAATACGAGGATAAGATAACAGCACATGCAATATCCATCAACAGATGTGTATATGGGAAATTATTTATTTTTTTACGTTAAACATATCAAAGATCAGCAGTTTTGGGCACCAGGATCTCTGGTGCCTCTCAGCACCAGAGATCCTGACAACAGGTGCTGTCTGTACAGAGTTTGTACGTTATCACTGTGACTGCGTGGGTTTCTCTGGGTGTTCTGGTTTCCTCCCATAATCTAAAGAGGTACAGGTTTGTAACTTAATTGGCTATTGTTAGCACGGACTCAGTGGGTTAAAGGGCCTATTTTTGGAGTGTATCTTTTAAAATTCTAAAATAAAATCAAACAATTTAGTTTAGTTTAGAGATACAGCACGGAAACATCAAGTCCGTGCCGACCCGCTATCCCCACGCACTAGCACTATCTTACACACGCGGAACAATTTACAATTTTACCGAAACCAATTAACCTGTACGTCTTTGGAGTGTGGGAGGAAACTGGAGTTCCTGAAGAAAATACACAGAGGTCACGGGGTATACGTACAAACTCTGTGCAGACAGCACCTGTCGTCAGGACCAAACCCAACCACCGCCCTAAAATATGATCTAAAAAATGTAAGTGAGGGAAAAATTAGGAATTTGATAACATTGCTTCAAATCAGAGAAAAACTATTACAGAAGTGATTTTCAATACAGACAGCTCACCAGCTGAAATGGAGCACTGAAAAGGCTTAGATTGTGACATTGTAATAAAAATAAATTCAAAAGCTATTGGGGTGAAGGAGGATCGAGAACATTAAGCTCATAGCCTGTCGGGTCCCAACCCCAAAATACCACGTATCCATGTTACTGTCCCAAATATCACCTATCACTGTTCTCCAGAGATGCTGCTCGACCAGAACTCTTTGTGTCATCGTGTAAACAGCAACTGCAGTCCCTTGTTTCTCCAAGATGTTCACTAGCTCTACTGCAGGAATTTTGCTTATAATCTTAGTTTGCAGATACACATTTGTTATTAATTCAGCAACAATTCAGTCATCAGATTTTGGACCTTGTCATAATAAATTACATATTTAAGATTTCACACAAGATATGTTGACAGAGATTATTACGATTAACTGTTATCTAGATCATTGGAACAAAAGCAGAGCCTGAATTGGTAGACTTGTTACTCTAGTCTTGATTACTAGAGGAAACACACGCAGCCACAAGATCTCATGCAGACTAAAATGCTGGAGAAACTCAGCGGGTGAGGCAGCATCTATGGAACAAAGGAATGGGTGAATGGGGAATGGGCGAAGGGTCTCGACCCAAAACGTCACCCATTCCTTCGCTCCATAGATGCTGCTTCACCCGCTGAGTTTCTCCAACATTTTTGTCTACCTTCGATTGTTCCAGCATCTGCAGTTCCTTCTTAAACATAGCCACGAGATCTCTGTAACTTTGTCAGTGGCATGAGACAGCCAGACTGTAGCATAGAATTTACAAAGCCTTGCACTGCATGTTATTGACATTTCCAAGTTCACATGGTATATATGTCCGAAGAAGGGTCTCGACCCGAAATGTCACCCATTCCTTCTCTCCAGAGATGCTGCCCGACCCGCTGAGTTACTCCAGCATTGTGTGTCTATCTTTGGAGTATATGACATTTCTCTCTTTCATAGTAGGAGAGGAGGTACAGAAGTGCGAAAATGCAAACCTCCAGATTCAAGGACAGTTTTTTCCCAGCTGCTATCAGGCAACTGAAGGCAAGGCAAGGCAAATTTATTTGTATAGCACCATTCGTGCAAACTGCAATTCAAGGTGCTTTACAGGAAAGAAAAAATAAAATAGTCAATAATTAAAAATTGCAAAATAAGCAATACGACAAATGTATGAATAATAAAACAACGTCAATGAAACAATAAAACGATTTAAAAAAGCACATAAAAGGGTTAAAATTAGACGGTTAAGATTACCTGCATGTCGGGTTATGGAAAAGCTATACTAAACAACAACTGAACCATCCTATCAACAACTAGAGAGCGGTCATGAGCTACTATCTACCTCATGACCCTCAGACTATCTTTGATGGGACTTTACTGTCTTAGTCTTGCACTAAACGTTATTCACATTATCCCCTTATTATCATGTATCTGTACACTGATGGTTCGGTTGTAATCATACATTGATTGGTTAGCTTGCAATAAAAACTTTTCACTGTCCCTCAGTACACGTGACAATAAACTCAACTAAGGAGAGGAAAAGACAATCCATATGAATCTTTCATCACCAGTGAAGTCTGCATTTGAAATGCATGCAGTCACAAACTGCAGGTTTACTCAACACATCCAAAATCACATGCGTTAAGTAAGTAAGTTAATAAGTTTATTGGCCAAGTATTCACATACAAGGGATTTGCCTTGGTGCTCCGCCCACAAGTAACAACATGACATGCAGTGACAGTTTACGAATGATTCAGAAAACACTAAACATTAATAATAATAAAACATTAATGGATAAAACACCATTGATCAAGCATAATTACAAGTACATGATGTTATTTAACATCGATCTTGAAATACTGTGAAAAAGATACAAAGTGCTGGAGTAACTGAGCAGGTCACGTAGAGTCTCTGGAGAACATGGGCAGGTGACGCTTCGAGTCGGGACCCTTCTTCAGAATGATTGCTGTGAGGTGGGAGGGGGAGGGGGGGGGGGGGGGGAAGAAAGCTGGAGGTGAGGTGGGGCCGGGACAAAGACTGGCAAGTGATAGGTGGATACTGGTGAGATGGGGATGGGGCGGTTAATTGTCAGATTGTTGAACAAAGGCCGGAGATGAAAAGGCATAAGGTGTGAGATGAGGATATGAGAGACTTGAAATGCAAAGCTAGAAGAAGGAATATAGTTGGAAAGGGAAACAGGGGTGTGGAAGGGAAAAGAGAAGAGGGACACAGGAAGAGGGAGGAAAAAAGGGGGGTTTCTTTGCCTAACATTGGAGGATTCAATGTTCATGCCGCTGGGTTGAAAGCTACCCAAGCAGAATACGAGGTGCAGCTCCTCCAGTTTACATATGGCCTCACTCTGACACTGATGAAATTATGTTTCAAGTGCTTTTTCTGCTCATAACACCAAACGTCTGGATTATAAGTTATCCACACTCTGCGCCACAATATCAATTACAGCCTTTTATAAGACTTCAAAAACATTTGATTTCCCCACCCCTAACAAGACTTTTTCAGTTCCTTCTAATATGTTCCATTTGACCACATGATCAATTTCCCTTGGTAATCTCTTCCCATGTTTTAGGTTGCTGGTCAGCCAGAGACTAATTTTACTTAATTCATCACTCTGTGGCAAGTTTGCTTTCCTAGGCAAGCAGCCAGTTGTATTATTATTACCCTGAAGTTTGCACTCTGAGCCCTTCCCTTTAATTTTAGTTTTAGAGATACAGCGGGAAAGAGGCCCTTTGACCCACTGCCCATGCTGACCTTCGATCACCCGTTCACACTGGTTCCCACTTCTGCATTCCAATTTACGGAATCCAATTAACCTACAAACGTGTTTGGAATGTGGGAGGAAACCAGAGCGCCCGGAGAAAAACTCACACCGTCACAGGGAGCACGTACAAACTCCGCACAGACAGTACCCAAGGTCAGGATCGAACCTGGGCCTCTGGCGCTGAGAGACAGTAACTCTACCACTGCACCACAGTTGACCAACTGAAAGTTGAGATCCATGGAACTATTGTCTGACTCCCCTCCCTCCCTCCCCTCCCTCCCTCCCCTCCCATCCACCCCCCCCCCCCCCCCCCCCCCCCCCACCCCCCCCCCCGGGTCTGCCTTGACTTCTGATGTCAAGGCAGACCCGTGCCACATGTGCCTGCTTCGCCACAGGCATAGTTCCGCACGTGGTCCCACCATCAGAAGTCCAGTCCAGACCACAACATAAGCACGACATTCAGAAAGGGTGGTATGACAATACAAGCAGACTACTTCCACCTCTAGCCGAGGGACAAGTGGTGCGTCTGCAAACCGACAAAGGTCACGATCGCATCGGTGTAATGTCTGGAACTGCCTCCGAGCCATGTTCATACTTGGTCAATGCCGACGGCAGCACCTACTGACATAATAGGCAACATTTCCTGCCTGTGAAGGAGCCAGCACCACCTCCGTACTATCCTGAAGGCACAAGTGTACTTCCATCCACATCCAGCGGCGTCGGCCCGACTGCACCAGCACGTCAACTTGTTTCTGATCCGGTTACTTTGCCGATGGCTACGCCGCCTCCACCTGTGCTAAAGTCTCCTGTTTCGTCACCGGGAATGCTGTTTCAATCTCTGACATCTATTTCACCAGCGAGCGTGTCCTCGGTGACGGGAGGAGATGCAGGACTGTACCGTACGCATGCTGGTCGTGTTTGTAAGCTCACTGTAAAGTACCCGGGCTATGTTTGAACTTCTTCCAGCTAATTGACACATACTATGTGTGCTTTACATAGTCAGCAGTGTACTTTTGCTATTAATTCTTTGTAGTACTCAGTAGTTTTGCATTTGCATTTAATTCTTTAAGGTGGGAGGATGTAGATTAGTGTCACTCGTACTATTGGTCTACCCACAGGCTTATTGAAGAGCTCTCTCTCTAGCAGACTAGCTGCATGCATGTGGAGACAAAAGCAACTTATGTTTCCTCTACAGAGTTGCTAATAAAAGACTATGGATTCTAATCACTATGTGCGTGTCTGATCACTTCAGACCTTATAGTTCACCACGGATGCTGCCTGACACGCCGCATTGCTCCAGTACTTGGTAGGTTTTTTTGTAAACGAACATCTGCAGTTCCTAGAGTCTGTTAACATGAACCACTGTGCCCATCCATTCCAGTCATGATCCATCAAATATCCTCTCAACCTTCCTTGCCTCAAGGGGAACAATCCCACCAGCATCTCAGTCTAAGATGACAGATTTAAGATGATAGATTTTAGCCTGTGCCTTCTACGCCGTCCATTATTTTCCTCGCGTTTTACTACACTTCCAAGGTTTGCGTCATCCTCAAAAACAATAACCTCACTGAGGTGAATAAGGCTTCCATAGGTTTATGTGATATGAACAGAATTAGGCCATTCGACCCATCAAGTCCACTGCCATTAAACCATAGCGGAGCTATCTTTCCCTCTCAACTAAGACTACAGCCTTCTCCCAATAACCCGGCCCCCGTACCAAGCAAGAATCTTTCCTGAAAATCTGGGTAATTGCGACACAGCAAAATCCATTAAAATATCTCGTATACTCTATGACATAAAAAGGTAGCCTTACAAATAAACTCGGTCAGTGTCAAATGTGGCAGAGGCATGTATTATACGCAAAACCATGCATAGATAGCGCAAACATAAAACACTCATGCAGCCCATGACACTAATATTTTGTGTGTGTATGCGCGTGTGTTATGTATGGTTGAAACTCAGCGGGTGCAGCAGCATCTATGGAGCGAAGGAAATAGGCAACGTTTCAGGCCAAATAGCTACATATACATATACACACACATACATATACATATATACACATACATATACACACATGCATATACATACATGCACACAAAAGCTTTCTAGACTGTTGACATTTATTTACTAATAATCATTTCTTCTGTAAAATTATAATTGGGATGTCGCTCCTCAGATAAGTGCTAATCAGACACTGGAATTACCAAGAGTTATTTCTCAACCACAGCACCTGCTCTCTGGTTGCAGGAGATAGCTAAGCCTTCGTGGCCAGGTGGCTGGAAGGGAAGAGTAAATGCCTACACAAATGCTTCATTCCCACCACACATAGTTTGAATAGTTATACTGCTCCATGGGCCCCACAATGTAAACACTCGAGAGTCTGTGTCTATCCTCCTGCAAAGGAATATGGTGTTTATACCTACTGCCTTATTTTTTTTTGTCAAAATAAATTATTTCTGATGGAAAGGGTACAGATTCTACCCCCGGTTTAGTTTACTTTAGTTTAGAGATACAGTGTGGAAACAGGCCCTTCGGCCCACCAAGTCCACGCCGACCAACGATCCCCCGTACACTAACACTATCCTACACACACTAGGGACAATTTACAATTTTTACCAAACCAATTAACCTACAAACCTGCACATCTTTGGAGTGTGGGAGGAAACCTGAGCACCCGGAGAAAACCCACGTATGTTCTCCCCGTGACCTATAAACTCCATACAGACTGCACCCATGGTCAGGATCAAATTCGGATATCTAGCGCTACAGGGCAGCAACTCTACTGCTGGTCTACTGTGCTGCCTCCCACCTGAGGTAGGAGCCCTACACAGCACAGATAACTGATTACATATAACCATATAACAATTACAGCACGGAAAATAGGCCATCTCGACCCTTCTAGTCCGTGCCGAACACATATTCTTCCCTAGTCCCATATACCTGCGCTCAGACCATAACCCTCCATTCCTTTCCCGTCCATATAACTATCCAATTTATTTTTAAATGATAAAAACGAACCTGCCTCCACCACCTTCACTGGAAGCTCATTCCACACAGCCACCACTCTCTGAGTAAAGAAGTTCCCCCTCATGTTACCCCTAAACTTCAGTCCCTTAATTCTCAAGTCATGTCCCCTTGTTTGAATCTTCCCTACTCTCAGTGGGAAAAGCTTATCCACGTCAACTCTGTCTATCCCTTTCATTATTTTAAAGACCTCTATCAAGTCCCCCCTTAACCTTCTGCGCTCCAAAGAATAAAGCCCTAACTTGTTCAACCTTTCTCTGTAACTTAGTTGCTGAAACCCAGGCAACATTCTAGTAAATCTCCTCTGTACTCTCTCTATTTTGTTGACATCCTTCCTATAATTAGGCGACCAAAATTGCACACCATACTCCAGAATTGGCCTCACCAATGCCTTGTACAATTTTAACATTACATCCCAACTTCTATACTCAATGCTCTGATTTATAAAGGCCAGCACACCAAAAGCTTTCTTTACCACCCTATCTACATGAGATTCCACTTTCAGGGAACTGTGCACAGTTATTCCCAGATCCCTCTGTTCACCTGCATTCTTCAATTCCCTGCCATTTACCATGTACGATCTATTTTGATTTGTCCTGCCAAGATGTAGCACCTCACACTTATCAGCATTAAACTCCATCTGCCATCTTTCAGCCCACTCTTCCAACTGGCATAAATCTCTCTGTAGACTTTGAAAATCTACTTCATTATCCACAACCCCACCTATCTTAGTATCATCTGCATACTTACTAATTCAATTTACCACACCATCATCCAGATCATTGATGTACATGACAAACAACAGTGGACCCAACACAGATCCCTGTGGCACCCCACAAGTCACTGGCCTCCAACCTGACAAACAACCATCCACCATTACTCTCTGGCATCTCCCATTCAGCCACTGTTGAATCCATCTTGCTACTCCATCATTAATACCCAACAATTGAACCTTCTTAACCAACCTTCCGTGATGAACCTTGTCAAAGGCCTTACTAAAGTCCATATATACAACATCCACTGCTTTACCCTCATCAATTTCCCGAGTAACCTCTTCAAAAAATTCAAGAAGATTAGTCAAACATGACCTTCCAGGCACAAATCCATGTTGACTGTTCCTAATCAGACCCTGTTTATCCAGATGCTTATATATATTATCTCTACGTATCCTTTCCATTAATTTGCCCACCACTGACGTCAAACTAACAGGTCTATAATTGCTAGGTTTACTCTTAGACCCTTTTTTAAACAATGGAACAACATGCGCAGTACGCCAATCCTCCGGCACTATTCCCGTTTCTAATGACATTTGAAATATTTCTATCATAGCCCCTGCTATTTCTACACTAACTTCCCTCAATGTCCTAGGGAATATCCTGTCCGGACCTGGAGACTTATCCACTTTTATATTTCTCAAAAGTGTCAGTACTTCCTCTTCTTTGAATCTCATAGTTTCCATAGCTACTCTACTTGTTTCCCTTACCTCACATCTCCCCCATCTCTTTTGGCTCTGCAGACAGCTGTCCACTCTGACTCTCTAATGGACCAATTTTATCCCTCGTTATCCTTTTGCTATTAATATAGCTGAAGAAACCCTTTGGATTTACTTTCACCTTACTTGCCAAAGCAACCTCATATCTTCTTTTAGCTTTTCTAATTTCTTTCTTAAGATTCTTTTTACATTCTTTATACTCCTCAAGCACCTCATTTACTCCATGCTGCCTATAATTATTGTAGATCTCTCTCTTTTTCCGAACCAAGTGTCCAATTTCCCTTGAAAACCATGGCTCTTTCCAATTTTTACTATTTCCTTTCAACCGAACAGGGACATATACAGCATCCTAACAAAAGGAATGACGCAGCTACTGCTTTAGGGCAGCACAGTGCGCAGCGATAGATTTGTTGCCTTACAGCACCAGAGGCTCGGGTTCGATCAAGACCACAGGTGCCGTCTGTGTGGAGTTTGCACGCTCTCCCTGTCACCACATGGGTTTTCTCTGGATGCTCCGGTTTCCTTCCACACTCCAAAGACGTACAGGTTTGTATGTTAATTGGCTTTGGTAAAATTGCATATTGTCCCTAGTGTGCGTATAGGATAGTGTTAGTGTGCGGGGACCGCCGGTCGGCCTGGACTCGGTGGGCCCAAAGGCCTGTTTCTGTGATGTATCTCTAAACTATACTAAACTTAAGAGACGATGCACAGGCACTGTGTAAAATAGAAAGTAAATCCACTGCCACCTCTGAACACTGAGGCAATATCAACACAAGCAATCCTGACTGATCGATACATGTCTGCAAGACTGCCAGTGTGAACTAATTCATTACCCATTTCAAATCTTCTCCCATAAATTCAAATAACCAGAACCTTGTGCACACTGCAAACCACTTGTGATCTTTGACTCACTTTGAACTCTTTGCATCGACTAATTAAGGGATGCAAACACCTCTCACATTTCTCCACCAGTCAATTCCCTTTTGATCGCTTTAGTTACCACATCATATTTTTAACCCATTTATTTGACTGCCAGTTACTTGTTTTTCTTTTTACACACATACACTAGTTGCAGTATATGCTAAAAATAAGATCAAAGTAACAATTTTACAGAATCTATATTGTTAAATGTTAGACACCAATTAGTTAGACTTTCCTTAGTTTAGTTTAGTTTAGAGATACAGCAATAGGCACTTTGGCCAACCGAGTCCGCACTAACCAGCGATTACCCTCTACACTAGCACTACCCTTCACAATAGGGACAATTTACAATTTACAGAAGCCAATTATCAAACAGCCCTGTGCATCTTCGGAGGGTGGGAGAAAAACGGAGGGAAAAAAAGCAGGGAGAACATACAAACTCCATACAGACAGCACCAATAGTCAGGGTCGTACCTGAGTCTCTGGCACTGTAAGGCAGAGCCTTTACCGGTGCGCCACTGTGCATAACATGCTGTAAAATTCTCAAAATTAAGTCTACAATGTATGTTTAATATAACATAAAGTTCTTCTGCAAGATGGGTTAAATTCATGCTACAAGCCTATGCATGCTACATGCATATATTATAGAATTATTTCACAAAATCCTTGTCTGCTGACTTATTTTTGTGGCCAAACTAGATTTTCTTCCTTATCACAATGAACGTACTTGAACTCATTCTTTTGTCTTTTATAGTTACATTACTTCAAGTAAAATGATATTTCTTCCTATCCCAATCTGCCAGCACTGCACAAATGTTCCTCGTTTATTACTGAGCACTTCAAACAGATATAGGAGGAAACTGCCAGCTGGGAGAATGTTGCTAAATAATAAAGAGCGGAGTCTTGCTTGGAATTCAGTAGCTCAAGAATTTACCAAACATAATTATATTGCTTGAACCTGGTATTTAGAAGTATCGTATTAACTTCAATTTTGTAACGAGACCAAGTTTCAAATGTGTTGATACATTATTTATAAATCTGACATCTTCTAAGCTACGCCCTGAATGTTTGTTTGGTAAAAGACCCGATTCATTTAGTGCTTTATGAAGTCGTTCAAACCATTCTACACACAAGGTACTTTAATGTGTGGAATGTTGTGTAGATTGCTCTGCACACAACAAGGTTACACAAACAACTGCTTATACAACGATAAATTGCTGCTTGGTAATTGAACGTCGTGTAGAATTAATCCAAGACAAGAACACAGTAGTCTATTCATGGGTCGCTTTTACACATTTACTATTTTCTGTAAACTGCAGCAGACCACAAAATGCAGCTGAGAACACTGTAGCCATCTGTAGTAACAAAAAGAGCACTTCACAATTACTATGAATATGACACACCCTGCTGGGCAGCTCTGCCAGCTGCAATGCTTCATTCTGGCAACTTTGCAATGTATTCATGCTCTGACTTCTTAGAAGCAATGGAGACATGTTGGCTAAATACTGGTACATAATTAGTGTTTTTAGATTTTCAAGAGTGTTTTATTGTCACGTGTCCCAGGCCCTTCGGCCCATCGAGTCCACGCCAACCAACAATTCCCGTACACTAGCACTATCCTACACACATGGGGCAATATGCAAAGCCAATTAACCTACAAACCCGAACATCGTTGGAATATGGGAGGAAACCGGAGAATCCTCAAACGGTCACAGGGAGAACGTGCAAACTCCGTGCCGACAGCACCCGCAGACAGATTTAACCCTGGGCTCTGGCGCTGTAAAGCAGCAACTCAACCACTGCCTCAACCTTTGATTAATGTTTCCCAGAGGATAATTACTTAATTTCAAGAATCTGAAGTTGTTTATTGGCAAATACTCCTTTCAGGACAGAGTGAATAAATAAATGCTTTTTTAATCAAGGTCAAATGTTCTTGCATCTTAGGCATGGAAATATTCTTATAATCATTGTTACGGCACTTTTAAATAACCTGAGGGTGTGAATCAATAGATTCCCCCGAGTTCAACCAGGAGCATCTAAAGTCATTGTCATTCTGATTCCTGCATCCCTTCCATTTGGGAAGTGTGCTGTACAAACTCTGCCTTCAACAATTGACATGTTCTCCAAGGGAGAACAACAATTACTCCCAAACTTATAGGCCTGTCCCACTTAAGCGACTCTTTAGGCGACTGCAAGAGACTATGCAGTCGCCACATGTTCGCGGGAGGTTGCCGGGGAGTCGTCTTCATGGTCGTGAAGAGTTCCCGCATTCTGGGAATTAGTCGCGGCCTCATTATGGTGGCCGTGAATTTTTCAACGAAAAATTAGCGGCGACTAGAATGAAGCCGTCATGGAGAGTAGCGAGAATTCTCGTGCCGTAGATGGGTCGCTAGGAGGTCCTAGTGGGTTGCCAGGAGGCCGAAGGTTCTCGGAGATTCTCGTAGGTTGTAGCCGGTGCTGACCGGTGAATTTCATTGGCTCATTGGGAAAAAAAGTAGTAAGCAGTAGTTTTCAGAACCAAGGATAATCAACCGGTAATGTTAATGTCCGCCGAGCTTCACAGCCGTCTATCTCCGGCTTCTTAAAGGTAGTCTCCACACCTTCTCCGCCCTCTTTTAAAGGACTCACCGTACACTGTGTTTTGGCCGTCTTTTTACAGCACCAACCTTCTTGTTCATCGCGGTGTGTGTCTGTATCACCTTGGATTTGGACCGTGTGAATTTCTTACACCGTGCTCCCCCCACTTGCCCTGTCCCTGCCTGCATAACGGGAGAGGTGTGTGTCTCTGTGTGCGTGTGTTTGTTTCTGTCTGTCTGTCTGTCTGTCTGTGCGTGCGCGCCCTAAGTGGGACAGGCCCACGAGGCTCAGGGCTGTCAGAGGAGAAAGGGTGGTGAAGGCAGCTTTTGGCACGCTGGCCATTATCAGTCCGGAAATAGAGCATAGACGTTGGCCGATCGTTTCACTGAATATCTTCCTTAAGTCCGCCTGGGGCAACCTGATCTCCCGGTTGCCAAACACTTGAATTCCCTCTCCCATTCCCACACTGACCTTTCTGTCCTAGACCTCCTCCATTGTCAGTGACACTAAATGCAAATTGGAGGAACAGCATCTCATATTTTGCTTGGGCAGCTTACAACCCAATGGTATGAATATTGATTTCTCTAACTTCAAGTAACCCCTGCATTCCCTCTCTCTCTCTCTCTCTCTCCATCCCTCCCCCACACAAGTAGCACCAGCTTCTCGTTCTCACCTAGCAAACAGCTAACAATGGCCCGTTTTGTTTATCATCGTTACTTTTTTTGCATATCTTTCTGTATCTCTCTATATCACTGTCTATATGTCTCGTTTCCCTTTCAACTGACTCCAGTCTGAGAAAATCTTGACCCAAAACATCACCCATTCCTTCTCGCCAGAGATGCTGCGTGGCCCGCTGAGTTACTCCCGCATTTTGGATCTATAGAAGTTGGGACATTATGTTATGGTTGTACAAGAAATTGGAGAGGCGGCACTTGGAGTATGGTGTTCAAAAGGGAACTGCAGATGCTGGAATATCGAAGGTACACAAAATTGCTGGGGAAACTCAGCGGGTGCAGCAGCATCTATGGAGCGAAGGAAATAGGCGACGTTTCGGGCCGAAACCCTTCTTCAGACTGATGGGGGGTGGGGGGGGGAAGAAGAAGGAAAAGGGGAGGAGGAGGAGGAGCCCGAGGGCGGGCGGATGGGAGGGTGGGAGGAGACAGCTAGAGGGTTAAGGAAGGGGAGGAGACAGCAAGGGCTAGCAAAATTGGGAGAATTCAATGTTAATGCAATAAGGACGCAAGGCCCCAGACGGAATATGAGGTGCTGTTCCTCCAATTTCCGCTGTTGCTCACTCTGGCAATGGAGGAGACCCAGGACAGAGAGGTCGGATTGGGAATGGGAGGGGGAGTTGAAGTGCTGAGCCACCGGGCGGACTGAGCGGAGGTGTTCGGCGAAACGATCGCCCAACCTACGCTTGGTCTCCCCGATGTAAATCAGCTGACATCTAGAGCAGCGGATGCAGTAGATGAGGTTGGAGGAGATACAGGTGAACCTTTGTCGCACCTGGAACGACTGCTTGGGACCTTGAATGGAGTTGAGGGGGGAGGTGAAGGGACAGGTGTTGCATTTCTTGCGGTTGCAACGTGAAAGTGCCCGGGGAGGGGGTGGTGCGGGAGGGAAGGGAAGAATTGACGAGGGAGTTGCGGAGGGAGCGGTCTTTGCGGTCTTTGTCTGCCTTCCGCAAAGACCGCTCCCTCCGCAACTCCCTCGTCAATTCTTCCCTTCCCTCCCGCACCACCCCCACCCCGGGCACTTTCCGTTGCAACCGCAAGAAATGCAACACCTGTCCCTTCACCTCCCCCCTCGACTCCATTCAAGGTCCCAAGCAGTCGTTCCAGGTGCGACAAAGGTTCACCTGTATCTCCTCCAACCTCATCTACTGCATCCGCTGCTCTAGATGTCAGCTGATTTACATCGGGGAGACCAAGCGTAGGTTGGGCGATCGTTTCGCCGAACACCTCAGCTCAGTCCGCAATAACCTACCTGAACTCCCGGTGGCTCAGCACTTCAACTCCCCCTCCCATTCCCAATCCGACCTCTCTGTCCTGGGTCTCCTCCATTGCCAGAGTGAGCAACAGCGGAAATTGGAGGAACAGCACCTCATATTCCGTCTGGGGACCTTGCGTCCTTATGGCATTAACATTGAATTCTCCCAATTTTGCTAGCCCTTGCTGTCTCCTCCCCTTCCTTAACCCTCTAGCTGTCTCCTCCCACCCTCCCATCCGCCCGCCCTCGGGCTCCTCCTCCTCCTCCCCTTTTCCTTCTTCTTCCCCCCCCCCACCCCCCATCAGTCTGAAGAAGGGTTTCGGCCCGAAACGTCACCTATTTCCTTCGCTCCATAGATGCTGCTGCACCCGCTGAGTTTCCCCAGCAATTTTGTGTAACTTGGAGTATGGTGTTCAGTTGTGCTCACCCTGCTGTAGGAAAGATGCCATTAAGCTGGAAAGGGTGCAGAGATGATTTGCAAGGATGCCAAGACTCGGGGACCTGAGTTGCAAGGATGTTTAGGTTTATTATCATCGTATGTACTGAGGTACAGTGAAAGGCTTTGATTTGCATGCCAACCAATCAGATCAGATAATAGTATATAGAAATGCAATGAAATCAAATTCAAATACAATATCTGGAGCAAAGTGGATGTTACAGAATATATTGCCAGGACTCGAGGGCCTGAGTTATAGCAAAATATTGTGCAGGCTAGGACTGCATTCCTTCAAATGCAGGAACCTGGAATGATCTTATAGAGGTGTGTAAAATCATGAGGGGAATAGATATGGTGAGTGCAGAGAGTATTTTTCCCCCCCCAGAGTGGGGGAATCAAAAATCAAAGGCCATAGGTTTAGGATGATAGGAGGAAGATTTAATGGGAACCCAAGGGGCAACTTTTTCTACACAGAGAGTGATTGGTAAATGGGACAAGCTGTAATTGCGGATGATCTTAGAGGTACACAAGATCATGAGAGGAATAGATAGGGTGAATGCACAGTCTTTTACCCAGAGTAGGGGAATAGAGAACCAGAGGACATAGGTTTAAGGTGAGGGGGATTTAATAGGAATCTGAGGGGTAATGCTTTCCCCAAATATGGTGGGTATATGAAACTATCTGCCTGGGGATGTAGTTGAGGGAGGTACTATCAGCGTACTCATAATTTTGTCTAGATCAAAGGAGGTGCCGGAAAATTGGTGGACCTGTAACCTGCATTTGTGTTTAAGAAGGAACTGCAGATGCTGGAAAATCGAAGGTAGACAAAATTGCTGGAGAAACTCAGCAGGTGCAGCAGCATCTATGGAGCGAAGGAAATAGGCAATGTTTCGGGCCAAAACCCTTCTTCAGACTGAAGTAGGGTGGTGGTGGGGGGGCGGGGAGAAGAAAGGAGAAAGGAAGAGGATGAGCCCGAGGGCTGAGGGAGAGCTGAGAAGAGGAGGAGACAGCAAGGGCTACCGGAAATTGGAGAAGTCAATGTTTATGCCGCTAGGGTGCAAACTGCTCAAGCGGAATACGAGGTGCTGCTCCTTCAATTTCCGGTGGTCCTCACTCTGTCCATGGAGGAGGCCCAGTCCAGAAAGGTCAGATTCGGAATGCAAGGGGGAGTTGAAGTGCTGAGCCACAGGGAGATCAGGTTGGTTAATGCGGACCAAGCAAAGGTGTTGGGCGAAGCGATCGCCAAGCCTATGCTTGGTCTCACCGATGTAGAACAGCTGACATCAAGAGCAGCAGATGCAATAGATGAGGTTGGAGGAGATGCAGGTGAACCTCTGTCGCACCTGGAACGACTGCTTGGGTACTTGAATGGAGTCGAGGGGGGAGGTAAAGCGACAAATGTAGCATCTCATATTCCGCTTGGGCAGTTTGCACCCTAGCGGCATAAACATTGACTTCTCCAATTTCCGGTAGCTCTTGCTGTCTCTTCCCCTTCTCAGCTCTCCCTCAGCCCTCGGGCTCCTCCTCTTCCTTTTTGTATTGCCTTCAATGTAGAAAAGCCTGCCAAGCTCTTCATAAGAATATTAAATAATGAACTACAAAGGGAATATTGAGGAATAAAAGTTTTAAAGAGGAGCGGAAGCTCGAGGGCTTTAAATAAAAATGTGAGTGCATGGAAGTGCAGCCTCCGAGTGCATACACCTTTATCACATTAAGACCAGTTCAAAGGTAAATGCATCACATAGAATTGAAGTGGAGAGATTTTTGTCATATATGCATATTGATTCTACACCATAGAAACACATTGGAAGTAACGAGTATTAACAGTTGAAGTCACTCACCTTATTTTTAGTCTTATTTTGGTTACAACTTCATCAATGTTGGCCAAAGACTAAGGGAGAGAGGAAGGATAATGAGAATGTTAATCTATGAAAGGCTACAGCGAGTAAAACAGTGACTCCTAGTGGAGTAGAACAAAGTTAACTCCTCAAGCAGGTTCAATCAATTCATTCAACCATGGTCAATCAACCTACAAAGCCGCACGTGTTTGGGATATGGGAGGAAACTGCAGCACCCAGAGGAAACCCACGGGGTCACAGGGAGAACGCGCAAACTCCACACAGACAGCGCGTGAGGTCAGGGACGAACCTGGGTTTCAGACGCTGAAAGGCAGCAGCTCCACCAGCTGTGAACCCGAGTTGCCTTTTGGGCATTTATTCAGAAAAATTATTAACTGAGCCTTTTAAAATGTATTTCAACATCTATCCAATATTCATAGCAATAGAGAGAAGATTACTGGATCATAGCGCAAGAAACGTAAACTTAATAAGCAAAAACTCAGATTCATGAAATGGTAATAACACAACAGAACGATAACCAAGTTCTTCAGATTCTCTCCCGGTTGAGTTCTAGGTTTTCCTTGCAAGTAACTGAATAGACAGTCTCCCCATTGCATAAACAACACCATGGGTATAAAGCAAGAACTCTAGTTCTTTCATTAAGGTGTATCTGGACTTTCAAAAAGCCTTTGACAAGGTCCCACACAAGATATTAGTCTGCAAAATCAGAGAACATGGTATTGGGGGTAGGGTATTGACATGGATAGAAAACTAGTTGGCAGCCAGGAAGCAAAGAATAGGAATTAACGGGTCCTTTTCAGAATGGCAGGCAGTTACTAGCGGGGTGCCTCAAGGCTCGGTGCTGGGACCCCAGTTATTTACAATATATATCAACGATTTAGACGAGGGAATTAAATGTGACATCTCCAAGTTTGCGGATGACACAAAGCTGGGTGACACTGAGCTGCGATGAGGATGTTATGAGGCTGCAGGGTGACTTGGATAGGTTGGGTGAGTGAGCAGATGCATGGCAGATGCAGTATAAATAATGTGGGTAAATAATAATAATAATAATAAATTTTATTTATGGGCGCCTTTCAAGAGTCTCAAGGACAAATGTGAGGTTATCCACTTTGGAGGCAAGAGCAGGAAGGCAATAATCTGAATGGTGTCAGATTAGGAAAAGGGGAGGTGCAACGGGACCTGAGTGTGCTTGTACATCAGTCACTGAAAGTAAGCCTGCAGGTACAGCAGGCAGTGTAGAAAGCTAATGGCATGTTGGCCTTCATTGCGAGAGGATTTGAGTTAAGGAGCAAGGAAGTCCTACTGCAGTTGTACAGGGCCCTGGTGAGACTGCACCTGGAGTATTGTGTGCAATTTTGGTCTCCTAATTTGAGGAAGGACAGTATTGAGGGAGTGCAGTGTAAATTCACCAGGTTAATTCCCGGGATGGCGGGACTGGCATATGATGAAAGAATGGGTCGACTGGGCTTGTATTCACTGGAATGTAGAAGGATGAGAGGCGATCTTACAGAAACATATAAAATTCTTAAAGGATTGGACAGGCTAGATGCAGGAAAAATGTTCCCGATGTTGGGGGAGTCCAGAACCAGGGGTCACAGTTTAAGAATTAGGGGTAGGCCATTTAGGACCAAGATGAGAAAAAACTCTTCACCCAGAGAGTTGTGAATCTGTGGAATTCTCTGCCACAGAAGGCAGCGGAGGCCAATTCACTGGATGTTTTCAAGAGAGAGTTAGCTCTTACCACTAAAGGAATCAAGGGATATGGAGAAAAAGCAGAAACGGGGTACTGATTTTGGATGATCAGCCATGATCATATTGAATGGTGGTGCTGGCTCGAAGGGCCGATGGCCTACTCCTGCACCTATGTTTCTATGTTCGGCATTTTCTATACACCAGTGCAGCTCTATATCAGTCACTAGACCTGTGCTCTTTTGTTGCCTACTGACAAAAGATTCTTCTCGCAGTTTCGACAAATCTTATTTAGTTTAGTTTATTGTCACGTGTTCAGAGTTACAGTGAAAAGCTTTTGTTGCGTGCTAACCAGTCAGCAGAAAGACAATATATGATTAAAATCGAAGCATCCGTAGTGTGCAGATACATGATTAAGGGAATAACTTTTAATGCTAGATAAAGTCCAGTACAGTCCGACACCCTCCCTTGCTGCACCCCCTTTGTGATCCTCCTGCTCTGCGGCTCCATGGCCACATTTTAACCCAGACTCACATTCATTTGTTCATTGTGCCTTTTCATATCTCTAGTTTCACTCTCCAATTACTCCCAATCTGAAGAAGCGGCACGTCCAGAAACGTCATCTATTCCTTTTCTCCAGAGATGCTGCCTGACCCGCTGAGTTACTCCAGCATTTTATGTCTCTTTTCGGTGTAAACCAGCATCTGCAGTTCTTTCCTACACATCTTTATATACTTCACCAGATACAACAACTTTTGAGTGAGAAGGGTTGTTCCCACATTCCTATTCTTGCAAGAAAGATTGGTTTTAATTTATTTCCTTATAATTTCTTAGTGCCATTTCAGGGATTAAAGATACAATAGAAGTGATGGTAAATTTCACAATGGCATTTTTCCTTGTTCGAGATGTCAGCAATTCAACATTTCATAAACTTCACATTTGAAGCTTAGTCTACAAAGTCTATGTAATTCAATTTATTGCATCGCTCAGAAATGTTCAGAAACAATTGATATAAACTGGGTGAAGAGTGAACGAGGTTTAGGTTTATTATTGTACTGAGGTACAGTGGAAAGCTTTGTTTTGCATGCCATCCAATCACATCAGATAATATTTTCCATAAATACAATTAAGTCAAACTCAAGCTCAATAGGTAGAGCAAAACGGGAGTTACAGAGTGCAGAATTTAATTCTCAGCATTGTAGGGTATCAGTTCCAGAGACAAAGTCCAATGTCAGCAATGGGGTGAATTGGACAGTACATTAACTTATGGAAAGAGGCCTGATAACAGGGTGGCACAATAGCGCAGTGGTAGTGGTGCTGCCTTACAAAGCCAGAGACCCGGGTTCGATCCTGACTACAGGGGCTATCTGTACGGAGATTGTCCGTTCTCCCTGTGACCATATGGGTTTTCTCCGGGCGCTCCGGTTTCCTCCCATGCTCCAAAGAAGTACACGTTTGTGGGTTAATCGGCTTCGATAAAATTGTAAATAGTCCTGAGTGTGTGGGATAATGCTAGTGTATGAGTCAGTGCGGAGTCGGTGGGCCGAAGGCCCTGTTTCCATACTATCTCTAAAGTCTGAAGTCTAAACAGAGGGGAAGAATGTCTAATGAATCTAAATTTTTAATACATGTCACAGATATCAATTCAGGACTCTGAACGCTTTCGAGTGTAGACCTCCTAGTAATCTAACACTTTGTTCTGTGTTTTTGCAAAAGGTTAAAAGATTGACATGAGAATGAAACACACTCCACATAACATCAATGGCAGGAAGTGGCAAACCAGGGGTTTTAGGACACCGGAATAAATTCAACAGCATTTGGAAGAACAAATGTAGAAAATAAACATATGTTGTAAAGGTACCACCACGTTTGAGCTGTTGTACCTGTTCAGTTGGGAAGAGTGCATTGATGTATTCCACTGCATTGAAGTCAGCCCTGTCCAAGGGATCTTGGCTGGGGAACACCTGTGTGATTGAAAGAAAATATTCAGTCAGGCACTTCATCTGCATTAACAACCCCTTCAGAGCCTGCAAAACAGAGGAACAGTCGGCACTAAACGTTAATTATGTTATTCCCTTTATCTGTACACTATGGATGGCTCGATTTTAATCATATACTGTCTTTATCACCATGCTATAGGAAGGATGTCAGGAAGCTGGAAAGAGAACAGGGAATTTGTTTAAGAAGGAACTGCAGATGCTGGAAAATCGAAGGTAGACAAAAGTGCTGGAGAAACTCAGCGGGTGCAGCAGCATCTATGGAGCAAAGGAAATGGGCAATGTTTTGGGCCGAAACCCTTCTTGAGACAGAGAACAGAGAAGATGTACAAAGATATTGCTTGGACTTGAGAGCCTGAGCTAAAGGGCTAAAGTTTAGCAGGCTACAACTTTATTCCTTGGAGTGCAGGAGGCTGAGGGATGATTTTATAGATGTGCATAAAATCACGAGGGGAAATAAATGGGGTGAAGGCGTTCTTCACTTACCAAGGCAAGAGGAATCAATAACTAGATAGCATAGGTTTGTGAGAGAGTAAAGATTCAGTGGGAACCTGAGGGGGTGAGGGGAGGGGCAACATCTTCACTTAAAGGATGAATTCAAGAATTTGTCAGGGACGGCACAGTGCCGCAGTGGTAGAGTTGCTGCCTCACAGCACCAGACACTCGAGTTCGATCCTGACTACGGGTGCTGTCTATACGGAGTTTGTACGTTCTCCCCGTGACCGCATGGGTTTTCTCTGGGTGCTCTGATTTTCTCCCACCCACCAAAGACGTAAATGTTAATGGTAAAAATTGGAAATTGTCCCTAGCGTGTAGGATAGTGCTAGTGTACGGGTGGATTGCTGGTCAGCGGAGTGGGCCGAAGGGCTTGTTTCCGCTCTGCATCTTAAACTAAATTCAAATCTCTTCCCGCACTCAGTTAGTCCTTGGTGATGTTGACATACGGAACTGCAGATGTTGGTTTACCGACAAATACACAAAGTGCTGGAGGAGCTCAGCAGATCAGGCAGCATCTCTGGAGAACATAGACAGACAACGTTTCTGGTCGGGACCCTTCTTCAGGCCAATTGTAGCAGGGTGGAGAAAGCTCAGAGAGGTGGTGGTGGGACAAAGGCTGGAGATGCAGGGGAGGCAGATGGTTGGACAAAGGCTGGAGATGAAAAGACAAAAAATGTGAGATAAGGATAGAGAGGTGTGAAATGTGAAGCCAGAGGATGGAATGGAGGGGGGGGGGGGGGGTGGTAGCTGAGAGGGAAAAGAAAGTAATGGGTGTGCACAGGGAAGGAAAAGGAGGAAAAACACAAGGGGGGAGGAGTTTGTGTACCTAAAATTGTAGAATTCAATATTCATACCATTGGGTTGTGCGCTACCCAACAGAATTTAATTCCCTCCCACCCATATTCCTTCCTCTGCCTTCTCATTTCACATATCTTCTTATCTCATACTTTTTTCTTTTCGTCACTGGCCTTTTTCCACCCATCTACCTGTCCAAAAAAAAGCTCCTCACATGTTGCCACCTATCACTTGCCAGGCTTTGCCTTGCCCCCACCTCTCTTCCAGCTCTTTGCCCCCTATTATAATCACTCTGAAGAGGGATCCCAACCCAAAACGCCACCCATCCATGTTCTTCAGAGGTGTTGCCTGTCCTACTGATTTATTCCAGCACTTTTTTCACTCCTTGTATATATTTTGTCACTTAGGCTTTTTTTTTTAGTTTCGTTGCAGCTGCAGCCTGTAAACCGACACTTCAGCCCACAGCAACCATCAACTTCATCATCCACTACCTGCACACGTGGAGCAATTTACAGAGGGCCAATTAACCTACAAGCCCGCACGTCTTAGGAATGTGGGAGGAAACCGGAGCACCCGGAGGAAACCCACGCGGTCAGAGAGAGAACGTGCAAACTCCACACGGACAGCGACCGAGGTCAGGATCAAACTCGCGTCTCCGGTGCTGTGAATCTTCACAAGGTTGGATGCAGTATATTTTACAACTGATACAGAGAAAAGATCTGACTGCATCCACTAAAGATTAGAACACCCCAATTATGTGGCACCTCTCTAAATCAGTGAAGATAGGTAAGGAATATCCATATGGCTTCTACCGAGAGGGGCAAGGTAGGAACGAGAGGTAAATAGATATCATAACTCTCACTGAAGGAGAATGCATACTCCACATTCCATGACTGGGCCAGGCTATTCCACTTAAGTTGCACCCAACTATTGAAGGCTCACCTACTCAAATCACACTCACTGCTCAAAACTGATATCTTTCTTTTTATTTCGAACGATTAAAAAAAAGAAGAAAAGAAAAGATGAAAATGAATAAATAAAAGGAAAATTATATATATACATACATATATACATACACACATACATACATATACATGTACATATATACATACATATACACATATACACACATATACATAACATATATGTACATACATAAATTAAAAAATCAAAAGCCAATTTCAACTGAATGTTGTGTGGCATCCAAATGAGTGTGGCACGGTTTCCCACGACAATACATATCTGGAAAATAGACACAAAGTGCTGGAGTAACTCAGCAGGTTAGGCAACATCACTGTGTAGAACATGGTGATGTTTCGAGTCGGGATCATTCTGAATACCATCATCAAAAGTTCCAAGGGAGCAGAATCCAATCGGCATAGTATAAAACGGAGTAGTAAGTATGCTGGCAAGGTTCCATTAAATTCCTTGGTGTAATGTACAAAAATGTGGGCATTTAGGGCAGCACAGTGGCACAACGGTAGAGTTGCTGCCTCACAGCGCCAGAGACCAGGTTCAAACCGGACTACAGATGCCGTCTGTATGGAGTTTGTACGTTCTCCCCGGGGAGGACCATATTCTTCTGAGGACCAGATTCCTGGCATTCGGGTCTGGTGACGCAGAGGTTTATAAGAAGTCCAGATACAACCTTGACAAGGCCATCAAAAAGGGACTTCCACTCAAAGCCGGAGGATGGGGCAGATGTTCCTCGGAAAGCGCCTGGACCTGACGGTATACCCGGTGGAGTTCTCAAAACCTGTGCAGACCAACTGGCTGGGTTTTTGCAGACATTTTCAACCTCTCATTACTGAGGTCCGAGGTTCCCACCTGCTTTAAGAGGGCATCAATAATACCGGTGCCGAAGAAGAGTAAGGTGATGTGCCTCAATGACTATCGACCAGTGGCACTAACGTCTGTGGTGATGAAGTGCTTTGAGAGGTAGGCTATGGTGGATATCAACTCCTACCTCAGCAAGAACCTCGACCCACTACAGTTTGCCTACTGTCACAACAGGTCAACGGAGGATGCGATCTCACTGGCTCTCCACCCCACACTGGACCACTTGGACAATTAAAACACTTTTGTCAGGCTGTTGTTTGTAGACTACAGCTCGGCATTCAATACCATCATCCCCTCCAAGCTGGTTACCAAGCTCACGGAACTGGGTCTCTGCGCATCCCTCTGCAACTGGATCCTCGACTTCCTCAACCACAGACCACAGTCTGTTCGAATTGACAGAAATACTTCCTCATTAACAATCAGTACGGGAGCACCTCAAGGCTGCGTGCTCTGCCCCCTGCTCTATTTACTCTATACTCATGACTGTGTAGCCGGACATAGTGCGAACTCCATCTTCAAGTTCGCCGGCGACACCACCGTTGTTGGACGAATTACAGATGGCGATGAGTCAGTGAACAGAAGTTAGATCGACCGATTGACCAAATGGTGCCAGCACAACAACATGGCAATTAACTGATTGTGGACTTTGGAAGAGAACGTATGAGGACCCACAATCCTGTTTATGTCAACGATGGTGGAGAGAGTCAAAAACTTCAAATTCCTGGGAGTGCATACTTCCGAAGATCTTTCCTGGACCCAGCACACTGATGTAATTATAAATAAAGCAAATTAATGGCTCTACTTCCTGAGAAGATTATGGAGAGTCAGTATGTCAAAGAGGATTCTCTTGAACTTCCACAGGTGCAGAGTAGAGAGGCATTGTGGCCTGGTTCAGCAACTTGAACGTCCAGGATCGGAAGAGACTGCAAAACGTTGTGACCACTGGCCAGTCCATCATCGGCTCTGACCTCCCCACTGAAAATTTGATTCATTATTTCTTGAGTTTTTTATTAAAATTGTTCACAAATCTGAGATATTTTTTAAAGTTAACGAGCTGATGACGTCACAATGGCTCTGCTCCTTGCGGCCAGCTGTGCAGAGTTTTAAAAGCGCAACCTGTTGGCCACTGTTTTTGCACGCGCTGTGAGTTACATTAACCCCCCCCCCCCCCCAAAACTCGCAGTGGACTCACACTCCAGCCACCCTCCCCCCCGGGCTCTGGATTGAAGCCGCTGACAAGTTACGTTAACTCCCCCCTCCCCGACTCGCAGTCATTTTGTCGCCTCCCAATCGCAGTCGACTCGCACTCGGCCGGCCGGCCACCCCTCCTCGCTTCGCCCGCAGCCCCGCCGCCCCCCCCCCCCCCCCCCCCGGGCTCTGGATTGAAGCTGCTGAACACGCAGTAATTTGGTTGGGTTTCCGAGGCCTCCTCTCCCCCTCCCCCCTCTCTCTCCCCCCCCCCCACTCCCCCTCCCTCCCCCCCTCTCCTCCCCATCCCCCCCTTTCTCTGCCCCTCTCTCTCTCTCTATCCACCCCCCTCTCTAGACGCGCCTGCAAGGTGGGGGCTATGCGTCAGTGGATAGGGCGGGGATGGGGTAAAAGGACCCAATGAATAATATTAATATAATATCAAGGGGGGGTGGTTAGTGTGTGTGTGTGTGTGTGACGCCCCCGGCCGCCCCGCCCCGAGAGGATGGGACCCAACGGGTCCCCCTTGGTCTAGTATACCTGTGTCTGTGTGTCTGTGTCTCTGTGTGTCCGTGCACTTGTGGGTATGTGTCACACTGAACTTTTTTTTTCTCTCTCGTTTATCATGTTGCTTACAGAGTACTATGTTTACATATTCTGTTGTGCTGCTGCAAGTGAGAATTTCATTGTTCTATCTGGGACATACGACAATAAAACTTTCCTGACCGTGTGGGGTTTCTCCGGGTGCTCCTGCTTCGTCACACATTCCAAAGACGTGCAGGTTTGTAGGTTAATTGGCTTCTGCAAATTTCCAAATTGTCTCTAGTGTACGGGATAGTGCTAGTGTACGAGGTGATCTATGATCGGAGCGGACTCGGTGGGCTGAAGTGCCTGTTTCCATGCTGTATCACTAAAGTCTAAAGTCGTCGGCTTCCGAGAAAAAAAATGAGCAGTATTGGAACATGTGCATGGCAAAGTCCCAAGCTCAGATGTAAACTCTCCATGGACAAGCATCTTGCTCATAAATGCAATCCAGTTTGAGATACTACAATTAAGCTGACATTTTGGAACTGTAACTTAATGAATATAGAACTGTACGACACAGCCCTTCAGCCCACAATGTCCATACTGCACATGGTCTATAGACACACTGAACACTTATCTTCCGTTTTGTATTATGTTTACATATTCTGTTGTGCTGGAGCAAGTAAGAATTTCATTGTCCTATCTGGGACACATGACAATAAAACTCTCTTGACTTGACTCTTGACGCCAAGTTAAACTAATCTTCTCTGCCTGCACGTGATCCATATCTTTCCATTCCTTGCATAACCATGTGCCTATTTAAAAGCCTCTTAAATGCCACTCTCATATATCTGTCTTCACCACCGGCACTGGCGGTGCCTTCACTGGCAGCACGTTCCAGGCACTCTACACTCTCAGTGTAAAAAACCTGTCCTGCACAAGTCCTTCAAACTTTGGCCCACTCACCTTAAAGTTATGCCCTCCAGTCCTTGATACTTACACCCTGAGAAAAAGGTTATATCTACCTTAACTAAGCCTCTTATAACATTATATTCCCTATATCAGGTCTCCCCTCTGATGTTCCAGAGAAAACATTCAGTGTCTGTCCAGCTTCTCCCTGTAGCCAATTCCCTCTAATCCGGGCATCATTCTGCCTGGATTATTCTGGTAAACCTCTTCTGCATCCACCTCAAAGCCTCCACATCCTTCTTGTAATGGAGGGATCAGAACTCCTACAACACTTCAAATGCAGCCTAACCAAAGTCCTACAAAGCTGCAACATAACACCCACTCTTATACTAATTGCCCCGACTGATGAAGGCAAGCATCTACAGCGCAGCAACCGGCCCTTCAGCCCACAATGTGTGCCAAGGTGCATGATGGCAAGACCAACTCTTATCTGCCTGAACATGATCCATATCCTTCCATTCCCTGCAAATCCATGTGCCTATCCAAAAGTCTCTTAAACACCACTATCGTATCTACCTCCACCACCACCCCCAGCATGACGTTCCAAGCACCCAAGTGTGTAAATAACTTTCCCCGCACATCTCCTGTAAACTATGCCCCTCTCACTTTAACACTATGCCCTCTAGTATTTGATATTTCCACCCTGGGAGAAATATTATAACAGTCTACCCTACCTATGCCTAAAATGACACAGTGCTGGAGTGGATTAGCAGGTCAGGCAGCATCTCTGGACAGACATGGATAGGTGACGTTTCAAGTCGAGACACTTCTTCAGCACTGTGTCCTTTTGTGTATGAACCTGCATCTTCTTTGTTTCTACTATCTATGCCGAGGAACTACAACGTCTAAAAGACATTTGGGCAAGTGCATGGATAGGAAAGTTTTCGAGATATGAGCAAAACACAAACAAGTTGGACTAGTGTAGATGGAGTACCTTGGTTGGCATAAATAATTTGGGGCAGAAGCATGTTTCCCTGATTACTACTCTATATCTCTCATATTCTTCATATACTTCTATCAGGTCTTCCCTCAACCTCCAGCCTCCCAGAGAAATCAATCCAAATCTGTCCAACTTCCCGGGGGCGGCACGGTGCCACAGCGGTAGAGTTGCTGCTTCACAGCACTTGCAGCACTGGAAACCCGGGTTCAATCCAGACTATGGGTGCTGTCTGCATGGAGATTGTACGTTCACCCCGTGATTGCGAAGGGTTTTCTCCGAGATCTTTGGTTTCCTCCCACTCTCCAGAGACATAAAGGCTTGTAGGTTCATTGGTTTGGTACGTGTAAATTGGCCCTCATGTGTGTAGGATAGTGTTAATGTGCAGAGATCGCTGGTCGGTGCGGACTCGGAGGGCCGAAGGGCCTGTTTCCGCGCTGTATCTCTAAAACTAAAACTCCCCTTACAGTAATACACATTAATCCAGCATCATTTTGGTAAACCTCCTCTGCACCCTTTCCAAAGCATCCACACATCCTTCCTGGATTGGGATGACCAGAACTGCACGGAATGGTCCAAACGCGGCACATAAAGCCGCATTATGACTTCCTGACTCTTATACTCAATGCACTGACCAATGAAGACAAGCATACCACGTCTTCTTTACCACTCTATCTACTTGTGTTGTTAATATTGGGAGTTATGGATTTGGAACCCAAGATTAATCCCTCTGTATATCAATGTTATTGTGTCTCTTACCATTAATTGTATACCTTCCCCATACAAAATAAAACACCTCACTCTTCCTTGGATTTCTCCGCCTATTTCTGCAGCCGATTGATATCCTGCTGAATGCTTTGACAGACCTCCACAGCTCCCCTGTTTTTGGTGTCACCTGCAAACTTACAAACCAACCCATACATATTTGTGTGTGATATATAAATATATATCTGTGTTCTATGAGTAAGCCATTCTTTGTAAGAAGCCACAAAAAGTACTGGAGCAACTCAGCAGGTAAGGAACATCTCTGGTGGCATTTCGCGTCAGGACCCTTCTTCAGACTGGTTGCAGTTGGGGGAGAAAGTTGGAAGAGAGGTGGGGGCTGGAAATATTCCCTCTCTCTTTAGGTCAACTGCACGCTTAAAGAAAACTGCAATAATAATAGATGGGGGCAGGACAAGTGAGAGATGGGGGAAAACTAGACACCAAGTGGTGGAATAATTCAGCAGGTCAGGAAGCATTACTGGAGAAGCTGGATATATGGCATTTTGGGTTGGGAGCATTCTTCAGAGAGATTGTGATGGAGGAGAAAGCCTCAAGAGAGATAGGGACAGGAGAAGCACACTGTTTCTCCTTTGAGGGATTTGTTTTTGCTCACTCCGTCTCTCTCTCTGTGTAGGCTGACTGCATTATTTCTCTCTCCTTTTAAGTTAACTGCATAGTCTCTCTCTGTTTAGGTGCCTAGTGCTGGTTGCTGTTGTGTCCAGGGGTGCTGGTAGTGCGGGCCCGACCCTGGCCCGGCCGGGGTTGCCAGGGTAACCGCGGCTCCCCGACATCTGTCACCAGGCTGCAAACAACCCCCTTCCTCCCTCCTCCCGCTGTCTCCCCGCGACCTTGCCCCCCGGACCCGGCCCCGGTCAACCTCGCACCTGCTCAATCGCCTGCTGCACCTCGGGCGCCAGGTGCAGGACGCCCTCCAGCTCATCCACAAACTCCAGCTCTTCCTCCTCCATGGTGGCGGCCATCGTCAGCCCGAGGCACCCTGGGACGGAGGAGGACTTGGCCCCTCGCCTCCTCCTCCTTCCCCCCGGCACGTGACGCGTGACGTCTCGTGAAGCCAACCAGCGGGATCACGTGACAGGGGCCCAGGCTCTATAGGATCTTTGGTCAGGCTTTCCCCAGTCCCCAACTCAGTGGGTCAGACAACTTACTTTTTCCAAAACTTTCTTTTTTTGCACCAGATTTTCAGGCTTTTGCATGTAGTTTTTTTCATTTTACCCAAAATAAACTTTGTTCAAAATAAAACATATTCCATTTAGTTTAAGAGAGACACAACATTCTGGAGTAATTCAGCTGGACAGGCAGCATCTCTGAAGAGAAGGAATGGATGATGTTTCGGTTCGAGAACCTTCTTTTAGCTTAGTTCAGAGATACAGTGCGGAAACTGGCCCTTCGGCCCACCAAGTCCGTGCTGACCAGCGATCCCCGTACACTAGCACTATCCAGCACACACTAGGGACAATTTACAATTTTTGCAGAAGCCAATTAACCAACAAACCTGCACGTCTTTGGAGTGTGGGGGGAAACTGAAGCACCCGGCGAAAACCCACGCGAGTCACGGGGAGAGAACGTACAAACTCCATGCAGATAGCACCCATACTCAGGATCGAACCCGGGTATCTGGCGCTGCGAGGCAGCAACTACACCTTTGCGCCACCCATATATATAAAACTGAACAAAAAGCAGTGCAAACACTCTTCATACATTCTCGATGTTTATACATTCAATAGTGTCATACTCAGTAGTATTCACAGCTATCTTTAAAACAAAACAAACCCTTGCAGGGCGGCACAGTTGGTGGTGCAGTTGGTAAAACTGTTGCCCCCAACACCAGAGACCTGGGTATGATCCTGACCTCGGATGCTGTCTGTGTGGAGTTTGCACGTTCTCCCTGTGACCATGTGGGTTTCCTCCGGGTACTCCTGTTTCCTCCCACATCCCCGAAGCGTGTGGGTTAGTTGGCCCTCTGTAAATTGTCTCTAGTGTGTAGGGAGTGGATGAGAAAGTGGGATGACAGAACTAGTGTGCAAGGGCGATCGATGGTCAGTGTGGGAGCCTGCCTTTCAAAACTACCGCTCATCTGTATCCCTGCCAGGCTTTACCTTGCACCTCCTCTCTTCCACCCCCATACCCCCCCCCACCCCCACCACACCCCCCGCTGCAATCAGTCTGAAGAAGAATCTTGACCCGAGACGTTGCCTATCCATATTTTCCAGAGATACTTCCTGACCTGCCGAGTTACTCCATCTCTTTACATTTTTGTCTCAAGGTTCCAGCATCTCCTTGTGTTTATTGAATTAAAATTATATCGGGATATTATTAGGACCAGCATCCAACATTCTGGAAAATCTTCTGGTCTACCATCATCAAATATCTTTTATCAAATGCCTTGTTATCCTACTTTCTCATCCACTCCCTACACACGCGGGGCAATTAACTAGCAAACCCGCACGTCTTTGTGGGCGGCACGGTGGCGCAAATGTAGAATTGCTCTCCTACAGCAACAGAGACCTGGGTTCAATACTGACCACGTGTGCTGTCGATACGATTTGCACGTTCTCCCTGTGACCTGCGTAGGTTTTCCCAAGACTCGGTGGGCCGAAGGGCCTGTTTCCACAGTATCTGTAAACTAAACTAAACCAACCTGAACATGCCAGATCACTTGGGGTTTACTGTAATAGTTATCACTCATTTTGTGTAAATTATGAATTTGTACATCTATATAGCATTAAGATATTTTAATTGAATGTCATTCTGTTATTATTTATTTTGCGAAGGCATCAAGAAAATATCTTCTGTTATTTTTGGAAATCTCACATTCAAGGCAATGCAGAAAATCGAAAATGATTTAGATAACTCTATTTCATGCGTCAATCCTTCAGCCAAATCTGGCATTTGTTTAATGACAAATAGTAATTGAAGAGAGGGAAATAATCTTGCTTCTGGAACGCGATCGATTGGAACATTGCATTTGCGGTGAATTTGAACTCCCTATCGGCAGGAAAAACACTGGGGCCCAAATCACATTTTCACAACGTAAAATTAGATTAAAGCCATCCCAAGAATACAATACAATACAAGATTGTATATAAAATAGACGACTTACTGTAAGCTTTGTTTTGTCCTGTTCTTGCGATCCGTCACGTTGTAGGCGTTGAGGACGTTAGAAGTCGCTTTTTATTTTAATCTAATTATTAAATTGTCTAGCGATTTAAAATAAAAATCGGGAATGGAAGTCCGATCGATTTTTCTTCAGCAGCTAGCAGCCCGAGGAAATCCACCTCCGACAGGCAGAACAAAACTGGATTTTAATCCCGCCCCCCCCCCCAAAGGCGCCAAAGTCGTGCACACAGCCAGTGGCAGAACTGCAGCGCCGCTGAAGGTAAGTTTTGTAACATCACTAAATTTAGATGGGACATCTTGATCTGCATGGACAAGTTGGGATGAAGGGCCTGTTTCCATGCTGTAAGACTATGACACACTGTAGAAATGGTTCAATTGCTCTGGAGAGGATCCAGGGGCGATTTATTAACATATTGGCAGGGCTGGAATTTTTTTTTCACTTTGAAGAAAGATTTGATAACTGGGATTGAATTCTCTGCAGCAACAGAGGTGAAGAAAATACTTAGTTGAGGTGAATAATATTATGACCTCTTGCCATAGTATCCAAATAACTCCCTCTTGCCATAGAGGGAGTACAGAGAAGGTTCACCAGACTGATTCCTGGGATGTCAGGACTTTCATATGAAGAAAGACTGGATAGACTCGGCTTGTACTCGCTAGAATTTAGAAGATTGAGGGGGGATCTTATAGAAACTTACAAAATTCTTAAGGGGTTGGACAGACTAGATGCAGGAAGATTGTTCCCGATGTTGGGGAAGTCCAGAACAAGGGGTCACAGTTTAAGGATAAGGGGGAAATCTTTTAGGACCGAGATGAGAAAAACATTTTTCACACAGAGAGTGGTGAATCTCTGGAATTCTCTGCCACAGAAGGTAGTTGAGGCCAGTTCATTGGCTATATTTAAGAGGGAGTTAGATGTGGCCCTTGTGGCTAAAGGGATCAGGGGGTATTGAGAGAAGGCAGGTACAGGATACTGAATTGGATGATCAGCCATGATCATATTGAATGGCGGTGCAGGCTCGAAGGGCCGAATGGCCTACTCCTGCACCTATTTTCTATGTTTCTATGAGAATAGGATCTGTTTCGCTTAACAAAGAGTGTCGGAAAGAACTGCAGATGATGGTTTAAACTGAAAATAGACACTTAAAGCTTGAACAACTCAGCAGGACCGGCAGCATCTCTGGAGAGATGTTTTGGGTCGAGACCTTCAGACTGAAGAGGTTGAAAACCAGCCATCAAATACAATGACTGGAGATGTGTGTTATCCAACTAAGGGCAGAAATCAGAATCATGTGTTCATCTTTATTTACGTGCACCATAATAAATATATTACAGAAAATATAATTTAATGGGGTGGCACGGTGGTGCAGCGGTAGAGTTGCCTTGCAGCACCACAGACCCAGATTTGATCCTGACTATGGGTGCTGTCTGTACAGTATTTGTACATTCTCCTTATGACCACATGGTTTTCTCTGGATATTCCAGTTTCTCCCCCATCCGAAAGAAGTGCAGGTTTGTAGGTTAATTGGCTTCTGTAAATTGTCCCTGGCGTGTAGGATACAACTGGTGTATGGTAGATTCACTGGTCGGTGTGGACCTGGTGGGCCTAAGGGCCTGTTTCCAAATATATGTTTCATCTCCCTGCTACCTTCAGGTAGAAGGTACAGGAGCCTGAAGACTGCAACAACCAGGTTCAGGAATAGCTACTTCCCCACAGCCATCAGGCTATTAAACCTGGCTCGGACAAAACTCTGATTATTAATAACCACTTTCTGCTATTTGCACTTTATCAGTTTATTTATTCATGTGTGTATATATTTATATCATGGTATATGGACACATTTATCTGTTTTGTAGTAAATGCCTACTATTTTCTGTGTGCTTAAGCAAAGCAAGAATTTCATTGTCCTATACAGGGACACATGACAATAAACTCACTTGAACTTGAACTTGAACATTATATCTTAATTTCATTGAACCATATACGGTTAAATATGAGGCATTATTTTCGTCTTGTTTCTATAGTCAAAGGGTAAGGTTGATTTATTTGTGCAGAACAGTGATGGACTCCTCTTGCCTTGTTTCTATGTTTTTGTTTCTCTTTCTATATGCATAGCAGCTTGAATTATAATCTGAATATACTATGAATATAATATAATTATATCAGCATATAATATGAATATACTAAGGTCATTCATGTGCTGCACCTGTTGATCAGAGCCTGGCTCTACTGTGGAATGTTATTAGGAATGTAAATTAGCCTAACCTCGCTGCAGTATGCACCAGATTGCAAGCTGAAAAATGCAAAAGCTCCCTACCAAAACGAGGGGGGACACCCCCCTCCCACACCCTCCTCCCCCCCACCACACCCTTCACACCCTACCACACCCTCACCCCCCCCCCCCACACCTTCCACCCCCTACCACACCCTCACCCCCCCCCCCCTACCACCCCCCTCCCCCCCCCCCTCCCCCCTCCCCCTGGTTGCTACACTCACTCACAATTTCTCACGCTCAACTCTCACCCAGTGTTGGCAGCCCTGTGAAACGTCACCTATCCATGTTCTTCAGAGATGCTGTCTGACCCGCTGAGTTATTCCAGCACTTTGTGTCCTTTTTATTCTCCCCCGTTAAATGTTATAGAGACCTGGTTAATTGAAAATGTTCAAAACTGAGGTTGCCAAGCATATCAAATGTTTCAGATCCAAAGAAGATAGATGTAGCAAAAATACACACCAGAGAAATAATTGTTGTTAAGCATTTCAAGTGGCGCAAGGGAGGGCATGGTGGCGCAGCAGGTAGAGCCGCTGCTTCACAACGCCAGAGAACCAAGTTCGATCCTGACCTCAGGCGCTGTCTGTGCGCAGTTTGTACGTTCTCCCCATGACCTGCATGGGTTTTCTCCGGGTGCTCCGGATTCTTCCCACATCCAAAAGACCTGCAGGTTTGTAGATTCCGTGGTCTCTGTAAATTGCCCCTAGTCTGTGGATGTGTGGTGGAATCTGGGAGGGAGTTGATGACAATATACGTTCCTTCTCTCCAGAGATGCTGCCTGACCCGCTGAGTTACTCCAGTATTTTGTGTCTATTTTCGGTGTAAACCAGCATCCGCACTTCCTTCCTACACAGGAAGAATAAAGTTGGATTTGGTTCATGTAAGGTTTGTGTAAATGTATAGTTGATGGTCAGCGTGGACTGGGTGGGCCAAAGGGCCTGTTTCCATGCTTTCTCTCTCCCAATGTATAGGAAGGAACTGCAGATGCCGGTTTAAACCGAAGATAGACACAAAAAGCTGGAGTAACTCAGCGGGACAGGCATCATCTCAGGAGGGAAGGAATGGGTGACGTTTCAGGTTGAGACCGTTCTTCTAATTAGGGGTGATTCTGGAGAGAAGGAATATTGTTCTTTGTCTCTCTACATCATTGTCTATATTTCTCGTTTCCCTTATCCCTAACTAGTCTGTGGAAGGGTCTCGACCTGAAACGTCACCCATTCCTTCTCTCCAGAGATGCTGCCTGAGTTACTCCAGCATTTTGTGTCTATTTTCGGTGTCTCTCTCAATGCGTATTAATTTTGACAATCTCCTCAGATTAAAAGATATGTTGGTTACACAGATCACCACTAGATGGTGACATTGTGCAACATGTCCAGCAAGGACAACAGGAGAAAAGAACCAACGCTCTTCCATTGAATTTTACTTTAGAATTTCCTCTTTGTACCTGTCAGGGTTCTTTTAGAGGCAAGAGTCAAGTCAAGAGTGTTTTATTGTCATATGTTCCAAACAGATCCATAGATGGACACAAAATGCTGGAGTAACTCAGCGGGACAGGCAGCATCTCTGGAGAGAAGGAATGGATGACGTTTCGGGTCGAGACCCTTCTTCAGACTGAGAGTCTTCTTCAGGGGAGAGGGAGACATAGAGATATGGAAGGTAAGGTGTGAAACTGAGGGATCAAAGGGAACGAAGTTCAAGGACATTTTGTAGAATGGATCAGTGTTGGCTGAGGGGAAGGTGACAACGAGGCATACAAACAGTGAAATTAATCAGGAGGACAGTGAAACTCGTCGGAGAACTAGGATGGGGGAGGGATGGAGAGAGAGGGAAAGCAAGCGTACCATAGAATGGTTAGAGCACAGATCCATTCAGCCCATTGTATCTATGCCCGCTCTCAACCAGCGCAACTCTCTCATTCTTGACCCTCTTATTTCCTTCTCTCTTCCCTGTACCAGGGAGTTGTGGATGGAACGGTCTCGGCGAAAAGCCCATCTGGATGCACATCCAGTTCTCCCTTACCCCTTCCCCCCATCCCCTTCCATATCTATCCCTTCCTCCGGCATCACATTTTCAACCTCTTCTCTCCATATCTCACACTTTTTCAACTCTGGTCGTTGTCCCACCATCTGACAGTCAATCCCTCCTCACCTGTAGCTAGGGTTGCCAACTGTCCCATATTAGCCGGGACATCCCGTATATTGAGCTAAATTGGTTTGTCCCGTACAGGACCGCCCTTGTCCCGTATTTGACCGCTACTACTCGGGTTGAGGGGACAGTGAGGTCGGAGCGCCGCGTCCGGCCCCTCCTCGCCCGTCCCGACGTAGTGCAGCCCATGGAGTGCAGCAGCAGCAGCAGCGCCTCGCCCGTGGCCCCGTCGGTCGGCAGCCCGGCCAGCTAGCGACCTTCGGACCGTCGCTTACCACCGACACCACCACTCCTCCTTCTCATGGCCGATCATCGGTTTATGAGTTGGATGGAGCGCCGGACTTTGCGAGCAACGTCGCGCGGCCCGGGCCAAAACTCCTCAGCTGGCCCGCCGGCTGGGCTTCGTGTGCAGTCCAGCACCCGGGCCTACTCATCATTCACCCAGCCACGGCCGAGTCGGTCAACGAGTTGCCGTCGGGAATTTATCCCTTATTTTAACCTTTTGTCCCTTATTTGGGAGTGAGAAAGCTGGCAACCCGATCTGTATCCCCCTATCGAAGATAGACACAAAAAGCTGGAGTATCTCAGCAGGTCAGGCAGCATCTCTAGAGAAAAGGAATGGGTGACGTTTCAGGTTGGAACCCTTCTTCCAACCCCTATCACTAACGTGTAGGAAGGAACTGTGGATGCTGGACCTGGATCGTCGCCTGTCCATGTTCCCCAATAATGCTGCCTGACCCGCTGAGTTACTCCAGCACTTTGTACCCTTTTTCTCTAATTCCACCCGACAACACTTTAATAGCCTCACAAAATTATCTTCATTCAATTCTCCCTTGAATTCACGATAGAATCTCTTTCCACAGATTCACAGGAAGTTTGTTCCAACCACTTGTTATAAAAAGTTATTCTTCTTGTCACCCTTAATTCTCTTCTCCTTTAATTGACATCCATGGCCTCAAATTCTTGGGCCCACACCCATCATTATTTCAAAGAGAACACAGAGCAGTGCAGCACAAGAACAGGCCCTTCGGCCCACACTGTCTGTGCCGGACATGATGCCAAGTTCAACTCTTATATGCCGGTCACGGTGGCGCAGCGGTAGAGTTGCTGCCTTACAGCGAATGCAACGCTGGAGACCCAGGTTCGATCCCGATTACGGGTGCTGGCTTTACGGAGTTTGTACGTTCTCCCCGTGATGTGCGTGGGTTTTTCTCCGAGATCTTCGGTTTCCTCCCACACTCCAAAGACGTACAGGTTTGTAGGTTAGTTGGCTTGGTAAAATGTAACAATTGTCCCTAGTGTGTGTAGGACAATGTTAATGTGCGGGAATCGCTGGTCGCTCTGCACATCTCCTTTAGACTTTGCCCCTCTCAATTTAAAGCTATGCCCTATATTTAATATTTCCATCCTGGGAAATGGGTTCTGACTGTCCACCCTATCTGTATCTCTCATAAGCGTGGTGGGATTATCCCGGGAAGCCACCACCTGAGGACCTGCCCGGAAGGTCCAGTTTTCAGTCGGAGACCGGGGACTCGCCCGCCGCGGTTGCTGGACCCGTGTCGCAGACCGAAACCCGCTCTGACGGCCCAGCTCACTCGCCGCAGACCAGGGCCCGCCTGGAGGCCTCGCTCGCCGCACAAAGTGGCAGGAGTGAGGCGGAGGGCCAGCGGGCAGACCGGCTACGGGAGGGAGTGCACGGCCTAGATGGGGGAGTGGCCGCTGGAGGCCCAGCAGCAGCCTGGGGCTCAGCTGGACCAGGCACCGCTCCAAGAGGCCGAGCTCGTGGACCGGACGCGGCCTACAGCGGTGGAGCAGCGGACGGAGGTCTCCACGGCTACGCTTGGCCAGGCCGACCCTGCAATGTTGCCAGGGCAACGGGCCTTCATGGTCAGATGCACTTACAACAACTGTGACTTGAAAATGGCGCCAAACTGGCGACTCTGTAAACTGTCTCAGTGCACAACTGCTAACCACTTGTACTGTATCTGAGATGCTTATGTAATATGTATCTAAGTGCTTATGTATAATGATATTTGTACTGAACTGTATACAGAAATGAATTTCACTGTACCTCGGTACACATGACCACACCATACCAAGTTGATATATTTCTTTCAGGTCCAACCTCAACATCTGGCATTCTAGAGAAAACAATATGGATGAATGAATAAGTTTATTGGCCAAGTATTCACATACAAGGAATTTGCCTTGGTGCTCCGCCCGCAAGTGACAACATGACATACAGTGACCGTTAGGAATGACACATAAAACATTAAACATTAATAATAAAACATTATCGATTTAACCTCCTCTCCCCCTAATTCAAACATCATCCTGGTAAACCTCACCCTCTTGGGTCAGCAAAATGGAAATGTATGGATGAAGTTAAAGGGGAGGAGCATGCAGGCAAGGTTATTGAAGTTTCCGGAAGTAATAAGATGGAAGGTTTAAGAAGGGATAAGAGTCTAGGGTCAAGTAAAATGGGGACTAATTTGAAAAGACGGGTAGTGAATCCTGAACTGATGGGGCTGTACATGCATGCGCGCAGTACAGAACAAATTGGATGAGTTGAAGATAGACACAGAAAGCTGGAGTAATTCAGTGGGAGAAGGGATGGGTGACGTTTCGGGTTGAGACCCTTCTTCAGGATGAGTTTACAGCTCAGTTAAAAAGCCTACTAAACAAGTAGAGGCGTTGGTGTGCTTTCTTGATCATTGCTTCAATTACAATTGAGCCGCACACAGTGTACAGATACAGGTTAAAGGGAATAATGTTTATTGCAAGATAAAGTCCAGCAACGTCCGATGGTCTCCCATGAGGTAGATAGTAGCTCAGGACTGCTCTCTGGTTGGTAATAAGTGGTTCAGTTGCCTGATAACAGCTGGGAAGAAACTGTAGGTGCAGGGGCCGCGGAACGTTTTTGAAAGTGGGGGGGGGGGGCAGAGCGATCACTGATCACCAGCCTCGGAGGTACCCGGTGGGGGAGCGGAGCGACCGAGTGGGGGGAGGGTGGCACAATTATTATTTTTTGTTGTTGATCGATCTCCAAAAACTGGGGGATAATACAGGCCATCCCCCAACTCAAAACGTGGGGGGATATATCCTGCATTCCGCCTCTCTCTCTCTCTCTCTCTCTCTCTCTCTCTCTCTCTCTCTCTCTCTCTCTCTCTCGGGGCCGACTCGCTCTCTCTTGGGGCCGACTCTCTCTCTTTCTCGGGACCGACTCTCCCTCTCTCGCTCTCTCCCTCTCTCGGGGCCCACAGGCCCTCCCTCCCTTCCGCTCGGCGGCTTTTTTTTTTTGTTTTTAATTTATTAGGGACAGTGCATATTAATAAAACATTTGCATGTAATATGCAAGATTGTAGCCAGTGGCTAATTTCCATCTTTAGTCCCACACAAAAATAAACACATCCCAAACAAGGTAAAAAAACAAAAGACAAAAACAAAAACAAAACAAACAATATGGTTTAGCCTGCAGTCATAACATAGAATAAATAACAAATACTCAACACAGTTTAAAGTCCCAAAGTCATTGTCTCTTCCCTCCTTGCTTTCCCTCTGCGCTGAGGCAATCCAAGCCTCCGATGTTATGACCCCGCCGAGTGATGGTAGGTAAGTCCCGCAGGCTGAATCCGAGCTCCGCAAACGGGCCGGTTCAAACTCCGCGGCCCGGGGCGGTCGAAACTGCCAAAGCTGCCGTCCTCCAGTCCAGCGGACGCAGCTGTAGTTGCGGGAGCTCCGGAAAACAGAACTCGAGCTCCCACAGCGCTTCTTCCTTGAGGTCTTAAATAGAGCTGTTCCCAAATCAAGCTGTGATGCATCCCGATAAGATGCTTTCTACGGCGCATCTGTAGAAGTTGGTGGGAGTTGTAGGGGCCATGCTGAACTTCCTAAGCCTTCTAAGGAAGTAGAGGCGTTGGTGCTGCTTTCTTGATCATTGCTTCAATACGGGTGGTCCAGGAGAGGTTGTTGGTGATATTGACTCCGGAATTTGAAGCTTTCAACCATCTCTCTACCTCAGCACCGTCAATGCAAACTGGGGAATGTGTTTACTTAGTCTTAGGCAGCGAAGCAAAAGAGGTGAAACTACAGGCTAGTTAGCCTGTCTTCAGTGGCTGGTAAGATTTTAGAGTCCATTATTAAGGATGAGACATGCTGGCGGAGCGGTAGAGTTGATGCCTGACAGCGGATGCAGCGCCGGAGACCCGGGCTCGATCCCGATTACGGGTGCTGTCTGTATGGAGTTTGTAAGTTCTGCCCGTGACCTGCGTGAGATTTCACCGAGATCTTCGGTTTCAAGAGTCGTCAAGAGTGTTTTATTGTCATATGTCCCAGACGGTACAATGAAATTCTTACTTGCTGCAGCACTACAGAATATGTGAATATGTAAACATAGTACATAACGGGGGAAGAGAAAAAAAAGAAAAAGTTCAATAAATAACAAATATAGTACAAATATAACAATTTTAGTCTAATCTATGTTACTAAAAGTCTGTTCTTGACCGGTTTTGGCCATCTGTGCTGCGATTTCCAAGAGAACGCCGCCACCTACGGCCGTCATTTTTGGCCACCTCGCTCAGAGCCCCCCTCCGCCGCATGTGTGCCGAGGATTTTTCCAGTCGATGAAAAATGACAGAGATATTAATGATTTTACAAAATTCCCCATTCGCTCTGCTGCCCCCGCTGGCGGCAGGGGGGATGGACTATAAAACCAGGAAGTGGTGTGCCTCAATTAGTCTGCAAGCTGGAGGAAGGCAGAGGGTCACGTTTCTCTGAGCTGTGAATAACACTGAACACATGTCCACACAACTGTGAGTAAGTACCCTTAATGTGGTTTGAAAATGAAAATATGGTTAAAGTAAAAAAGCACTGCCTGCAAATGGTTGTTTGGGGGGTTTGGGTTGAAATAAAAAGGCACTCTCTCTCCCCCTCTCCTCTCCCCCCCCCCCCCCCCCCCCCCCCCGCTTCTCCTCTCACCCCCTCTCCTCTCCCACCTCACCCCCTCTCCTCTTCCACCCTCCCTCTCCTCTTCCCCCCCTCTCCTCTCCTCTCCCCCCCCTCTCATCTCCCCCCCTCTCCTCTCCCCCCCTCTCCTCTCCCCTTCTCTCCCCCCTCCACTCCCCCCCTCTCTCTCCCCCTCCTCCATCCCCTCCCCCACCGTCCCTCCCTAAACCCCCTCCCCTCCACACACCCTCACCTCACCCCCTTCTCAGCACAACCCCCCCTCTCCTCTCTCCCCCCTCTCCTCTCTCCCCCCTCTCCTCTCCTCTCCTCTCCTCTCCCCCACTCTCCTCTTCCCCCCCTCTCCTCCCCCCCTCTCCTCTCCCCCCTCTCCTCTCCCCCCTCTCCTCTCCTCCCCCTCTCCTCTCCCCCCCCTCTCTCTTTCTCCCCACTTTTTCTCCCACTCCTCCCCTCCATCCCCTCCCCCACCATCCCTCCCCTAAACCCCCCTCCCCTCCACTCACCCCTACACCCTTCCCTCCACCCTCCCTGCTCCCCACCTCTCCCCCTCCCCTCACCTCTCCCACTCCCCCCCTCCCCTCACCTCTCCCCCCTCTCTCCCCCTCACTCTCACCCTCTCTCTCTCCTCCCCTCCACCCCCACCTTTCCCCTCTCACCCACCCTCCCTCTTGCCCCTCTCTCTGTGTCTCTGCCCCATCTCTCTCTGCCCTCACTCTCTACCCCCCCCCCCCCCCCCCCCCCCCTCTCTAGATGTGACTGCAAGTTGGGGGCTATGCGTCAGTAGATAGGGTGGTTATGGGGTAAAAGGAGCAAATTAATAATATTAATATAATATCAAGGGGGGTAATTAGCGTGAGTGCGGGGGGGGGGGGGGTGGATAGTTAGTGTGTGTGACGCTGCATGCCGCCTCCCCCCCACAACCGCACGTTGGGGGAACAGACCCAACGGGTCTGCACTTGGTCTAGTATATTATATAGACTATAATAATATAGTCTTTTGCAATTCAGAGCTCAGAGCTTATTCGTTGTTGTGTTTAATAACCTGATGGCTGTGGGGAAGAGGCTGTTCCTGAATCTGGACGTTACAGTTTTCAGGCTCCTGTACTTTCTACCTGATGGCAATGTTGAGATGAGTGTGTGGCCAGGATGGTGTGGGTCTTTGATGATGTTGGCTGCCTTTTTGAGGCAGCGACTACGATAGATCCCTTTGACGGTGGGGAGGTCAGAGCCGGTGATGGAGTGGGCAGTGGTCACAACTTTTTGTAGTCTTTTTCGCTCCTGGACGTTCAAGTTGCCGAACCAGGCCACGATGCAACCAGTCAGAATGCTCCCTACCGCGCACCTGTAGATGTTTGGGAGAATATTCGTGTTCGTGTTCTAAATCTGCACGTCCTTGAGAGTCTTCAAGGTACAGCAGAAAGCTTTATTACATTACTTCAATGCTGGCAGCAAGACAACTGTAAAATAGCTGCAACTCACTGTTCACAGACAGTATAACTATATACATGACATCTCCCTTTGTCCAGTGCAGCACCACCTGCTGCACGGGAGGAGCAACGGGTCCTCCCACCCCACACAGTCCACCAAACATCACATTCCAGGGCTGCCAACTCTCACGCTTTGAGCGTGACACTCACGCATTTCAGCCAATTCTCACACCCTCACGCTAAAGACAGAATTCTCACGCTGGCTTCAGTCCCTGCACAGCAGTTTGTCTCTTTGCGCTGCATGACAGCGATCTGCACGGATTGGGGAAGCGCGTCAGTCCCGGGCAGCGGGTGCCAGCGCTTTTGTGCGCCGTCTGCGAGCGCTGCGCTTCCGGCTGCTGCGGCAACCTCTCTCCCTCCCTCCTGCCCTTCAACTCACACGGCAGTGCCAGCGCCGCCAATCCACGCTACACCGTGCCCGCCAGACTCCCCATTGGGCGGCCTGGGAAAGAGAGGGAGGGGAGAAAGAGAGAAAGAGAAAGAAAAAAAGGGAGGGATGGAGGCAAAGAGAGACGGGGAGGGAATGTAGTAAGGGATTGAAGGAAGGGAAGGAGAAAGGGGAGAAAGAGGAAGCGTGAGGAAAGAGAGGGAGGGGAGGAAAGAGGGGGAGAGGGAGGAAAGAGGGAGGGATGGGGGGGAAGAAAGAGGGTGGAGGGAGGAAGGGGAGGAAAGAGGGAGGGAGGGGGAGGATGGAGGGGTGGAAGGAAAGGTGTGTGTGTGTCTGTTTCCCTGTGTGTGTCTCCTTGTGTGTGTGTGTGCCTCCTTGTGTGTGTCTCCCTGTGTGTGTGTGCGTGTCTCTGTGTTTCTCCCTGTGTGTGTGTGTGTGTGTCTTCCTGTGTGTGTGTCTGTGTCTTCCTGTGTGTGTGTGTGTGTGTATCCCTGTGTGTGTGTGTGTGTGTTTGTGTCTCCCTGTGTGTGTGTGTCTGTGTCTCCCTGTGTGTGTGTGTATATGTCTGTCTCCCTCTGTGTGTGTGTCTGTCTGTCTCCCTGTGTGTGTGTGTCTGTCTCCCTGTGTGTGTGTGTGTCTGTCTCCCTGTGTTTGTGTGTGTGTGTCTGTGTCTCCCTGTGTGTGTGTGTATATGTCTGTCTCCCTCTGTGTGTGTGTCTGTCTGTCTCCCTGTGTGTGTGTGTCTGTCTCCCTGTGTGTGTGTGTGTCTGTCTCCCTGTGTTTGTGTGTGTGTGTCTTCCTTTGTGTGTGTGTGTGTCTGTGTCTCCCTGTGTGTGTGTGTCTGTGTCTCCCTGTGTGTGTGTGTGTGTCTGTCTCCCTCTGTGTGTGTGTCTGTCTGTCTCCCTGTGTGTGTGTGTCTGTCTCCCTGTGTGTGTGTGTGTCTGTCTCCCTGTGTTTGTGTGTGTGTGTCTTCCTTTGTGTATGTGTCTCCCTGTGCGTCTGTTGTCACATCCTGGCCTTAGACAGGGCTGCCAACTCTCACGCTTTGAGCGTGAAAGTCACGCATTTCAGCCAATTCTCACGCTGATGACAGAATTCTCACGCTGTCTTCAGTCCCTGCACAATTTGTCTTTTTGCGCCACATCAGAGCGATCTGTGCGGTCTGTGGAAGCGCGTCAGTTGGCGGCTGTGAGTGACGTCGCATCTCTTCTCTTCTCTTCTTTCTTGGTTGGATGTGCAGCCGCCGACAACATGAAGCAGCCGGAGATAGAACTAACCAGGTGAGGCCAAACATCTAGGACAGGGTTCGGCAACCTACGGCACACGGGCTGAATCCGGCCCGTAACCCGAAAAACCATGTTTTTTTCCAATTCGTTTTCGCAGGGTCGGGGCAGGCGAGCCGACCTGAGAACTGCAGCCAGTCCCTGGGCACGCAGAATGCCAACTTGATCATTATGGACAAATTGGGCCAGCCACGTACATGTTGTATAACTCTGACTCTATGAAGATCTGAATGGGCTTAGAATGACCATTTAAGCAAAATTGCCCCCACTTTCCCCATTTTGATTCTTGAGATTAATATCCCTTTGCTCTGTTAATAGCGTTAAAGTACTTATGAGGTAGAGTCAGGAAAGGGAACATTTTATTCCTTTTTAGTTTGCTTTAAATTGTTAGTTGATTGTTTGTTGAGTGCCATCATTTCTGAAATGGTCTTAAAGTAACTTAACTGTTATAAAGCAGTAATAAGTGATTTTTGTCCAAACAATTGGAACTTGCATAAAATGTTTGCATTATTAGCAGGACTGCCAACTCTCACGCATTGAGCGTGAGACTCACGCATTTCACAAAATTCTCATGCTCTCACGCTGATCACAATATTTCTCACGCTCAAATATCTGCGGGTGCTGAAAGTTCAAAATAAAGCAAAAATTGTTTTAGAGGTGAGTAAAAACCATGAGGGGAATATCAGGCGAATGCATAGTCTTTTTCCCAGGATATGTGATTCTAGCAGGGGATTGGTTTAAAGCAGGGCTATCAAACTACCAGCATCAACCCCCCTCCCCCTTCCCCCCTGAGGCACGGCACACACCTCCCACCCTCACCTCCGGCGGCTCTATGTCCGTCGACCGCTCTGTCCACACCCCATGGAGTTTTAACCCCGGAGCCAGGAGCGGACTGGGTGAGTGGCGCCTCCGGAGCCTACTATGGGAGGGGGAACACCCTCTCCCACACCCTCCCCCCCTCGGTCGCTACGCTCCCTCGCAATTTCTCACTCTCAACTCTCACCCAATGTTGGCAGCCCTGACATTCCCCCTTTCCAGTTTCAACATCTCCATTTAGCTGGACCTCGCTTCACTCTTATTTTCCGGCCTTTTTTGCGTTTCACAACTCTTGCTAAAGGCTCAGAATCAACAGAGTTTTCCTCAGTATTCTCTTTTGAAGAGATATCAGTATTTGCTTTATCTGTATGCTGTTCTTTCTACACCTGGCTGTAGTTTTTCTCGGCGGTCGTCAGCGTTTTGGATGCGTACGCGATTGGTTCTTCCTTGCCGTTCGGTGCCGTTTTTGAGATTACAGCTCCAGGACCATATGGCGATGTATCGGCGGCCAGCGAGATCGGCTTCTATGGGTCATAGTGGACCAAACGCGTCTTCTGGGCGAGCATCTCCTTCAACCTGGTGAATGCGTGGTCACACTCTTTGGACCAGTGCCATTTGACGTCCTGTTTTCTCAGGTTGTTCACGCACTTGCTGACCATGTTGCAATCCGTGGTCGATGACAATGCCATAGTTGATCCATCGTAGATCAAGGCGTTCATGTCAAGCTTGAAAGCATGGATCCAGTCGATGGCGTACAGGGATGTACCTTCTTTACCAACGACGATCTGCGGCAACATCTGTGCCAGACCATTACAGGAAACGGCGACAGTGCATTTGCCTTTTGTGGGAAGTTCGGCAACAAATTCGGTAATCGATTGCCCTTCCTGTTGCACCGTCCGGTAGAAATCAAGGCAAGCTGCGAGGAAATTCCGACTTTCTTCGAAATGCAGTTGCAAAGCCGTTGTGATTTCAGCATACGAGGCTTCAGTTACTTCTTCTGTAAGTAAATATTGAAGCAGTGCAAAAGTTTCTGGAGACATCGACGAACACAAGAGAGCCTTCTTCCTCTGGTCAGTCGTGATTGTCATACTTTCAAAATAAAACTCAGCTCGCATTAAATACGACGACCACCTTTCTCGCTCGGGATCGAAACGATCAAATTGCCGAGATGTTAGTTTGAGTTCACTACAGAACTCAAAAAAATATATATTTAACAAAATAAAATAAAATAGGCTCTTATCTGGGTCTTTGGACACAATCCGAAGAATCCCACTTCTGACACCACTTTTGTGTTCGTCTTCTAAATCTGCACAAGTACTTGAGAGTCTTCAAGGTACAACAATAGTCTTTATTACATTACTTCAATGCTGGCAGCAAGCCAACTCTAAAATGGCTGTTCACAGACAGGATCAAAGATCCTATAGAAAGCAAGATAGGCCACTCCTTTTAAATGCAATGGGCTGACGTGTAGTACGCAACGGAACGTGGGCCTTTCTTTCATCCATTTCAGTAACCCAACCCGACTCGCAGTGTAATCAGCGTCGCAGGGGAACAGTTTGTGTTAATAAATTATAATTCTGAAAATGAGAAGATTTTTCCCAAATAACTTTTATTTTTACGAGGATGTTTCTGTAACCAGTTTCCGTCTCCGCACTAGTATCCTATGGGATCTTTGGTGCGGAGACGGAAGCCGGTTACGGAAATGGGGCCGAAAATTACCCATGAATCTGCCCATGACCGTACTACGTCTTTTTCATCGAGTCCATCTTGCTCGCTATAGGATCTTTGGACGGGATAACTATATACAAGACATCTCCCTTTGTCCTGTGCAGCGCCACCTGTTGCACAGGAGGAGCAACGGGTCCTCCCACCCCACACAGTCCACCAAACATCACAAGAATTCTCCTCGACATGCCGAATCTCCGTAATTTTCCCAGGAGGTAGAGTCGCTGATGTGCCTTCTTTACAATTGCATCGGTGTGCTGGGTCCAGGAAAGATCTTCTAATATATGCACGCCCAAGAATTTGAAGTTATTGACCATTTCCACCATGATATAAACAGGATTGTGGTTCCTCATCCTTCACCTACCAAAGTCCACAATCAGTTCCTTGGTCTTACTGATGTTGTGAGCCAGGTTGTTGTGCTGGCATCATTTGGTCAGCCGGTCGATCTCACTTCTATACTCTGACTCGTCCCCATCTGTGATTCGTCCAACCACAGATTCAGATTCAGATTCAATTTTAATTGTCATTGTCAGTGTACAGTACAGAGACAACGAAATGCATTGATGTCGTCAGTGGTGTCGTCAGCGAACTTGATGATGTAGGAATGTTACAAAATTTTGAGATGTTAAAAATCAAGCCCGTAATTTATCCCATCAGATAAAGCATAGAAAGAACCTTTAATATTTACCTAATTCACTTTCACATTTTCTATTGACTCAAAAGCTGTGATCGAGGACAAGGGCCGTTTTACACAGACACACAGACAGATCAGTCATGGCCGCCACCATGTTCAACATGGCGGCCAGCGGCCACAATCCGATCTGTATGTACTGTGGAAGTTTTTAGTCAGATATTTAGCATGAAAATAGTGATCATGGATAGACAATTACACAATACGGATAATGATCATGTTGCCGATATCGGGGCCTAATTAACTTATTTTGCATCATCAGATTAAAATTAAATTACACCAAAAACTAGATAAGATGTTGGGAACGCACATCGCGGAGGACCTCTCCTGGTCTGCCAACACTTCAGCGGTGGTAAAAAAAAGACCCAGCAGCGATTGCACTTCCTGAGAGTGCTAAGGAAGAACAGTTTAGAGGAGAAGCTGCTGGTGGGCTTCTACCGCTCCACCATCGAGAGTGTGCTGGCATATTGTATCACGGTGTGGTATGCCGGCTGCTCAGCAGCAGACAGGAGAGCCCTGCAGAGAGAGATCAAAACTGCCCAGAAAATCATCGGCTGCCCTCTGCCTTCCCTGGAAGACATCTCCAGCTCTTGGTGCCTCCGTAGAGCCAGGAAAATAATCAAAGACCCCTCCCATCCTGGACAGTCACTGTTCAACCTCCTGCCCTCTGGTAGGCAGTACAGGTGCGTCAAAAGCCGGACACACAGACTCAAGAACAGTTTCTTTCCCTGGGCCATTAGAACTAAATTCCTCAACTATCCACATGACATGAGAATGCTGTCATCAATATAAAACAGACCACTCAGTTAATATTTCCTCTTTTTTTAAATCCTTTAAAATATTTACTAAATTTAAAGTGTAATATTCTCCCAGTGCAAAATAACATATTGAATGCATTGGATGTGACTTTGTCTTGTTTGGACTTGTTTTGGTTGCACTGATCAGGAGTAGCACTCCTAATTTTGTTGTATTTTTAAGTACAATGAAATTAAAGGCTTATTATCTATATTACTAAAAGTCTGATCTTGACCACTTCCTGTTTTTCTGTTTCATGATCTTAGAAAAAACGCTGCCACTTACGGCTGTGATTTTTGGCCATCTTACTCAGTCCCCCTCCGCTGCGCAGGACAAGAAGATTTTCCCATCTATGAAAAATAAAAGAGTTATTAAAGTTTAAAAAGTGTTGAGATTCTCTCTGCTGCCCCTGCCGATGGGAGTGGGGAGGGACTATAAAACCCAGAATTGTTTGCCTCAGTCAGTCTCTGCAAGATGGGGAAGTGAAAGGGTCACATCTCTCAGTCTGACCTGTGAATAACACTGAACACATGTCTACTAAACTGTGAGTGTGGTTTTACTGACCTTGGGTGCCCTTAATGTGGTTTGAAAATGAAAATGTGGTTGGGTTGAAGTAAAAGCACTGCAAATGGTTGGTGGGGGTTTGGGTTGAAGTAAAAGCACTGCAAATGGTTGGTAGAGGTTTGAGTTGAAGCAGAAGCATTGCAAATGGTTGGTGAGGTTTGGGTTGAAGTATAAGCACTGCAAATGGTTGGCAGTCTAAACTTTGGCACTCTATATTGATTTTAGATAAAACGCTACCACTTACGGCTGTGATTTTTGGCCATCTTACTCAGTCCCCCTCCGCTCATCAGGTGCAGAGGATTCTTCCCATCAATGAAAAATAAAAGTGTTATTAGTGTTTAAAAAATGTTGAGAATCTCTCTCCTGTCAATCACGCCATGAAGGCCACACCTTTTCCGGTGGGAGGGGGATGGATTATAAAACCCGGAAGTGTGGGTATGGCTCAGTCTCTGCATGATGGGAGAGGGAGAGGTCACAACTGAGCTGTGAATCAACTGAACACACTGAATGACTACTGAACAGTGAGTGTGGTGTTTTGTGTCGGTTTATGGTGGTTTTATGGTGGTTTCACCCTGCTTGAAATAGTATGGAACTGCATACGGGGGTATAGAGTGAGTACAGCAGGGGGCTGAGCACGCAGTCTTGAGGTGCTCCCGTGCTGATTGTTACTGAGGATGAAGTGGCTCCTCCAATTCGAACAGACTGTGGTCTGTGGATGAGAAAGTCGAGGATCCAATTCCTCTCACATTCCAAAAACGGACAGATTTGTAGGTTAATTGGCTTGGTATAAATGTAAAAATTGTCCCTAGTGGGTGTTCGATAGTGTTAATGTGCGGGGATCATTGGTCGATGCGGACCCGGTGGGCCGAAGGACCTGTTTCCGTGATGTATCTCCAAAACTCAAGACTGAAGTTGGCTGCCGGTGACTGGTGGTGTTCCACATTGGGGGTCGGTGTTGGGGCTGCTACTCTTCACGTTGTATATCAATGATTGTAGCGAGGAATATGGGTGAAAGCTGGGGGCAAAGAGAAGGGGGCAGGACAAAGCCTAGCGAGTGATGGGTGGATACAGGTGAGGGGGTGATAGGCCAAAGTGAAAGGAACAAAGGTGTGAGATAAGAATGAAAAGCAGCGAATTGTGCAGCTAGAGGAAGGAATATAGGTGGAAGGCGAGGAAGGGGTGTGAGTCCAGGTGGGGCATGTGGAAGTGGGGGGGAGAAGGGAGGGGAGGCTGCTGTAGGTTAGTTACTTTAAATTGGAGAATTCAATGTTCATTGATTTGTGCGTGATGTCAGAATCTGAGCACTTGGCAGTCAATGCAGAACTTTGAACGGCAAACAGTGTTGTAATATAAAATTCACGGTAGCCAATTTGCTTGCATCAAACTTCACAAACAGTAAGATAATAAAGATCGTGTAATCTGCTTTATTGTTTAGTTTGGAGATACAACATGGAAACAGGCCCATCTTTCACCATGTCCATGCTGACCATTGACCACCCCTTAACACTAGTTCTATGCTATCCCACTTCCTCATCCACTCCCTACACACTAGGGTCAATTTATAGAGGCCAGTTAACCTCCAAACCCAACATAGACACAAAATGCTGGAGTAAATCAGCGGGTCAGGCAGCATCTCTGGGGAAATTGGACAAGTGACGTTTCGGGTCGGGACCCTTCTTCAGACTTACACACCTCGCACATCTTTGGGATATGGGAGGAAACCGGAGCACCCGGAGGAAACCCACGCGGCCACAGGGAGAACGTGCGAATTCCACACACAGACGGCACCAGAGGTCAGGATCGAACCTGGGTCTCTGGCGCTGTGAAGCAGAGGCTCAACCAGCTGCGCCACAGGGATGTGGGGACTAGCACAGAATAGTGTCATGGACTCCGCAACATCCAAGAGAGAGGACAGACAGGGCTCCGAACATCTCCTCCAAATAACAACATCGCTGACAGCGCAGCACCCTCTCAATGTTGTACCTCAGTGTCAGCCTCGATCTTTACACTCTGGGGAGGCATTTGAAATCACAACCTTTACCGTAACCATCCACACAGTGAAGAAACAGTGACATCTTTCTCTACTTCTTCTCCACAGTTCGAAGTTGGAAATATCTAAACAGAAGAGTCAAGAGTTAAGAGTCAAGAGTGTTTTATTGTCACGTGCTCCAAACAGAACAATGACATTCTTAAAGGGCCTGTCCCACTGTACAAGTTTACCCAAGAGCTCTCCCGAGTAAAAAAAAAAATCAAACTCGTGGTAAGTACGTAGAATGCACGTAGCGGGTACGTCGGAGCTCGGGACGTCTATTAGCGGCTTGTAACGCTAACGGCAGGTACTCGGGAAACGCGGTAAGCTCGTGAAGTTTTTTCAACATGTTGAAAAATGTCCACGAGAGCCCCGAGTACCTACGAGCGGCTTTTACTGTAATTCTCCAAGTTTGGATCAGGGGAAACTCGGGAGAACTCTTGAATTAGCTCGTACAGTGGGACAGGCCCTTTACTTGCAGCAGCACAATAGAATATGTAGGAAGGAACTGCAGATGCTGGTTTACATCGAAGATAGATACAAAATGCTGGAGTCACTCAACGGGTCAGGCAGCATCTCTGAATAGAAGGAATAGGTGACGTTTCTTTAGACTCCTACTATGTAAACAATATAATAGATGAAAAAAAGTTCAGTTTATATATATGTATGTATGAAGGAACTGCAGATCCTGTTGATACCAGCGTGTGTGTGTGTGTATACACACACATATATTTGCTGTAAACATATATACACACACAGTACATACATACACACATACACACTTACACATAAAACAAACAAACAATAATAGTGCATAAAGCCAAAACCAATGTCCCCAAGTCTATGTAGTTCAGAGCTTATTTGGAGGATGTCGTGTTTAAAAGCCTGATAACAATGCATAACAATTATTTAAAAAGCCAACAATGGAAACGTGCTGGAATGGAATGATCTTTTATTAACTGAGAAAGTAAATTGAAAAAAACACAATTAGTAGTAGAAAGGAAGTTTTGAATACTCAAATAATAGTTCTGACAAATAATTCAATGTCTTGCAGTATTATAAGAATCTGAGTTTTCAATATTCCACCATATTTTTTATAGGAGTATAGCTGTTATTTAAACTGTATAATAAGTACGCAACATTATTGATTGGAAGACGCAGCATGGAAACGGGCGCTTCAGCCCACCGCCTCCACGCCGAACATCGATCACCCGGTTACACTAGTTCTATGCTATCCCACTTTTCTCCTCCACTCCCTACACACCAGGGGCAAATGACAGAAGGCCAATTAACCTAGATACCCGCACGTCTTTGGGATGTGGGAGGAAACAAGAGCACCTGGAGAAAACCCACGAGGGCCACAGGGAGAACGTGCAAACTCCACACAAGCGGCACCCGAGGTCAAGACCGAACCCCGGGTCACTGGTTCTGTGAGGCAGCTGCTCTACCAGCTGCGGCACTGTGCCGCCCCTAATATTTTTCTGACATCCTATCCCCCTCACTGTGACTACACTTTCCTAGATAGTATTTCAGATGTAGTCAGTCTTGGCTAAATGTCCCACTTAGACTATTTTTTAGACAACTACAGGCGACTAGTTTGTCTCCACATGTTCACCGGTGGTCAGGGTCAGTCGACCAGCCATGACCCACTTCTATAGGTCTACCATAGAAAGCATACTCACATTCTCCATGCTTGTCTGGTATGGTCACACAACCTCGCAGGATAAGATTCGGCTAGAGAGAATAGTGCGCCGAGCTTCTATGATCATCGGTTGCAGCAGACTTCCCTCAGTGACATCACTTTACTCAACAAGACTCACCAGAAAGGCCAAAAAAATCATAGCAGACCACTTTCACCCGGCACATTACCTCTTTAATCTCCTTCCATCAGGAAGGAGATTTAGAAGCATTAAAAGTAAAACATCTCGCTTCAGAGACAGCACCTACCTCCAAGCCATCAGATATTTGAATTTGCACTAATCACTTTGCACTTTCTTTTACACTTGCACTTATGCTTAACATGACGCTGCTGGGTACTGTCCTTCCTGTATATATTGTCCTTCGTACGGTATTGTCTGTATTATTTATTGTGGTGTATGTGGTGGTTGTATTGTACTGTATTGTATCTGTCTGAGAGCGAACCAAGACACATTCCTATCAACTTGTTGACATGGCAATAAACTTCTTGAATCTTGAATCTTGAATCTTGGTCGTTGGGAGTAGTCTCCTCATTCGCGCAAAAGGTCGTAGCGTCTTTCTGGTCATGTTGAAAATTTTATGCCGACAGTGGGTTTAACACCAATGAGCGTAGCTTGACTTCACCTGACGTAGATGCTGTCGTAGGCTGTCGCCAGGTTGACGTAGGTTGTCGCCGGCAGTTGCCTAAAAAATCGGCAAGTGGGACAGGCCCGTAATAAATCCATAGCAATTTGTCACGGAGTCTTTGTTTACCATGATAATGGAGACTGTGGCGCAGCGGCAGAGTTGTTGCCTTAGAGCGCTTACAGCGCCAGACACCCGGGCTCGATCCTGGCTACAGCTGCTTGTTTGTACTCAGTTTGTACGTTCTTCCCGTGACCGCGTGGGTTTTCTCAAAAAACTTTGGTTTTCTCCCACACTCCAAAGACGTACAGGTTTGTAGGTTAATCGGCTTTGGCATATATGTAAAATTGTCCCTAGTGTGTGTGGGATAGTGTTAATGTGCGGGGATCGCTGGTTGGAGCGGACTCGGTGGGCCGAAAGGCCTGTTTCCGCGCTGTATCTCTAAATTAAACTAAACTAAACTTAACCCAAAAGGAATAAATAATTTCAAAGTGCAAGCGAGGTTTTAGTAGTGAGGAACTGGCTGATGCAGGAGTAGGTGGGAGCTTGCTGGCACCATCTGTGCAGTGGGTCCATTGTATCACAGGTCATTTGCCTGCTGGCAAGCTACACTCACCATACCTTGAACATTGGCACCACTCAATCAGTAAACAGAAAGATTCATTAGCAACAAAATCCATTCCGGATCGATGTTGGGTAGCTGTGTTACAGGGCACAACCCCTGCCTTGCTCAATGATTACATTCTGCCATTACAGCAATTACTTATCAAAATGTAAAACATCATGGGATACAATGGTGCAGAGGGGCGGTATGGTGGCGCAGCGGTAGATTTGCTACTTTACAGCGCTAGAGACCTGGGTTCAATCCTGACTAGAGGTGTTGTCTGTTCGGAGTTTGGACGTTTTCCCTGTGACCGCGTGGGTTTCCTCCAGGTGCTCCGGTTTCTTCCCACACTCCAAAGACTTTCATGTTTGGAGCTTATTTGACTTCTGTAAAACTGTCCCAGGCGCAAATAGAACTAGTGTACGGGTGATGTGTAAGAAGGAACTGCAGATGCCGGTTTAAACCAAAGATAGACACAAAATGCTGGAGTAACTCAGTGAGGAGAACACAGGCACGTGTTATTGATTGTGGACCATCAGCCATGATCACAAAGAATGGCGGTGCTGGCTCGAAGGGCCGAATGGCCGAATGGCCCTGCACCTATTTGCTATGTTTCTATGAAACAGGCAGCATCTCTGGAGAGAAGGAATGGGTGACATTTCGGGTCTCGAAACGTCACCCATTCCTTCTCTCCAGAGATGCTGCCTGTCCCGCTGAGTTACTCCAGCCTTTTGTGTCTATCTTTAGAGTACGGGTGATCGTTGCTCGGCGCGGACTCGGTGGGCCGAAGGACCTGTTTCCTGCGCTGTATCTCTGAACTTAACTAAACCAAAGATGCGACCAAGTCAAACTCAAGTACAACGGATTTCGGTTCAGTTTATTGTCACGTGTAGCGAGATACAGTGAAAAGGTGGACAAAACTGCTGGAGAAACTCAGCGTTGCAGCAGCATCTATGGAGCGAAGGAAATAGGCAAAGTTTTGGGCCGAAACCCTTCTTCAGACTTGCGAAGGAAATAGCCAACGTTTCAGGCAGAAACGAAACGTTTCCTATTTCCTTCGCTCCATAGATGCTGCTGCACCCGCTGAGTTTCTCCAGCATTTTTGTCTACCTTCGATTTTCCAGCATCTGCAGTTCCTTCTTGAATACAGTGAAAAGCTTTTGTTGCGTGCTAACCAGTCAGTGGAAAGACTGCACATGATTACAATCGAGCCATTACAGTAGAGCAAAGGTGCTGGCTCGAAGGGCCAAATGGCCTGCTCCTGCACCTATCGTCTATTGTCTAAAGGGGAAGGTACAGAGAGTACAATATAGAATTGAAACAATATCTCAGACTTGATATTTTAGCCAGTCAGGAGAGGCTGAGAGGGTACATTCGGCAACATGTGACCTGTGGTGACATCACACTCTGGCCCTGTCAACTAGAAACCTCCATCACCAGGTATGTGTCTCCTCATGGTTTAGTTTTAACCTTCACTCTGCTCAATATCTCAGCCCTCCTGCTCCCTTTCTACCCTGTCCTCGCCATCTTCCTGCTCGCATCTCATTCTTCTCCTCTGTGAGGTCTCAGACCTCCTGCTTTCTCCTTGCCAGCCCTCCTCACGAGGATGTTTCCACTAGTGGGAGAGTCTTGGACCACAGGCTACCCCGCCTCGGAATAAAAGGACGTACCTTTAGGGAGGAGATGAGGAGGAATTTCTTTAGTCAGGGGGTGGTGAATCTGTGGAATTCCATATAACCATATAACAATTACAGCACGGAAACAGGCAATCTCGGCCCTTCTAGTCCGTGCCGAACACTTACTCTCACCTAGTCCCATCTACCTGCACTCAGACCATAACCCTCCATTCCTTTCCCGTCCATATACCTATCCAATTTATTTTTAAATGATAAAATCGAACCTGCCTCTACCACTTCCACTGGAAGCTCATTCCACACAGCTACCACTCTCTGAGTAAAGATGTTCCCCCTCATGTTACCCCTAAACTTCTGTCCCTTAATTCTCAAATCATTGCCACAGGAGGCTGTGGAGGTCAAGTCAGTGGACATTTTTACGGCAGAGGTGGATACTGTAGATTCTTAATTAGTACGGGTGTCGGGGGTTATGGGGAAGAGTTAGGAAAATGGGGTTGAGAGGGATAGATAGATCAGCCATGAATGAATGGCAGAGTAGATGTTGGGCCGAAAGGCCTAATTCTGCTTCTATCACATGAAGTCTCATTCCTCCTTCCCCTCTAGCAAGGCCAGCAGGGCCCTCAACCCCACAGGCTCCAATTCCCACATTTCTGCACTGAATTCAACAATGTGCCAGCTAGAGCTACTGCTTCACTGCACTACAGACCCGGGTTCCATCTCCATCTCGATTACAGGTGCTGTCTGTACGGAGTTTGCACGTTCTGCCTCATGACCTCGTGGGTTTCCTCCGGGCGCTCCGGTTTCCTCCCACACCCCAAAGACGTGCAGGTTTGTCGGTTGTGTTAGAGGTCAGGTCTGTACGTTAATTGGCCTCTGTAAATTGCCCCTCGGGGGTGGGGAGTGGATGAGAAAGTGGGATAACGTAGAACTGGTGTGAACGGATGATCAAAGATAGACTCAAACTGCTGGAACAACTCAGCGGGTCAGGCAGCATCTCTGAGGAAAATGGATTGGTGACGTTTTAGGTCGGGACCCTGCTTCAGACTGATTGAACGGGTGTTCGATGGTCAGCGTGGATTTGTGTGCCGAAGGCCCTGTTTCCATGCTATATCTTTCAATCATTCAATCAACAGATATTTCTCTGTAATTTTCTCCATTTTCAATATGTTGTCACAACCAGACTCACATTCCCCTCCCCTCTCCTTCACCATCCCGTAGAGAGCGTTCCCTCTGCATCTTCTTGGCAAACCAGAATTTGCCAGAACGATGCTTCGATTAGGGCTTATTAGCTGCAGAGAGAGGTTGGACAGACTTGCATTGTTTTATTTTAGAGATACAGCGTGGAAACAGGCCCTTCGGCCCACCGGGTCCGCGCTGCTAATTAACCTACAAGCCTGCACGTCTTTGGAGTGCGGGAGGAAACCGAAGAGCTCGGAGAAAACCCGCGCAGGTCACGGGGAGAACGTACAAACTTCGTACAGACAGCACCCGTAGTCGGGATCGAACCTGGGTCTCCGGCGCTGCATTCGCTGTAAGGCAGCAACTCTACTGCTGCACCACCGTGACCGCCCTATTCTCTGGAATGCCAGAGGTTATGGGGTGACCTGATAGAAGCATATAAAATTCTGAGAGAGGCATAGAAAGGTTAGACAGAGCCCTTTTCCCAGGATGGAAAAATCAAATACTACAAGGCATAGCTTTAAGGTTAGAGGGGCAAAGATTAAAGGAGGAGCGTGGAGCAGGTTTTTGACACAGAGAGTGAGTGCACTTGGAACGTACTGCCGGGGGTCGTGGTCGAGGCGATTCAATGATGAGCGTTTGCTGTCACTGGGCCTGTACTCGCTGGGGTTTAGAAGGAAGAGGGGGTACCTCATTGAAACATCAAACAGTGAAAGGCTGGATAGAGTGAATGGGGAGAAGATGGTTCCACTGGTGGGAGAGTCCATGACCAGAGGCCAGAGTCTCAGAATAAAAAGGCGTACCTTTAGATAGGAGATGATGAAATTCTTCTTTTTTTTTTTTTTTTTTATTTTATTAGAAGCAATGTACATACCTCTTAATCATAATATGCAACATATTACATTTCTTGTACAACTTCTTTTTTTAAAACTTTAACCTATAATAGAAAAAGAGAAAAGAAAAAAGAGAAAGATGAAAATAGTGAGAATAGTAGTGGAGTGTAGTCTGCAGTAGTTGGCGTTAAGTGAATGATAATGGGTTAAGTAGACTGCGTGCTTGAAAATGTGAAAAGAAAAGAAGAAGAAAAAGGCCCCACAGAAAAGGGGGGCCTTGAGAAAAGAAAAATAAAATAAGTAAAGAAAGGGAATGTGCCTAGTTCCTGATGCTTCACACCCATCACCTAGTTCTAAAAGAGTTACTTTCCAGGGTTGTGTTGCACCATATTACACCTGTAACAAATCAATGAAAGGTGACCATGTTCTTAGGAATAGCTCTTGTTTTCCTGCTAGAACAAGTCTCATTTCCTCAAGATGTAGTATTTCCGACATATTTGTAATCCACATTTTAAATGTGGGGATAGGAGCATCTTTCCAGAATTTAAGTATAATTTTTTTTGCTGTTATCAAACCGTAGTTTAATAAACATCTTTGAAATGTACTTCGTTCGGAACAGGCCCACGTTCCAAGTGCACTCACTCTGTGTCAAAAACCTGCTCCACACTCCTCCTTTAATCTTTGCCCCTCTAACCTCAAAGCTATGCCTTAGTTCATTTTTCCGAAAATAATCAATTCTGTATTTGGGTCCAGTCTTAATTTAAATATTTTTGAAAAGCTTTCAAAAATTTCCTTCCAAAATTTCTGAGGTTTTGCACAGGAAACAAATGAATGTGCTATTGGTGCCTCTTTAGTTAGGCTCTTATCACAGATGGGAGAGACATTTGGAAATGTTTTATTTAATTTTGTTTTTGAGTAATATAATTTATGTACAATTTTAAATTGGATCAATATGTGTCTAACGTTGATCGAACATTTATGTATATATAACAAATAATCTTCCCATCTGTCCTTGGAAATTTCTATAGACAATTCATGTTCCCATTCTTTCCTTATACCTTCTGTCGAAGGTATATCTATATTTAAAATAGTATTATAAAAATATAACTGATCCAATTCTGCCTGTCTATTCATGCTTCTGAAATTCTTCAGTCAGACAGTTGTGAATCTGTGGAATTCATTGCCACAGACGGCTGTGGAGGCCGTCAATCGATGTTTTTAAGGGAAAGGTTGATATTCAGTTTGGTTATTCCTGCTGTGGTGAGCAGCTGGTTGTTTATTTCCAGTTTAGCGACTGCAGTTAGTACGTGAGCTGATGTGATGAGCACAGCTGTGTGTAACGTTCTCTCTTTATGATCTTAATAAAAGACTAAAGGTTCACTCTAGACTTTGTAATGGACCACTTACAAACGTGGTGTCAGAACTGCCATCATTGTACGTCTTTGGAATGTGGGGGGAAACCAGAGCACCCGGAGAAAACCTACACGGTCGCCAGGAGAATGTCTTCTTCTTGTGTAGGGCGTGCACAGCCTAAAGTTGTAGATCAACTTGTTCTATTTGATCTATTTGTTTGTGCACGTCGGGTTGATTGCATTAGTCGAAACAGGGTGGACCACATGAAGGTTGCAATCTCCCACACCGCGGGGAGAATGTACAAACTCTGTACAGACAGCATTTGTAGTCAGGATCAAACTGGGGCCTCTACCGCTGCACCACTGTGCCGCACCAAAGACCGGGTAATTTTTGTGAATTGACCGAGATGCCGAGAAATCAGGAGATTCCCAGGAATATGGGGCATGGCAAAACAAGTAGCAAAGGGGAATATGCAACACTTCCTTGCTTTCTTACCTTTCTTTACTAACACAAAAAATACAAAGCACTGGAGTAACTCAGCGGCTCAGGCAGCATCTCTGGAGAACATGGATAGGCGACGTTTCGGTTCGGGACCCTTCTTTAGACTGATTGTAATGTGGGGGGGGGAGAAGAAAGCTGGAAGAGTGGTGGGGTGGGACAAAGACTGGTGAGTGATAGGTGGATACTGCTGAAGGAGGCGGGTTGAGTGGTCAATGGGTGGACAAAGGCTAGAGAGAGAAAGGAGAATAAAGGGCATCAGATAAGGAGAGAAGATGAGTGAAATATTCAGTTCAGTTTAGTTTGTCACGCGTACCGATGTACAGTGAAAAGCTTTTGAATCTGGCGGGAGGGGTATAGGTGGAAGGGGACGGGGAAAGGGCAGGCAGTACAGTGTGTGAAGAGTGCAAGCTAGTGTAGAAAACAGGGAAGCGAGGAATGAAAAGGGGGCTGGGTGAATCACCTACAATGGGAGAATTCAACGTTCATACGGTTGGGATGTAAGCTGCCCAAGCGGGATATGAGGCGCTGTTCCTCCAGTTTGCGTGTGACCTCACTCTGGCAATGGAGGAAGTTCAGGACAGAAAGGTCAGTGTGGGAATGGGAAGGGGAGTTCAAATGGTTAGCAACCGGGATATCCAGCAGGCCTTGACGGACCGAGCGCAAGTGTTCGGCAAAACAGTCTGTGTTCGCCGATGTACAGGAGGCCACATTGGGAACACCGGATGCAGTAGATGAGGTGAGAGGAGGCGCGCGTGAACCTCTGTCTCACCTGGAAGGAACGCTGGGGTCCATGGATGGAGTCGAGGGAGGAGGTGTAGGGACAGGTGTTACATCTCCTGCGGTTGTAACATAGAAACATATAAAATAGGTGAAGGAGGAGACCATTCGGCCCTTCGAGCCAGCACCGCCATTAATTGTGATCATGGCTGATCGTCCCCTATCAATAACCTGTGCCTGCCTTCTCCCCATATCCCTTGACTCCACTAGCCCTTAGAGCTCTATCTAACTCTCTCTTAAATCCATCCAGTGACTTGGCCTCCACTGCCCTCTGTGGCAGGGAATTCCATAAATTCACAACTCTCAGGGTGCAAAAGTTTTTTCTCACCTCAATCTTAAATGACCTCCCCTTTATTCTAAGTAGGGGGAAGTACCTGGGGAGTGAATGATTCGGTTTTATTTGTGTTTCGGATTCCAGCCTCCACAGACACAATAGACAATAGACAATAGGTGCAGGAGTAGGCCATTCGGCCCTTCGAGCCAGCACCACCATTCAATGTGATCATGGTTGACTCCTGTGTCTCAGTTTCAAATATCACTCTTGTCAACCTTTTTGCTGCCGGAGCAGTTTTGAGCTCCTAAATTCAAATTTGGTATCACTTAACTGTCATTTTCTGCCTTGGTTGCGGGTATATTCCAGGGACAGCAAACATGTTTTGAGATACAGCGTTTAGGACAACACATTGGCGCAGTGGTAGCGTTGCTGCCTTACAGCGTCTGAGACCCGGGTTCCATCCTGACAGTGGCTACTGTCAGTACAAAATTTGTACCATCTCCCTGTGACCGCGTGGGTTTTCTCCGGGTGCTCCGGTTTCCTCCCACATTCCAAAGACGTGCGGGTTTATAGGTTAATTGGCTCCTGTAAATTTCTCCCGAGTGTCGAGGATAGAATAAGTGTTAGGATGATCGTGGTCGGCACTGACAGGTGGGCCGAAGGGCCTGATTCCATCATGTATCTCCAAAACTAAAGCATGGAAATACTGCAGGCCCTTCGGCCCACTGAGTCCACGCCAACAATCGATCACCCGTTCACGCTAGTTCTATGTTATCCCACTTTCTCATCAACTCCATACGCACCAGGGGCATTTTACTGAGGGCCAATTAACCTACAAACCCGCACGTATTTGGGATGTGGGGAAAAACCGGAATGCCCGGAGGAAACCCACGCGGTCACAGGAGGATTTCAAGGCCAGGATCAAACCCAGGTCATAGAGTCATAGAGTGATACAGTGTGGAAACAGGCCCTTCAGCCCAACTTGCCAACAAAGGATCTATCTATCTATGTCCCAGCCACACTAGTCCCACCTGTCTAAGTGTTTCTTAAATGTTAAAATATTATCTTATTCCCTGTCTCAACTACCTCCACTGGCTTGTTCCATTCATCCACCATACTTTGTGTGAAAAAGTTACCCTTCAGGTTCCTATTAAATCTTTTCCCCTTCACCTTAAACCTATGTCCTCTGGTCTTCAATTCAACTACTCTGGGCAAGAGACTCTGTGCATCTACCCGATCAATTCCTCTCATGATCTTATACATCTCTATAAGATCAATGCTCATCCTCCTGCGCTCCAAGGAATAGAGTCCCAGCTTAGTCAACCTTTTCCTTTAACTCAGACCTCTAGTCCTGGCACATCCTCATAAATCTTCTCTACCCTTTCCAGCTTGACAACATCTTTCCTATAACATGGTGCCCAGAACTGAACACAATACTCTAAATGTGGCCTCACGAACGCCTTATGCAACTGCAACATGACCCCTCAACTTCTATACTCAATACTCTGGCTGCTGAAGGCCAATGTGCCAAAAGCTTTTTTGACCACTCGATCTATATGTGACTCCACCTTCAGGGAACTATGCACCTGCACTCCTAGATCCCTCTGCTCTACAACACTCCCCAGAGCCCGACCATTCACAGTGTAGGTCCTGCCCATGTTAGACTTCGCAAAATGCAACACCTCACATTTTTCTGCATTAAATTGCATCAACCATTCTTCAGCTCACCTGGCCAATCGATCCAGATCCGGCTGCAATCGTTCACAACCATCTTCACTATCTGTAAAATCACCCACTTTTGTATCATCTGCAAACTTGCTAATCTTGCCCTGTATGTTCTCATCCAAATCATTGATGTAGATGACAAACAATAATGGGCCCAGCACCGAACCCTGAGGCACACCACTAGTCACAGGCCTCCAGTCCGAAAAGCAACCTTCCACCATCACCCACTGCTTCCTTCCATGAAGTCAATTTTCTACCCATTCAGCTATCTCTCCTTGGATCCCATGCTATCTAAACTTCCACAGCAGCCTACCATGAGGAACCTTGTCGAATGCTTTACTGAAGTCCATTTTCACAACATCTACAGCTCTGCCCTCATCGACCTTTTTGGTCACTTGTGCTGATCTCTACAAGCCTGAGGCCTGGCGCCAACTCTCTGACACCTCCTCTTAATTATCCTTGGACCATGACCCCACAGACGAGCACCAGGCCATTATCTCAAACACTATCACTGGCTTCATCAACCCCGACTCCCTGCCCTCCCAAGCCTCCAACCTCATCATTCCCCAGCCCCGCATGGCCCGATTTTACCTTCTCCCCAAAATCCACAAACCTGACTGTCCTGGCAGACCCATTGTTTCTGCTTGTTCTTGTCCCACCAAACTTATTTCCATATACCTTGACTCCATCCTATCCCCCCCCCGGTCAAATCCCTCCCTACCTATGTTCAAGACACCTCACACGCTCTTCGTCTCCTCCATGACTTCCGTTTTCTAGGCCCCCATTCCCTCATCTTCACCATGGATGTCCGGTCACTCTACACCTCCATCCCCCACCAGGAGGGTCTTAAAGCCTTCCGTTTCTTCAATGACCGCAGAACCAACCAATCCCCATCTACCGATGCTCTCCTCTGACTAGCGGAGCTGGTTCTTACCCTCAACAACTTTTCCTTTGACTCCTCCCATTTCCTCCAAATCTAAGGCGTAGCTATGGGCACGCGCATGGGCCCCAGATATGCCTGCCTCTTTGTAGGGTACGTCGAAGAATCCTTGTTCGAGGCGTACCATGGTCCTATCCCAGAACTCTACCTCCGCTACATCGACGACTGCATTGGTGCCACCTCCTGCACCCATGCTGAATTCACTGACCATCCATTTCACCACTAACTTCCATCCGGCACTCAAATTCACCTCGACCATTTCCGACATCTCCTTACCGTTTCTAGACCTCAGTATCTCCATCACAGGTAACGGACTACTGACCGACATCTACTACAAACCCACTGACTCCCATGGCTATCTGGACCACACTTCTTCCCACCCTGCTTCTTGTAAGGACTCCATCCCCTACTTCCAATTCTTCCATCTACGCCGCATCTGCACCCAGGATGAGGTGTTCCAAACCAGAGCATCGGAGATGTCCTCATTCTTTAGGGTACAGGAGTTCCCCTCTTCGACTATAGATGAGGCTCTCACCAGGGTCTCTTCTATACCCCGTAGCTCCGCTCTCACTCCCCAATCTCCCACTCGTAACAAGGGCAGATTCCCCCTTGTCCTCACCTTCCACCCTACCAGCCGTCACATACAACAGATAATCCTCTGACATTTTCGCCATCTCCAACGGGATCCCACCACTGGCCACATCTTCCCATCTCCTCCTCTATCGGCTTTCCACAGAGACCGCTCCCTCCGTAACTCCCTGATCAATTTGTCCCTTCCCACCCAAACCACCCCCTTCCCTGGTACTTTCCCTTGCAACCGCAGGAAATGCTACACTTGTCATTTTAACTCCCCCTTTGACTCCATTCAAGGACCCAAGCTGTCTTTCCAGGTGCGGCAGAGGTTCACCTGCACCTCCTCCAACCTCATCTATTGCATCCGCTGCTCTAGGTGTCAGCTGCTCTACACCGGTGAGACCAGGCGTAGGCTTGGCGATCGCTTCGCCCAATACATCCGCTCGGTTTACAATAACCAACCAGATCTCCCGGTGGCTCAGCACTTCAACTCCCCCTCCCATTCTGACTCCGACCTTTCTGTCCTGGGCCTCCTCCATGGCCAGAGTGAGTCCCACCGCAAATTGGAGGAGCAGCACCTCATATTTCGCTTGGGTAGTTTACACCCCAGCGGTATGAACATTGACCTCCAATTTCAAGTAGTCCTTGCTTTCTCCTCCCCTTCCCAGCTCTCCCACAGCCCACTGTCTCCGCCTCTTCCTTTCTTCTTCCCACCCCCACATCAGTCTGAAAAAGGGTCTCGACCCGAAACGTCACCCATTCCTTCGCTCCACAGATGCTGCCTCACCCGCTGAGTTTCCCCAGCATTTTTGTCTATCTTCAAAAAACTCAATCAGATTTGCAAGACACGACCTCCCACATACAAAACCATGCTGACTAACCCTAATCAGCCCTTGCCCGTCCAAATACCTGTATAACCTATCCCTCAGAATACTCTCTGATAACTTTCCAACTACAGATGGTAAGCTCACTGGCCTATAGGTCCCAGCATTTTCCCTGCAGCCCTTCTTGCAAAGAGGCACAACATTTGCCACCCTCCTGTCTTCCGGCACCTCTCCTGTATTTAAAGACGACTCGTAAATTTCAACCAGGGCTCCCGCAATTTCCTCTCTAGTTTTCCACAATGTCCTCGGATATATATGATCTGGCCCTGGAGATTTGTCTACCTTCATACACGACAGTACCTTCAGTATTTCTTCGACGGTAACACTGACTGCTCTCATGACACTTCCATAGACTGCCCCGAGTTCCTCCGTCCTGTCTTTCTCATCAGTAAATACAAAGGAAAAAATACTCATTGAGGACCTTGCCCATCTCCTGTGTCTCCACACAGAGGTGACCGCTTTGATTTCTGAGGGGTCCCACTCTCTCTCTAGTTACCCTTTTCCCCCGTATATATTTATAAAATCTCTTGAGGTTGTCCTTATTGCTACCTGCCAGAGCTATCTCCTGGCCCCTTTTTGCCCTTCTGATTTCCTTTTTAACTTTGCTTCTTAGTTCCCAAAACTCTTCCAGGGATACACTTGATCCCAGGTAGACAAAAGTGCTAGAGAAATTCAGCGGGTGCAGCAGCATCTCTGGAGCGAAGGAAATAGGCAACGTTTCGTGCCGAAACGTTGCCTATTTCCTTCGCTCCAGAGATGCTGCTGCACCCGCTGAATTTCTCCAGCACTTTTGTCTACCTTCGATTTTCCAGCATCTGCAGTTCCTTCTTGACTTGCCTCCTGGACTTACCTGGACTTGTACCTTGTCCTTTTACCATCTGGACGCCCGCAGCAACGGCTGCGGAGGGTTGAGGTCCCGACCACGGGGGAAAATGGAGGAGGACTGGCCAAATTGTGTGCCTTCCACCACAGTGATGAATGCTGTGGTGGATGTTTATGTTAAATTTTTATTGTGCTTTTGTGTGTGTTCTTTATCATTGTACCGCTGCTGACATATTCATTTCACTTGCACTTTATGTGCAATGTGACAAATAAACCGTATTGTATTGTATTGTATTGTATTGTATTATACACTTGATCCCAGCTGCCTATACCTGTCCCAAGTGTCCTTTTTATTCTTAGCCAATGCCTCTATATCCCTCATCAGTCAGGCTTCCTTACGTTTGCCTGCCTTGCCCTTCACTCTAACGGGGACGTACATATCCTGAGCTTTTGTCAGCCCACCTTTTAAAACATCCCGCTTGGCCGATGTTCCTTTCCCCTTAAATATCCAGATCCCAGTCTCTGGTACGGCTCTACCAGCTGCGCCACTGTGTTTTTTGCTCGATAAGCTCGATACACTTCCGAAAGCATTACTCCCCAGCGTCGACCTCAGTTTGGCAATTAGTCCGTTCAGTAGGTGATGCACGTGGGTGTGTTCGGAATGTGTCGAGTCATCCCTGCTCAGAAGCCTTGCTCACTTTGCTCACTTCTTTTGTTTTAATTTCAAATAGAATAGTCCTGACGTCAACCCGACCACAGTCCAGGCTTGTGTCTGTTGTTGTCATCGACGCAGTTGACAGCCTTCATGTCTGTCATTTCCGCCTAGTTTCATCTGTAATGGGGTGGAACAGTGGAGGGGCCAAGTTTCATTTCATGACTCAGTCCAAACTGGCTTGAAATGTTATTGTCGGAAAGTTAACAGCTATTTATTGCCACTTCAGCTCCTGGCTTTGCCCAAAAAGCAATAAGCAAGAGGACCCAGACTAATTATAAGACCATAAGACAGAGTGGCACGGTGGTGCATCGGTAGAGTTGCTGCCTGACAGCGCCAGAGACCAGGGTTCGATCCTGACTACAGGTGCTGTCTGTTTGGAGTTCTCCCCGTGGGTTTTCTCCGGGTGCTGCGGTTTTCTCCCACACTTCAAAGACATACAAGTTTGTAGGTTAATTGGCTTCGATAAAGATTGTAATTAGTCCCTAGTGTGTAGGATAGTGCTGGCGTACGAAGATCACTGCTCAGTGCGGACTTCGTGGGCTTGTTTCCGCGCTGAATCTCTAAAACTAAAAACTGAAAACATTGGAGCAGAATTAGACGCATTCGGCCCATCGAGACTGCTCGAAACAGGCCCTTCAGCCCATCGAGTCCGTGCGAACCAGCGATCCGTTCAGACCTGTTCAGTCTGAAGAAGGGTCTCGACCCGAAATGTCAGCCATTCCTTCTCTTCAGAGATGCTGCCTGTCCCACTAAGTTACTCCAGCATTTTGTATCTATCCATGTACACTAGTTCTATCCTGCTGATTAGGGGCAATTTACAGTGGCCAATTAATCTACAAACCTGCACGTCTTTGGAGGGCGGGAGGAAACCGGAGCGCCCGGAGAAAGCCCACGCAGTCACAAGGAAGACGTACACACTCTGTACAGACAGCACCCGTAGTCAGGATTGAACCCATGACTCTGGCGCTGTAAGGAGGCAACTCTACCATTGCGCCACCGTGCCGCAGATTTGTTCTATTAGATGCAATAACTAGCAGTTCAGCACAATAAGAAAGCGTTGGATTGGAGGTAACGCAAGAAGAGATGGGCCTTGTTTAGAACAGTGAGAAACATAGAAACATAGAAAATAGGTGCAGGAGTAGGCCATTCGGCCCTTCGAGCCTGCACCGCCATTCAATATGATCATGGCTGATCATCCAACTCAGTATCCTGTACCTGTCTTCTCTCTATACCCCCTGATCCCTTTAGCCACAAGGGCCACATCTAACTCCCTCTTAAATATAGCCAATGAACTGGCCTCAACTACCTTCTGTGGCAGAGAGTTCCAGAGATTCACCACTCTCTGTGAAAAATGTTTTCCTCATCTCGGTCCTAAAAGATTTCCCCCTTATCCTTAAACTGTGACCCCTTGTTCTGGACTTCCCCAACATCGGGAACAATCTTCCTGCATCTAGCCTGTCCAACCCCTTAAGAATTTTGTTCACAGGTTTTTGTTGGTGGTGACCATTTTCGGTTATTTTTATTCCAGGTATTTAGTTCTTCATTTTGGTTCCCCAAATTCAGCTCTCACTGGCAAGTGTGTGAAGCAATGCTTTATATATTGTATGACTCTGGGCTAACAGGTAACATGAGGAAGACCAAGTCTTTCCACTGTTAAGTCATTCTACTGTTAGATGCCCAGAGTAGGGGAATCGAGGACCACAGGACACAGGTTCAAGGTGAAGGGGAAAAGATTTAATAGGAATCTGAGGGGTAACCTTTTCACACAAAGGGCAGCGGGTGTATGGAACAAGCTGCCGGAGGAAGTAGTTGAGGCTGGGACTATCCCAACGTTTAAGAAAGAGTTAGACGAAGACTGACTGAACTTTTTTGCCGTCCATCGCAGTGAAGAATGCAGTGGTGGATGTTTATGGTCAATTCTATTGTGCATTGTGTTGTTTTTAATTGTATGGCTGCATGGTAACTAATTTCACTGTCCCTTAATTGGTGCATGTTACAAGTAAGTGTGAGGCTTGAACCTTAAACCTTGAACCTTGAACCTTGGATAGGACAGGTTTAGAGGTATATGGGCCAAACTCAGGCAGGCGGGACTAGTGTAGCTGGGACATGTTGGCCGGTGTGGTCAAGTTGGGCCAAAGGGCCTGTTTCCACGCTGTATCCCTCTATGACTATATGACCTACTAGACTAAGTGGGACCCGTTGTGGGCTGAAGGGACTGGTTTCCAGAGGGCTAGTAAGGACATTGTGGGCAGTGAATTCTTGGGCAGGCAGCTCAGTCACTCAAGCCTGGTGTGCTCGCAGCTCACTCACTCACGGTTGGTGGGCTGGCAGTTGACTCATAGCTCTTCCTTGAAATTCCATTTCAAGCAGGGTGCAAAGCCACCACATTCAAGTGCAGTTTCATACCACTTCAAGCAGGGTGCAAGGCCACGGAATTCACGTGCACTTTCCTACCATTTCAAGCAGGGTGCAAGGCCACCAAATTCAAATGCCGTTTCATACCATTTCAAGCAGGGTGCAAGGCCACCAAATTCAAGAGCAGTTTCATACCATTTCAAGCAGGGTGCAAGGCCACCAAATTCAAAATTGTCTCTAGTGGGTGTAGATCGTGTTCATGTGCAGGGATCGCTGGTCGGTGCGGACCCGGTGTGCTGAAAGGGCCTGTTTCCACGCTGTATCTCTAAACTAAACTAAACTAAACAAAGGTGATTGAAAGAAAGATGTCTTTGAAGAGCCTTTCACACATTCTTCACAATATCTAACATGCTTTGGATCCTGTGGAGTATTTGGCATAGTAGTGGGGAAATTGTAGGAAAGGCCACAATGGATTTGCATGTAGCAAGCTCCCATGATTCGATGATTATCACATTGCATTGATCACTGGGCGGTGCGGACTCGGTGGGCTGAAGGCCATGTTTTCACGCTGTATCTCTAAACTGAACTGAACTAAACTAAACTAAACATGACCATAATCATGCATTAATAAGGCACGAACAATGTAAGATGGCAGAAAGAGCCAGAGATTGAAGAATAGATTCCAAGATTAAGGGGGTGGCAGTTCTCTGTTCAGTTTAGATTATTGTCACGTGTACCGAGGTACAGTGAAAAGCTTTTGTCGTCTGCTAACCGTGAGCTACTAGAGGTTATGTCAGAGGATTGTAAAAGCAGTTGATATTGATTCAGAGAGTCCTGGAGTCACACAGCCCTTCAGCCCAACAAGTCCATGCCAATCAAGATACCCCTTCTAAGCTCGTCCTATTTGCTCATGTTAGGCCCATATCCCTCCAAACCTTTCCTATCCATGTACCGGTCCAAGGGTCTTTTAAATGGTGTTATACAATCTGCCTCGACCACCTACTCTGACAACTCGTTCCATACACCCACCTGCTTCTGGGTGAATAAGTTGCCTAGTAGACTCCTATTAAAACTTGGCCCTCTCACCTTCAACCTGCATCCCCTGGTTCTTGATTCCCCCACCCTGGACTCTGTGGCATTCACCCTAATGACCTTGTTCACCTCTATAAGATCATAGAAACATAGAAAATAGGTGCAGGAGTCGGCCATTCGGCCCTTTGAGCCAGCACCACCATTCAATATGATCATGGCTGATCATTTAAAATCAGTACCCCGTTCCTGTTTTTCCTTATATCCCTTGATCCCGTTAGTCCTAAGAGCTAAATCTAATTTCCTTTTGAAAACATCCAGTGAATTGGCCTCCGCTGCCTTCTGTCGTGGAGAATTCCACAGATACACAACTCTCTGGGTGAGAAGGTTTTTCCTCATCTCAGTCTTAAATGGCCTTAAACTGTTCTTAAACTGTGACCCCAGGTTTTGGACTCCCCCAACATCGGGAACATTTTTTCCTGCATCTAGCCTGTCCAATCCCTTAAGAGTTTTATAAGTTTCTATAAGATACCATCTCATCTTTCTAAATTCCAGTGAATATAAGCCCTCAACATCCTGCACTCAGAGGAATAAAGTCCTAGCCTGCCAAACCTCTCCCTGTAGCTCAGGCCCTCGAGTCCTGGAAACATCCTCGACAATCTTCTCCACACTCTTTCCAGTTTAATGACATCCTTTAACAAGGTGACTAAAAATGAACAGAACACTTCAAAAGCGGCCTCGCTTGTACAACATGTAACATCCCAACTTCCACACTCATTAACTCTCTTTACCACTTCATCTACCTGTGACGACACAATCTGATGATTGTAATTCTGAAGAAGGCAGCGCTAACTTGGTTGAGGCTAGGATTTGATGGGCTTTGAATAGAAGGCTGAGGTTTTTTAAAAGTCAGAGCGGGATATGGCAAGCCTTGAACCTGAAACTTTAACTGTTTTCCACTGTATCTGTTTATATTTTAGTTGAGAGATGCAGCGCAGAAACAGGCCCTCAATCCCACCGAGTCCGCACCAACCAGCGATCCCCGCACACTAACACTATCCCACGCGCACTAGGAACAATTTACAATTATACCAAGCTAATGAACCGACAAACCTGTACGTCTTTGGAGTGTGGGAGGAAACCAAAGCACCTGGAGAAAACCCAAGCAGGTCATGGGGAGAACGTACAAACTCCGTACAGACAGCACCCATAGTCAGGATGAAAGCTGGGTCTCTGGCGCTGTAAGGCAGCAACTCTACCGCTGCGCCACCGTGCTGCCCTGCTATTATACATGTATATTATATAATACATGTATTAACACCTTGGGCAATATTAATTGTTTATCTGCGGTTGGGAAAGATGATTGATTCCTCAGATATGTTGTCCTGATACGAAGTAAACCTGCTTTCTCCAGATAAAACTTGTCCCAATGGCAAATCAACAGAACGGTAATAAACACAGTGTGTGAGTGATTGGTGGTGGTCGGAGGGGCCGTAGGCGCAGATTGGCAGCCACGCTTCCGTCAGTCTGCCCCAGGGCAGCTGTGGCTACAGAAGTAGCTCACCACCACCGAGTGTGACTGAGGAGTGAATGAATAATGCGATGTAAAGCGCCTTGAGTATTAGAAAGGCGCTATATAAATCCCATCCATTATTATTATCATACTTGTGTTTTCTTGTGGATGCTGGTTCACAAAAAAACAAGGGTTCATTGACTAAGTAAAATCATAAATTGTCCCTAATGTGTGTAGGATAGTGTTAGTGTGCGGGGATCGCTGGTTGGTGCGGACTCGGTGGGATGAAGGGCCGGTTTCTGCGCTGCATCTCTCAACTAAAATATAAACAGATACAGTGGAAAACAGTTAAAGTTTCAGGTTCAAGGCTTGCCATATCCCGCTCTGACTTTTAAAAAACCTCAGCCTTCTATTCAAATCCCATCAAATCCTAGCCTCAACCAAGTTAGCGCTGCCTTCTTCAGAATTACAATCATCAGATTGTGTCGTCACAGGTAGATGAAGTGGTAAAGAGGGTTAATGAGTGTGGAAGTTGGGATGTTACATGTTGTACAAGCGAGGCCGCTTTTGAAGTGTTCTGTTCATTTTTAGTCACCTTGCTAAAGGATGTCATTAAACTGGAAAGAGTGTGGAGAAGATTGTCGAGGATGTTTCCAGGACTCGAGGGCCTGATCTACAGGGAGAGGTTTGGCAGGCTAGGACTTTATTCCTCTGAGTGCAGGATGTTGAGGGCTTATAATCACTGGAATTTAGAAGGATGAGATGGTATCTTATAGAAACTTATAAAACTCTTAAGGGATTGGACAGGCTAGATGCAGGAAAAATGTTCCCGATGTTGGGGGAGTCCAGAACCTGGGGTCACAGTTTAAGAACAGTTTAAGGCCATTTAGGACTGAGATGAGGAAAAACCTTCTCACCCAGAGAGTTGTGTATCTGTGGAATTCTCCACGACAGAAGGCAGCGGAGGCCAATTCACTGGATGTTTTCAAAAGAAAATTAGATTTAGCTCTTAGGACTAACGGGATCAAGGGATATAGGGAAAAACAGGAACGGGGTACTGATTTTAAATGATCAGCCATGATCATATTAGAAACATAGAAACATAGAAATTAGGTGCAGGAGTAGGCCCTTCGAGCCTGCACCGCCATTCAATATGATCATGGCTGATCATCCAACTCAGTATCCCGTACCTGCCTTCTCTCCATACCCTCTGATCCCCTTAGCCACGGCCACATCTAACTCCCTCTTAAATATAGCCAATGAACTGGCCTCGACTACCCTCTGTGGCAGAGAGTTCCAGAGATTCACCACTCTCTGTGTGAAAAAAGTTCTTCTCATCTCGGTTTTAAAGGATTTCCCCCTTATCTTTAAGCTGTGACCCCTTGTCCTGGGCTTCCCCAACATCGGGAGCAATCTTCCTGCATCTAGCCTGTCCAACCCCTTAAGAATTTTGTAAGTTTCTATAATTCTATATTGAATGGTGGTGCTGGCTCAAAGGGCCGAATGGCCTACTCCTGCACCTATTTTCTATGTTTCTATGATCTTATAGAGGTGAACAAGATCATGAGGGTGAATGCCACAGAGTCCAGGGTGGGGGAATCAAGAACCAGGGGATGCAGGTTGAAGGTGAGAGGGCCAAGTTTTAATAGGAGTCTACGAGGCAACTTATTCACCCAGAAGCAGGTGGGTGTATGGAACGAGTTGTCAGAGTAGGTGGTCAAGGCAGATTGTATAACACCATTTAAAAGACCCTTGGATCGGTACATGGGTAGGAAAGGTTTGGAGGGATATGGGCCTAACGTGAGCAAATAGGACGAGTTTAGAAGGGGTATCTTGATTGGCATGGACTTGTTGGGCTGAAGGGCTGTGTGACTCCAGGACTCTTGCTTTTACAATCCTCTGACATAACCTCTAGTAGCTCACGGTTAGCATGCAACAAAAGCTTCTCACTGTACCTCGGTACATGTGACAATCAACTAAACTGAACAAAGAACTGCCACCCCCTTAATCTTGGAATCTATTCTTCAATCTCTGGCTCTTTCTGCCATCTTACATTGTTCGTGCCTTATTAATGCATGATTATGGTCATGTTTAGTTTAGTTTAGTTCAGTTCAGTTTAGAGATACAGCGTGAAAACATGGCCTTCAGCCCACCGAGTCCGAACCTCCCAGCGATCAATGCAATGTGATAATCATCGAATCATGGGAGCTTGCTACATGCATATCCATTGTGGCCTTTCCTACATCTTCCCCCTTACTATGTAAAATACTCCACAGGTTCCAAAACATGTTAGATATTGTGAAGAATGTGTGAAAGGCTCTTCAAAGACATCTTTCTTTCAATCACTTTAATTTAGTTTAGTTTAGAGATACAGCGTGGAAACAGGCCCTTTCATCCCACCGGTTCTGCACCGACCAGCGATCCCCGCACATGAACACGATCTACACCCACTAGGGACAATTTTTTATATTCACCAAGTCAATTAACCTACAAACCTGTACGTCTTTGGAGTGTGGGAGGAAACCAGAGCACCTGGAGATAACCCAAGCAGGTCATGGGGAGAACGTACAAACTCCGTACAGACAGCGCCCGTCGTCAGGATGGAAGCTGGGTCTCTGGCGCTGTAAGGCAGCAACTCTACCGCTGCACCACCGTGCTGCCCTGCTATTATACATGTATATATAGCAGGGCAGCTTGGGAAATATTAATTGTTTATCTGCGGTTGGGAAAGATGATTGATTCCTCAGGAATGTTGTCCTGATACGAAGTAAACCTACTTTCTCCACACAAAACTTGTCCCAATGGCAAATCAACAGAACGGTAATAAACACACAGCGATGACGGCACGGTGGTGCAGCGGTAGAGTTGCTGCCTCACAGCGCCCTAGGCCCGGGTTCCATCCTGACTACGGGTGCTGTCTGCACAGAGTTTGTACCTTACAGGTTTGTAGGTTAATTGGCTTGGTATAAATGTAAATTGTCCCTAGTGTGTGTAGGATGTTTTTAGTGTTGGGGTGATCGCTGGTCGGCGTGGACTCGGTTGGCCAAAGGGCCTGTTTCCACTTTGTATCTGTAAAGCAAAAAAGATGAATCATTTCCTTTTGAGGATTACAAAATATCCTATCTCTAAACCAACACATTACAGAAGGCCACATGCTGGCAAGCTTTATATTTGTAATGCATGCGTTGTTGACATACTTGTGTTTTCTTGTGGATGCTGGTTCACAAAAACAAAACACACAGAGTACCGGAGTAACTCAGCAGGTCAGTCAGCATCTCTGGGGAAAATGGATAGGTGGCGTTTCAGGTCGGGATTCTCCTTCAGTCTGGTTGTGGTGGTGGTGGGTGGTGTGGGGAGAAAATGGAGGTGGGGGTGGGACAAGTTCTTGCAAGTGATAGGTGGAAACAGGTGAGGGGGGTGTTGGTGGGGGGGATTTTGGTTGGACAAAAGACAGGGAAGCAAAGACAAAAAGTGTGAGGGTCTCACACTGGAGATTCCTTGGAGCGCAGGAGAAGTGCGAATATCCTGGCAGGCAGGTTTGCTAGTGCTTGTCAAGAGGGTTTCAATTAGATTGGCTTCGGCAAAGAATGTAAATTGTCCCTAGTGTGTAGCGTAGTGCTAGTGTATGGGGCGATCGCTGGTCGGCGCAGACTCTGTGGGCGGCAGGGCCTGTTTCCGTGCTGTATCTCTAAACTAAACTAAACTAAGCACAAGGTAGACAAAATTGCTGGAGAAACTCAGCGGGTGCGGCAGTATCTATGGAGCGAAGGAAATAGGCAACGTTTCGTCCCGAAACGTTGCATATTTCCTTCGCTCCATAGATGCTGCCGCACCCGCTGAGTTTCTCCAGCAATTTTGTCTACCTTCGATTTTCCAGCATCTGCAGTTCCTTCTTAAACCAAGCTCAAGGAGGTTCGGGGGGGGGAGGGATGGGAGTTAGATGGGCAGAGGGGGAGAGGAGGAATGTGGGGGAGGAGAGGAGAGGAGTGTGGGGGAGGTGAGGGAGGTGGAGGTGGTAGATTCGTTACCTATACCAACATTCTTTTTTTCTGAGGAATTGTCTATTATCATCTTGGGCCAAACCTGCTTTTTTTTTTTTTTTTTTTTTTTAAATCAAAAATATTTATTCAAATATTAAAATAGTATTTACAATACAATAAAACAAAGCACCACCATAATACAAGACGAACAAATATGCTAAGCAACTTGTCAAGGATACATTCAACCCCCCTCGGTGCCCAGCGGTCCCGGAACTCCCTCAGGGTGCCCGTAGACAGGGCGTATTCCCTTTCCATCCGCACCCGGGCACGGACGTATCCCCGGAAAAGGGGCAGGCAGCCGGCTCGGGTAGAGCCCTCCAACGTTTGGTGCCTTGACTCACGGATGGCCAGCTTGGCCAGGATCGCGTAACCAGCTTTTTTTAATTTATTTATTTTTTTAATCAAAAATATTTATTCAAATATTAAAATAGTATTGACACTACAATAAAACAAAACACCACCATAATACAAGACGAACAAATATGCTAAGCAACTGCTAAACAATTATATTGCAATCCTTGTCAAGGATACATTCAACCCCCTTCGGTGCCCAACGGTCCCGGAACTCCCTCAGGGTGCCCGTAGACAGGGCGTATTCCCTTCCCATCCGCACCCGGGCACGGACGTATCCCCGGAAAAGGGGCAGGCAGCCAAACCTGCTTGGTAGGTTGGTATGCCTGGCTGCAGTAGAATTCCTGAATCGCTCTGCGTACAGCTGTGGAGCATGCAAGGCTGAGTCACCCTCAGCAGCAAGTGTGTCTGTTTAGTTTTTAAGTTCAGTTTAGAGATACAGGCACTTTCGGCCCACCGGGTCCGCGCCGACCAGCGATCCCGCACATTAACACTATCCTATACCCACTAGGGACAATTTTCTTCTTTACATTTAACAAGCCAGTTAACCTACAAACCTGTACGTCTTTTGAGTGTGGAAGGAAACCGAAGATCTCGGAGAAAACCCACGCAGGTCACGGGGAGAACGTACAAACTCCGTACAGACAAGCGCCCGTAGTCAGGATCGAACCCGGGTCTCCGGCACTGCATTGGCTGTAAGGCAGCAACTCTACCGCTGCACCACCGTGACTGCCCTGCTGGTGCCCCATCCAGTAGCTCAGACTGTCGCCCCACCCAGCCCCCTCCAAGTGAAATTATCATCGCTCCACACGGACCACATATTGTCAGACAACTGACGGGCGACAAAGGAGAACGACGACACAGTGGAGCCGCTGCCTCACGGCGTCGGAGATGCGGGTTCAATCCTGCCCTAGGGTTAAGTTTAGTGTATTATTGTCACTTGTACCGGGGTACCGTGAGAGCTTTTTTGGACTTTAGAGATACAGCGCGGAAACAGGCCCTTCGGCCCACCCGGGCTGCGCTGACCAGCGATCACCCCGTACACTAGCACTATCCTACACACACTGGGGACAATTGTACAACTTCATGAAGCCAGACAACCTACAGACCTGCACGTCTTTGGAGAGTGGAAGGAAACCGGAGCACCCGGAGAAAACCGGAGCAGTCACACGGAGAACGTACAAACTCCGTACAGACAGCACCCGTAGTCAGGATCGAACCCGGGTCTCTGGCGCTGCGAGGCAGCAACTCTACCGCTGCGCCACCGTGCCGCCCAGTTGCGTGCGCCAGTTTTGTTGCGTGCTCTCCACTCAGCGGAAAGACTACACATGATGACGATCGAGGCGTCCACAGAGTACAGATACAGGATGAAGGGAATAACGTTTAGTGCACGATTAAGTTCAGTCAAGTCAAATTAACGATAGACCGGGTGCTGCCTTTTTCGAGTTTGCACGTCCCCCCTCTGACCGGGTGGGTTTCCTCCGGGCGCCCAGGTATCCTCCAACACCCCAAAGATGTGCGGGTTTGCAGGTTAATTAGCATCAGTAAATAGCCCCTGGTGTTCAGGCAGTGGATGAGGAGGAGGCGGAACAGAGCTAGTGCTTAGAAACAGGGAACTGCAGAGACATAACTAGCTTGTAGACAAAAATGCTGGAGAAACTCAGCGGGTGAGGCAGCATCTATGGAGCGAAGGAAATAGGCGTCGCCTATTTCCTTCGCTCCATAGATGCTGCCTCACCCGCTGAGTTTCTCCAGCATTTTTGTCTACCTTCGACTTTCCTGCACCTGCAGTTCCTTCTGCTTGAGTAACTCAACAAGTCAGGCAGCGTCTCTGGAGGACGTGGATGGGTGACGTTTTGGGTCGGGACCCTTCTTCAGACGGGTGATCAATAGTCGGTGCGAGGTTTGGTGAGCCCAAGGACATGTTTTCATGCTGTACCTTCAAACTAAAACGAAATATTTCAGTATTTTTAATCTCTGTCGATGAGACTTTGTGGTTGGTAAAGTAAAATTATCTGGTAACAGCCTATTATTCTTTTGTAGGCATACAGCACAGAAACGGGCCCTTCAGCCCAACTCATCCATACTGGCCAAGCCTGGCCCATTTCCCTCCACCTTCCCGTGTTCCAGTCCAAGTGTCTTTTAAAGCTCTTACAGCTCGAACAAGAATGGAATACAGCACGGAAACTAAGTAAATGCTGTTATTGTACCTGTCTCAACTACCTCACATGGCTGCTCGTTCCATACAGCCACCGCCTTCTGAAAAAGTTGTTCTCAAGTTCCTATTAAAATGTGGCCCTTTCACCTTAAACCTATACACTCTGGTTCTTGATTCCCCCTAGCCTGGGTAAAAGACACATTCACCCTACCTATTCTGGAGGGCACGGTGGCGCAGTGGTAGAGTTGCTGCCTTGCACTGGGTTGGATCCAGACTACGGGTGCTGTCAGTACCGAGTTTGTAGGCTCTCCCCATGACCTGCGTGGGCTTCCTCTGGGAGCTCCGGTTTCCTCCCACACTACAAAGACGTTCAGGTTTGTAGGTTAATTGGCTTCGGTATAATTGTAAATTAGACAATAGACAATAGGTGCAGGAGTAGGCCATTTGGCCCTTCGAGCCAGCACCGCCATACAATATGATCATGGCTGATCATCCCCAATCTGTACCCCGTTCCTGCCTTCTCCCCATATCCCCTGACTCCGCTATGTTTAAGAGCTCTATCTAGCTCTCTCTTGAAAGCATCCAGAGAACCTGCCTCACCAGAGAATTCCACAGACTCACCACTCTCTGTGAGAAAAAGTGTTTCCTCGTCACCGTTCTAAATGGCTTACCCCTTATTCGTAAACTGTGGCCCCTGGACTCCCCCAACATGTTTCCTGCCTCTAGTGTGTCCAAATTGTCCCTGGTATGTAAGGATAGTGTTAGTGTGCGGGGATCACTGGTCAGAGTGGACTCGGTGGGCTAAAGGGCCTGTTTCCGCGCTATATCTCCAAACTAAATTAAACTAAACTATTCCCCTCATCATTTTATACGCCTCTATAAAATCACCCATCAACTCCTGTGCTCCAAGGAATAAAGTCCTAGCCTGCCCAACTTCTCTCTATCCCTCAGGCATTCAAGTCCAGGTAACATTCTCATATTTCCTTTCAGTTTCCCCTCACTTTTAGGAGGTTAATATTTTCCTGAAATGTTATCCCGCAAGAAAAAGCTAAGAGAGTGATATCGTTTGCTTGCTTGATTTTTCTATACTGTTCCAATGTTATATTAAATCCTTGAATTATCTTAAGCAATGTTAAGGTAAAAGAAGGTACACAAAATTGCTGGGGAAACTCAGCGGGTGCAGCAGCATCTATGGAGCGAAGGAAATAGGCGACGTTTCGGGCCAAAACCCTTCTTCAGACACATGTGTCTGCACCTCAGTACATGTGACAATAAGGTAAAAGAATCTGGACTTGAGCCCAAATAGAGAGAAAGCAAGATTTGAAACTGCAGCTCAGATGGCATACAATTAACTGACAGAAATGTGTAATTAAACCTAGTGCAAACAAGGGCTATTACACGGGACAAGTAGTGACTCGTGAACTCCATGCAATGTTCACGGCAGTGAACTCGTGAACTCCATGGCAGTTATATATGCCACTCAGGAAAGAAGAAGACTATTCTCTAAAATCACTTCTGTCTTGTCTTGAGGACATTAAGTCCTGGATGGCCTTAAACTTTCTGGGACTTAATGAAGAGAAGACAGAGGTGATTTTGTTTGGCCCCAATGGCTGCCGTGAACCTCCCTTTGTTGACTTGGGTCCACTGGCATTGTCCGTAAAGCCAACCGTCTTGAACCTGGGTTTTAGGATGGACGGTGATTTTAAACTAGACAAACAAATAGGCGCGGTGGTTAAGTCCAGCTTCTTTCACCTAAGGAAGCTGGCAAAGGTGAAGCCCATTCTCGAGCGGGAGCATTTTGAAACAGTAATCCATGCCTTTATTACATCTAGGCTGGATTACTGTAACGCACTCTACTCTGGAGTCGCACGAGCTTCATTGGCTCGTCTCCAGCTTGTTCAAAATGCTGCCGCTCGCCTTTTGACTGGAACTCGAAAGAGGGAGCACATTACGCCAATTTTGGCCTCCCTTCACTGGCTCCCAGTGCACTTTCGAGTTCATTTCAAAATTCTTTTATTTGTTTTTAAATCGTTGAATGGGCTCGCCCCGCCTTACCTCTCTGAGCTGCTCCACCTATATGCTCCTGCCCGGTGCCTCAGGTCAGCTGATCAGCTGCTCCTTGAGGTACCAAGGTCTAAGCGGAAGCTCAGAGGGGATAGAGCCTTTTCTGTTGCTGCTCCGGCACTCTGGAACACCTTGCGGCTGCACATCAGACAGGCCCCCTCACTGTCCATCTTCAAATCCTCCCTAAAAACACATTTTTATTCTTTGGCTTTCGACACTGGCTGAGGCATTGCTCCTGTTTTTAGTGCTTTTAATGTCTTTTAATTTTTAGTGTGTTTTTTATAGTCCTTCGTTTTACGGTTTTTAATGGTTTTTAATTGTTTGTAATAGCTTTTTGTTCATGAGTTCTCATGTACAGCACTTTGTGGCAACTGTAGTTGTTTAAAGTGCTTTATAAATAAAGTTATTATTATTATTATTATTATTATTATAATATGAAAGGGCAATGAGAAGTCTACAATATTACATACTGCAGAAAAGACACAACCTTGAAAGCATGAACTGCCAGGCAGGACAGCTTCTCACCCAGCTGTTGAATTGAATTGAATCCTTTATTTGTCATTCAGACCTTTCGGTCTGAACGAAATGTTGTTGCCTGCAGCCATACATGTAATAATAACAACACACATATCAGACTCGTGACTGATCCTCCCATTAGCTCACAGTGTGGTCTTGATCTACCAACCTACCTCATTGTACTTTTTCTTAACCTGCACTATCTCTGCAGCTGTAATACTATAATGCTCTAACACTGTATTCAGCACTCTGGGATTTTTCTCTTTGCACCACTACCTGTTGTACTTGTAACGCCTTGGTTGTACTCATGTGTGGTATGTGTGACATAGAAGCATTGAAAATAGGTGGAGGAGAAGGCCATTCGGCCCTTTGAGCCAGCATTCAATATGGTCATGGCTGATCATCCAAAATCAGTACCCTGTTGCTGCTTTCTCCCCATACCCCTTGATTCCGTTAGCCCGAAGAGCTATATCTAACTCTCTCTTGAATTCATCTTGACTGGATAGCACGCAAACAAAATGTTTCGCTGCACCTCAGTACATGTGACAATAATGCACCAATGTTAATACCAGATGGGCAGTGATTCCCCAAATCTCAGGAACAAAAATGAAGGAGAGACACAAAATGGCACATCTGGTACAAACTGCTGCCTCACCGTGCCAGAGACGGGTTCAATCCTGACCTTGGGTGGAGTTTGCATGCACTCCCTGTGACCGTGTGGGTTTCCTCCCACACCCCAAAGACTTGTAGGGTTGTAGGTTAATTTTCTTCCGTAAATTGCCCCTGGTGTGTAGGGAGCAGATGAGAAAGTGAGATAATATTGAACTGGTGTGAAGTGACTAATCGATGGTCAGCGTGGACTCAGTGGGCTGAAGGGCCTGTTTCCAAGACAAGACAAGAGACATTAATTGTCACATGTACCAATTGGTACAGTGAAATGTGTGGTCACCATACAGCCATACGAATAAAAAAGAGCACAGAACACGATAGCCGTTAACACAAACATCCCCACACAGCGGGATCAAAGTTTCCCACTGTGAGGGAAGGCACCAAAGTTCAGTCATCCTCCTCTGTTGTGCTCTGTTGTTCACCCGTGGTCGGGAGCCTCCCGAACCCCTCGCTGTTGCTGTTACGGGCGACCCGATGTTCAGGCCCACTCACCGGATGATGAAACTCCTGACGTCGGAACGGGAGAACATTCTCAGCGAATTGGACTTCCGATTCGGCCACTTGTTACCGGAGACCGCGGCTCCCGAAGTCCACAGGCCGAGCTGAGTGGAGATTCACCCTGGCGGCCCTCGGCAAAGGATCCCAGGACTCCGCGATGTTGAAGTCAGCGCCAACCCGTGCTGGAAGCTCTGCAAAATATCAATTAAAAAACTGCTCCTTGGTACTTTCTAGTGGCTTGTTCCAGACTTTTGGTGCGAGGTTTAGTGCATGAGAGAAATAATGAACTTTGTCTTTGAGGAGATTGGACAATTATTGATAGAAATATTGCAGTTTGCATGCATGATGCAGACCGACATCACTTGCAGTGTAGCAATCGAAAACTAGCACCATCAGTTTCTAATCCACTTGTTTGGTTGCTTCTTCCAGGAATTGCAGGTGCTACATGTATCTGAAATAACCCTGGGATCAGACGCGATCATAATCTGTTTGGAAATAATCAAATGCACATCGATTGGGAAATTTGTTCACATTGAGGATGGCTCCAACGCTAAGTGGAGAGTTTCTCAATAATATTCTCCGAAATAATATTGTTGACATCTCATTTCCCTTTGCATATAACATGAGTCATTCACTACCTTTTCCATGTAATTGATGTGGTGGCATTTGTCTGGATTTGAATTTGTTACACATTTACTTCCATTAATTGTGTGACAACTTTTGAAGGAATCCTTGCCCCTCTGGAACGGTGCCTGAAGCCAAAATAGTTCTAGACTTTGAGAGTAATTCAACACTGGCCATTTCAGCAATGTCATCCTACGTATTGGGTGCATGGAACGAGCTGCGGCGGTTGGGGATGGTACTGTTGCAACGTTTAAGCCACAGTTGAAGAATAAGGAGTAAGCCATTTAGAACGGAGACGAGGAAACACTTTTTCTCACGGAGAGTGGTGAATGTGGAATTCTCTGCCTCAGAGGGCGGTGGAGGCAGGTTCTCCGGATGCTTTTAAGATAGGGTTCTTAAAGATAGCAGAGTCAGGGGATATGGGGAGGAGGCAGGAACGGGGTACTGATTGGGGATGATCAGCCATGATCACATTGAATGGCGGTGTTGGCTTGAAGGGCTGAATGGTCTGCTCCTGCACCTATTGTCTATTGTTTAAGAAACATTTAGGTAGGTACATGGATAGGACAGGTTTAGAGGTGATATGGGCCAAATGCAGGTGGGACCAGTGTAGATGGGGCATGTTGGTTGGCGTGGGCAAGTTGGGCCGAAGGGCCTGATTCCACGCTGTATTATTCTACGACTATTTATATAGCACCATTATGTAGGAGAAGGCACAACAATGTCGGACCCAGCGTGTGGGGGCTATCGTGATGGGAGAGGGGAAGAACAATGGACAATGTGGGGGGAGGGGATAAAGACAATGGGGACCTGGCGTGGGGGGAACTGTTGTGGTGGGGGGGAGGGGGGACAAAAGGGGGCGCTGGCGTGCTTTGTACCTCTGTCCGCGCTGTAGGTGGCTGCTACATTGTGTAATCAAGCAAGGAATCACACTGCCTCGTCACATGTGACAATAAAGTATTCCTATTCCTATTCCTGGAGCATCCGAGGTGTTTCACGAGAGATATATCCCACAACAATGACTGTCAACCTCGGGTAGCTTACAACCCAATGCTATCAACATTGAATTCTCCATGTAATATATCTCCTCACTCTTTTCCTTTCCCATGTTTCCCCTCCCTCTGTGCTCCCATTTCTCCCACCATCTCCCCCCATTAGCCAGAGGGTGGTGAATCTGCGGAATTCATTGCCACAGGCGGCTGTGGAGGCCAGGTCATTTGGGTATTTTTAAGGTGGATATTGACAGATTCTTGATTAGTACGGGTGTCGGGGTTTATGGGGAGAAGGCAGGAGAATGGGGCTGAGAGGGAAAGATAGATCAGCCAAGATTGAATGGTGGAGTAGACTCTATGGGCCAAATGGCCTAGTTCTGCACCTAGAAGTTATGAACTTGCCGCAGTCACCCTGCTCCTTTCCCCTCCTTCATACGCTTAGCTCCCATTCCCAATTCCCCCAATTTCCCTTTTATCCCCTCTCTCCCCTCCCACCTGTCCCCGTCCATCCACGCCCAACCCTCGGGCTTTACCGTTCACTCCTCGTCTCTCCTTATCTGACATTCGTTTGTCTTCTTTTCATCTCTAGCCATTCAATTTTAACTCTTCAATCCTTGTGTCTCGCACCTGCTGTCTTTCCATCTCTGCTCTTCATCTCGACCTGAAACATCACCCATTTCTTCTCTCCAGAGATGCTGTCTGTCCCGCTGAGTTACTCCAGCATTTTGTGTCTGTCCTTTGTCCAACCATCTGACTATCAAAAACCCTCCTACCTGTATTAACTTTTTATCCGGCAAGCCTTGTCGTGCCCCTCCTCTATTTCGTCTCCCCTTCCACCCCCCCACCCCAACAATCAGTCTGAAGAAAGGTTCCAACCCAGTGACTAGTGGAGTTCTGTAGGGGTCGGTGCTGGGGCCGCTACTCTTCACGTTGTATATTAATGATTTGGACGAGGGGATTGAAGGCTTTGTGGCCAAATTTGCAGATGATATGAAAATAGGTTTAGGGGCGGGTAGTGTAGAAAAAGCAGGGACTCTGCAGAAGGACTTGGACCGGTTGGGAGAGTGGGCAGAGAAGTGGCAGATGGAATATAGTGTAGCACAGTGTGGAGTCGTGCATTTTGGATGTAGGAATAAAGGCGTAGACTATTTTCTAAATGGGGAGAGAATCCAGAAATCGGAGGTGCAAAGGGACTTGGGAATGGTGGTGCAGGATTCTTAAAAAGTTAACCTGCAAGTTGAATTGGTAGCAAAGAAAGCAAACTCAATGCTAGCATTTATTTCAAGAGGGCTTGTATACAAAAACAGGGATGTAATGCTGAGGGTGTATCAGGTCACGGGTAGAACGAACAAACATTGTACAGGCAACACCCATAGTCAGGATCTAACCAGCTTCTCTGGCGATGTAAGGCAGCAACTCTACCACTGTGCAGCACCAAATTGTTAAGCTGGAAAGAGTACAGAGAAGATTCATGAGGATGTTGCCAAGACTTGAGGGCCTGAGCTATAGGGAGAGGTTGGGCAGACAATAGACAATAGACAATAGGGCAGGAGTAGGCCATTCGGCCCTGCGAGCCAGCACCCCATTCAATGTGATCATGGCTGATCATCCACAATCAGTACACCGTTCCTGCTTTCTCCCCATATCCCCTGACTCCGCTATCTTTAAGAGCCCTGTCTAGGCTAGGTCTTTGTTCTTTGTAGCGCAGGAGGATGAGGGGTGATCTTGTAGAGGTGTATAAAATCATGAGGGGCTGCGCTGGCTCGAAGGGCCGAATGGCCTCCTCCTGCACCTATTTTCTATGTTTCTATGAATAGACAGGGTGAATGCACAGAGTCTTTTTCCCAGGGTAGGGGAATCAAGAAGTAGGGGAGGTAGGTTTAAGGTGAGATGGTAAAGCCCAACGTCTGCTCTACCTGTCCACGCTGACCACAACGCCTTTAAGTTGCCTATTTCCTTCGCACCATAGATGCTGCCGCACCCGTTGAGTTTCTCCGGCACTTTTGTCTACCTTCGATTTTCCAGCATCTGCAGTTCCTTCTTAAACAAAGCCTTTAAGTTAAGACAGCGTTAGGCCCAAATCCCACTCAACGTTTCCTATCCATGTACCTGTCCAAATATCTTTTAAATACAGTTAGTACCTGTGTCAACTACCCCCTCTGGCAGCTCGTTCCATACACCCTCCACCCTCTGAGAGTAAAAGTTGCCCCTCGGGTTCATTTTAAATCTTACCATTCTCACCACAAAACCTATGGTCCCCTGTTTCTTATTTCCCCTACCCTTGGTAAAAGACTGTACATTCACCCTATCTATTCCTCTCATGATCTTATACACCTCTATAAGATCACCCCTCATCCTCCTGCGCTCCAAGGAATAAAGTCCCCTCTTACCTTTACCTATGGCCTCTGGTTTCTGATTGAGACAAGGAACTGCAGATACTGGTTTTCAAAAACAGTAGGCAAAGTGCTGGAGTAACTCAGTGGGTCTGGCAACATCTCGAGAGAACATGTTGGTCGATGGACCCACTGAGTTATCCCAATACTCTGTGTCCTTTTTTGACCAACAAGCCTTAGTTTAAAGCACAGATCAATAATCACATGCCTTCTTTAACACAGTAATGTTAATATTGACACAATTAGTACAGGAACTCTTCATCCTTTGGTCTTTTTTGTCTCACCCCCCTGATCACGCTATCATTTTCATCCCTGCCATCGGGACGAAGGTACAGGAGCCTGAAAACTGCTGCGTCCAGGTTCAGGAACAGCTTATTCCCTTCAGGCATCTGGCTGTTAAATACGACAACCTCAAATATGCTCTGAACTACAATATACTTGGGGGTACAGGTACTATTTTTGTATTTGCTGTGTTATTGTGTGTGTGTGTGTGTGTGTGTGTGTGTGTGTGTGTGTGTGTGTGCGTGTGTGCGTGTGTGTGTGTGTGTGTGTGTGTGTGTGTGTGTGTGTGTGTGTGTGTGTGTGTGTGTTGCAAAGAACAAAACTGTAACGGGTGATTGGATCCGGGGGGCGCCTGTCTCTGGGGTGAACACCGACGCTGCGTTCGGGGACCAGCCCTCCCGTGTGACGCCGCGCCCTCCCCCCCCCCTCCCCCCGCGTTGGAGGACAGGACCCGACGGGTCCCACTTGGTCTAGTATTTATATTTATGCATTTTAAATATGTATGTTATGTTTTATACTGGCAATATAACGATGTATTTTATCATGCCAATAAAGTTTTTTTAATTGAAAATTGAAATTGAATATATATACATATGTGTGCGTGTGTGTATATTTATATATAGTACAATATATATTGTACACAACAAAATTGAAAGTTCAGTATATATTTTGTAGTTGTTTACAGTTGTTTACAATATATATACACATGTGCACGACTATATATGCATGTTTGTGTATATGTATGTATGTATGTATGTGTATGTATATACAGTAAAAAAACAAATTGTAAACAACAAAAACATTAGTATTTATATGTGTGTGTGTATACTGAACTGTTTTGTTTGTTTGTTTACAATGTATATATATAGCTACTATATTAATATCACATATATATTTATTATATTAATATCATTCCTATATACACATATATACATATACAGATTATATATATATTTTCGTGTTCAATGGTGTTTACAGAGTACTATGTTTACTATATGGAGAACATGCATAGGTAGACAAAAATGCTGGAGAAACTCAGCGGGTGCAGCCCGAAACATTGCCTATTTCCATAGATGCTGCTGCACCTGCTGAGTTTCTCCAGCACTTTTGTCTACCTTCGATTTTCCAGCATCTGCAGTTCCTTCTTGAACACGCATCGGTGATGTTTCTGGGTCGGGATCCTTCTTCAGACTGGATATTATTTGGAATCTTTTCATGGGATTAATAACAGTCAAAAGGGTGTTTAATTGTCACATGTACCGACACGGAACCATGACATCCTTACTTGCAGCAGCACAACAAGATATATTAATCCCATCTTCTTCTTCTGTCGTGTGGCTTTTAGACCTGCAGCTCCGTTGAGGCGAGCCAGGCCAACGTGTCATCCTCCAGGTCAATCAGGCCTCGTTCACCATTCGGTGGCCGGTGTTTGGGGCAACTGGTGACGATGTGCTCCACTGTCTGTGTTGGGTCCCCACCAAAGATTATAGAGGAGCTGTATCTTTGGTCCCCACACTCGCAGGAGGCGTTGTCCACGAGGCCCCACCTCTTCATCGCTACTCCATAGCGTCCGATGCCTGTCCTCAAGCGGTTGAGGGTATTCATCTCGTGAAAAGTATCCAAATAATACCCAGTCTGAAGAAGGGTCGCGACCTGAAACTTCACCTGTGCATGTTCTGCAGAGATGCTGCCTGACCCGCTGAGTTAGTTACTCCAGCACTTTGTGTCCTCTGGTCCTTTACCATATGGAGAACATGCATAGGTGATTCCCTGGTACACAAAAATGCTGGAGAAACTCAGCGGGTGCAGCAGCATCTATGGAGCAAAGGAAATAGGCGACGTTTCGGGCCGAAACCCTTCTTCAGACTGATGGGGGGTGGGGGGGAGAAGGAAGGAAAAAGGGAGGAGGAGGAGCCTGAGGTCGGGGGGATGGGAGGAGACAGCTCAAGGGTTAAGGAAGGGGAGGAGACAGCAAGGGCTAGCAAAATTGGGAGAATTCAATGTTCATGCCATCCGGACGCAAGCAACCCAGGCGGAATATGAGGTGCTGTTCCTCCAATTTCCGGTGTTGCTCACTCTGGCAATGGAGGAGACCCAGGACAGAGAGGTCGGATTGGGAATGGGAGGGGGAGTTGAAGTGCTGAGCCACTGGGAGTTCAGGTAGGTTATTGCGGTCTGAGCGGAGGTGTTCGGCGAAACGATCGCCCAACCTCCGCTTAGTCTCACCGATGTAAATCAGCTGACATCTAGAGCAGCGGATGCAGTAGATGAGGTTGGAGGAGATACAGGTGAACCTTTGTCGCACCTGGAACGACTGCTTGGGTCCTTGAATGGAGTCGAGGGGGGAGGTGAAGGGACAGGTGTTGCATTTCTTGCGGTTGCAATGGAAAGTGTCCGGGGCGGGGGTGGTACGGGAGGGAAGGGAAGAATTGACAAGGGAGTTGCAGAGGGAGCGGTCTTTGCGGAAGGCAGACATGGGGGGAGATGGGAAGATGTGGCGAGTGGTGGGGTCACGTTGGAGGTGGCGGAAGTGGCGGAGGATTATTTGTTGTATTTGCCGGCTGGTGGGGTGAAAGGTGAGGACTAGGGGGACTCTGCCCTTGTTGTGAGTGCGGGGATGGGGAGAGAGAGCAGTGTTACGGGGTATGGATGAGACCCTGGTGTGAGCCTCATCTATGGTGGCGGAGGGGAATCCCCGTTCCCTGAAGAGCGAGGACATTTCCGATGCCCTGGTGTGGAACTCTCATCCTGGGAACAGATGCGGCGTAGGCGGAGGAATTGGCAGTAGGGGATGGAGTCTTTACAGGGGGCAGGGTGGGAAGTCGTGTAGTCCAGATAGCCATGTGAGTCAGTGGGTCAGTAGGTGATTCCCTCCCTGGGGGAAAATAGACTCGATCTTTTCACCTATTCTATCTCTGTACCTTCACACACCTTCAGTGTCTCCCTCCTTCAATCTATGAAGAAGGGTCTCGACCTGAAACACCACCCATTCCTTCTCTCCAGAGATGCTGCCTGTCCCGCCGAGTGAGTTACTCCAGCATTGTGTGTGTCTATCTTCGGTGTTAAGCCAGCATCTGCAGTTCATTCTCGCACCCATTCGGGTTCCTGTTAAACCTTGCCTTCTCATCTTAAGGCGTTGGGACCACCCAGGGTGGACAGATCATTCATAGTTTCACCGGCTTCACCCTGTGTTCGTTTGAGAAGGAACTGCAGATGCTGGAAAATCGAAGGTAGAGACAAAAATGCTGGAGAAACTCAGTGGGTGCAGCAGCATCTATGGAGCGAAGGAAATAGGCAACGTTTCGTCCCGAAACGTTGCCTATTTCCTTCGCTCCATAGATGCTGCTGCACCCGCTGAGTTTCTCCAGCATTTTTGTCTACCTTCACCCAGTGTTTGGCGAGGCATGGTGTAGGTGTCAGGTATCATGTGACGAGCAGCGATGACTCTCCTGTCTTGCTTTCTCTGCAGGTTTCACACACAGCCTCGGGGCTTCCTGGCTGCTTATATTGCGAGTGGGAATTGTCGAATCAACACACACACACACAGACACACACATCACAGAGGTGCTGGAGGAAGCTGCTGCCTGAGCCGGGTAACAAACACACACACAGCCCTCGGTGCCTGCCTGCCTGACCCAAGATGTTGCATCTGGTGGTCCTGGGCTGCATCTTCTTCCCGGGACTCTTCCTCCTCAGCCGGAGAGCGCTGCACAACGCGGAGCCGGCTCTGACCGATGGGGATGTCGTCTCTCTCAGCGTCAGGTAAACGGGGCGATGTGTTGATATCCTCCCCCCCCCCCTTCCTTCTCCTACAGCACGTGGAATCGCCTTTGTCCCAATCCCAGTCCAGCCCTGCACAGCCCAGTTCATCCCAGCCCAGTTCATCCCAGCCCAGTTCATCCCAGCCCAGCCCATCCCAGCCCAGTTCATTCCAGCCCAGTTCATCCCAGCCCATCCCAGCCCAGTTCATCCCAGCCCAGTTCACCCCAGCCCAGTTCACCCCAGCCCAGTTCATCCCAGCCCAGTCCACCCCAGCCCAGTTCATCCCAGCCCAGTTCACCCTAGCCCAGTCCAGTTCATCCCATCCTAGCCCAGTCCAGCCCAGCTCAGTTCACCCCAGCCCAGTCCAACCCAGCCCATCCCAGCCCAGCCCAGTTCATCCCAGCCCAGCCCAGTCCAGTCTAACCTCGCCTAGCATAGCCGTGTCCAAATACTTCCTTGCACTGAAGATAGACCCAAACTGCTGGAGTAACTGAGCGGCAATACCTGCACAAGAAATATTTGCATCATGCCCGGCTAAATATCATCCTGAACTTATTCATTGAATTGTACGTGAGAATGGAGTTTAAACTAAACCACCAGAGCATTCTGAGTGGAAACATATTCAGTAGAGTTGCTGCCTCACAGCAACCATACACTGGTTCGCTCTTCACCTCGGGTATCCGTGTAGAGTTTGCATGTTCCCCCTGTGACCGCGTGGTTTCCTCCGGGTGCTCCGGTTTCCTCCCACATCCCAAAGACGTGCGGGTTTGTAGGTTAATTGGCCCCTCTGTAAAATGCCCCCGATTGTGTAGGGAGTGGATGGGAAAGTGGGATAAGGTAAAACTAGTATGAAGGGGTGATCATTGGTCGGTGTGGGCCGAAGGGCCTGTTTCCATGTTGCATCTCTAGACTAAACTAGTACTGAGATTGATATTGAATGTGGACCATTCTCGGACAGTGGTTCTATCATCAGGCATGGACTTATTGAATGGTGAGAGGGTTCAAAAGGGTCAACACACCAGCCCTTTTCCCACTAGATACTTTAGTTCCCACCACTGTCTGAAATTCCTGCTTTCATTCTGTTTTTGTGCAAGAAAGAAACTTTATACTCGATGAGCATTTTGAACTAGAGTTCACTTGGTGTGGAACTGGTGGAAACTGCGTCATTCAATGATTCAAAAAAGAATTGGATGAACACTCAGACAGTAATTACGTAACCTGGGGAAAGAATGGGCCATTGGAACTCATTTCATTGCTGTATTTGGAGCCGGCGTAGATTCAAAGGGCCGAATGGTCAACTCTGTGTCACAATGCTTGTTTAGTTTAGCTTAGTTTATTGTTTATTGTCACATGTACCGAGGTACAGCGAAAAGCTTTTGTTGCGCGCTAACCAGTCAGCCTTAAGACTGCACATGATTACAACCGGGCCACCCACAGTGTACAGATGGAGGATAAAGGGAATAACATTTAGCACAAGATAAAGTCCAATAAAAGATAGTCTAAGGGTCTCCAATGCAGTAGATGGGAGGTCAGGACCACTCACTAAGTGAGAGGACGGTTCAGTTGCCTGATAACAGCTGGGAAGAAACTGTCCCTGAATCTGGAGGTGTGCGTTTTCACACTTCTGTACCTCTTGACTGATGGGAGAGTGGAGACTGGGGTGAGACTGGCCCTGGATTATGCTACTGGCCTTGCCAAGGCAGCGTGAGGTGTAGATGGAGTCAATGGAAGGGAGGTCGGTCCAAAAGGGTGATAAGCGGTTGAATGTTTGCTGTTCTTCTGCCCACTTGCCGCTGGCCTCGGTTACTGAATTCAAACCGGGATTGGCCTGTGCTTTGAGCTGATCGGCTGATCAGCTGCCGACTATATCCACAGTTGGAAATTCTTGCATTTATGTAGCCTCCGTGGATGCACAGAGCCTTTTAGGGGGAAATAAAGAACCAAAAGACCAGACTGAAAGGCTTGGATAGAGTGGATGTGGAGAGGATGGAGTGATACAGCGTGGAAACAAGCCCTTCGGCCCCACCTTGCCCACACTGGCCAACATGTCCCAGCTACACTCGTCCCACCTGCCCGTGTTTGGTCCATTTCCCTCCCAAACCCGTCCTATCCATGTACCTTCTTCTTCGTGCGTATGGCGTGCACAGCCTAACAAAACACTACATCTATTTGAAGGTAGAGAAAAGTGCTGGAGAAACTCAGCGGGTGCAGCAGCATCTATGGAGCAAAGGAAATAGGCAACGTTTCGTCCCGAAACGTTGCCTATTTCCTTCGCACCATAGATGCTGCTGCACCCGCTGAGTTTCTCCAGCACTTTTGTCTACCTTTGATTTTCCAGCATCTGCAGTTCCTTCTTAAACACCACATCTATTTGTTTGTGCACGTCAGGTTGATTGCATTAGTCGAAACAGGGTGGACCACGTGAAGGTTGCAATCTCCCACCACATCCATGTACCTGTCTAACTGCTTCATAAATGTTTGGATAGTACCTGCATAAACTACCTCCTCTGGCAGCTTGTTCTATACATCCATCGCACTTTGTGTGAAAAAGTTACCCTAGTAAATCTTTTCCCTTCACCTTAAACCTATGTCCTCTGGTCCTCGATTCACCTACTCTGGGCAAGAGACTCTGTGCATCTACCCGATCTGTTCCTCACATGATGTTTCCGCTTGTGGGAGAATCTAGGACCAGAGGCCATAGGCACAGAATAAAAGGATGTACTGAACCTTTAGGAAGATGAAATCAAAGGGTGAAACTCATCGCCACAGAAGACTGTGGAGGCCAAGTCACTGGGTGGACACAAAATACTGGAGTAACTCAGCAGATCAGGCAGCATCTCTGGAGAGAAGGAATGGGTGACGTTTCGGGTCGAGACCCTTCTTCAGACTGCTGTCAGGGAAGGGGGCGGAACAGAGATAGAATGTAGTCGGAGACAGTAAGACTGGTGGGAGAACTGGGAAAGGAGAGGGGATGGAGAGAGAGAGGGAAAGCAAGGGCTATTTGAAGTTAGACTGAACGCTCGTCACAAAGAGGAGAGTTACTGGGTAATTTTAAGACAGATTAACAGATTCTTGATTAGTAAGGGTGTCAAAGATTAAGGGGAGAATGCAAAAGAGGGAAAGATAGATAAACAATAGACAATAGGTGCAAGAGTAGGCCATTCGGCCCTTCGAGCCAGCACCGCCATTCAATGTGATCATGGCTGATCATCCCCAATCAGTGCCCCGTTCCTGCCTTCTCCCCATATCCCCTGACTCCGCTATTTTTAAGAGCCCTATCTAGCTCTCTCTTGAAAGCATCTTGAATTCTCTGCCTCCACCGCCCTCTGAGGCAGAGAATTCCACAGGCATGATTGAATGGTGGACCAGACTCGATGGGCCGAATGGCCTAATTCCGCACCCATGACTTATGACATAGGTTTAAGGTAAGAGGGGCAAGATTTAATAGGAACCCAAGGGGCATTTATTTTTCATTGAGGGATTTTAAGTTTAGGTTTAGTATTGCCAGGTTTTCCTTATGTACAGTGAAAGGCTTTGTTTTGCATGCAATCCCAGCAGGTCAGATATACCATACGCAGATACAATCTATTCAAACTTGATGAAAGGCAAGATTTAATAGGAACCATAGAGGCATTTTTTTTCATTCAGAGGGTGGTGGGTGTATGGAACAAGCTGTCGGAGGAGGTAGTTGAGGCAGGTACTATAACAGCATCTGGCCAGGCATATACAGCAATGATCATATTATTTTGGTCCTCACTTTTATAGGCAAAATCATGGGATCAAGTACAATTTGTTCCTACGCTACATTTGTAATTCTCAGGTGACTGGTCATGCTAAGATGAGAATGATAAGGCACTTAGAAGGAACATGGTTAGGAAGGGTTTAGAGGGATATGGGTCATGTTCATTAGGACCAGAATTATGTCTATTCCGACAATCATGGCTGATATAACTTTCCCTCTCAACCCCCATTCTCTAGCCTTCTCCCCATAACCCCTGACACCCGTATAATTAAAGAATCTGTCAATCTACACTTTATAAAAACCCAATAACTTGGCCTCCACAGCCGTCTGTGGCAATGAATTCTACAGATTCACCGCCCTCTGACTAAAGAAATTCCTCCTCACTCCTTTCTAAAGGTAAGTCCTTTTATTCTGAGGCTGTGCCCTCTGGTCCTAGACTCTCCCTCTGGTCCTATACTCTCCCACTGGTGAAAACATCCTCTCTGCATCCACTCTATCCAGGCCTTTCACTGTTTGGTAATTTTCAATGAGGTCCCCCCCGACCTCTCATCCTTCCAAACTCCAGTGAGTACAGGCCCAGAGCTGTCAAACGCTCATCATACGTTAACCCAATCATCCCTGGGAGAATTCTCGTTAACCTCCTCTGGACCCTCTCTGACGTCAGAACATCCTTCCTCAAATACAGGGGCCAAAACTGCTCAACCGAGGGTAGATGGGACTGGCGTATATGGGCCACCTTGGTCGGCATGGGCAGGGTGAGCCTGTTGCTGTGTTGTATGACTCTATCACAGTCTAGATCAGCTGAAGTGATGGAGGCAGCAGTGAATGAATTATTCCGTCACTGTGCCAAGAGGCTTCAGGCTGTGAAAAGGCTCAGCAACAAGCCTGCTCTCAGTCAGCCACGCTCTATTTCCCCAACTTGACAGGTGAGCTCAGGCATGGTCTGAGAAGGACCAAGACGATGGAAAATAAGACGCGCCACCGAACATTGAAACAACTGTTGACAAATGTTCACTACAACCGATTATTTATTCAAGTTTGCTTTACTCTGCACACTCGTCCCTTACACTCTCGACTAAGAATCACAGTGAAGATAGACACAAAAAAGCTGGAGCCACTCAGCAGCATCTCTGGAGAAAAGAAAATGGAATGGGTAACGTTTCGGGTCGAGACCCTTCTTCAGACCCGACCCGAAACGTCACCTATTCCTTCCCTCCAGAGATGCTGCCTGTCCCGCTGAGTTACTGCAGCTTTTTGTGTGTATCTTCGGTTTAAACCAGCATCTGCAGTTCCTTCCCACACATAAGAATCATGGCGGCTTGGGAGGCATTGCAGGTAATATGTTCATCAACAAAACACACTGTCCTATGGGATTTACTTTAACAAACAGTGTCGCAGATAAAGATCAGAACTCCAACCGCTGGTAGTTTTTAAAAATATCACGGCATCATATCTGTATTATTATCTTCAATGATGATTCAATTCAATGATATGTTATCGTCACATGTACTAGCGTACAGGGAAATGATTTGCTTTGCATACAACTGGTTAAAATAGTACAGCAGACCTCACCTAGGCAGTACACAAGAGTTGCCATGTTTCCTATGTAGCCACTTGGCATATGTGATCTTATAGAGGTGTATAAAATTGTTGAGGGGAATACTTACCGAATAGTGAAAGGCCTGAATAGTATGGATGTGGAGAGGATGTTTCCACTAGTGAGTCTGGGACCAAAGGTCATAACTTCAGAATTAATGGTCGTTCCTTTAGGAAGGAGATGAGAAGATTTCTTTAGTCAGAGGATGGTGAATCTGTGGAATTCATTGTCAAAGAAGGTTGCAGAGGCCATCAATGGATATTTTAAAGGCAAAGGCAGATAGATTATTGATTAGTACAGGTGTCAGAGATTAAGGGGAGAAGGCAGGTGAATGGGATTAGGAGGGAGAGATAGATCAGACATAGGTTTGAAGAAGGGTTTTGGCCTGAAATGTTGCCTATTTCCTTCGCTCCATAGATGCTGCTGCACCCACTGAGTTTCTCCAGCACTTTTGTCTACCTTTGATTTTCCAGCATCTGCAGTTCCTTCTTAAACACCACATCTATTTGTTTGTGCACGTCAGGTTGATTGCATTAGTCGAAACAGGGTGGACCACGTGAAGGTTGCAATCTCCCACCACATCCATGTACCTGTCTAACTGCTTCATAAATGTTTGGATAGTACCTGCATAAACTACCTCCTCTGGCAGCTTGTTCTATACATCCATCGCACTTTGTGTGAAAAAGTTACCCTAGTAAATCTTTTCCCTTCACCTTAAACCTATGTCCTCTGGTCCTCGATTCACCTACTCTGGGCAAGAGACTCTGTGCATCTACCCGATCTGTTTCTGACATGATGTTTCCGCTTGTGGGAGAATCTAGGACCAGAGGCCATAGGCACAGAATAAAAGGATGTACTGAACCTTTAGGAAGATGAAATCAAAGGGTGAAACTCATCGCCACAGAAGACTGTGGAGGCCAAGTCACTGGGTGGATACAAAATGCTGGAGTAACTCAGCAGATCAGGCAGCATCTCTGGAGAGAAGGAATGGGTGACGTTTCGGGTCGAGATCCTTCTTCAGACTGCTGTCAGGGAAGGGGGCGGGACAGAGATAGAATGTAGTCGGAGACAGTAAGACTGGTGGGAGAACTGGGAAAGGAGAGAGGATGGAGAGAGAGAGGGAAAGCAAGGGCTATTTGAAGTTAGACTGAACTCTCGTCACAAAGAGGAGAGTTACTGGGTAATTTTAAGACAGATTAACAGATTCTTGATTAGTAAGGGTGTCAAAGATTAAGGGGAGAATGCAAAAGAGGTAAAGATAGATAAACAATAGACAATAGGTGCAAGAGTAGGCCATTCGGCCCTTCGAGCCAGCACCGCCATTCAATGTGATCATGGCTGATCATCCCCAATCAGTGCCCCGTTCCTGCCTTCTCCCCATATCCCCTGACTCCGCTATTTTTAAGAGCCCTATCTAGCTCTCTCTTGAAAGCATCCAGAGCACCTGCCTCCACCTGCCTCCACTGAGGCAGAGAATTCCACAGGCATGATTGAATGGTGGACCAGACTCGATGGGCCGAATGGCCTAATTCCGCACCCATGACTTATGACATAGGTTTAAGGTAAGAGGGGCAAGATTTAATAGGAACCCAAGGGGCATTTTTTTTTCATTGATGGATTTTAAATTTAGGTTTAGTATTGCCAGGTTTTCCTTATGTACAGTGAAAGGCTTTGTTTTGCATGCAATCCCAGCAGGTCAGATATACCATACGCAGATACAATCTATTCAAACTTGATGATAGGCAAAATTTAATAGGAACCATAGAGGCATTTTTTTTCATTCAGAGGGTGGTGGGTGTATAGAACAAGCTGTCGGAGGAGGTAGTTGAGGCAGGTACTATAACAGCATCTGGCCAGGCATATACAGCAATGATCATATTATTTTGGTCCTCACTTTTATAGGCAAAATCATGGGATCTAGTACAATTTGTTCCTACGCTACATTTGTAATTCTCAGGTGACTGGTCATGCTAAGATGAGAATGATAAGGCACTTAGAAGGAACATGGTTAGGAAGGGTTTAGAGGGATATGGGTCATGTTCATTAGGACCAGAATTATGTCTATTCCGACAATCATGGCTGATATAACTTTCCCTCTCAACCCCCATTCTCTAGCCTTCTCCCCATAACCCCTGACACCCGTATAATTAAAGAATCTGTCAATCTACACTTTATAAAAACCCAATAACTTGGCCTCCACAGCCGTCTGTGGCAATGAATTCTACAGATTCACCGCCCTCTGACTAAAGAAATTCCTCCTCACTCCTTCCTAAAGGTAAGTCCTTTTATTCTGAGGCTGTGCCCTCTGGTCCTAGACTCTCCCTCTGGTCCTATACTCTCCCACTGGTGAAAACATCCTCTCTGCATCCACTCTATCCAGGCCTTTCACTGTTTGGTAATTTTCAATGAGGTCCCTCAACCTCTCATCCTTCCAAACTCCAGTGAGTACAGGCCCAGAGCTGTCAAACGCTCATCATACGTTAACCCAATCATCCCTGGGAGAATTCTCGTTAACCTCCTCTGGACCCTCTCTGACGTCAGAACATCCTTCCTCAAATACAGGGGCCAAAACTGCTCAACCGAGGGTAGATGGGACTGGCGTATATGGGCCACCTTGGTCGGCATGGGCAGGGTGAGCCTGTTGCTGTGTTGTATGACTCTATCACAGTCTAGATCAGCTGAAGTGATGGAGGCAGCAGTGAATGAATTATTCCGTCACTGTGCCAAGAGGCTTCAGGCTGTGAAAAGGCTCAGCAACAAGCCTGCTCTCAGTCAGCCACGCTCTATTTCCCCAACTTGACAGGTGAGCTCAGGCATGGTCTGAGACGGCCCAAGACGATGGAAAATAAGACGCGCCACCGAACATTGAAACAACTGTTGACAAATGTTCACTACAACCGATTATTTATTCAAGTTTGCTTTACTCTGCACACTCGTCCCTTACACTCTCGACTAAGAATCACAGTGAAGATAGACACAAAAAAGCTGGAGCCACTCAGCAGCATCTCTGGAGAAAAGAAAATGGAATGGGTGACGTTTCGGGTCGAGACCCTTCTTCAGACCCGACCCGAAACGTCACCTATTCCTTCTCTCCAGAGATGCTGCCTGTCCCGCTGAGTTACTGCAGCTTTTTGTGTGTATCTTCGGTTTAAACCAGCATCTGCAGTTCCTTCCCACACATAGGAATCATGGCGGCTTGGGAGGCATTGCAGGTAATATGTTCATCAACAAAACACACTGTCCTATGGGATTTACTTTAACAAACAGTGTCGCAGATAAAGATCAGAACTCCAACCGCTGGTAATTTTTAAAAATATCACGGCATCATATCTGTATTATTATCTTCAATGATGATTCAATTCAATGATATGTTATCATCACATGTACTAGCGTACAGGGAAATGATTTGCTTTGCATACAACTGGTTAAAATGGTACAGCAGACCTCACCTAGGCAGTACACAAGAGTTGCCATGTTTCCTATGTAGCCACTTGGCATATGTGATCTTATAGAGGTGTATAAAATTGTTGAGGGGAATACTTACCGAATAGTGAAAGGCCTGAATAGTATGGATGTGGAGAGGATGTTTCCACTAGTGAGTCTGGGACCAGAGGTCATAACTTCAGAATTAATGGTTGTTCCTTTAGGAAGGAGATGAGAAGATTTCTTTAGTCAGAGGATGGTGAATCTGTGGAATTCATTGCCAAAGAAGGTTGCAGAGGCCGTCAATGGATATTTTAAAGGCAAAGGCAGATAGATTATTGATTAGTACAGGTGTCAGAGATTAAGGGGAGAAAGCAGGTGAATGGGATTAGGAGGGAGAGATAGATCAGACATAGGTCTGAAGAAGGGTTTTGGCCCGAAATGTTGCCTATTTCCTTCGCTCCATAGATGCTGCTGCACCCACTGAGTTTCTCCAGCACTTTTGTCTACCTTCGATTTTCCAGCATCTGCAGTTCCTTCTTAAACGATAGATCAGCCATGATTGAATGGCAGAGTAGACTTGATGGGCCGAATGACCTTATTCTGCTCCTATCACTTATGAACATGAATAGATAGGGTGGATGTACAGAGAGTCATCTACCCATGGTAGGGGAATCAAGAACCAGAGGATAAAAGTTTATGGTAGGAGGGGAAAGATTTAATGAGGTCCTGAGGGGCGTTTATTTCACTTAGAGGATTTGGGTGTAGATTTATTACTGAGGTACAGTGAAAAGCTTTGTTTTGTAAGCTGGCCGAACAGATCAGATGATACTAAACATAAATACAATTCAAATACAAGTCAAACTCAAGTACAACAGGTGGAGCAAAGGGGAAGATGTTGTTCTCAGCATTGTAGCGCATTGTGGATATACTGTATGCAGAGAGCTGCTAGAGGAGGTTTGAAGAAGGGTCTCGACCCGAAATGTCACCCTATTCCTTCGCTCCATAGATGCTGCATCACCCGCTGAGTTTCTCCAGCATTTTTGTCTGCTAGAGGAGGTAGTTATGGCAGGTACTAAAACAACATTTAGAGTCATAGAGTGATACAGTGTGGAAACAGTTCCTTCGGCCCATCTTGCCCACACTGGCCAACATGTCCCAGCTACACGAGTCCCACTTGCCTGCGCTTGGCCCATGTCCCTCCAAACCTGTCCTATCCATGTACCTGTCTAACTGTTTCTTAAACGTTGGGATAGTCCCAGCCTCAACTACCTCCTCCGACAGCTTGTTCCATACACCCACCACCCATTGTGTGAAAATGTTACCCCTCAGATTCCTATTAAATCTTTTCCGCTTCACCTTAAACTTACAGTATGTCCTCTGGTCCTCGATTCCCCTACTCTGGGCAAAAGATTCTGTGCATCTACCCGATCTATTCCTCTCATGATTTTATACACCGCTATAAGACCACCCCTCATCCTCCTGCGCTCCAAGGAATAGAGACCCAGCCTACTCAACCTCTCCCTATAACTCAGACCCTCTAGTCCTGGCCACATCCTCGTACATCTTCTCTGAACCCTTTCAAGCTTGACAATGGCGGCAGCACGATGGCTCAGCGGTAGAGTTGCTGCCTTCTATCATCAGACTTATTGAATGGTGAGAGGGTTCAAAGGGTCAACCCACCAGCCCTTTTCCCACTAGATCCTTTAGTACCCACCACTGTCTGAAATTCCTCCGTTCATTTTCTGTTTCCATGCTTATCTCTAAAAACTAAAAGACAGCAAGAAGAAAGTCAGGTTTGAAGGGAGTTAAACTAAAGATACTAGACGACAAAGTAAAGGAACTGTGTCTACATGTCACTGTGTTAACAACAAGATAATGGCACTGAAAGAATGATCTAATTGCCAATACTGGGGATCAATGCTCAAGGATTAGTTCATTTAGTTTAGTGTAGTTTAGAGATACAGCGTGGACACAGGCCCTTCGGCCCACCGAGTCTGCGCCGAGCCGCGATTCCCGCACATGAACACTGTCCTACACACCAGGGATAATATATCATTTTCTCTGAAGCCAATTAACCTGTATGTCTCTGGAGTGTGGGAGGAAACTGAAGTTCTCAGTGAAAACCCACACGGGTCATTTGGAGAACGTACAGACAGCACCCGTAGTCAGGATCGCGCCCGGGTCGCTGGCGCTGTAAGGCAGCAACTAGAGCCACCGTGCAGTCCCAAAGGATATTTGACATTTCGGAAGGACTGGCAAACAGGAACAGATGAAGGAGATCAAGTGGCAAATGATCCTGGCTTACATGATACAGTGACTTATCGAACTTCACTTCTGAAATTCAGTCGCATTGAAACTGATAACACTAAGTTTCAGAAGTTCAAAGCTCACTAGTGTTGAGAAAATTAGTTCACATTCCCATGGGAATCTGCGGCTGAAGAAGCGACAGGCTTCCGACGACGACCATTTGGTTTCTCTCGAGTATTATTCAAGGGAGCCCACATTGCAACATTTGCTGCAATCAGTCGGACAGGATGCAGTGACTTCAAAAGGAACCTGCAACAACCTTCTCACTTCCCTGTTTCGGAGTCAGAACAAACTGAAATGTATTGCAAAAGAGACGAAGCAGCATTTTAAAATTATTTCAAGTCCAATATCTAGGAGGAAAATGCAAAAGAAACATCACGAACAAGACGGCGGAAATGTGAGGGTCTATTCATCAGAAAGGATGAACAGGCAGGCTCTCTATTAGAATGTAGAATATAGAACAGTACAGCTTTCTCTTGAGAAAAATAAGTTGAGGGGTGTCTCAATAAAGAAGGTCGACACAAAGTGCTGGAATAACACAGCGGGTCAGGCAGCGTCTCTGGAGAGAAAGGATGGGTGATGTTTCAGGTCGGGACCCTTCTTCAGACTGAAAGTAGAGGGGAGGGAAGTGGAGGTAAGAAGCTATTAAATGGCTTTAAAACTAAGAATGGCTTTTATAAAGCAGATATAGATAAATAATTTCCATTTGAGGGAAGGAACTTAACTGGAGGTCATTCAATAGGTGATGGAACAGTTCAGTACAGGAACAGGCCCTTCGGCCCACAATGTCTGTGCCGAACAAGATGCCAAGACCAACTCTTATCTGCCAGCACATAATCCATATCCCAACATTCCCTGCATATCCATGGGCCTATCCAAAAGCCTCTTAAACACCACTATTGTATCTGCCTCCACCACCACCCCCGGCAGCACGTTCCAGGTACTCACCACCCTCTGTGTAAAAAAGAAACTTGCCCACACATTCACTTTAAACTTTACCCCTCTCACCTTAAAGCTGTGCCCGCTGGTATTTGATATTTCCAAGTTGGGGAAAAGGTTCTGACTGTCTACCCTATCTATGCCTCTCAAGTCTCCCCTCAACCTCCGGCATTCCAGAGAAAACGAACTAAGTCTGTCCAACTTCTCCCTGTTGTTGATATAATCCAGGCATCATTCTGGGAAACTTCCTCTGCACTCTCTCCAAAGTCTCAACAAACTCCCTTTAATGGGCAATCAAATCTGCACACAATACTCCAAAAGACAGACAGACTGTTGGCGAGGCAGCGGGTTTATAGGATGTAATTCTGAAGAAGGGTCCCAACCCGAAGCGTCACCTGCTCATGTTCTCCAGCAATGCTGCCTGACCAACTGAGATTCTCCAGCATTTTGTGTCTATATTGGGTTTGTAGGTTTACTGGGCTCTGTAAATTGCCCCTAGTGTGTAGGGAGTGGATGAGAAAGTGGGATAAGATAGAACTAGTGTGCACGGGTGGTTGAAGGTTGGCATAGACGCAGTGGGCCGAAGGGCCTCTTTCCATGCTGTATATCTAAAATTAAAACTAAAACTGGGAAATAATATATCACCTTGCTTAGTGACCCATGTTTAACTCTGCTTCTCCACATGTTATTGCACAAGATGTTGTCAAGCTGGAAAGGGTGCGAGGATGTAGCCAGGACTTACGGGCCTGAGCTATAGGGTGAGGTTAAGCAGGCTGGGATTTTATTCCTTGGAGCAGAGGAGGATGTGGGCTATCTTATAGAGGTGTACAAATCACGGGAGGAATAGATCGGGGGGTCTTTTACCCAGAGTGGGGTAATCGAGAAACTGAGGACATAGGTTTGTGAGAGGGGAAAAGATTTAATAAGAATCTGACGATAACGTCTTTTAGAATAGAATAGTTTCTTTATTGTCATTGTAACATGAACCATGTACACAAAGGGTGGTGGGTGTATGGAACAAGCTGCCAGGGGAGATAGTTGGGGCAGGTACTATCGTAGCGTTTAAGAAACATTTAGACAGGTTCATGGATAGGACAGGTTTAGAGGGATATGGGCCAGACGTGAGACTAGTATAGCTGGGACATGTTGGTCAGTGTGGACAAGTTGGGCTGAAGCACCTGGCTCCACGCTACTATGACTAAAACAGGAGCAGACTCAGTTGGGATATTGTCCAAGATGTCCACGTTCAAGTCAGTAAACAAGTGTGCACGTCCGTGACTAAAACTGGAATTCAGGTGAATCCTCGAGTGACGTCCTCTGTCCTGTTTGTTTCTCACCAGAATCGTCTCGTCCATCCAAGCCACGTTGGCAGTAATCACCGGCGTGATCATCACATCCACTTGCAACCATGTGATGAAGGACAGGTGAGAACGGTCCAGTTACAGTGTGACTTCTCACATCGGGGAGCTGCTCACCCTGGCTCAATAAGGACGGGCTGTTACATGGAATGATCAGTGATGAACCAGGCCAATCTGCCTAACCATGGTCATCCCTCGTTATAACAGACCATATGGGGGAAGAAATGCCGATTGTTCGCTATAAAATCATGTATAAAATCATGAGAGGAATGGATCGGGTAGATGCACTCTTGCCCAGAGTAGGGGAATCGAGGACCAGAGGACATAGGTTCAAGGTGAAGGGGAAAAGATTTAATAGGAATCCGAGGGGTAACTTTTTCACACAAAGGGTGGTGGGTGTATGGAACAAGCTGCCAGAGGAGGCAGTTGAGGCTGGGACTATCCCATCGTTTAAAAAACAATTAGACAGGTACATGGATAGGACAGGTTTGGAGGGATATGGACCAAACGCAGGCAGGTGGGACTAGTGTAGCTGGGACATGTTGGCAGGTGTGGGCAGGTTTTGTCCCCCATTGATATGACTGCCGGGCTCTGGTCAGAATCGTGGACCCCCGTCACTAGGAGCCCAGTGGGACCTCGCCCATCACACGGATCACAGTGGCCCAAGATGGCCGCCCGGCACCACCTCGTTCAGCTCAGTTCAGTTTATTGTCACGTGTGCCGAGGTACAGTGAAAAGCTTTTGTTGCGTGCTAACCTGTCAGCGGAAAGACCAGACATGATTACAATCGAGCCATTTAGACAATAGGTGCAGGAGTAGGCCATTCGGCCCTTCGAGCCAGCACCGCAATTCATTGTGATCATGGCTGATCATCCACATTCAGTACCCCAATAAACAATAGACAATAAGTGCAGGAGTAGGCCATTCGGCCCTTCGACATATTTTACAGTGTACAGGTGCATGATAAGGGAATAATATTTATTGTAAGGTAAAGGTAGTCCGAGAGTCACCACCGAGTAGATGGTAGTTCAGGACAGCTCTCTGGTTGTGGTAGGATGGTTCAGTTGACTGATAACAGCCGGGAAGAATCTGTCCCTGAATCTGGAGGTGTGCGTATTCACACTTCTGTACCATTTGTCCACCGGGGCTGGGGAAATGCCACAAGCTTTGCCCCTGGTGCTGATTCCAGCATTCAGAGATCAAGAGCAAACCGGGAGGCGTGGGATGTTGGGGTGGCGATGTCCTACTCAGTGAGATCCCCTCCACCAACTGCCCAACCGAAGTTCAGGGTGAAGTGACATCGACCTTAACTCCGTTTGTCCATCCCTGTTATTAAGAGTGAAGGGCAAGGCAGGCAAACGTAAGGAAGCTTGGCTGACGAGGGATATAGAGGCACAGGCTAAGAATAAAAAGGAAGCATGGGACAGGTGTAGGCAGCTGGGATCAAGTGTATCCCTGGAAGAGTTTTGGGAACTAAGAAGCAAAGTAAAAAAGGAAATCAGTAGGGCAAAAAGGGGCCAGGAGATAGCTCTGGCAGCATTGAGGACAATCTCAAGAGATTTTATAAATACATACGGGGGGGGGAAAGGATAACTAGAGAAAGAGTGGAATCAAAGCGGTCACCTCTGTGTGGAGCCACAGGAGATGGGCAAGGTCCTCGATGAGTATTTTATCTTCTGTATTCACCGAGGAGAAAGACAGGACGGAGGAACTCGGGGCAGTCTATGGAAGTGTCATGAGAGCAGTCAGTGTTACCGTCGAAGAAATACTGAAGGTACTGTCGTGTATGAAGGTAGACAAATCTCCAGGGCCAGATCATATATATCCGAGGACATTGTGGAAAACTAGAGAGGAAATTGCGGGAGCCCTGGTTGAAATTTACGAGTCGTCTTTAAATACAGGAGAGGTGCCGGAAGACTGGAGGATGGCAAATGTTGTGCCTCTTTGCAAGAAGGGCTGCAGGGAAAATGCTGGGACCTATAGGCCAGTGAGCTTAACATCTGTAGTTGGAAAGTTACTCAAGAGTATTCTTCGGGATAGGTTATACAGGCGTTTGGATGGGCAAGGGCAGATTAGGGATAGTCAACATGGGTTTGTATGTGGGAGGTCGTTTCTCACAAATCTGATTGAGTTTTTTGAAGACGTGACCAAAAGGTAGATGAGGGCAGAGCTGTAGATGTTGTGTACATGGATTTCAGTAAAGTATTCGATAAGGTGCCGCATGGTAGGCTGCTCTGGGAAGTTAGATCCAAGGAGAGATAGCTGAATGGATAGAAAATTGGCTTCATGGAAGGAAGCAGAGGGTGATAGTGGAAGGTTGCTTCTCAGACTGGAGGCCTGTGACTAGTGGTGTGCCTCAGAGTTTGGTGCTGGGCCCATTACTGTTTGTTATCTATATCAATGATTTGGATGAGAACATACAGGGCAAGTTTGCAGATTATACAAAGACAGTGACTGAACAAGATGCATATAGCACTAACAAAGGCACAAAGTGCCGGTGTAATTAAACATTTATGTTTAAGAAGGAACTGCAGATGCTGGAAAATCAAAGGTAGACAAAAATGCAGGAGAAACTGAGCAGGTGAAGCAGCATCTGCTTGTATTTCTTGTATATTAATTGGCTTCAGCATAGACTGTAAATTGTCCCTCGTGTGTGTGTGCGTGTGTAGGATAGTGCCTGTATATGGGGATCGCTGGTCGGCACGGTCTCAGTGGGCCGAAGGGCCTGTTTCCATGCTGTTTCTCCAAACTAAACTAATTGCACAACAAACTAATGTATACAATACTTCAAGACTATTGTATTATTGAAGATTAATCGTGTGTTCTTTGTTCCCAGCCATTGGATTTCCAAGGACTATATACTGTTTGGAAGTCCTTACATGGTGTATGATATATATGCCATGTATCTGTGTCACTGGTACAAGTACAATGGAAAGTCCAATTCATCCTTCCGTTTTGTGACAAGCTTCTTGAAGAAGAACCCTTTGATTATCCTACACCATCTTGCCCTGTGCCTTGTCTGCTTCCCCATTGTATTGGTAAGTTTTAACCTTCGTTGATTGTGTTAGTTAGTTACTTTGTTTAGTTTATTGTCACGTGTACCGAGGTACAGTGAAAGCGTTTTTGCTACGTGCTAACCAGTCAGCAGTAAGTCAGATTACAATCGAGCCGTCCACAGTGTACAGATACAGGATAAAGGGTGTAACGTTTAACTAGATAACGTCCTGTAAAATCCAATTAAACATTCATTCATTCATTCATTCAGATAGTCCGAGGGTCTCCAATGAGGTAGATGGGAGGTCAGGATCGCTCTCGGGTTGGTGATAGGATGGTTCAGTTGCCTGATCACAGCCGGGATAACAGCAGTTGAACAGAGGGATCTAGGAATAACTGTGCATAGGTCCCTGAAGGTGGAATCTCATGTAGATAGGGTGGTAAAGAAAGCTTTTGGTGTGCTGGCCTTTATAAATCAGAGCATTGAGCATAGAAGTTGGGATGTAATGTTAAAATTGTACAAGGCATTGGTGAGGTCAATTCTGGAGTATGGTGTACAATTTTGGTCGCCAAATTATAGGAAAGATGTCAACAAAATAGAGAGAGTACAGAGGAGATTTACTAGAATGTTGCCTGGGTTTCAGCACCTAAGTTACAGAGAAAGGTTGAACAAGTTAGGTCTTTATTCTTTGGAGTGCAGAAGGTTAAGGGGGGACTTGATAGAGGTCTTTAAAATTATGAGAGGGATAGACAGAGTTGACGTGGATAAGCTTTTTCCATTGAGAGTAGGGAAGATTCAAACAAGAGGACATGACATGAGAATTAAGGGACAAAAGTTTAGGGGTAACATGAGGGGGAACCTCTTTACTCAGAGAGTGGTAGCTGTGTGGAATGAGCTTCCAGTGGAAGTGGTGGAGGCAGGTTCGATTTTATCATTTAAAAATAAATTGGATAGTTATATGGACGGGAAAGGAATGGAGGGTTATGGTCTGAGTGCAGGTAGATGGGACTAGGTAAGAGTAAGTGTTCGGCACAGTCTAGAAGGGCCGAGATGGCCTGTTTTCCGTGCTGTCATTGTTATATGGTTATATGGGAAGAAACTGTCCCTGAATCTGGAGGTGTGCGTTTTCACACTTCTGTACCTTTTGCCTGATGGGAGAGGGGAGAAGAGGGAGTGGCCAGGGTGAGACTGGTCCTTGATTATGCTGCTGTTTTTCAGCGTTCGGTAGAGAGTGGCTCTCAAATCCAATGTCCCTAATGCATGTATTTGCCTCACCTATCTGTCCAGTGTTAAATTATATCTCGTACAGTGTCATTTCATAGTTCATGAGAAGCAGCTTTTAAGTTTCCATCTGTGACACTTGGTACATGGATTGGAAAGGGATATGGGCCAAACGTGGGCAAATGGGACTAGCTTACATAGATGAGGCATCTTGGTAGCATGGACAAGTTGGGCCGAAGGGCCTGTCTCCGTGCTGTATGACTCTGACTACCTTTGCTTGTTGAGGATATAGACAGGATATAGTCTTTTACCCAGAGTAAGGGAATCAAGAACCAGAGGACATGGGTTTAAGGTGAGAGGGGAAACATTTAATGGGGGAACCTTTTCCTCAGACGGTGGTGGGTGAATGGAACGAGCTGCCAGAGGAGGCGGTTGAGACAGGGACAGGGACTATAACATCATTTAGTTTACTTTATTTATAGTTTAGAGATACAGCGCGGAAACAGGCCCTTCGGCCCACCGGTTCCGCGCCGACCAGCACATTATCACTATCCTACAGCCACTAGGGACAATTTTTACATTTACCAAGCCAATTAACCTACAAATCTGTACGTCTTTGGAGTGCGGGGGGAAACCAAAGATCTCGGAGAAAACTCGCGCCGATCACGGGGAGAGCGTACAAACTCCGTACAGACAGCACCCGTAGTCGGGATCGAACCTGGGTCTCCGACGCAGCATTCGCTGTAAGGCAGCAACTCTACCGCTGCACCACCGTGACATCCCAGAGTAATTTAAATGACATTTAGACAGGTACATGGATAGGAGAGGGAAAAGGGCAAAAAACGCGGGGCAGATATATTTCCCTCCTTTAGGGCTGCCTCTTGATGTCAGGGAGTTTACGTTGTTGGCACGATACAATGATCGATTAACCCATGTCCACCCACAATGTGTCAAAACCCGTCTCAAGAAATTTTCCGTGTAGAAAGGAAACCTCCCCTTTTCTGTTTCCATTTACTTGAGGAATTAAAGAGACACCCCTCCCCAAGCTATTTAATACGTAGAATTTAACTTAATTCAACAAATATTCTAAATTGTCAAATGTACAAAAGGGAGCATGCAAGAATAACAAGCAGAGCACGATTGCCGTTACTTTTAAGGGTGGCTGAGCAATAATGTGGAGCCAGGTTAATCCTTTAGAAAGATTGGGTAGCACAGTGGCGCAGCGGTAGAGCTACTGCCTTATGGGGCTGTCCCACTGTACGAGCTAATTCAAGAGTTCTCCCGAGTTTCCCCTGATTCGAACTCGGAGAATTACGGTAATAGCCGCTCGTAGGTACTCGGGGCTCTCGTGGACATTTTTCAACGTGGTGAAAAATCTTCACGAGTCTTCATGAGCTTACATGAGTTTCCCGAGTACCTGCCATTAGCGTTATGAACCGCGAAGAGACGTCCCGAGCTCTGACGTACCCGCTACGTACATTCTACGTGCTGACCACGACTTTGTTTTTTTTGTTAAACTCGGGAGAGCTCTTGAATTAGCTCATACAGTGGGACAACCCCTTAACAACGCCGGAGATCCGGGTTTGACCCTAACTACGGGTGCTTGTCCGTACGGAGTTTGTACGTTCTCCCCGTGACCTGCATGAGTTTCTCCGAGATCTTCGGTTTCCTCCCACGTTCCAAAGACGTGCAGGTTTGTAGGTTAATTGGCTTGGTGTAAATTTAAAATTGTCCCTAGTGTGTGTAGGGTGGTGTTAATGTGCGGGGATCGCTGGTCGGTGCAGAGTCGGTGGGCTGAAGGGCCTGTTTCCGTGCTGTATCTCTAAACAAAACTAATCTAAACCAAATCTCAGGTAAGTGGGTTCTGGAATATCTCTTCTTCACAAACATGTTTTCGAATGCAAGATAATTTTGTGGAGCGTAAATAGATGTTGGGTTTAACAAAGGGAAAATGGCTGAAGGATAATGGAATTGGAATATATTGGTAACACTATACAAAGCTGCCCTTTCTCCTTGCTTCATATCTCATCTCATCACAGCTGGTAGAGCCGTTACCTCACAGCAACAGAGACCCGGGTTCGATCCTGACCTCGGCTGCCGTCGGTGCGGAGCTTGCACGTTTTCCCTGTGGCTGCTTGGGTTTCCTCCGGGCGCTCCGGTTTCCTCCCATATCCCAAAGTAGATGAATTGGCCCGCTGTAAATTGCCCCTAGTGTGAAGAGAGTGGATGTGGAAGTGGGTTAACACAGAACTAATGCGAGCAGGTGGCCGATGGTCGGTGTGGACTCAGTGGGCCGAAGGGCCTGTTTCCATGCTGTATCTTTCAATCAATCACCCTTCACCCTACCCCAACAACTGAATAGCCAATCAATAAACATGCTCCAGCTCCCACCTCCCCCACCCCCTGTAAAGTGCCAACTTGATGCAGCTTTATAGGACTTTGGTTAGGACGTATGTGGAGTATTGCGTACAGTTCTGGTCATCCCATTACAGGAAGGATGTGGAGGCTTTATAAAGAGTGAAGAGGAGGTTTGCCAGAATGATGCGTGGATCAGTTGCTTTTAGCCACAGGGAGAGGTTGGACAGACTTGGATTGTTTCCTCTGGAACGCCGGAGTTTGCAGGGAGATCTGACAGAAATATATCAAGTTATAAGAGGCATAGATAGGGTAGACAGTCAGAACCTTTTTTCCCAGGGCGGAAGAAAATATCAAATTCTAGAAGGCAGAGCTTTGTAGTGAGAGGGACAAAGTTTAAATAAGTTGTGTGGGGCAATTTTCTTTAACACACAGAGTTAAGAGTGTCTGGGGTGATGGAGGCTGATACGTTAGTGGCATTTAAAAGACTTGGATAGGCAGATGTATATACAGGGAATAAAGGGATGTGGGTTTTGTGCAGGTACAGAAGCGATGGCCATGGCATCATGTGTAGGAAGGAACTGCAGATGCTGGTTTATGTATCTACCAAAGATAGACACAAAATGCTGGAGTAATTCAGCGAGTCAGGCAGCATCTCTGGAGTAAAGGAATAGGTGACGTTTCAGTTCAAGACCCTTCTTCAGACTGCGAGTCGGGGGAGAGGGAAACTAGAGGTTTGAAAGGGTTCAGAACAAATCACTGATGACAATGGAAAGGTGGAGCCCACAATGGTCCATTGTTGGCTGTGGAAGAGGTGATAATTGAAGGGATGCGAACAGTGAAACTAGCAGGATGACCAGAGTGGGGGAGGAGGGAGAGGCACAGACATAGTGGGCTGAAGGGCCAGTTCCTGTGCGGCACCGTTGTGTGTTCTATGTATGGATGGGGTTCCAGTGATCAACAGGACCTTGGCAAGGCGCTGACACGACATGGAGAGAAAATTAGTTACTTCAATTCTCAAAGTGGAAATAATCCGCAAAGACATGTCCAACATGTACTGAGAAAAATAGATTTTTTTAAAGAACTATGTAAAACCCAAACATAAAAGGCTGTATAAAAAGTGAAATGTTCAAACTGAACTACACAAGATTGTCTATTGTGTAAGCAAAGCCGAGGCAGTTTTGGAATGCTAGTGTTGAGGCGTTAGTTACAGATGGTGGGTATGGAAGCGTGTAATTTCGGGAAGGTTTATCAAATCTGTACACAGGAACGGTGACATTGGGAGTTATAGAACACATGTTCCTGAGAAGAATAGTTTGTTCATCCTTCACTTTCCCTCCCACTTTCTGGGCAAAATATATTATAATTCCCACACTAGCTCTCATTGGCATTAAGAGATTGATGCCAAATCACATTGCCCAATAAAGTTCCTTGATCCTATTGACTTCCTGGACACTTTGGTTTAGTTTTTAGTTTTATAGAACAGCCCTTTGGCCCACCGAGTCCACGCCGACCAGTAATCCCCACTCATTAACGCCATCCTAGGTAGACAAAAGTGCTGGAGAAACTCAGCGGGTGCAGCAGCATCTATGGAGCGAAGGAGATAGGCAAAGTTTCGGGCACAAACCCTTCTTCAGACTGAAGGGTTTCGGCCCAAAACGTTGCCTGTTTCCTTCGCTCCATAGATGCTGCTGCACCCGCTGAGTTTCTCCAGCACTTTTGCCTACCTTCGATTTTCCAGCATCTGCAGTTCCTTCTTAAACACTATCCTACACACACTAGAGACAATTTGGCGCAGCAGTAGAGTTGCTGCCTTATGCCCGACAGAGACCCAGGTTCGATCCCGACTACGGGTGCTGCCTGTATGGTGTTTGTACGTTCTCCCTGTGACCTGCGTGGGTTTTCTCCGGGTGCTTCGGTTTCCTACCACATTCCAAAGACATACAGGTTTGTAGGTCAATTTGGCTTCGATAAAAATTGTAAAATGTGTGTAGGATGGTGCTAGTGTGCGGGGTGATCGATGGTCGACGCGGCCTCTGCTGGGCCGAAGGGCCTGTTTCCACGCTGGGTGTACAAACTAAACTGAACTTAAATCAATGTTCTCTGAACATGCTCGTGAACAAGGGGGGCAAGCTGATGGGGCATGTTTTAACGTATCCCTGGAACGCAAGTATTGCGCCAGCGACAGTGTGCCAGAACTGATAGCGGAGTTTGCATGCCTCACCCCTGGACTAGCGTTTGAACCTGCAGCGGCTCAGACCCGTGGGATGGGAACGCAGCCAAGCTGACAAATAACAAGGGACTCTCTCATCCAAAAAGCAATATTATTATCTTCATGCGAGCCAAAATTCTTAGGTTATTACCAAGTGTTTACAGTACTTGGGCGGCTGGAAAATTAAAAATTGTTGCATGCATTTTGTGGGATTTTGTGGAAATTGATAAATAAGAGAACGCACATTTTCATCCTTTCAAACTGGAGATGGACCCTTCATAGTAAAAACCATGGCATATTCATTAGTATTAACCCAAGGTATGAGACTTGCATGCATTCAACAAAACCTGGTCCCTATTTGGTCTGGACACATATTTATATTTAAGAAAAACAAAGTGCTGGAGGAACTCAGCGGGTCAGGCAGCCTGTGGAAGGAATGGACAGGCGACTTTTCACGTTGAGACTCTCCTTTTGACATGTAGTTTACAGTCACAGATAGAGTGATACAGTGTGGAAACAGGCCCTTCGGCCCAACTTGCCCACACCGGCCAACATGTCCCAGCTACACTAGTCCCACCTGCCTGCGCTTGGTCCATATCCCTCCAAACTTGTCCTATCCATGTACCTCTCTAACTCTTTCTTAAACGTTGAACTATCTCCTCCGGCAGCTTGTTCCATACACCCACCACCCTTTGTGTGAAAAGGTTACCCCTCAAATTCCTATTAAATCTTTTCCCCCTCACCTTGAACCTATGACCTATGGTCCTCGATTCCCCTACTCTGGGCAAGAGATTCTGTGCATCTACTCAATCTATTCCTCTCATGATTTTATACACCTCTATAAGATCACCCCTCATCCTCCTATGCACCAAGGAATAGAGACCCAGCCTACTCAATCTCTCCCTATAGCTCACACCTTCTAGTCCTGGCAACATCCTCGTAAATCTTTGAATCCTTTTAAGATTGACAATATTTTCCCTATAACATGGTGCCCAGAACGGAACCCAATATTCTAAATGTGGTCTCATCAACATCTTATACAACTGCAACATGACCTCCCAACTTCTGTACTCAATGCTCTGACTGATGAAGGCCAATGTGCCAGAAGCCTTTTTGACCACCTTATCTACCTGCAACTTGACCTCCAAGGAACCATGCAGCTGCACTCCTAGATCCCTCTGCTCTACAACACTACCCAGAGGACTACCATTCAATGTGTAGGTCCTGCCCTTATTAGACTTCCCAAAATGCAACACCTCACAGTTCTCTGTATTAAATTCCTCAGCCCACCTGGCCAATCGATCCAGATCCTGCTGTAATCTTTCACAACCATCTTCACTATCTGCAAAACCACCCACTTTTTTTTATCATTTCCAAACTTGCTGATCTTGCCCTGTATGTTCTCATCCAAATCATTAATATAGATGACAAACAGTAACGGGCCCAGCACCGAACCCTGAGGCACACCACTAGTCACAGGCCTCCAGTCCGAGAAGCATCCTTCCACCATCACCCTCTGCTTTCTCCCATGAAGCTTTTTTCCTACAGTATCCATTCAGCTATCTCTCCTTGGATCCCATGCGATCTAACCTTCCAGAGCAGCCTACCATGTGGAACCTTGTCCAACGCCTTACTGAAATCTATGGGTAATTATAGTTTCGTTTCGTTTAGAGATACAGCACAGAAACAGGCTCTTTGGCCCACCAAATCCATGCCGATCAGCGATCTCCGCACATTAACACCATCCTACACTCACTAGGGACAATTTATGTTTATACCAAGCCAATTCACTTACAAAAATGTACGTCTTTGGAGTGTGGGAGGAAACCGAAGATCTTGGAGAAAACCCGTGCAGGGCACTGGGAGAACGTACAAACTCTGTAGAGACAGCACCCGTAGTCGGATCGAACCCGGGTTTCAGGTATTGTGAGGCAGCGAGTCTAGCGCTGCGCCACCGTGCCGCCCTTACGGGAGAGAAAGCTGGAAAAGAGGGGTGAGGAGAGGACAAAGCTGGGCAAGTGATAGGTGGATACAGGTGATGAGAGGGGGTGGTCTCTTGTGTCTGTTCTGGCATTAAGTAGCTACTCTGCCAAATTGTAAACCATAGCCCCATTCAGAAATGTATTATTTAATCATTCACATCCATCTTGTACATCACTGTCTCAGACGTAAACGTGGACATGGCGGTGAGTGGGTTTGTAGATGACGCTGAGATTGCTGGAGTCGCAGACTGTGAGGAAGGCTGCCAAAGTATACAGAGGGATAGAGATCAGCTACAGAAATACGGGGAAATGGCAGATGGAATTTAATCCGAGCATGTGTAGTTGTTGCTCTTCGGATGGTCGAATGCAAGGGGGAATTAATGGCAATGCCCTCAGCAACACAGATGTACAGAGGGGTGTTGGGGATCAAGTCCATTATCTCTGAAAGTGGCAACACAAGTAGATAGGTGGCAAAGAAAGGCATTGGAGCAGGCCCATCAATTCCGCCATTCAATCATGGCTGATCTATCTTTCCCTCTCAACCGCATTCTCCTGCCTCCTCCCCATCATCCCCTGACACCCGTACTAATCACGAATCTATCAATCTCTGCTTACCCAATAATACGCAGTAAAAATGCCAGTTAAAAGTATTGAGCGGGATATCGATCAGCCATAGAAATGGGCTGTGAAATGTTCCTGTGCAGTACTGTTCTATGTGGAGGGAGGAACTGCAGATGCTGGTTTAAACTGAAGATAGATGCAATATGCTGGAGTAACTCAGCAGGTCAGGCAGCATCTCTGGAGAGAAGGAATGGGTGATGTTTCGGGTCGAGACCCTTCTTCAGACCTATTGTACTGTTCCATGTTACACTTCACAGCAAATTGCAGAGAGCCAGGTGGACTCCTGGAGTGGGAGAGGCCTCGTAGTGTCATAAAGCGGCTCTGGACTCTAGAGTAAAGACATTGTCTTATGTCCCGAAACGGAACAATGAAATCCTTATTTGTAGCAGCACAATATATATGTAACCACAGTACTCTGTGAACACCATAGTAAACAGCAAAAACTGTAGGTAGTTGTGTGTGTGTATATACATGTATACATATACACAAAGGTACACAAAAAAGCTGGAGAAACTCAGCGGGTGCAGCAGCATCTATGGAGCGAAGAAAATAGGCAACGTTTCGGGCCGAAACCCTTCTTCGGACTTTCGGCCCGAAACGTTGCCTATTTCCTTCGCTCCATAAATGCTGCTGCACCCGCTGAGTTTCTCCAGCTTTTTTGTGTACCTTCGATTTTCCAGCATCTGCATTTCCTTCTTAAACACATATATATGTATTTATATGTGGGATGCATCCCACTTTTGCATCCTACAAGCTAGGGGCAATTACTTTTCCCACAGAGGCCAAGTTACAAGTCACTACAAAGCCACACGTCTATGAGATGTGGGAGGAAACTGCAGCACCCGGAGGAAACCCACGCTGTCACAGGGAGAAGGTACAAACTCCACATACAGACAGCACCCGAGGTCAGGATCGAACCCGGGTATCTGGCGCTGTCAGGCTGCAACTCTATTGTTGCGCCACTGTGCTGTCCCACACAAACACTCCTTATACAAACAGTAAGACAGAGCAAGTTAGCGCAAGTTGGAGAATTCAAGATTTGGTGTTGAGTCCTGCAAGCTGTAGCTTGAGTGCGGTGTGGGCCTTTCAGTCTATGCTGGGTGGTGTTGTAACATCACTCGAGGCCACAGGCAGAGATCAGAGAGGGAGAGGGATCATGAATCAAAATAGAGACATCTGCAAATGCTGCAAGAGGGCAGCACGGTGGCGCAGTGGTAAAGTTGTTGCCTCACGGCGCCAGAGATCTGGCTACGGGTATACGGAGTTTGTACGTTCTCCCCGTGACCGCGTGGGTTTTCCCCGGGTGCTCCGGTTTCCTCCCACACTCTAAAGACGTACAGGTTTAGAGGCAAGTTGGCTTCAGTAAACATTGTAATGGGCCTGTCCCACTTAGGGGATTTTTCAGCAGAGTGCCAGTGACTGTCAGAGGCACACACGCACGCACACGCAAGCGGGGGGAGCGCTGTCTGAAATTCACACGGTGCAAAGCCAAGGTGATACAGACACACACTGCGATGAACAGGAAGGTTGGCGCTGTAATTAAGACGGCTAGCACAGTGTATGGTGGAGGGGAGAAGAGAAGGGGAGAGAAGGAGTGGAGACACTTTTAAGAAGCCAGATAACGTTTAATAAGCCAGAGATACGCAGCTGTGAAGTTCGGCGGACATTTAACATTACCGGTCGTTTATCCTCCGTTCTGAAAACCCCTGCTTATGTTTTTTTCCCCCAATGAGCCAATGAAAATGACCGGTCAGTAAAGGCAATTAACTAAAACTACCTACGACTACCTCGCTTACCCATAACTACATGGCGACCCCACTACAACTACACCTACGACTACAGGATTATTGATTTTCTCCATTGCCACGAAATCTTTGGTCGGAGAAAATGTTCAATATGTTGAAAAATTTGCGGCGACCATTCTGAGGCCGCGACTAGTTCCCAGAATGCGGGAACTCCTCGCGACCCGTGAAGGAGACTCACCAGAGACCCCCAGCGAACATGTGGCGACCATGTGGCGAGCGCAGTCTCCTGCACTCGCCTAAAATGTCACCTAAGTGGGACAGGTCCATAAGTTGTCCCTAGTGTGTAGGATAGTGCTAGTGTATGGGGTGATCGCTGGTCAGTGCAGACTCTATGGGGTGAAGGGCCTGTTTCCGAGCTGTATCTCTAAAGTCTGAACGCAAGGTGCTGGTGTAAACCAGCGGGTCAGGCAGCGTCCGTGGAAGGGTAAAACGTAGACAGAAGGAACTGCAGGTGCTGATTTACTTAAAAAAAAGGCACAAAGTGCTGGAGTCAGGAAGCACCTCTGGAGGAATATGGATAAGCAGGTCAGGTCCCTTCAGACTGATTGTGGTTGGGGGCGGGGGGAGGGAGAAAGCTGGAAGAGAGGTGGAGGTGGGACAGAACCTGGCAAGTGATAGGTGGATGCAGGTGAGGGGGGATTAATTGTTAGATGGGAGGTCAAAGCCAGAGATGAAAATAAGAGAAAGGGCTGTAAGTTAAGGCATGAAATGTGAAGCCAGAGGAAAGGGGGAGGAATGGAATAGTCAGTGTAGTCGGAGGAATGGGTGCAACCCAACAGTATGAACAGTGGCGCAGCGGTAGAGTTGCTGCCTCACAGCGCCAGGGACAGGGGTTCCATCCTGACCATGGGTGCTGTCTGTACAGAGTTTGTAACTTCTCCCCGTGACCTGCGTGGGTTTTCTCCTGGTGTTCCGGATTCCTCCCACACTCCAGACATACAAATTTGTAGGTTGATTGGCTACTGTAAGTTGTAAATTGTCCCTGGTGTGTGTAGGATAGGAGTGATCGGCTCGCACTTGGTGGGCAGAAGGGCCTGTTTCCGCACTGTTTCTCTAAAGTCTAAAACTCTGGCAGGACAAATAAACAAATGGAATGACAATAATAATGCTACTTCCTCCAAAGTTGGGCGGCTTTGTAGGTTAATTAGCCTCCGTTTTAAAAAGCCTTGCCACTAGTGTGTAGGGAGTAGATGAGAAAGTGAGATAATGTGGAACTAGCTCGGTGAGCCGAAGAATCTGTTTGCATGCTGCATCTCTGAACTAAACATCAAATTTGAATTAAACTATACAAATCTATTCATAAGATCATACTGATTAAGGTGGACTGATTGAGAGTTTGGGTGGGTCTGTGCACAATTCCAAATGCATTATGTTGGCTGAGGTTGTTGAGGAAATGAGAGTTAAAAAACAATGCTCCCACTGTTTTGGCTTCGTTTCAAACCAAGGACCAGCCAATTCCATTAAAGTTTAACCCCCTGTTTTGTTTGCCAAAATACAGGCAAATCAGCGTACAATGTTTGACGCGGGAGATTGGGCAAAGGGATATCATGTTCATACGTTATAGGAGCAGAATAAGGCCATTCAGCCCTTCATGTCTACTCTGCCGTTCAATCCTGGCTGATCTATCATTCCCTCACAACCCCATTCCCCTGCCTGCTCCCTGTAACCCCTGACACCCGTACTAATCAAGTATCTAGTGTCAAGTAGCTGACAATGTCCAGCAAGTGAGAGGCTTTTAAAAGTGAGAGAGGGAGAGGTTAGGTAGACAAAAATGCTGGAGAAACTCAGCGGGTGAGGCAGCATCAATGGAGCGAAGGAAATAGGTGACGTTTCGGGTCGAGACGCTTCTTCAGACTGACGTGGGGGGGTGGGGGGGCGGGAAGAAGAAAGGAAGAGGTGGAGACAGTGGGGCCGTGGGAGAGCTGGGAAGGGGAGGAGAAAGCAGGGACTACCTGAAATGGGAGGTCAATGTTCATACCGCTGGGGTGTAAACTACCCAAGCAAAATATGAGGTGCTGCTCCTCCAATGTGCGGTGGGACTTACTCTGGCAATTGTGGAGGCCCAGGACAGGACTCAGAATGGGAGGGGGAGTTGAAGTGCTGAGCCACCGGGAGATCAGGTTGGTTAACGCAAACTGAGCGGAGGTGTTGGGCGAAGCGATCGCCAAGCCTGCGCTTGGTCTCACCGATGTAGAGCAGCTGACACCTAGAGCAGCGGTTGCAATAGATGAGGTTGGAGGAGGTGCAGGTGAACCTCTGCCGCACCTGGAAAGATGGCTTGGGTCCTTGAATGGAGTCGAGGGGGGAGGTAAAGCGACAAGTGTAGCATTTCCTGCGGTTGCAAGGGAAAGTGCCCGGGGAGGGGGTGGTTTGGGTGGGAAGGGACGAATTGACCAGGGAGTTACGGAGGGAGCGGTCTCTGTGGAAAGCAGACAGGGGAGGAGATGGGAAGATGTGGCCAGTGGTGGGATCCCGTTGGAGGTGGCGAAAATGTCGGAGGATTATTTGTTGTACGTGACGGCTGGTAGGGTGGAAGGTGAGGACAAGGGGGAATCTGCCCTTGTTACGAGTGGGAGATTGGGGAGTGAGAGCAGAGTTATGGGGTATAGAAGAGACCCTGGTGAGAGCCTCATCTATAGTCGAAGAGGGGAAAGCCCGTTCCCTAAAGAATGAGGACATCTCCGATGCCCTGGTTTGGAACACCTCATCCTGGGTGCAGATTCGGCGCAGAAGGAAAAATTGGAAGTAGGGGATAGAGTCCTTACAGGAAGCAGGGTGGGAAGAAGTGGAGTCCAGATAGCCATGGGAGTCAGTGGGTTTGTAGTAGATGTCGGTCAGTAGTCCGTTACCTGTGATAGAGATAGTGAGGTCTAGAAACGGTAAGGAGATGTCGGAAAAGGTCCAGGTGAATTTGAGTGCCGGATGGAAGTTAGTGGTGAAATGGATGGTCAGTGAATTCAGCATGGGTGCAGGAGGTAGCACCAATGCAGTCGTCGATGTAGCGGAGGTAGAGATCGGGGATAGGACCATGGTACGCCTCGAACAAGGAGTCTTCGACGTACCCTACAAAGAGGCAGGCATAGCTTGGGCCCATAGCTACGCCTTGGATTTGGAGGAAATGTGAGGAGTCTAACGAAAAGTTGTTAAGGTTAAGGACCAGCTCCGCTAGGCAGAGGAGAGTATCAGTAGACTGGGATTGGTTGGTTCTGTGGTCGAGGAAGAAACGGAGGGCTTTAAGACCCTCCTGGTGGGGGATGGAGGTGTAGAGTGACTGGACATCCATGGTGAAGATGAGGGAATGGGGGCCTGGAAAACGGAAGTCATGGAGGAGACGAAGAGCGTGTGAGGTGTCTTGAACATAGGTAGGGAGGGGTTTGACCAGTGGGGGGGGGGGGATAGGATGGAGTGTGTGGAAATAAGTTTGGTGGGACACGAACAAGCAGAAACAATGGGTCTGCCAGGACAGTCAGGTTTGTGGATTATGGGGAGAAGGTAAAATCGGGCCGTGCGGGGCTGGGGAACGATGAGGTTGGAGGCTGGGGAGGCAGGGAGCCGGAAGTGATGAAGTCGGTGATTGTGCTAGAGATGGTGGCCTGGTGCTCGTGTGTGGGGTCATGGTCATGGTCCAAGGATAAGTAGGAGGAGGTGTCTGAGAGTTGGCGCCTGAGCGAGAGTTCAGGGGCTGCATGTTCGTGTCAGAGTGAAGGTAATGTGGATGCTCCTGGCTCGAGGAGGTACTATGGATGCCAGGCTGTGGTCACAATACAAAAGGATGCCTGGGTCAGATCCACACAGCTGGGATCAGGTGAATTGTTTTTGTTCAATTTTGGAGATACACCACGGAAACACTCCCTGCGGCCCATCGAGCCCGCGCCGACCAGTGATACCCGCACACTAACACAAGGGGCAATTTTACAAACCTGTACGTCTTTGCAGTGTAGGAGGAAACCGGACCACCCGGAGAAAATCCACGTGGCCATGGGGAAAACGTACAAACTCCATACAGACAGCGCCCGTAGTCAGGTTCGAACCCGGGTCTCTGGCGCTGCAAGGCAGCAACTCCACTGCTGCGCCACCGTGCCTCCAGGTGCTTGCCCAACCTCTCCCATTGCTCAGATCCTCAAATTCTGGTAACAGCCTCGGAAATCTCATATGGGGCACATATAAAGATAAATTCACAGAGTCTTTTACCCAAAGATGGTGGAATAATGAACAAATGGACATAGGTTTAAGGTGAGAGGAGAAAGTATTTAATAGGAGTCCAGGGAACAACCTTTTTACCAAAAAGGGCCACATATATGGAATGAGTGGTTGAGGCACGTGTAATATGAACATTTAAAAGACATTTGGACAGGTACATGGATAGGAAAGGTGTAGAGGGATATGAGGCAAAGGCGGGCAAATGGGACGGGCTTCGATGGGCATCTTGGTTGGCATGGATGGGTCAAAGATGTTTAATTGTCATATGTGCTGAAAACAGAACAATGACATTCTTAAGGGCCTGTCCCACTTGAGCGTCATTTACGCGTCACGACGCGCGTGTCGTGATGCGCGCATGTTGCGCATTACGCACGCATGGTGCATGGTGACCTAGGCAGTCGCGTGCTGCACCCCAGGATTTTGGGATGTACAAAATCTTTGCGCGCCATCTGCGCGACGTGCAAATGATGCCCAAGTGGGGCAGGCCCTTTAGTGTGCAGCAGCACAATAGGTGACAGGTTTACGGGGAGGGGGGGGGGGGGGTGATTTAATGGGAACCTGAGGGGTAACTTTTGTTTTTACATAAAGGGTGCAGGGAGGTGTCAGGGGGCAAGGCAGGAGAATGGGATTGAGAGGCAAAGATAGATCAGCCATGATTCAATGGCGGAGTAGACTTGATGGGCCAAATGGCCTAATTCTGCTTCTAGAAGTTAAGGAAGAATCCACCAGAGGGGTTAGTTGAGGCAGGTACTATCATAACGTTTTAAGTTACATTAAACAAGTACATGGATAAGACAGGTTTAGAGAGATGTGGGCCCAACGCTGGCAGGTGGGACGTTTAGATGGGGCATGTTGGGCTGAGGGGCCTGTTTCCACGATGTAACCGGTCTAACAGGTCAGTAAACACAATAATCGAGGATAACAAGACTCAATAACCTAAAACAACCCAATATTACCACAAAAAGCCCAGAGTCTTTAGTGTAACCAAGACAGTACATAGTTTGCAGTTTAGATAGTGTTGTGTCGTGTACAAGAGCCTGATGGTTTTTAGGAAGAAGCTAGTCCTGAACATAATGGTCACGGTTTTCAAGCTCCTGTACCTTCTTCCCGATGCCAAGAGTGAAATGAGTGCGTGGCCAGGGTGGTGTGGGTCGCTGATGATGCTGGCTGTCTTTTTGAGGCATCGACTCCTGTAGATCCCTTCGATGGTGGGGCTGTGATGGACTGAAGGGCCTGTTTCCATGCTGTGTGACTCTGACTCTTAACAAGAATGTTTTTTTTTCCCCAACGTTCAGTTTTATAGGAAGGGCCTCGGAGATTTCTTCCTGGGATGTCTACTCCTGGCAGAAATGAGCACGCCGTTCGTGTCTCTTGCCAAAATACTTCGCCAGGTTTGTATCGTTGACAGATGAAGTGGAAAACAAATGTTGCAGAGTGTTGATACAAGATCAGGCAATGGGTAGGCAGTCAGAACCTGTATCCCAGGAGGGAAATGGCAAATGCCAGAGGGGCACAGCTTGAAGTTGTGAGGGGCAAGGTTTAAAGGAGACAGCACAGGGACGGTACAGCGGGTAGAGTCGCTGCCTCACAGCGCCAGAGACCCAGGTTCAATCCTGACCTCAGGTGCTGTCTGTGTGGAGTTTGCACGTTCTCCCTGTGGCCATAGGGGCTTCCTTCCGGTGCTCCGATTTCCTCCCACATCCCAAGGTTTGTAGGTTAATTGGCCTCAGTGAATTGCCTGCGGTGATCAGGGAGTGTATGAGAGAATAGGATAACATAGAATGAGAGTGAACGGATGATCAATGATCAGCATGGACTCGACAGGCCGAAGGGTCTGTTTCCGTGCTGAACTAAAGAGATGTGCGGGGGGGGGGGGGGGATTGTTTTAAACCATGGAGAGGGGGTGGGTGCCTGACACACAGGACAAAGTTTCAAGGAGATGTGCAGGACAAGTTTAAAAAAAACCACAGAGGGTGGTGTGTGTTTGCAACGCACTGCCAGGGGTGGTGGCATGAAATAGACTTGTGGATAGGCACATGGATATGCAGGGAATGGAGGGATATGGATCATGTGCAGGCAGATAAGAGATGGTCTTGGCATCATGTTGGGCACAGACATTGTGGGCTGAAGGGCCTGTTCCTGTGCTGTACTGCTCTATAATTCAATCATACTTTAATATCACGTTCCGGGTCGGGTGAGCGGGCGTAGGGAAGGGTAGTGGGACATATCTCCGCTTTTTTTTTTTCACTTCTTCGTTAGTTCAGAGGTTTTTCTTTTTTCTTTTACGTATCTTTTTTGAAATTCTTTCTTTTCCTTTTCCTTTCTTCTTCCTTTCCCTTCTTTCCTTATTTCTTTTTTCCGATTTATGTATTAGTTTATAAAATGTTAAAACTGAAGCTGTACGAAAATTATATAATTGTTATGTCGATTACTTTCTCCTTGTACAATTGCTTCTAATAAAATAAACAAATAAACAGATATCACGTACCTACGCTACCCCTCAGATTCATGCAGTAAAGCTCTGTGTTGCGTACAACCAGGTTAAATCATGCAGCAGACCATACAAAAGTTCACCGTACAGTCCTATCTGCCACACGAGCATCGTGCCTTCCCCCCCACCGGGTCCCCTCTCCATCTTGGCGGACCCCCTGCCAGGGCCCCCATTGTTCCCCGCTGCTTCCCCCTTTCGTTCTAGGTGCCTCCCCCAGCCGGGTCGTCCTCCTCCACTGGGTCCCCCCCCCCCCCATCGTTCCCGACAGCCCCGCCATGTAGCTGTCCGATGGCCCTCCTCACTCTAGTCACAAGTTCAGCCCAACTTGCCCACACCAGCCTACATGTCCCATCCAAACTAGTCTCACCCGCCTGCATTTGGCCCATTTCCCTCTAAACCTGTCCTATCCATGTACCTGTCTGATTGTTTCTTAAAAGTTGCAATAGTACCAGCCTCAACTACCTCATCCGGCAGCTCGTTCCGTACACCCACCATCCTTTGTGTGAAAAAGTTACCCCTCAGATTCCTATTAAATCTTTCCCCCTTCATCTTAAGCCTATGTCCCCTGGTCCTCGATTCCCCTACTCTGGGCAAGAGATTCTGTGCGTCTACCCGATCTATTCCTCTCATGATTTTATACACCTCTATAAAATCTCCCCTCATCCTCCTGTGCTTTAATAGACAATAGACAATAGGTGCAGGAGCAGGCCATTTGGCCCTTCGAGCCAGCACCGCCATTCAATGTGATCATGGCTGATCATCCCCAATCAGTACCCTGTTCCTGCCTTCTCCCCATATCCCCTGACGGAGGAGGGAGAGATAAAACAGCCATGATTGAATGGCGGAGTAGACTTGATGGGCTGAATGGCCTAATTCTACTCCTATCACTTATGACCTTATGACTCCGCTATTTTTAAGAGCCCTATCTAGCTCTCTCTTGAAAGCTATCTTTTAAGGCACAGAGTCCCAGCCTGCTCTTTTCGATTCTCTGTGTCTACCTGATCTATTCCTCTCATGATTTTATACACGCTTTTGTAGAAGATGGGTAATAAACTCTTTTTACCGTTACCAACAGTTGAAGAAGCAGGACACGATGCTGTACAAGATCAACGGAATCATGGTTCTGGTGACCTTCTTCGTCTGCCGGATCCTGGTGTTCCCCTTCATGTATTGGGCCTACGGCCGGCAGTACGGCATCCCGGCCTACAGGGTGCCGTTCCACATCCCTTGGCACTGCACCGTGGCCAACGGCCTGATCATGGCCCTGCAGCTCCACTGGCTCACTCTAATCGTCAAGAAGGCAGTGAAGATCGTCAAGGTCGAGTGAGCCCGCGGCTGGATTCCCCCCCGGCACCATCGGCATTCCCTGCACTCCCGCATGGGAGCCGGGGACCACCTGTTCAAGTTAGACACAAAACGCTGGAGTAACTCAGCGGGACAGGCAGCGTCTCTGTAGAGAAGGAACGGGTGAGGTTCCGGGTCGAGACCCCTCTTCACCTTGGGTACCGCAGGGCACCACGATCGATGGTTGCCGTGGTCATGGGCGTTGCCATGGTCACCGGCTCCTCTTGGCCCGAGCTCTGTCTCCAGACAGAGGGACCTGACAGATATGGAAGGGTAAAGTGTGAAAACGAGAGATCAAAGGGGGGGCCAAGATCAATTCTATTCTAGTCAACATTTTCCTTACCCTTCCATATCTCCGTGTCTCCCTCTCCCCTGACTCGCAGTCTGAAGAAGTGTCTCGACCTGAAACATCACCCATTCCTTCTCTCCAGAGATGCTGCCTGTCCCGCTGAGTTACTCCAGCATTCTGGGTCTATCTTCGGTGTAAGCCAGCATCCGATGCATTTTGTCTACCTGTTCAAGTGTGACCAGTTACTTCTACTTCTCCAGTATTTCATGCTGTGTCATTGTTGTGTTGGGATCATTGTTTGGAGACATTCATCAGAAAGTCAGCACTTGAATTCTTGATACCAGCTTCCTGACAATAATCAGGGCCGATGAATTTACCTCCATTTGCATTGTGTTGATTTCAATAATTCTGTAGCAGCAAATTTAAAGTTGTTTTTAAAGTTATAAACCAGTCTTTCACCAGCTTAGACTTAAGATGGTGGAGGCTCGTGGATATAAACTCGGATCTATGCAGTTTAAACTTTTTTTGTGATAATTGATAATAAATATTTTTATAAATCAAATTCACTTTTCCGTAACTTTTTCCACGCAAAGGGTGGCGGGTTTATGGAAAGAGCTGCCAAGAGGAGTTAGTTGAGGCTGTTACCATGGCAACGTCGAAGGAAAATTTAGACAGGTACATGGATAGGACAGGTTTAGAGGGATGTGGGCCAAATGTAGGCAGGTGGGACTAGTGTAGATGGGGCATGTTGGCCGGTATGGGCACGTTAGCCCTGTTTCCATGCTCCATGACTCTATAAGTTTAGTTTAGTTTAGTTTAGATACAGCGTGGAAACATGCCCTTGGGCCTACCGAGTCCGCACTGACCAGATATCCCCGCACATCAACACTACACACACTGGGGACAATTTTACATTTATATCAAGCCGATTAACCTATAAACTCATATGTCTGTGGAGTGTGGGATGAAACCGAAGATCTCGGTGAAAACCTTCACGGGTCTCAGGGAGAACATACAAGCTCCATACAGACAGCACCCGCAGTCAGGATCAAACTCATGTCTCTGGCGCTGTGAGGCAGTAGCTCTACCACTGCGCCATCTTAAATAACATTTTATTTCTTTCTTTAAAAAGATTGACCTTCCAAGCATTTCTGAAACTCACAATTAATGGTATCTATTCTTTAAGGTGAATCAATAGTATTGGTCAGAAATATGAATCCAGAGGGAATAAAGCCATCCATCTATCTTAACCACAGAGATTGCAGACGCTGGAATCGCGAAAAAACACAAAGTACTGGAGGAACTATATATATATTCAATAGTATATGGACACATTGATCTGTTCTGTATTCATGCCTACTATGTTCTGTTGTGCTGAAGCAAAGTAAGAATTTCATTGTCCTATCTGGGACACATGACAATAAACTCTCTTGAATGGGACGACAGATGGCACAATGGGCTAAGTGTTCGGCTGGCGACTGGAAGGTAGCCGGTTCGAATCCCGCTTGGAGTGCATACTGTCGTTGTGTCCTTGGGCAAGACACTTCACCCACCTTTGCCTGTGTGTGAATGTGTGTGAGTGATTGGTGGTGGTCGGAGGGGCCGTAGGCGCAGATTGGCAGCCACGCATCCGTCAGTCTGCCCCAGGGCAGCTGTGGCTACAGAAGTAGCTTACCACCACCGAGTGTGACTGAGGAGTGAATGAATAATGCGATGTAAAGCGCCTTGAGTATTAGAAAGGCGCTATATAAATCCCATCCATTATTATTATTGAATCTTGTTCTCAGCAGGTCAGGCAGCAACTGTGGAATAGATATCTGTATGTTCTCTCCACAGATGCTGCCTGACCCATTGCTCAGGCTTATTTGGACTCTGAAAAAGGGTTTCGTTTAAGTTTAGAGGGATGTGGACCAAATGCAGGCCGGTGGGAATATGGGCACATTGGGTCTGTTTCCAGGTTCTATGACGATAAATTTAGTTTAGTTTAGTTTAGAGATACAGCGTGGAAACAGGCCCTTCGGTCCACTGAGTCCACGCCAACAATGATCCCCGTACATTAACACTATCCTACACACACTAGGGACACCTTACAATTACACCAAGCCAATTAGCCAACAACCCTGTACGTCTTTGGAGTGTGGGAGGAAATCGGAGATCCCGGAGAAACCCCACGCAGGTCACGGGGAGAACATGCAAACTCCGTAAAGACAGCATCTGCAGTCAGATTGAACAAGGATCTCTGGCGCTGTAAGGCAACAACTCCACTGCTGCATCACTGTGCTCACCCTTAGTTAACTTTAGAGATACAGCACAGAATGGGTGGACAAAGGCCAGAGATGAAAAGGTGACAAAAGAAGACAAAAAAGACAAAGGATATTAAACAAGGAGTTAGACTAAATATTTACCACTTCACCTTAAACCTATGTCCTTTGCTCCTCAATTCCCCTACTCTGGGCAAGAGACTGTGCAACTACCCGATCTAGTCCTCTCATGATTTTATACACCTCTATAAGATCACTCCTCATCCTCCTGCGCTCCAAGTGTTAAGGTTCATTTCTAAAAACAGACAACTCACAGTAGGTTAAGTAAACCAACTCAAGCTTTATTGATCATCAGCCAGCGAGAGTGTCAGAGATACAGAGTTAATAATGCAACAGACACTTAACTCCCCAGTGCTACCACTCTAATGAATGAAGGCATGCAGCATCTTTTGTAGTGTTTTGGAAACGTAGTCACATGTTTATACAGAGTTGCAGCAATGACGTTTAACACAAAATCAATCACAGGCGGCGGTACCCATTCAAAGTATTCTTGTCACTAATACAATACTTGTGGTTATATCGATCACAACTGTTGATCACAAAATTTCCAGGAACAGGAACTTAGTCAAAAGCCCAACATTTGCAATTCTGTCTTAACAATGTAATCATCAATATTAGTAACAGCCAGAAGGTTTCTGTTGACAGAAACTACCGAGTCCCCAGGAAACACATCCTCTCCTACTATTGTCAGTTGCCGTTTGCTTGGGCATAACAGGAAGTCTATCAGAGCAGCTTGAATGCCAGCCTCTAACTTCCTGATTCCCACAGCTTTTCGAGTAGACCACAGAATTGCAACTTCAGCTTATTCAGAACCCAAAAAAGTCAAGCTAATCTTTTACTTAATAAAATATTTTATGCTAGAATTTATTCCTTAACTAGGATATTCTCACAATGATTAGAGTCGCAGCCTCCACAACCTCTCCCTATAGCTCAGACTCTCTAGTCCAAGCAACATCCTCGTAAATACTTCTCTGCACTCTTTCCAGCTTGACAACAGCTTTCCTATGACATGGTGCCCAGAACTGAACACAATACTCAAAATGTGGCCTCACCAACATCTTATACAACTGCAACATGACCTCCCAACATCTATACTCAATACTCTGGCTGATGAAGGCCAGAGTCTCCCTGACTTCCCACATTCTGTAAGAGAGGCGTATTATTACTGTACCACCCTTCTTTCATGCACTAGAGAGGAAGATTGACAAAACAAAGAAAGAACACCAACTGTGGGAATAGATCAGGTAAATGCACAAACTCTTGCCCAGAGTAGGGGAATCGAGAACCAGAGGACATAGGTTTAAGGTGAGAGGGGGGGAAAAAGGCTTAATTGGAATCTGAGGGGTAACTTTTTCCACACAAAGGGTGGTGCGTGTATGGAACGAGCTGGCAGAGGTAGTTGAGCTAGGAACTATGGCAATGTTTACAAAACAATTAGACAGTTAAATGGATAGGACAGGTTTAGAGGGATATGGGCCAAATGCGGGCAGTTGGGACTAGTGTAGCTGGGACATGTTGGTCAGTGTGGGCAAGTTGGGCCGAAGGGCCTGTTTCCACGTTGTGCGACTATGAACCTTATCCCACTGTCATCCTCTACACCAAAGATCTCAAGCCAAACTCACACTTACCCTCTTCAAAGTCAGCCAAGACAAAGCCTCAGATTCCACAAGGCACTTGACCTCCACATGTCCACTCAACTTGTCTGCCTTCCTTTGACAGAGCCTCTAGGAGCAGTCACTCCAGGATGGTAACTGCTTCGTGCTCAGCTCATTGACAATTTGGCTCTTGTTAACCGTGAGGCCCCATGAGCTTGCACGCCCTCGTTAAGTGTGGCCCCGTTAACAGGGTGGCCTCATTAATCGCATGGCTTCGTTAACAGTGTGAGGCTCATTAATTGCACGGCTTCGTTAAGTGTGTATCCATGTTAACAACAGCCTCGTTAACCCTGTGGCCCTGTTAACAGTGTGGCCTCGTTAACAGTGTGGCCTCGTTAACAGCGTGAGGCTTTGTCTTCACGTGGCTTTGTTAATCGTGTAGCCCCATAATATGGTGGAATTCTGCAAGAGGATGGAGAGAGACACGGTTAATTCAGAGACTTGTGTCGTGAACTTGAACTTTGAAGGTATGAGACGGGAACTGGCTAGGATAGACGGGCAAATTATACTTAAAGGGTTGACAGTGGAGATGCAATGGCGAAGATTTAATGACCGCATGGATGAACTCCAAAAATTGTTCATCCCTGTCTGGCGAAAAAAGTAAAACTGGGAAGGCAGCTCAACCGTGGCTGACGAGGGAAGTCAAAGACACTGTTACATCTAAGGAAGAGGCATATAAATTGGCCAGAAGAAGCGGCAAACCAGGCGGATGGAAGAAATTTAGAACTCAGCAGAGGAGGACAAAGGGGTTAATTAAGAGGGGGAAAAAAAGCAAAAGAAAGCTTGCGGGGAATATAAAAACTGACTGTAAAAGTTTCTACAGGTATGTAAAAAGGAAAAGATTAGTGAAGACGAATGTAGGTCCCTTACAGTCCAAGACAGGTGAATTTATAATGGGAAACAATAGGCTGTGGGCCGAACATCGAAAATGTGTCTAGAATTTAACTTTCGTGACCCACGTCTGGGAACTACATGAAATTTAGCACAGATTTAGATAAAATATAATTGAGGTCATAACTCGTCAGTGCCCAAAAGTTGCACATTAGAAGCTAATGTCCACAGCTAATTAGAAAATGAGGTCGACAAAGCGCCATCTAGTGTTCAATTCACTCAATTAGTTTCCTTCGCTCCATAGATGCTGCTGCACCCGCTGAGTTTCTCCAACTTTTTTGTGTATCTAGTGTTCAATGCTCATATTACTCCATGAGGAGCCTAATTCTGTGCTGCTGTCTATTCAAACCATACATTATACCATATATATATGACTTTTGAATATGACTGTAATTATATTATATAAAAATAATATAATGAATATAATGCTACACATGCTCTTCTGCTCCAACTCTCTCCACCCAACGGGCCGCGGCTGTGGACTGGGAACGTGGCCGGAGGCCTTTATCGATGCGCCGCGGTCTGGATGCCTTCCCGATCGCCGCGTAGAAGCCCAGTCCAGGGCCTCGCAGGTCGGCCGACAGAGCCTGCGGCTGGGGCCTGGGTCGGCACCACGGAGGCGTGAAGTGAGGCATCGACAGCGGTGAGGGCCCGGCAGCGGTGAAGTCTCTCGATGATGGGAAGCTTCGTGGCGGCAGCGATGCCTCGTGGGTCAGCCTGCAGTCGACGGTCGATGAGAGCGTGGAGGACCAACGTGAGGGAGGGGGAAAAACAATGGAGGGCCCGGTGTGGGGGAACGACTCTGAGGGGGGGGGGGAACAAAAGGGGGAGACAGCGTGCTTTGTAACGTTAGTGCCACAGGTGGCTTTTATTTGTATACATTCGGGATGCAGTAAAGAATCTCACTGGGCCTAGTGACATGCAACAATAAATTGTTCCATTCCATCCCAGTTTCTCCAATTGAAACCTGGTTACCTGTGTCTGGGGCTATAAACAAATATATTTTTTCCACTGTTCAAAAATAAAGGGGTATGGATTATGTGCAGATTAGATTATATTGGTATCATATACGGCATAGACATTGTGGGCCGAAGGGTCTGTTCCTGCACTGTACTGCTCTATGTTCTATATTGCTGAGTGTGGCGGCTCCCAAGGGTCGTGCCACCTTAGTGTCGAACCCCTCGGCACAGGAGTGGTTCAGTCCGGAGGCGGCCCTTAGCCGGAGGCTTTAAAGGCAGGGGTTTGGGTGCCATCTTCCTCTCGTTTGGTCTTCCCTACAACCGGGAGGAGCTGAATAAAAAGTGTCTCTCAAAACACGACTTTATGCTTAATTCCGAGACACACGCACTACATTGGTGACCCCCGACGCTCCATTGGCGTCATGATGGAGAACAGACAAAGCCCTACCTCCTCACAGGCCGGCCCGGCCCTGTCTCTGGACGCGGTCTCCATAAAACTGCCCAACTTCTGGACCACCCGGCCGCTCATCTGGTTCCAGCAGGCGGAGGCCCAGTTCAACCTGCGGTGCATCACGGTCGATGCCACCCGCTTCTATTACCTGGTGGGAGCCCTCGACCAGGATGCGGTTGAAGAGGTCACGGACTTCCTCGCAGACCCCCCGGACAATAATAAATACCTGCGTGTGTGTCAATAGAAGCTAATTTCAATGAGCAAGCACAGTTAAAAAGGGACAATGGTGTCTGACTACTGCGGGGAGGTTACCCTGAAATATTTTTTCCAAGACACCTTTTTTTCTGCTTGTCAATTTCCAATGTAACTTTTAAGTGATCCTCAAGTTGCCAAATGGAAATTGCATTATACTAACTAATTCAGCCCACAATAATGTTCCATAATTCGAGTGAATCATATCCAATTCACACTGTGGAAACACACGTTATACAGTAGCTGAGCCATCTGTAACTGAAATGTTAGCAGGAATAGTTTATTTAATTAGCAGCTGGGAGGGGCAGAAGGAACGCTGAGCCCGACCCCTGCTCAACCCCCAAGGACTGGAGGGGAAGATGGAGGGGGGGGCCGCAACGGCGGACGCAAGAACGATGGGGCTTACCTTTCGCGCCCTCAAGGTCGGCTGAGGTGGTGCCCCCATCACACAACCTCCCTTCTATTGACTCCATTTATATCTCACGCTGCCTCGGCAAGGCCACCAACATAATCAAGGACCCGTCGCACCCCGTCCACTCCCTCTTCTCCCATCGGGCAAAAGGTATAGAAGTGTGAAAACGCACACCTCCAGATTCGGGGACAGTTTCTTCCCAGCTGTTATCAGGCGACTGAATCATCCCACCACCACCAGAGAACAGTGCTGAACTACTATCTAACTCTTTGGTGACCCTCGGACTATCCTTGATTGGACTTTGTTGGCTTTACTTTGCAGAAAAACATTATTGCCTTTACATGTATCTGTATACTGTAAATGGATCGATTGTAATCATGTATTGTCTTTCTGCTGAGTGGATAGCACGCAACTAAAGCTAGACAAAAGTGCTGGAGAAACTCAGCAGGTGCAGCAGCATCTATGGAGCGAAGGAAATAGGCAACGTTTCGGGCCATTTTCTATAAACCTTTTCTGTACACTCTCTAATGTCATAGAGTCATACAACACAGAAACAGTACGAAAAAACGTTATTCATCCCGGGTAATTAATAGTGAAAACAAAAAGAAAAAGACAAGCGACTGTTGACTGGCTGCCGTGTGCACAGCGCCTTCACTGGGACAAATGAAGAAACAGACTTACCCCCTGGACCCCCTCCCCCACACTGGAGCCCCCTTTGTTCTCCTACTGTCCCTCACGGCGCCCCCCCCACGCCGGGTCCCCATAGTCTTCCCCTCCCCTCCCCTCCCAGGCTCATCGACCATGAGGTCCCACCGCCGCCGAGGCCCCCATCACCACCACCACTGAGGCTCCTTCAGCCTAGACAGGCCTCGCCGCCCGGCTTCACCAGTCCCCTGGGGGGCCTGCGGGGCGAGTCGGGCCTTCCGGGGCGCGTTCCGGTCACCGTTCTGGTTGGTGGTGGCGGCGCTGTGTTCGGCAGGTGGATCAGGCCCGCGCGGCTCCGCAGTACACTCCCGCGTGCGCAAGGCCTTTCACCCCAACGATCATGCCAACCAAGATACTCCATCTAAATTCATCCCATTTACCTTTGTTTGGCCCATATCCCTCTAAACCTTTCCTATTCATGTACCTGTCTTTTAATGTTATAGCACATCCTCAACTACCTCCTCTGGCAGCTCATTCCACACGTATATCCACCACCCTCAGAGTCGTATTAAATCTTTCCCCTCTTACCTTAAACCCATGTCCCCTAGTTCTTGATTCCCCAACTTTGGGTAAGACTCGGTCCATTTGCCATATCTATTTTATACACCTCATAACATGATCCCTCAGTATCCTGTGTCCAAGGGATAAATTCCTAGATAGACATAACATGCTGGAGTTGCTCAGCTGGACATGCAGCATCTCTGGGGAGAAGGAATGGGTGACGTTTCGGGTTGAGACCCTTCTTCAGACCGAGTCAGGGGAGAGGGCGATACCGAGATAAGGAAGTGTAAGGTGTGAAAACGAGACAATGGGGATGGAGATCATGGACAATGTAGAATAGGTCATTGTTTAAGAAGGAACTGCAGATGCTGGAAAATCGAAGGTAGACAAAAGTGCTGGAGAAACTCAGCGGGTGCAGCAGCATCTATGGAGCGAAGGAAATAGGTATCGTTTCGGGCCGAAACCCTTCTTCAGACTGATGCAGGGTGGGGGGCGGGGAGAAAGGAAGAGGAGCCCGAGGGCTGAGGGAGAGCTGAGAAGGGGAGGAGACAACAAGGGCTACCGGAAATTGGAGATCAATGTTTATGCCGCTAGGGTGCAAACTGCCCAAGCGGAATATGAGGTGCTGTTCCTCCAATTTCCGGTGGTGTTCACTCTGGCCATGGAGGAGGCCCAGGTTTCCTCCCACACTCCAGAGACGTAGGGGTGGGGGGGGTAGGTTAATTGGCTTTGGTAAAATTGTAAATTTTGTGTGTAGGATAGTGCTAGTGCTGACGGGTGATCACTGGTCGGCGCGCACTCGATGGGCCGAAGGACCAGTTTCCATGCTGTATCTCTAAAGTCTAAAGAAAAACCTCTACAGATACCAAGTTTTAATGTACCTAACATCTTCTCACTCACTATTTTTTGAAGCACTTTCTTCCCTGGTTAAGATAGATACAGATTTAGCTCCTTAAGACTGTCCATGTGTTCAAGTTCCCATTTCATCCTAAATTGGTATTTTGAGCAATCCTACAATAAGATACTGTCCAATTCTCCTTTACTCAGGAATAGCTTCTCCCCCTGTTATCAGGCTTCTGAATGGTCCTTCCATAAGTTAGGGTACTGTCCGATTCACCTCTACCCCATTGTAGACATTGGACTTTGTCTGTGGAACTGGTGCGCTACAATGCTGAGAACTATATTCTGCACTCGGTATCTTCCCCTTTGCTCTACCTATTGTATTGAGTTTGATTTGAGTGCATTTACATTTAGTATTATCTGATCGGACAGCATGCAAAACAAAGCTTTGTTCCTTTACTCAGGAATAGCTTCTCCCCCTGTTATCAGGCTTCTGAATGGTCCTTCCATAAGTTAGGGTACTGTCCGATTCACCTCTACCCCATTGTAGACATTGGACTTTGTCTGTGGAACTGGTGCGCTACAATGCTGAGAACTATATTCTACACTCTGTAACTTCCCCTTTGCTCTACCTATTGTATTGAGTTTGATTTGAGTGCATTTACATTTAGTATTATCTGATCAGACAGCATGCAAAACAAAGCTTTCCACTGTATCTCGATACACGTGACAATATAATAAACCTAAACTTTTCACTGTTTTAGTCTATTAAATACTTTTTAATTCCCATTTATGCTGACAACTAATCTTTTCGTATGCAATCTCATTGCCTGTCTTGCATAGTTGTTAGAGATATAGTGTGTAAACAGGCCCTTCGGCCCACTGAGTCCGCACCAACCATCGATCACTCATACACTAGTTCCATGTTACCCCAATTTCACATCCAACACACTAGGGACAATTTACAGAAGACTTACAAACCCGCATGTCTTTGGGACATGGCAGGAAACCGGAGCGCAACGCGGTCACAGGGAGAACGTAAACTCCATGCAGACAGCACCCGTAGTTAGGATGGAATCCAAGTGCGTGGCACTGTGTGGCAGCAACAGTAGAGATGCTGCCTTATGCCAGAGAGCATTGTTCACTGGCAATATTTTCCGTTTCTATACTTTCAAAGAACTAATCAGACCTAGAGAGAACAGAGTGTAGAAACAAAATAACTGCAGGTGCGGGTTTATACCAAAGATAGTACAAAGTGCTGGAGTAGCTCAGAGGGTCAGGCAGCATCTCTGGAGAAAAAGGATTGACGACGTTTTGGGTCAGGACCCTTAAGACTTCAGACTTTTTCAAAAGGGGTCCCGATGTGAAAAATCTCCTATCCATGCTGGCTGACCTGCTGAGGTACTCCAGTACTTTGTGTCTATCTCGAGAAAACAGAGCGAAGGCAAAGCCAGGATTTTAATTAGACGCCAAAAACAAAATCAAAGGTTTATTTTATTTGAATAGAATGAAAAACTCCTACAGCAATGTGATACACTTGTTATCAATGTTAACTGGAACTGCAGATACTGGTTTACACCGCAGCTAGACACAAGATGCTGGAGTAACTCGGCCGCTCAGGCAGCATCTCTGGAGAAACGGAACAGGTGATGTTTCGGGTCGAGACCCTTCTTCAGTCTTCAGGCAATGTTCAGTTTAACAAATTTTACTGATTTTCTGCAACAATATTGACCGCTGTTCTTCACTGACCAGATTCTCAGCTATGGAATGGAGGAAGTGCTTTTCATTGGCCTTGTTCAGTAGCCCGCTAGTGGAGGTATTGGCCGACATCAGAGTCTCGTACTGTGAAAGCAGCTCCAGAGATACGTAGTACAGGGAATCAGAGGTCCCAGGGGGCATCATGACCATTATGTGAATGACGTGACAAAAAAGCTGCATGATTACAAAGAGAACCTCCTGGTTTGCGTCCAGGTTCTGAGCTCCCAGTCCTTTGAGCTTGCACTTCACGGACTCCAAGATGTCCGACATGCTGCTGGCACACTGCCTTGCCACGTGCGTCCACCCCGCGGGCGGCAGCCAGTCGGAACAGCCGTGGCTGCAGATGAGCTGGAAGGCTCGGAGAAGAAGCTGAGAGAACTGCAGGTGATGTGCAAAGGGCTGCAGGTTGAGAAGCGGCAGGTAGTGGACGTATTCCAGGGTAAACGGCACGTGAAGCAACTCCCGCTGGAGGAGGCTCCTCACAATGTGGTTGAGGCGCTTCCACTCGCTGGAACTGCACCAAGGCAGGAGCTGAATCAGTGCGACCAGAAAGCCCTTGCTGAACATGTTGACCTCCTCCACGTTCTTGGAGTCTATTATTAGATGGGAGAGCATCTGGTCCATCATGTGTGTAGAAGCACTGCAGCACTCCATCCAGGCCAGCAGCCCCGTGCCTGGACCATACTGTGGAAGGTTCAGTGGTGACCAGCCATCATCCGAGAGGTCGCACACCTCAAACAGTGTGGCAGGCACCTCGAACTTAAAATGTCCGCCAAAGATGCTCTTCAAGCAAATGCGTACAGTCCAGTCCAACTGTTCGGCTTTCCTGTACAGCCAATGTACAGAGGTTGACCATGTCTCTGGGTTTACGGAAATGATCTGTTCGACAGCATCGCAGACCATTTCCAACGTCTGCGTGAGGAGAGTCTTCGTTTCTATGGAAACGCGAGTAGACATATCGGCACTGTCCTCCTCCCAGCACAAGATGCATCTGTCCAGGAGCTGAGAGAGAGCAAAGACGAGAGGAAATGGGCAACAGGCCAGGAGCCAGTGCTCCTTGGTCCCATCATCAGTCACGGGCATTTTTAGAGCCCTGTTGAGAACCTTGAGGGGAAACACGATATTAGAGTCACCTCCGGTCAGGTAAGGAAGAACAAATATCTTTACGACCTGGGCGGGCTGGAGAAGTGGGCGTGGAAGTTCTGGATCGATCATCTCTCCTGGTTCCATCAGAGATGTCAGGAACTCGAGGAACTGATTCTCCGCCTTGGCGGTGGCAAGGCTGTCGACGGTGGTTTCCAAGAGACACATGGCCAAGATGTTTATCCCTTCCGAGGACCGGTCGTCCTCATGAGACAGCGCTGGTAGATTCTTCAGGATCTGGCTAAATAGCCGATGAGCTCCCAGATTCACAGCAGCCAAGCGGCACATCTTCTGCAGGGTGGTCTCGGGATTGAGAAAAGCAACCCTTAAGACGGCAGTGACTGCCTTATCAATACTATTTACAGTCTCACTCTGGGTAATACAATTGAAGACCATGTTCACCTCTTCTTCGAACCACTCCTTCATAGGCCCTCCATCTCGGCAGAGTCCTTGGCCTCCGTAGGCATGCAGCACCCCCAAAAGAGCTTTGTTTTTGTCCAAGAGGGGGAGAGCAGACAGACAATCCAAAACCACATTCTTGAATCGTTTGACCTCCGACTGGGCAGTGGCAGTGCAGGATGACCTGTCTTTAAGTATACCAGCTAACTTCAAAACTACATCAGTGCTCCGAAAAACCTCTCCGTTTCTCTCCAGGCAATTAAGCCACCCACCCTCGGCAAAAGCCCAACCGGGAGTTGACGCAAATATTTCACACACTTCCGCATGCCTTTCCATTCTATTGTTAATTATGGCAAAAGCCACAGACATCTTCACTTTATCAACAGTAGCAGCATCATCCAACGATACGTAGGAGTCACACTTCCGCACAAAGGAGCATGAACTCAGTATGAAATCAGACAGAATTTCCTTTGTATTTTGAGGTATCATGTCGCCATTTTGAATTAATGGACTGACTTGATTTAGGCATTTCAAACTTTCCACCATTCTATACAGAGCAAGGCTTCTCCTCTCAATGTTGGTGTCTTTCTTCGATTCAGTCTGAATTTCAGGTGCCCATGACCGGAAGATTTCTGCAAGTAATTCAATCCCTGGAGCTAATTCACCCTGTGGCAATTGGAAAGCGGACTTTTGGTAGGGGGCTCTCAGCTCCCTCTCTGCGTTCTTTACAATCCGTACAAAGTTCTCTGCAACTGGAAGTGTTTGGGCTTTAGGATTACCTAATACAATCAGTTCAGACAGTTTCTGCAAATATACCTCAGCAGAATGCTCAATGGCACCGTCAGAAAGGAGTGACTTGCGTAAGGTATCCGTCAACTTTGTTATAGCAGAGCATTTATAATCATAAGGTGTGACACGAGCTTTCATTTTTCTAAGTCCATGGAGAAATAGGCAAGGAATGGACAGGTTACTTGAAGATCCAGGGGAGCTAATGGAAGGGAACAAAGACACATCGGGATCTAGTCTGATTCTTTTGGACGAATGGCAGAATACATCGGACGCACGTGCGAGGTATTTTTTAACCTCGTCGCCAAATGTTCTAACAATTTCATCCCTCGGCCCTTCGTACAGCTTTAGTGCTTCCCACCACACGTCGAGAAAGGTGGCCACATCTTCATCAGTAGTCCCATCAAGGACATGGTCCACAAAACGGGTCACCTCCAGGTGGCACGTGCCTGCTGGCAACGCAGAGAGCAATTCCACAAAGACTTCGGAAGCCCCCAAGGACTTTACCAGCTCAAATAAGACGGTGTGATTTATGTCTGGAATCATGCTTTCTGCTGGAAAGAAGAGGTCTTCCTTCCATCTCCGGTCACTCTCAGTATGTGAATCCACCTTCTCCTTCACATTAGGTTCATTTGAGGTGGGGTTTAGCAGCTTTGCCCACACATATGCAAGCACTTTCTTCTGCCACAACCTAGTTTCTCCAGGACCCTGCACCACACCAGCCTCACCGGCACAGATCTCACGCACAGCATTAACTATCGGCTTTCCCAGAGTTGCCCAGTCAGATTTCTTTATTTCCAAAAGCTTTGCTGGTTCACTTCTCTTCTGAGCCAAGAGAAAGCCACCATGGAGGACAGCCATCTTCTCACAACAAACCCAGGATCCTAAAACAACAGAAAATGCAATAACTCCAATGCTCATTACTGTGCCAAGTAAATTAAGAGACCTGCATTTAACTCTCCCATTTAGAGAAATAAAAGCATCCCAACGTGGCTCATCAAAATATGACATTAAGTTTCATAAATTTCCTGATTTTTTTGGGTGAAGATCTATACGTTACATTCGAGTTTAGAAGGGTGAGAGGGGACCCCATTGAAATTTACCAAATAATGAAAGGCCTGGAGTGGATGTGGAGAGGATGTTCCCATTAGTGGGAGAGTCTTGGACCATAGGCCATAGCCTCAGAATAAAAGGACCCACCTTTAGAAATGAGATGAGGAGGAATTTCTTTAGTCAGAGGGTGGAATTCATTGCCACAGACAGCTGTGGAAGCCGTCAATGGATATTTTTAAGGTGAGAATTGATGGATTCTTGATTTCTAAGGGTGTCAGGGGTTATGGTGGCGGCGCGACTCGTTGCAGCGGCTCCTACAGCCTGTCTGTCTTTTTTTATTTTTTGTCTAGTTAAATGTAGTGTTTGGTGTTTTTTAAATACTGGTTTTTAAATGTATATATGTGGGGGGCGGGGGGGGGGAGGGGGAAACCGTTTAAAATCTCTTCCCTGTCCGGGAGACCCGACCTTTTCCCTGTCGGGTCTCCGTTGTCGTTGGGGCCTAGCACCGTGGAGCGGCCTCCAACCTGAACGACCCGGGGGCTCGGGAGACTGCGCTGCGGACTACTCACCATCGTGGGGCTGGCCGGCCTCGGAACGTGGGGAGCGGTGGTGACTCGCTGCTGCGACTCGACTCCTGGGGCTCGGAGGCTCCAGCAACGCAGCCGCAGGTCCGGTGGACTGGGACATCGGGAGCTCGCGGGTCCGGGGGGAGAGAGAGGCCGCTTCCCGGAGCTCCCGCAACGCGACTTCTCCAGCCCGTGTCGCGGGGTTTGGAACGACCCGGAGCGGGGAAGTACATCACCCGGCACGGCTTCATGGCCGTGGGACATTACAGCGCCCGCCGGGGGCTCCAACTTCGAGACTTCTAGACCGGGAGCGGGGCCGTAAATCGCCCGGCACGGCCTAAAATGGCCGTGGGACTTATCATCGCCCGCCTGGGGCTTGGACATCGGGAGAGACATGGAGAGCAGGGGAGAGAAAATACTTTTGCCTTCCATCACAGTGGGTCCACTGTGATGGATGTTTGTGTGAACTTAATTGTGTGTATGTCTGTAGGACATTGTTTTTGTTTGTATGGCTGTGGAAACAAAATTTCGTTTGAGTCTCACTGGGGCTCAAATGACAAATAAATTTGTATTGTATGGGGCGAAGGCAGGAGAATGGGTTGAGAGGGAAAGATAGATCAGCCATGATTGAATGGCGGAGTAAACTAGATGGGCCTAATTCTGCTCCTAGAACTAATGAACTTATTAGAGTGGGCTTTATTTGACAAAAATGAACCATTATTCCTAAGAGAAGAAACGTCAACTAAAATAGCATAATATTTAATTAACATTTTGATGCATCATATCTATTCTTTATTATTTGCATGAAGATTATATTTTCAAACCATTAGAGTAGTTTTTATGTACCAATTGGTTCCTCATTCAATTCTTTACATCCTTCTCTGAACTTGCTTTCCTGTTTATCTTAGTTATCATCCACAAATTTGATTGCAATACCTTCAGTCCCTTTATCTGAGAAGTAATTAATATGGATGGTAAATAACTGAGAACTCAACATTGGTTAAAAGTTGGTTTAACCCCACTTTGTCTTTTGCTGCACAACTTAACTTTACAAAGTTAGCAGTGCCAGCACAGTGGCGCAGCGGTAGAATTGCTGCCTTACAGCATCAGAGACCCAGGTTCGATCCTGACCTCGGATGCTGTCTGTACAGTTTGCACGTTCTCCCTGTGACCACGTTCTCCATTTTCCTCACACATTCCATGGACGTGCAGGTTTGTAGATTAATCGGCTTCTGTAAATTGTCCCTAGTGTGTAGGATAGAATTAGTGTACAGGTGTTCGCTGGACAGTGTGGATTCAGTAGGCCAAAGGTCATAATTTCGTCGCTGTTTCTCTAAACTAAATTTACAATCACTCAAATCCTATCACTACCCTTTTCCACCATTAGTAAACAGGCCCATTCATCACTCTTGGTATTCAACGCTCCCGGGTACTGATTCCAGCTGTCAGTGTGGAGTTTAGCATTCAGCAAACTTGTTGTTTTCAGCAGTATGATTTAGAGGTACGAATGCAACAACACACACGACCAGCAATCACCTCCTATCTATCATTTTGGTAACTGCAGGAAGGCGAGAAGGATAGCAGGATGTTAATTTAGTTCAGTCTAGTTAGTTTAGTTTAGTTTATTATCACGTGTACAGAGGTACAGTGAAAAGCTTTTATTATAGCATGCTATCCAGTCAGTGGACAGACCATGCATGCTTATAATCAAGCTATCCACAGATAGGTACAGGATAAAGGGAATAGCGTTCAGTGCAAGATAAAGTCTAGTAAAGTCCAATTAGGTTAGAGATGCGGCATGGAAACAGGCCTTTCGGCCCACCAAGTCCGTACCGACCAGCGACCTCATACACTAGCACTATCCTACACACTAGAGACAATTTACACATTACAGAAGCTTATTAACCTACAAACCTGTACGTCTTTGGAGTGTGGGAGGCAACTGGAGCTTCCCGGAGAAAACCCACGCGGTCACAGGGAGAACATACAAGCTCCGTACAGACACCTTCGATAGTCAGGATGGAACCCGGGGCTCTGGCACTATAAGGCAGCAACTCTACCGTATGTGTTGCCCTGATTAAAGATAGTCCGAAGGTCCCCTATGAGGTAGGTCAGGACTGGTCACTAGTTGGTGATAGGGTGGTTCAGTTGCCTGAAAACAGCTGGGAAGAAACTGCGCCAGCAAGTAGGGAGTGAATGCAAAATGAAAATTATTCTTTGAAGTGGGAAGGACTAAATTAAAACGACAAAGCAAAAAAGGGCACAATGTTAAATATATTTTACATTTGAAATGGATTATTTTCAACCAAACATAGTTTTTTAAAATAGGAGCCAAAATCAGACGCTCCCAACAAATACCTCCTACAACCCAGTAGTATGAATATTGATTTCTCTTACTTCGTAACCCTTGCTTTCCCTCTCTCTCCGTCCCTCCCCCACCTAGTTCTCCGACTAGTTTCAGTCCTCCTGATTAATTTTACTGATCGAATGCCTCGTTGTCACCTTCCCCTCAGCCAACTATGAACCATTCTACATTTCCTTGATCATTGTTCGCTTTGATCTGTCCTTTTCACACCTTACATTCTCTTTGTACCCTTTCATATCTTTACTATCCCTCTCCCCTGACTCTCAGTCTTAAGAAGGGTCTCAACCTAAAACGTGACCTATCCATATTCTCCAAAGATGTTTCCTGCCCTACTGAGTTACTCCAGCATTTTGTGGGCGGCACGACTTTCGTCAGCAGCGGCCTCTGCAGTCCGTCTGCGTTTTTATTATTTTATGTCTATGTTTTTATGTAGTTATTGTTATTTTTTGTTGGGGTATGTGTGTGGGGGGGTTGGGGTGGTGTGGGGGGGAGGGGGTAACTTTTAAATCTCTCCCTGCACGGGAGACCCGACCTTTTCTTTGTCGGGTCTCCGTTGTCGTTGGGGCTGCAACGAGGAGCGGCCTCCAACAGGAAGACCGGGGGCTGTGGTGCTGACTACTCACCTCACCATCGCAGAGCTGGCCGAGTCCAGAGCGGGTGGAGCTGTGGTGGACGCTGCTGCGGCCCGACCTCCGGAGATTCGGTGGCTGCAACTGCGGGTTTGGCGGGCGGCACCGGGAGCCCGCGGGTCCCTGGAGGGAGACCGCTTTTCGGGGCTTCCGCAACGGCGACTTCTCCCGCCCGAGTTGCGGGGTTGAAGAGCTCCTGGAGCGGGGCCTTACAGCACCGCCCCGCGCGGCTTGGAATGGCCGCGGGACTGCGAGCGCACGCCGGGGGCTCTAACACCAAGACCCGGTGTGCGACCTTGCATTACCCAGCGTGGCTTTAATGGCCGCGGGACAATCGCCATCGCCCGCCGGGGGCTTTGACTTTGACTTTGACTCTGACATCGGGGGGGGAGAGTGCAGTGGAGAGATAAGTTTTTTTGGCCTTCCATCACAGCAATGTGATGGATGTTTATGTAAATTATGTTGTGTCTTGGGTCTATTTGTTTGTAATGTATGGCTGCAGAAACGGCATTTCGTTTGGACCTCAAGGGGTCCAAATGACAATAAATTGAATTGTATTGTATTGTATTGTTGTATTGTATTGTGTCTTCTACAATGCACTACAGGTCCACCACTGATATTCTGACATCCAGAGCCTTGCTGGATTATCTGCTTTGCCCGACTGACAGTGGTCACGGGCTTGAGGGAGCCGAGATACTGGCCCGCAAAGTTGGCCTCGGAAGTCGGCTATGGGAACGGATCTGCCAGCTCTGGCCGGGCTGGAGATCCAGAGATACAAATTCGACCAGCTGATTGGCGTGGAAGTCCCTGTGAGGTTGAGATTGGCTGTCTTACCCTGCCTAGCCAACATATTTTCAGGGGGACATCCAGGGAGTGATTTTGTCTGGATTAAAGGAGTACTGGTTGCTGGAAAATCGGTGGTTTAGCTATATTAATATATTCACTAAACAGAACATTTGTTTTCTCCAACCTCCCAATAACGACAGACGTTACTTTCAGTGCTTAACCATCCCTAGGTATGCATCAGTTAAAGCTGCAGAGGAATCAATAACAAAACATGGTCCAAACGAAAACAGAAGTTAAACTCACCCCACTCCATCTTCAGAGATTATTTTATCAACACTCAACAAAAACCAATGCCTGATGGTTTGATCAGAGATGATTAGCATTGCATAATGTCCAAACCTTCAAAAAAATGGTAAAGTGTGACACAAGGATTTAAAAATTAAATAGTAAAACAAAACTTCCTCTGCTAACATTTAATTTATGATAATTGTGTCCCTTATAAAACACATCAGTATTTAAAAGGCATTTAAAACTGCCTCTAGATTTTACTGTGTGGAAACAGGCCCTTCGGCCCACCGAATCCACGCCGACCAGCGATCACCCCGTACAGCACTATCCCACACACTACGGACAATTTACAATTAATAGAAGCCAATTAACCTACAAACCTGTAAGATTTTGGTGTGTGGGAGAAAACCAGAGCACCCAGAGAAAACCCACACAATCACAGGGAGAACGTGCAAACTCCATACAGACAGCACCCATAGTCAGGTTTGAACCCGGGACTCTGGCATTGTGAGGCAGAGGTGCTGCTGCGCCACTGTACCGCCCCTCTTATTTCAATTCAAAGCTATTTCTAAAGAGAGCATTAGTATAAAGTCCAGCACCAAGATTGACCTAAAAGAGTGTGAGATATGTGGAGAGCAAAGGATTTACAGAGTTTAGCTGACAGCCATAACACGCAGAGTTGAAGAAGGCATATGGCATGCATGCATTCATAGGCCAGATCATATACAAATGGAGCATATACATGTGGCAACATTACTGAACAATGATGACACCACACTTGGAGTATTGTGTGAAGTTCTTATTGCACTATAGTTATACAGTACGGAAGCAGGCCCTTCGGCCCAACACTATCATGCCGACCAAGATGGTCCATCTACACTAGTCCCACCTGCTGACATTTGGTGTATTTCCCGTTAAACCTGTCCATGTACCAGTCCAACGGATATGAAGGGGAGGGATAGAGATAGAGGGTGGGGAGAGGGTGTTGAGAAAGAGGGTTGAGAGAGACAGAGGGATGAGAAATGGAGGCATGAGGGAGAAGGGTGAGAGAGAGAAAGTGGGATGAGAAAGAGATTAGAGGGATGAGAGAGATCAAGTGAGGGTGAGAGAGTGGAGGATGAGAGAAAGAAAGAGCATGGAAGCATGAGAGAGATGGAGGGCTGAGAGGGTGGGGAGAGGGTTGATTGATACATGAGAGATGGGGATGAGAAAGAATGAGGGACGAGATAAATTGAGGTACGAAAGAGAGAGAGGGGAGGGGCAATGAGAATGAAACGATGAGAGTGAAGAGTGGCGAGGGATGATGAAGAGGGGTATGTGAGCTGCCAGTCAACCTCACCACCACTGTAGTGGAGTGAATCTGTCCCCATTCACAACGCTGTGAGGGGGGCAGTGCCTCTCAGTCACGATTAGACACGGCCACGACCCGCCACGACTGGCCACGACCACCCAATGTCATGGCCTGGCCCCGTGAGAGGGTGAACGCCGCCGGGCCCGACCTCCTTCCCTCGCCCCATCACCCTCCCCACCTCCCTGACCCACTCTCTCTCCTCTCTCCCTCCCTCCTTCCCTCACCGGTAATGCCGCGCTCCTCCCGCCGTCAACCGGGCAACAGGCGGCCGAGCTCTGCCTCACTGCTGCCCCCACTGGCCCGGCTGATCACTGCACTGCTGCCATGGGAACAAGACCCACTACTGCCCCCCTGGCCCGGCTGATCACCGAGTCCTCCCACTCAGTCCTCCAGCGGTTAACACATAGAAAGCTGACTCGCTGCTGCCCCCCCTGGCCCGGCTGATCACCGAGTCCTCCCACTTAGTCCTCCAGCGGTCAACACCAAAGTTTATAGAGGCTCCTCTATAATCTTTGGTCAACACATAGAAAGCTGACTCGCTGCTGCCCCCCCCCTGGCCCGGCTGATCACTGCACTGCTGCCATGGGAAATCGACTCACTGCTGCCCCCCCGGCAGCGCTGATCACCGAGTCCTCCCACTGAATCCTCCAGCCATCAATGTACTGCTGCCACCGGAAAGCGACACGCTGCTGCCCCCTAGCCTGGCTGAGTACTCAGTCCTCCTGCAATCAATATACTGCTGGCATTTCAAGGTGTCTCAGGACTATACATCTGGTTTGGTCAGGCAGCATCTCTGGAGGACATGGATAGGGGATCTTATAGAAACTTACAAAATTCTTAAGGGGTTGGACAGGCTAGATGCAGGAAGATTGCTCCCGATGTTGGGGAAGTCCAGGACAAGGGGTCACAGCTTAAGGATAAGGGGGAAATCCTTTAAAACCGAGATGAGAAGAACTTTTTTCACACAGAGAGTGGTGAATCTCTGGAACTCCCTGCCACAGAGGGTAGTCGAGGCCAGTTCACTGGCTATATTTAAGAGGGAGTTAGATGTGGCCCTTGTGGCTAAGGGGATCAGAGGGTATGGAGAGAAGGCAGGTACGGGATACTGAGTTGGATGATCAGCCATGATCATATCGAATGGCGGTGCAGGCTCGAAGGGCCGAATGGCCTACTCCTGCACCTAATTTCTATGTTTCTATGTTTCTATGATAGGTGACGCTTTGGGTTTCAACCCTTCTTCAATCCCCGAGCCTAGGAGTCATATTTTACGTTTCTCAACTCTTTACATACTTGTATTTCCTATTTATGTCTGGTCTTTGTCCACCCATCTGCCTATAGAAACGCCCCTCACCTCTATCCACCTATCACTTACCAGGCTATGTCCTGCCCCCATCCCTCTTCTAACTTTCTCCCATCACCTACACTCGGCGCCCGACCCAAAACATCACCTATCCATGGACTCCAGAAATGCTGCCTGACCAACTCAGTTACTCCAGCATCTTTGTCTGTTTTGTAGTGAGAAGTGTACAGCTAGACAGGAAAAATTACAATCTTTAATTCTGTGATTCTCTCAGGGGGAAGATGGAACCAGACAAGGTTTTGGGATTATTCCCGATCTTACCAAAACTAAACTGCAGATTTGGGACTGTGGAGATACAGCGCCCTTTCGGCCCACCAAGTCTGAGCCAACCAGCGATCATCCCAAAACAGCGACTAGTTTAGTGAAGGCAGAGTTGAGTATGTGGAACAGAGACCACGATGACACGAGATCATCGTCTATTTTTCAAATCTATTCATCAAAGTCATATTTCTCTTCAGCACATTTCCGAGCTGACAAGCTGGTCTCGGCAAGTTCTGGCATTGTGGGGGCTTTCATTAAACAATGGGCAGAGCAACATGTGTTATCAATTCTGTCTCTTACCACACTGCACATGCCTTAGCCTAATAATCAATTGGAATTTCCCCATGTCAGAACAGTAGAGGGCGATACAGTGGCGCAGCGGTAGAGCTGCCGCTTTACAGCGCCAGAGACCCGGGTTCAATCCTGACCACGGGTGCTGTCTGTTCAGAGTTTGTACGTTCTCCCTATGACCACGTGGGTTTTCTCCGGGTGCTTTGTTTTCCTCGCACATTCCAAAGACTTGCGGGTTTGTCGGTTCATTGGCTTCTGTAAATTGCCCCTAGTGTGTAGGGAGTTGATGCGGGATAACAGAGAACTAGGGGGAGAACAGGTGATCGCTGATCGGTGTGGACTCTGTGGGCCTAGGGGCCTGCTTTCATGCTGTATCTCTAAATTAAACTAAACTGAATTGAACTGAATTGAATTAGACCAAACCAAACCAAATAATCTAAACTAAACCAAAGAACAGGCAATTTTGCAGCCAGCACAGACAGGAAGAAACCACAAACTTTTTCCAATTGATCAACACTAAATGTTGGGCGGCACGGTGGCACAGTTGGAGAGTTGTTGCCTTACAGCGCTGGAGACCCAGGTTCGATCCCGACTACGGGTGCTGTCTGTACAGAGTTTGTTCGTTCTCCCCGTGACCACGTGGGTTTTCTCCGAGATCTTCGGTTTCCTCCCACACTCCAAAGACGTACAGATTTGGAGGTTAATTGGCTTGGTATAAGTGTAAATTGTCCCTAGTGTGTGTAGGTTAGTGTTAATGTTTGGGAATCGCCAGTTTGCGCGGACTCGGTGGGCCGAAGGGCCTGTTTCCGTGCTGTATCTCTAAAACTAAAAACTAAAACACTGAGTGTAGTTTGGTTATAGATCTTAGCTCAAAAAAGCCAAGACCAAAGTTCAAAACAGAAGTCAAATATCAAAGGGCTGAAGAATAAATAACAACTTTCAGCACCTGCCATCTATTCAACAGTTTAGTAACTGTGAAGGAAGGAACTGCAGATGCTGGTTTAAACCGAAGATAGATATAACAAGCTGGGGTAACTCAGCGGGGCAGGCAGCATCTCTGGAGAGAAGGAATGGGTGACGTTTCAGGTCGAGGCCCTTCCTCAGACTGGTTAGGGATAGGGATAACGAAAACAAAAGATATAGACAATGATGTAGAGAGATAAAGAACAATGAATGAAAGATATGCAAAAAATTAACGATGATAAAGGAAACAGCTGTTAGCTGTTTGTTGAGTGAAAACGAGAAGCTGTTGCGACTTGGATGGGGGAGGAATAGAGAGAGAGGGAATGCCGGGGTTACTTGAAGTTGGATAAATCAATATTCATACCACTGGGCTGTAAGCTGCCCAAGCGAAATATGCAATGCTGTTCCTCCAACTTGCGTTCAGCCTCACTCTGACAATGGAGGAGACCGAGGACAGAAAGGTCAATGTGGGAATGGGAAGGAGAATTAAAGTGTTAGGCAACCGGGAGATCAACTAGGTTCAGGCGGGCTTAGCGAAGGTGTTCAGCTAAAAGATCGGCCACTTTGCGTTTGATCTCACCGACGTATAAGAGTCCACATCGTGGTAACTTTAGTAACTGTTCAGCATCGTAAGTCCCTGCTGTCTAATTTGTACGTTCTGTCCTCATCTGAAGAGACATTTGATCACTGTCAATGTATCAGTACATCTGCAGAACAGAGGGATCGGTGGAAAGCTATGTCGGTTAATAAGGCCAGTAAAGCGATCCAAACATGCTGAGTTCATTTCCTGAGGAAGAAGAGACGATGTGAAACTTCAGTAGACTCTCAGTTGGATAACACCTGGAATTGAGAACCGTCCTTGGCTCTCTGTTATAACACATGTCGAATGTTTAGCTTTGTTTAGTTTAGAGATACAGGAAATAGGCCCTTCGACCCACCGACTCCGCGCCAACCAGCGGTCCCCGCACACTAACACTATCCTACACACACTGGGGAAAATTTTACATTTATACCAAACCAATTTGCCTACAAACCTGTACGTCTTTGGAGTGTGAGAGGAAACCGAAGCTCTCGGAGAAATCTCACGCAGGTCACGGAGAGAACGTACAAACTCCATATAGACAGCACCTATAGTCAGGATTGAACCCGGGTCTCTGATGCTGTAAGGCAGCAACTCTACTGCTGTGCCACTGTTGAATGTTTGAAGAGAAGATTAAATAAATAATAGAATAATGCCAGAATTGAGAGCTTACACCAGTCAGAGCGTCTTACAGTGTGGAAACAGGCCCTTCGGCCCAACTTGCCCACTCCAACCAATTCTTTCCCATCTACACTAGTCCCACAGGCCCGCATTTGGCCCATATCCCTCTAAATCTGTCCTATCCATGTACCTGTCCAAATGTTTCTTAAATGTTGTGGTAGTACCTGCCTCAAGTGCCTCCTCTGTCTGCTCATTCCGTACACCTACTGTACCACCTTTTGCGTGAGAAAGTTACCCCTCAGATTCCTATTAAATCTTTCTCCCCATACCTTAAACCTTCTCGATTTCCCTACTCTGCGCAAGAGCCTTTTTGCATCTACCCAATCTATTCCTATCATGATTTGTACACCTTTATACAATCACCCCTCATCCTCCTGCGCTCCAAGGAATAGTCCTAGCCTGCCCAACCTCTCCCTGTAGCTCAGACCTGAAAACGTTTAGTTTAGTTTAGTTTATTGACACGTGTACCGAGGTACAGTGAAATGTTATGGTGCGTGCTAACCAGTCAGCGGAAAGACTATACTGTACATGATTACAATCGAGCCGTCCACAGTGTACAGATACATGATAAAGGGAATAACGTGATTAACGTTTAGTGCAAGATAAAATCCAGTAAGTCCCATCAAAGATAATACAAAGGTCTCCTATGAGGTAGATAGTAGCTCAGGACTGCTCTCTTAGTTGTTAGTAAGATGGTTCAGTTGCCTGATAACAGCTGGGAAAAAACTGTCTCTGAATCTGGAGGTGTGTGTTTTCACACTTCTATACCTTTTGCCTGATGGGAGAGGGGAGAAGAGGGAGCGACCGGGGTGAGACTGGTGTTCAAGAAGGAACTGCAGATGCTGGAAGATCGAAGGTACACAAAATTGCTGGAGAAACTCAGCGGGTGCAGCAGCATCTATGGAGCAAAGGAAATAGGCGACGTTTCGGGCCGAAACCCTTCTTCAGACTGATGGGGGGTGGGGGGGAGAAGGAAGGAAAAGGGGAGGAGGGGGAGGAGCCCGAGGGCGGGTGGATACGAGGGTGGGAGGAGACAGCTAGAGGGTTGAGGAAGGGGAGGAGACAGCAAGGACTAGCAGAATAGGGAGAATTCAATGTTAATGCCATCCGGACGCAAGGTCCCCAGACGGAATATGAGGTGCTGTTCCTCCAATTTCCGCTGTTGCTCACTCTGGCAATGGAGGAGACCCAGGACAGAGAGGTCGGATTGGGAATGGGAGGGGGAGTTGAAGTGCTGAGCCACCGGGAGGTCAGGTTGGTTATTGCGGACTGAGCGGAGGTGTTCGGCGAAACGATCGCCCAACCTCCGCTTAGTCTCCCCGATGTAAATCAGCTGACATCTAGAGCAGCGGTGAGACTGGTCCTTGATTGCGGAGGCAGCATGAAGTGTAGATGGCGTCAATAGAAGGGAGGTTGGTTTGTGTGATGGTCCGGGCTGCGTCCACAATTCTCTGCAATTTCTTGCGATCTTGGATGGAGCTGTAGAAGTTGGAGAGAGTTGGTGAGGGGAAACTGCATAGGTGACCTGATTAGGTAAGACACAAAGTGCTGGAGTAACTCAGCAGGTCAGGCAGCATCCTTAGAGAACATAGATAGGTGAAGATTCGAGTCTGGACTTCTTCAGAATGGTTCAGTCCTAGACCCTGACCCGAAACGTCACCTATCCATGTTCTCCAGAGTTGCTGCCTGACCCGCTAAGTTACTCCAGCACTTTGTGTCTTTCCTTGGTGAACCAGTATTCCTAGGATCATTCCCGTGCAGGCAACTCCAGAACAAAGTGGCATAAATCTAATAAAACGGCAGAGACCCTGGTTCGATCCTGACCTCGGGTCCTGTCTGTGTGGAGTTTGCATGTTCTCCCTGTAACTGCATGGTTTCCTCCAGGTGCTCCGGTTTCCTCCCATGTCCCAAAGACATACAGGTATATAGGTTAATTGACCCTCTGTAAATTGCTCCTAGTGTGTAGGGAGTGGATGGGAGAGTGGGACAACGATTGTGAACGGGTGATGGATGATCGGTCGGCTGTTTCCACACAATAAGACCGTATGTTTTCAAATGTGTATCCGCACACACTGTGAAAGGCAGACTACTATGTGCAGAAAATCAGTGCGATGATGAGAGACCAAGAGAACTTTGTATTATAACTACAAGAAATAACCGATCCTTGCTTTCATGTGGTTGTGTGTCTTGTTGCTTTTCACTTAGTATGTCTGTATGGCAACTCAAATTTCACTGTACCTTAACTGGTACATGTGACAATAAACTGACCTTGAACCTTGACCTCGATGGCCCAAAGGACCTGTTTCCATGCTGTATCGCTAAACTAAACTAAACTAAACTAAACATGCGTGTTTGTAGTTTAATTGGCCTCTGTAAAAATGGCTGTGTAACAGATTTCTAAAGTCAGGACTTTTTATGGAAACAATCTGTGCTTGTCGATGGCATCTCAAGAATCTTCTACTTTTCTCTTTGCATTTTTGTACACGTGAACCCTGTGGCCTTTCTGTCTGCTGAAAATCTCCAGAGATTTATTTGTTAAGTGTCAACGGTCAGCGAGAAAGTTTAGTTTAGCTTAGTTTACTTTAGATTAGTTTATTTTATTTTAGAGAAACAATGCGGAAACAGGCCCTTCGGCCCAACGAGTCCGCCCGACCAGCGAGCCCCACACAGTAACACTATCCTACACACACCAGGGACAATTGACACTTATACCAAGCCAATTAACCTACAAACCTGCACCACTTTGGAGTGTGGGAGAAAACCAAAGATCTCGGAGAAAATCCACGCGGTCATGGGGAGAACGTACAAACTCCGTACAGGCAGCACCCATAGTTGGGATCGAACCCGGGTCTCCGGCGCTGCAAGCGATGTAAGATGGCAACTCTACCGCTGCGCCACCGTGCCGCCAGTCAAAGGTTGACCTTTGCCCGGAAGCAGCAATGGCGATCGTTCAACGCAACACAATGATCAGACGGTTCTCTCTGTGAACGCTAAACGAGAGGTAACTGAAACTGTGGCTTCCACAAGCAAAGCATTGCTCCACACAGCCAGTGAAGCTCTGGGTTTGTAGTTTTTAGGTAAAAGAGGCATAGAATTATTTATAACGGAGAAGGGATGCTTCCCAAACCAGATGTATAGTCCTGAGACACCAAAGGACTTTTAACCCTGCTTTCATTAATTTGTTATTTAGTTTAGTTTATTGTCACGCGTACCGAGGTAGAGTGAAAAGCTTCTTTGTTGCGTGCTATCCAGTCAGTGGAGAGACTATACATGCCCGCGACACAGTGGCGCTGAAGGAGAGTTGCAGCGTCACAGCGCCCGAGACCCGGGTTCGATCCCATCTACGGGTGATGTCTGTATGGAGTTGTACGTACTCCCTGTGACCGCGTGGGATTTTCTCCGAGATCTTCGACTCCCTCCCACACTCTAAAGACGTACAGGTTTTGTAGGTTAATGGGCTTGGTATGAATGTAAAATTTCCCTCTTGTGTGTAGTTTAGTGTTAATCGCTGGTCGGTGCGGACTCGATGGGCCGAACGGCCTGTTTCCGCACTGTATCTCTAAACTAAACTAAATGATAGTGGCATTTAAGATGCTTTTATATGAGCGCTTGGATATGCAGGAAATGAAGGGCTTGATCAATCAAGTGGTCCACAGTGGTACACAAAATTACTGGGGAAACTCAGCGGGTGCAGCAGCATCTATGGAGCGAAGGAAATAGGCGACGTTTCGGGCCGAAACCCTTCTTCAGTGGTCCACAGTGTATTGGTACAGAGTAAAGGTAATAACGTTGAGTGCAAGATAGTCTGAGGGTCTCGAATGAGGTAGATTATAGCTCAAGACTGCTCTCTAGTTGGTCGGATGGTTCAGTTGCCTGAAACCTATGTCTGATTCTCAATTCCCCTACTCTGGGCAAGGAACTCTGTGCGTCTACCCGATCTATTTATCTCATGATTTTACAACCTCTATAAGATCACCCCTCATCCTCATCTGCAGTTCCTCTTTATTGCATTAGCACTTTATACCCAGAAACATAAAACAGCAGGTGATGATTCACACCAAAGATAGACACAAAGTGCTGGAGTAACTCAGCAGGTCAGGCAGCATCCCTGGAGAAAAAGGAATGGGTGACATTTCGGTAGGACATTTCTGGGGAAGGGACTTGACTTGAAATGTCATCAATCCTTTTTCTCCAGAGATGCTGCCTGACCCACCAGCACTTTGTGCCTATATTTAACACATTACAGCACCACATATTGAGGGGAACTGCTTACTGCAATCCATTTTAAAAAGCCCAGGAGCCCACTACTGGTGGGTTTGGGCAGTACATCTTTAGAAACAGTCTCATTATCAGACGTGGAGTTGGAGTCAAGTAAATACGTACAAGCCAAGGATTGCAGATAAGAACATGAACAACAGGAACAGTTGTTGCTGCCTCAAAATGGCCACCAGTACATCAGAGACCGACACCATCCTCCCCACGCTCTCATTTCACTCCTGCCATCGAGCTCAAGTTCAAGTTCAAATGTATTTGTCACATGCACCATAAGGTGCAGTGGAATGTAATTTACCATGCAGCGTTACAATTAGAAAATGACACAATATACAACATAATTCAACACAGACATCCACCACAGCATTCTTCACTGCGGTGGAAGGCAGTACAGTTCAGACAGTCCTCCTCCTCCCCCTCCCTTGTTCACCCGTGGTCGGGGCCCTGACCCTCCGTAGTCGCCGCTACAGACGGCCCGATGTTCAAGCCCTCGGTCAGGATGGTTGGATCGCCGACGTTGGGACAGGTCGCGCACACACCGCGGCCTGGAGCTCCCAAATCAGCCACCTCCTTACCGGAGACCAAGGCTTCCAAATGTTGTAGGCCGCAGGCCGGCGGTCGGAGCTCTTCTCCAGCGACCCCCGGTGAGGGATCGCCCGCTCCACGATGAAAGGCCCGCTCCACGCCTGCCGCCAGAAGCTCCACAGACTGAGGCTCCAGGATGTTGTAGGCCGCAGGTCAGCGGTCGGAGCGCTTCTCCGGCGAGCCCCGGCAAGGGGGTCCGCGATGCTACAAGTCCCCGCTGCGCTGCCGCTGAAGCTCTGGGCCCGACTCCAGGAAAGGCCGCACCAAACCAGCTGTAAGGCCGCGAGGAGGGGGGGGAAGAAAGCCGCCACTCCTTCAAGGTAGGAGCCTGAAAATGGTTCACCCCTATTCCCCCCCCCTCACCCCCCCCACCCCTACACAAGACAGACAGAGAAACACTACAACATACTTTTGGACAAATTAAAAAAAACAAAAAAATTCGAAACAACGAACCTGCTGCAGGCGAGGCAGCAGACTCACAGCGCTACCAGAACCGGGAGGAAGATGCAGGAGTCTGAAAACCGTGACCACTGGGTTCAGGAACAGCTTCTTCCCTACAATCATCAGGCTCTTGAATACTCTCGGGTGGCACGGTGGCGCAGCGGTAGAGTTGCTGCCTTATAGCGGCAGAGATCCGGGTTCGATCCTGACTACGGGTGCTGTCTGTATGGAGTTTGTACGTTCTCCCCGTGACCTGCGTGGGTTTCCCCCAGGGTTTCCGATTTCCTCCCACACTCTAAAGACACACAGGTTTGTAGGCTAATTGGCTTCGGTAAAATTGTAAATTGTCCTTCATGTGTGCAGGATAGTGTTACTGACTGCTGGTCAGCATGGACTTGGTGGGCCGAAGGGCCTGTTTCCGTGCTGTATCTCTAAAACTAAAACTACAAAACACTAACCAAACTATGAACTGTGAACGAATACTGTCTTGAACTTCTACAGGTGTGAGGTAGACAGCATATTAACAGGTTGCATCACGGTCTGTTTCAGCAACTTGAACGCCCAGGAGTGAAGGTGATTACAAAAAGTGGTGAACACCGCCCATTCCAACACGGGTACTGACCTCCCCACCATCTGCCTCCACCACCCCCCTACATGGTGGGTGACACGGTGGCTCAGCGGTAGAGTTGCCGCCTTACATCACTTATAGCGCCAGAGATCCCGGTTCGATTCTGGCTACGGGCGCTGTCTGTACGGAGTTTGTACGTTCTCCCCTTGACCTGCGTGGGGTTTCTCAGAGAACCCCGGTTTCCTCCCACACTCCAAAGACGTGCAGGTTTGTAGGTTAATTGGCTTGGTGTATGTGTGAAGACTGTCCCTCCTGTGTGTAGGGTAGTGTTAATGTGCGGAGATTGCTGGTCAGTGCGGCTCGTGGGCCGAAGGGCCTGTTCCCGCACTATATCTCATAACTAAACTAAACCTAAACAACACAGACTTGGGGGCATTGTTTTTTGACTTTGCACTTTTATCGTTTGCTCGTTTGTCTGTTTGTGCTCAAGCAGAAGGTATAAAGTATTAAAGACAGACACAAAGGGTTGGAGTAACTCAGCAGGACGGGCAGTATCTCTGGAGAGAAGGAAGGGTCGGGACTCTTCTTCAGACTGACCTGAAGCATCAATTCTGATGTTCATACCACAAGTCATGACAAAGCTGTTGTGTTTTTACGACATTTTCAATTTTCATTTCTGACTGTGTGTGTGTGTGTGTGTGTGTCTGTGAAAGTGTGTGTGGGTGAGTGTGCGTGTCTGTGAAAATGTGTGTGTGTCCATTTGTGTGTGAGTGTGTATGAGTAAGTGTGTATTGGTGAGGATAGTGCTAGTGTACAAGGATCGCTGGTCAGCATGGCCTGAGTGGGCTGAAGGGCCTGTTTCTGTGCTGCATCTCTAAATTAAAGTTAGGATAAAATGGAGATGGTGACCAAGATGGGACCCTTTCATTGAAAGCCAGGGTAGTGTTGCACTGTGTTGGGTAGTTTTGCACTGAGAGTAAAGGATCTCCCGTCCCCCTCAGATGGAGCGGGTCAAATTCCTTCACTGCACAAGCTGTCTCTAAGGAGCTTGGCTTCATTTCTCTGTGTCAACCAGCGCTTTGTCACAGTGTCAGCCACCATCAGGTAACACTGCCCTTGTTTGTCTAGATTCCGGGCTCAAATCCCACTCCAGACGAGGATGTTGCCAGGACTCGGACTATAGGGAGATGTTGAGCAGGCTGGGACTTGGAGCACAGGAGGCTGAGGGGGTGATATAAACATAGAAACAAAGAAAATAGGTTTTGTGGGAGTTATGTGAGGCTTTCAGTCTGAAGAAGGGTTCACCCATCCTTTCTCTCCAGAGATGTCGCCTGACTCGCTGAGTTACTCCAGAGCTTTGAGTCTATCTTCAGTATGAACCAGCATCTGCAGTTCCTTTCTACACATTCAAGATCATCAAAGCTGCGTCTGAATTAACTTTGATTATTTCACTGAATTGGAATCCTAAACATCAAATAACAAACAGGGTCAGGAGCAGAATTCCCTGACAGTCGAACACACAAGTTTATTTTAACTGAAGATCACTATTGACAAACAAAGCATCATTCACTTTATTAAGAAAAAAGTTCAGATACAGAAATCTCTACGTTACACACATGCTTCTTTGTGCGTGTTTGAGTGTGCGTGTGTATGAACTTGTATCTGAGGATGGCACGGTGGCGCAGAGGTAGAGTTGCTGCCTCACCGCGCCAGAGACCCATGTTCAATCCTGACTACGGGAGCTGTCTGCACGGAGTTTGTACATTCACCCTGTGGCCACGTGGGTTTTCTCCGGGTGCTCCGGTTTTCTCCCACGTTTCAAAGACGTGCGGGCTTGTAGGTTAATTGGCTTGGTAAGATTGTAAATTGTCCCTAATGTGTGTAGGATAGTGCTAGTGTGCGGGGATCGCTGGTCGGCTCGGACTCGGTTGGCCTAAAGGCCTGTTTCCGCGCTGTATCTCTAACCTAAACTAAAGCAAACTAAGATAGTTTATAGAAAAAGTTTAACATACAAAATTCCATCTTCCCCTCTCCACACTGAAGCTGAGTGGAATAATACTGACCCAGACTGGAAGGTGGACCTTATTAACATTTTATTTAAATCGGAAGGCAAGCTTGTAGGTTAATTAGATTCTGTAAATTATCGTTACGTATGTACATATGTATGTATGTATGTATGTATGTATGTATGTATGTATGTATGTATGTATGTATGTATGTATGTATGTATGTATGTATGTATGTATGTATACATGTATAAATACATACGTTCATATATATACATACAGCACAATATAATATGTACACATAATATTCTGTAAATAAGGCCAGTAAATAGGCCAGTGAAATCCCTCGTATGTTGCAAAACATACTTGGCGAATAAAATTTGATTCTGATTCTGATTCTGAATAATATAATAAATGAAAATGTCAGTGTATATATATATATATATATACACATACAAACACACATACACACGCACAAACACACACACATATATATATAGTTTATTATATTGTTTACAGAATACTTTGTTTACATATTCTGTTGTGCTTCTGCAAAGAAGAATTTCATTGTTCTGTCTGAGACGACAATAAAACACTCTCGACCTCGCTCACTCTTGTGTTGGAAGGAAGTGCAGATGCTAGTTTACACCGAAGATAGACACAAAGTGCTGGAGTAACTCAGCGGGACAGGCAGCATCTCTGGAGAAAGAGGATAGGGGATGTTTCGGGTCGGGACTCTTCTTCAGACTGAAAGGTAGCACTCTCTTGGGTTGAGGTTAACTTTCCATGATCGAACCGAGTAAAGACATGCTGCATCCCCATGATCACCTCCGAGATGTTCATGTTTTCCAAAGGCACGGAAGGAGGGAGGCCACTCGGTCCATCGGGTCTATGCCGGCTCTCACCGCCATCTCTTTCACCCGCTTGGGGCGGCACGGTGGCGCAGCGGTAGAGTTGCTGCCTTACAGCAGTGGTTCCCTACCTTTTTTAGCACATGGCCCCCTTGGGATCTTTTGATTTTTCTGTGGCCCCCCCCTGACATTATTAGCGGAAAAAAAGTACTTCAATATTATAATACCTTCCATAAAAATATCAGTGTCTATTAATTGCACATATATTCTCTTTTATTCTATTCCACAAACATCAAAAATATTTCAACTACATAGATTTAAATTTATTAGAACTGTGGCCCCCTTCATTGAACCTGTGGCCCCTTAAATCCCCAAATTTTTCTGTGGCCCCCCTGAAATTTGCCATGGCCCCTCCTTTGGGGCCATATGGCCCCAGGTTGGGAATCACTGCCTTACAGCACCAGAGACCCGGGTTTGTTCCTGATTACGGGTGCTGTCTGTATGGAGTTTGTACGTTCTCCCCGTGACCTGCGTGGATAAGACGTACAGGTTTGTAGGCTAACCAGCTTGGTATAAGAGTAAATTGTTCCTAGTGTGTGCAGGATAGTATTAATGAGTGGGGATCGCTGGTCGGTGCGGACGCGGTGGGCCGAAGGGCCTGTTTCCGGGCTGTATCTGTAAACTAAGCAAAACACTTATTTCCGTATACATGGTTCTCACTCACACACCCTTCTTCTCCACAAGAATATTCCAGACACTCACCACAGACTTTCTGCACTGTGACTGACATTGTGGGATCTTCTGTGACTGAACACATACTCGTTCAGTTTGCCAGGAAGAAAAATCAGCACCTACCCAAGGTACTGTTGTGCTCTATGTGCCTATACACAGGGGCGGCACTGTGGCACAGCGAGTAGAGCCGCTGCCTCACAGCGCCAGAGACCCAGGTTCGATCCTGACCTTGGGGTGCTGTCTGTGTGGAGTTTGCATGTTTTCCCTGTGACCCACGTGGGTTTCATCCGGGTGCTCCGGTTTCCTCCCACATCCCTACGACATGCGGGTTTTTAGGTTAATTGGCCCTCTGCAAATCGCCCCCAGTGTGTAGGGAGTGGATGAGAAAGTGGGATAACTGGGAAATAGTGTGAACGGGTGAGTGAAGTTCGGCATGGACTCGATGGGCTGATGGGCTTTTTCTATGCTTTATCTCTGAACTAAACTAAAACATCAACCAAGGTCAAGTTCACCGATATAACGTAGAATTTTATGTATATATTTTTAGGTATTTTGTTGGTTCACACGCTTGATCAATGGTGTTTTATCATTAATGTTTTATTATTATTAATGTTTAGTGTTTTCTGAGTCATTCGTAACTGTCACTGTATGTCATGTTGTTACTTGTGGGCGGAGCACCAAGGCAAATTCCTTGTATGTGAATACTTGGCCAATAAACTTACTTACTAGATACTTTACTGCCAGTGTGCAAACATTAAATGGTAACTTCTCAATCTCATGTTTAAGAAATTCCTCTACATCTTCTTTCTAAATGTACGTCCTTTGATTCTGAGGCTATGCCCTCTGGTGGAAACATCCTCTCCACATCCACTCTATCCCAGGCCATTCACTATTCAGCAGTTTCAATGAGGTCCCCCCCCCCCCCTCATCCTTCTAAACTCCAGGGAGTACAGGCCCAGAGCCATCAAATGCTCCTCATACATTAACCCAATCATTCCATCGAACATTCTCGTAAACCTCCTCTGGACCCTCTCCAACGCCAGCACATCCTTCCGCAGATACGGCGCCAAAAACAGCTCACATTCTGGCCTGGAGCTCCAAATAGAGAGATATCCCCATCTTGACCTCACTTGGCAGAACAGAATCCCTCAACGGATATCCTAACGTTAAAAAAATATTGGATGATATGCAGCTGAATTTCTGAGGAATCTTGGCAATGAAGCTCCGAGTCTTCAGGGCCAAGATGAGAAAAGAGCCTCTTGTAGGTATGTGGACTAATAGTGTCAACAGCACGCTTGGCTGAGAAGCCAGAAGCATTCAGGCATCCCCAGGAGAGGATAAAAGCCATAAAAACTCAAAGGTTGTACAGAAAGGTCCAATTCTATTTTGCTTTTATTAGACAATCAATAAAATGTCCTCACTCTGTGCCTTTCTGTGAAACAGTACATAGATTGTGAACATACATGGTTTAAAAGGGGCATGGGGAATATATGGGAATAAATAGGTGGCGCAGTGGTGCAGCGGTAGAGTTGCTGCCTCACATGTCAGAAACCCTGGTTCGATCCCAACCTCGGGTGCTGTCTGTGTGCATTTCGTACGTTCTCCCCATGACCGTGTGGGTCTTCACCGGGTGCTCTGGTTACCTCTTACACTCCAAAGACGTGTGGGCTTGTAGGTTAATTGTGCCCCAGTGTACAGAGAGTGGATGAGAGAGTGGGATAACATAGAACTGGTGTGTACGGGTGGTCGATGGTAGACGTGGACTCGGTGGGCCGAAGGAACTGTTTCTGTGCTGTATCTCCAAAGTAAACTACACTAAAGCTAATTGTCGGTCACAGGGAGAACGTACAAACTCCGCACAGACAGCACCCGAGGTCAGGATCGATCCCTGGCGTGGTGAGGCTGCAACTACCGCTGCGCCACCTTGCCGCCCCATTGGTCTCCTAATCTGAGGAAAGACATTGTTGCCATAGAGGGAGTACAGAGAAGGTTCACCAGACTGATTCCTGGGATGTCAGGACTTTCATATGAAGAAAGACTGGATAGACTCGGCTTGTACTCGCTAGAATTTAGAAGATTGAGGGGGGATCTTATCGAAACTTACAAAATTCTTAAGGGGTTGGACAGGCTAGATGCAGGAAGATTGTTCCCGATGTTGGGGAAGTCCAGAACAAGTGGTCACAGTTTAAGGATAAGGGGGAAATCTTTTAGGACCGATATGAGGAAAACATTTTTCACACAGAGAGTGGTGAATCTCTGGAATTCTCTGCCACAGAAGGTAGTTGAGGCCAGTTCATTGGCTATATTTAAGAGGGAGTTAGATGTGGCCCTTGTGGCTAAAGGGATCAGGGGGTATGGAGAGAAGACAGGTACAGGATACTGAGTTGGATGATCAGCCATGATCATATTGAATGGCGGTGCAGGCTCGAAGGGCCGAATGGCCTACTCCTGCACCTATTTTCTATGTTTCTATTAATCTGCGATGAAACGATGTATTTCTTTGAACAGGAAACACGATGCGGTCTAAATGCAACCATGGGCCAAATGCCGTGAATGATCAGAGACACCTTTCATATAGCCACAGAAGTTGTAACAAGCATCAGGATAAAGTTTAGTTTCACTTTTACTTTATGTTTTCCCACAGATGCTGCCTGAACTGCCGAATGTTCCCTGCACTTTCTGTCCTCGATTCAGATGTCCAGAATTTACAGACTTTTATTTTCCCCCACCAATATATTTCAGGGGTGTGGGGCGAAGGCAGGAGAATGGGATGAGGGGGGAGAGATAGCCATGATTAAATGGTGGAGTGCAGCAGACTTGATGGGCCGAATGGCCTAATTCTGCTCCTATCACTCCTATCCTTATGGTTTCAAGTACTCAAGTTCTTTGCCACTGGTTCTTCAGTATGTTTTATATATTTAACAAAAGTACGCAACTTGGAGTAACAGCACCTCATATTTTGCTTGGGCAGCTTACAACCCAGCGGTATGAACATTAACTTCTCTAATTTCAAGTAACTCCTGCAGTCCCTCTCTCCCCACCTCCCCACCTCCCCACCCTAGTCGTCCTGCCAGTTCCACTGTTCACATCCTTGTATCCCTTACATTATCACCTCTTCCTCAGCCAACAATGGACCATTGTGGGCTCCACCCTTCCTTGGTCATCTGTTGCCGACCCTCCTTTGTTCTGGCCTTTTCTGGCCTCCTGTTCCCTTCCCGCTACTGTCAGGCTGAAGAGGGTTTCGTCCCAAAATGTTACCCATCCTTTTGCTCCAGAGATGCTGCTTGACCCGCTGAGTTACTCCAGCACTTTGTGCCTATATCTGGTATAAACCAGCATCTGCAGTTCCTTTCTACACAAAGGAGTTGTAGACATTGGCCTGGCCTGGTCGACATGGAACACCTTCCCTCTGAATTGTGTTTATGTAATTTTCCAGGTACATACCGGTAGTTCCCTGATAGTGTGTACGTATGTGTGCATGTGTGTATGTATATATATATATATATATATATATATATATATGTGAGTATTTGTGAGTGTGTGTGTATATATACACACTGAATGTTTTTTTCCTCGCGTTTATTATATTGTTTACAGTGCACTATGTTTACATATTCTGTTGTGCTGCAGCAAGTAAGAATTTCATTGTTCTATCTGGGACACATGACAATAAAACTCTCTTGACTCTTGATAGTGGCGTCACGAGTAGATCGGGTGATAGGCAAACGCTTGGTACATTGGCCTTCATCAGTCGGGGCATTGAGTGTACAGGTTGGGACGTTATGTTGCAGTTGAACAAGAGGTTGATGTGGCCGCATTTGGAGTATTATGTTCAGTTTTGGTCACCCTGCTACAGAAAGGATGTCTTTACACTGGAAAGAGTGCAGAGAAGATTTACGAGGATGTTGCCAGGACTTTGAAGGCCTGAACTATAGGGTGAGGTTGGGCAGGCTAGGACTTGCAGGAGGATGAGAGGTGAGCTTATAGAGGTTTATAAAATCACGAGGGGAATAGATTGGGTGAATGCACAGAATATTTTTACCCAGATTGGGAATCAAGACCCAAAGGACATAGGTTTAAGGTGAGAGGGGTAAGACTTAATAGGAACCGGAGGGGTAACATTTTCACACAAAGGGTTGTGGGTATATGGAGTGAGCTGTCAGAGGAGGTAGTTGAGGTAGGTACTATCACCACATTTAAAAGGCATTTGGATAGGTACATGGATAGGAAAGAATTACGGGCCGAATTCAGGCAGGTGGGACTAACGGAGATGGGGCATCTTGCTTGCGTGGGCAAGTTCGGCCGAAGGGCCTGTTTCCTTGCTTTTTCCCCGCCAAATTTAGCTTAATTTTAGTTCAGTTTAGAGATATGGTCTGGAAACAGCCCCTTCACCCCACCGAGTCCACACCAACCATCGATCACCCGTTCACACTAGTTCAAGGTTATCCCAATTTTGCATTCACCCCCTGCACACTAGGGGATAATTCACTGAGGCCAATTAACCTACAAACCTGCACGTCAAGTCAAGTCAAGTCAAGTGAGTTTATTGTCATGTGTCCCTGTATAGGACAATGAAATTCTTGCTTTGCTTCAGCACACAGAACATAGTAGGCATTTACTACAGAACAGATCAGTGTGTCCATATACCATAATATAAATATATACACACATGAATAAATAAACTGATAAAGTAGCAGATAATCGGTTATTAATAATCAGAGTTTTGCCCGAGCCAGGTTTAATAGCCTGATGGCTGTGGGGAAGTAAATATTCCTGAACCTGGTTGTTGCAGTCTTCAGGCTCCTGTACCTTCTACCTGAAGGTAGCAGGGAGATGAGTGTGTGACCAGGATGTGGGTCTTTGATGATACTGCAGCCTTTTTGAGGCAGCAACTGCGATAAATCCCCTCGATGGAGGGAAGGTCAGAGCCGATGATGGACTGGGCAGTGTTTACTACTTTTTGTAATTTTTTCCTCTCCAGGGCGCTCAAGTTGCCAAACCAAGCCACGATGCAACCGGTCAGCATGCTCTCGACTGTGCACCTGTAGAAGTTAGAGAGAGTCCTCCTTGCCATACCGACTCTCTGTAATCTTCTCAGGAAGTAGAGGCGCTGATGTGCTTTCTTGATAATTGCATTAGTGTTCTCGGACCAGGAAAGATCTTCAGAGATGTGCACGCCCAGGAATTTGAAGCTCTTGACCCTTTCAACCATCAACCCATCGATATAAACGGGGCTGTGGGTCCCCATCCTACTCCTTCCAAAGTCCACAATCAGTTCCTTGGTTTTGCTGGTGTTGAGGGCCAGGTTATTGCGCTGGCACCATATGGACAGTTGCTCGATCTCTCTTCTATACTCCGACTCATCCCCATCAGTGATACGTCCCACAACAGTGGTGTCGTCAGCGAACTTGATGATGGAGTTCGCACTATGACCGGCTACGCGGTCATGAGTATAGAGTGAGTACAGCAGGGGGCTGAGCACGCAGCCTTGAGATGCTCCCGTGCTGATTGTTATCGAGGCTGACACATTTCCACCAATACGAACAGACTGTGGTCTGTGAATGAGGAAGTCGAGGATCCAGTTGCAGAGGGATGCGCAGAGACCCAGTTCTGCGAGTTTGGTAACCAGCTTGGAGGGGATGATTGTATTAAATGCCGAGCTGTAGTCGATGAATAACAGCCTGACATATGAGTTTTTGTTGTCCAAGTGGTCCAGAGCGGAGTGGAGGGCCAGCAAAATCGCATCCACCATTGATCTGTTGTGGCGGTAAGCGAACTGCAGTGGGTCCAGGTTTTTGTCGATGTAGGCGTTGATTTGCTCCATGATCAACCTCTCAAAGCACTTCATCACCACCGGCGTTAGTGCCACTGGTCGAAAGTCATTGAGGCACGTCACCTTAATCTTCTTGGGCACTGGTATAATTGTTGCCCTTTTAAAGCAGGTGGGGACCTCAGACCTCAGAAGTGAGAGGTTGAAAATGTCCGTAAAAACTCCCGACAGTTGGTCCGCACAGGTTTTTAGAACACGACCGTGTATACCATCAGGTCCAGGCATTTTCGAGGGTTCACCCCTCTGAAGGATTTCCTGACGTCGGCCTCTGTGACTGAGACTGAAATACCATCACAGCGAATGGGGGCTCGGGAAGGCACATCAGTATTCTCCCTATCAAAGCGTGCGTAAAACGTATTGAGCTTGTCAGGGAGTGATGTTTCACCGACTTTTGAGCTGCCTCCTGCTTTCGCCTTGAAAGAGGTGATTGCATTCAGGCCCTGCCACAGCTGCCAAACGTCTTTCGGATGTGGGAGGAAACCGGAGCCCCCGGAGGAAATCCATGCGGTCACGGGGAGAAGGTGCAAACTCCATACACAGACAGCAACCCCGATCAGGATGGAACCCGGGTCTCTGACGCTGTGACTCAGCACCTGCACCAATGTGTGCCGTCCTTAATGTGACAGATCACTTTCTTACACAAACTCCTCGGCAGGGCAGCGAGCACCAGACTCTCCTGTGTGGACCGAAGGCCAGGATGATTTTAAATCATTCAATGTTATTTTGCACCTCAAACTTGCATTAGGGGTACAAAATGGCAGAATTCACCCGGCATTTTACCCAAAACAGTCATGAATTCCCAGCCATGAGAGAACTACACTTGAGGGGGAATCAAAACTAATTTGGAATGGTGTAATAATGCTTGTTTTTCCATAATCAGGGATTGATGGTGGCAGGGTTTAGCAGGATATTGACACATTGGCACAGCGGTAGAGTTGCTGCCTCACAGCTCCAGAGACCCGGGTTCCATCCCGACTACGGGTGCTGTCTGTATTGAGTTTGCACGTTCTCCACATGACCTGCGTGGATTTTCCCCGGATGCTCCGCTTTCCTCCACACTCCAAAGGCGTACAAGTTTGTAGGCTAATTGGTTTAGTATAAATGCAAATTGTACCTAGTGTGTGTAGGATAGTGTTAGTGTGTGGGGATCGCTGGATGGCGTGGACTCGGTGGGCCGAAGGGCCTGTTTCCACGCTGTATCTCTAAACCAAACAAAACAATATACTGACACATTACCAGTCGACAGATCAGTTTAGACTCTGAGGTGATAAAGTGGGGGTTAATTAAGTCGTAGCACACACCTCAACAATGCCAGTAAACGTATACCATACCCCGTGAATACGACTTGTTGTAGGGGAACGAATAGTGAGGGCTAATAACTTGTTCCCAGTGTGTGGAGTGTAGTGTTAATGTGCGGGGATCGCTGGTCAGTGTCGAATCAGTGGGCCGAAGGGCCTATTTTCGTGCTGTATCTCTAAACTAAACTAAACTAACAATCTTCAGCATCGAGGATCCAATTCCACCCATTGGGATCCAATGGACATCACTTGCTAGCATGGTGCCAGGTTCCATTATTTTTTGCAGCACAATGTTGACTTTATATACCGTCGTAGGGGAAGGAATAGTGAGGCTAATAACGAGTAAACATGGATGTGGATTGTGCTAATGTGGTGACAGGAACCGCGGACAAAGCCCAGAAGTAGAGACATGGAACGCAGCAGTGATGACGCCCAGGTTTCAGGAACGTCATTGATTATGTTACAGTGTTCGCCCATCACTGTGACACAGTAGTTGGGTCTACTGCCAACTAAGTTACACGTGGATTGTCATTTTATTCTGTAATCAAGACCTAGTTTCATAGGTTATAGGTGCACAATGATGCCATTGGGCCCATCAAGTCTACACTGCCATTCAATCATGGCTGATCTATCTTTCCCTCTCAACCCCATTCTCCCCATAACCCCTGACCCCCGTACTAATCAAGTTTGTTACCTCTCTGTGACCTCCACTCTGTAATCGAGACCTAGTTTTACCGTTAATCAATTTTCTGTGTAATCTTGTCAGCTGAGAATGTAAAAGCTGTACTAAAGTCGCGATCAGGAGATCAGCTTTGCCTGGTCCCCTGGTGCGCATCGGTTTCAATAAATCGCCCGTTGCTTCAAACACCAACTCCACGTGGCCTTTCCATTTACTCATGCTGCACTGCTGGTAAACATTTTAAAATCTGCACTTGGCGAGCCATCTCTCTCGTAAACGACTGCACTTGCTGAGTATCCCATTGACATTCACCGTCGCTGGATTGTTAACACAACTTTGCAAAAGCTTTTCAGCTTCCAAATCTGTCGACATTCACAACACCAAATTGCTTCTTCATCTCCGTACATCCTGTAATCCATAATCTAATGTGCTTTTGGTATCTTGGCCTTCATCAGTCAGAGTATTGAGTATAGAATTTAGGAGGTCATGTTGCAGTTATGTATAAAGGGCCTGTCCCACTTGGCCGTCATTTGCGCGCCATTTACGCGACCTCCAAAAATGTGGTTGTCGCGTTGTGACGCAGGGTAGCGTGTGGGTAGCACAGGACGGGCGCATGGAGAAGCGTGGAGGAGTGTGGAGTTGCGCACGGTATCGCGCGGCGCTCCAGGATTTCATGCTGCACAAAATCCTCGCGCGCCACCTGCATGATGTATCACGTACGCACGCTGACGCATTGGCGTCGCACGCATTGGCGTCCCGACGTCTCACGTGTATCGCGTGGTGACACATGGTTACGTCACCGTGCGTAACCATGCGTCGCCGCGTGCCGTAGGGTTTTCTAATGACGTCACGCGCACCAGACAGCATGATGACGCGCGATTTGCGCGCGACGTCGTGCGTAACGACGTGTGGACCTATTTTACATATGACGCGTAAATGAGGCACAAATGACGGCCAAGTGGGACAGGCCCTTAAGACGTAGGTGAGTCCGCATTTAGAGTATTGTGTTCAGTTCTGAGCACCATGTTATAGGAAAGATGTTGTCAAGCTGGAAAGGGTACAGAGAATATTTACGAGGATGTTGCCAGGACTAGAGGGTTTGAGCTATTGGGAGAGGTTGAGTAGGCTGGGACTCTATTCCTTGGAGCACAGGAGGATGATGGGTGATCTTACAGAGGTGTATAAAATCATGAGAGGAATAGATCAGGTAGATGCACAGAATCTCTTGCCCAGAGTGGGTGAATCGTGGGCCAGAGGACATAGGTCTAAGGTGAATGGGAAAAGATTTAATAGGAATCTGAGGGGTAACCTTTCCACACAAAGAGTGGTGGTGTATGGAATGAGCTGCCGGAAGAGGTAGTCGAGGCTGGGACTAATCCTAAGTTTAAGAAACAGTTAGACAGGTACATGGATAAGACAGGTTTGGAGAGATATGGGCCAAACGCGGGAAGGTGGGACTAGTGTAGCTAGTTGGCCGGTGTGGGTAAGTAGGGCCGAAGGGCCTGTTTCCACGCTGTATTGCTCTATGACTCTATAACTAAAATAAATGGAATAAAGGAAAAACATCCCAATAAGTACAAGAGGAATATTTATGTGATTTTTATGCATTCTGGTCTGTCGCGTACAGTACATCATTAGGCACATCGAAAGTGAGAAGACATAATTTGACAAATATAATTACTGAATTAAAGAATTAATACATTGTTGAATCAGTCCATACGAAATACAATTCAATGCCTGCAGAAGGCCTTTTCTATCAAAATATATTGGAATACAAGGTTACAGTTAAAAACTCGTCCCATCTCTCTGATGGTGCTCTGCCCATTGTAAGTCAAGGTCAAGAGAACTGCAAGGTCAAGACTTAAAATAAAAGACACAAAGTGCTGGAGTAACGCAGCAGATCAGGTGACAAGGTGGTGACAAGGTGATGTTTCAGGTCGGGACCTTTCTTCAGATTGATTGTGGGGGAGGTAGGTGGGGGGTGGGATATAGTCTGGTGAGTGATAGGTGGATACGGGCAAGCGGGGTTTTGATAGGTAGCGGGTTGACCAAAGGCCAGAGATGAAAGGACAAAAAGTGTGAGATACAGAGAGAAGGGGCAAGATATGTGATGCCAGACCCGCGGAGTTACTCCAGCACTTTGGCTCTTTTTCGGTAATCCTGCATCTGCAATTCCTTGTGTCCCAGGTCTAGACTAAAATATACATCTAGCATCAGAGAACTGCAAGGTTAAAGAAGTGCAAGTGCACCCCAGACCCTTGACTTACAATGGTGGTGACCTGAATCTCTCCGTCCCCACCCCCACACATTTAATTGTGCCTCAATCATTGCAGAAAAAGTGATTAAAAAGCAGATGAAGGGATATACATTAACTGGCACCAGCTTCATCTGTTAAGACTAATTGTCCTTTTTTGTGTAAGCACTGAACGGCTCCTTCAGTCCAAGGCTGTCAGGATCTGTGGGAGGAAGGAACACAAAGTGCAGTTAAACAACTCAGACAAGGCCCAGTCCAATTCATGTTGACCTTCACCTGAAGGGAAATCACAGCTACGGTGGCGCAGCGGTAGAGTTGCTGCCTCACAGTGCCAAAACCCGGGTTCGATCCCGACTGCAGACAATAGGTGCAGGAGTAGGCCATTCGGCCCCTCGAGCCAGCACTGGGATCATGGCTGATCATCCACAATCAGTACCTCATTACTGCCTTCTCCCCATATCCCCTGACTCCGCTATCTTTAAGAGCCCTATCTAGCTCTCTCTTGAAAGTATCCAGAGAACCGGCCTCCACCACCCTCTGGGGCAGAGAATTCCACAGACTCACCACTCTCTGTGAGAAAAAGTGTTTCTTCGTCTCCGTTCTAAATGGCTTACTCCTTATTCTTAAACTGTGGCCCCTGGTTCTGGACTCCCCCAACATCGGGAACATGTTTCCTGTCTCTAGCGTGTCTAAGCCCTTAACAATCTTATATGTTTCAATGAGATACCCTCTCATCCTTTTAACCTCCAGAGTGTACAAGCCGAGCTGCTCCATTCTCTCAGCATATGACAGTCCCGCCATCCCGGGAATTAACCTTGTAAACCTACGCTGCACTCCCTCAATAGCAAGAATGTCCTTCCTCAAATTAGGGGTCCAAAACTGCACACAATACTCCAGGTGTGATCTCACTAGGGCTCTGTACAACTGCAGAAGGACCTCTTTGCTCCTATATTCGATTCCTCTTGTTATAAAGGCCAATATGCCATTTGCTTTCCATTTCCATTCAAGTCGAGAAATTAACTTTTTTAATTTAATTTTTGGTAGGCCTTGAAGGACCGAGCGCAAGTGTTCAGCGAAATGGCCGCCGACTCTACGCTGGGTCTTGCCGATGTCTAATAGGCCTTGGTGAAAGAGGATTGCTTTGAGCTTACCATAAATCTCTCTCCTTATTTTCTTCATCTGCCTCCTGCAACGTCTGTTTTCTGAACTGGATTTCTTCATCTGAAAGGCAGACAGACCAGGCATCAAGCAGCTGAATAACAAATATACTGGCAATCACTTTCTGAAGAGAACATTTCTCACAGGTCCCTTTCAGTCACGGAGCTGCATGGAGCGTACAGTTTAGGTTTATTATTGTCACATGTACTGAGGTACAGTGAAAAGCTTGCATGTTATCCAGTCAGATCAGATAATATTATATATAAATACGAATGAGTCAAACTCAAGGACAATATATAGCATACATGGAGTGGCACGGTGGCGCAGCGGCAGAGTTGCTGCCTTACAGCGCCAGAGACCTGGGTTTGATCCAGTGTCAGGGGTTATGGAGAGAAGGCAGGGGAATAGGGTTAGGAGGGAGAAATAGATCAGCCATGATTGAATGGCGGAGTAGACCTAAAGGCCCAATGGCCTAATCCTGCTCCTATCACTTATGAAGTTATAACCCTGACCATGGTGCTGTGTGTACGGAGTTTGTACGTTCTCCCCGTGACCTGCGTGGATTTCCTCCCACACTCCAAAGACGTGCAGGTTTGTAGGTTAATTGGCTTCGGTAAAATTGTAAATTGTCCCCAGTATGTGTAGGATGGTACTAGATCACTGGGCGGCATGGATTCGGCGGGCTGAAGGGCCCGTTTCCGCACTTTATCTCTAAAGTCCAAAAGCAATGGGGGAAGATACAGAGTGCAGAATATAGTTCTCAGCATTGTAGTGCATCAGTTCCAGAGACAAAGTCCAATGTCCGCATTGGGGTAGAGGTGAATCGGGTACAGTATTGGGCAGCAGAGGCTCTGTGCAACTCTAACCTCATCTACTGCATCTGGTATTCCCAATGTGGCCTCTTGTACATTGGCGAGACCAAGCATAGACTTAGCAACCATTTTGCCGAACACTTGCTCTCGATCTGCCAAGACCTACTAGATCACCATTTTAACTCCCCTTCCCATTCCCTTTCTGTCCTGGGCCTCATCCATTGTCAGAATGAGGCCAAACGCAAGCTGGAGGAACAACACCTCATATTCCGCTTGGGTAGCTTACAACCCAAAGGTATTAACGTTGAATTCTCCAATTTTAAGTACCATCTACAAATCACCCTCCCCCACCCCTTTCTCATCCATAAACCCCCCCCCCCCCTTTCCTCCCCTGACCCCTGTCTGACCTTTCATCTAACTCTCTCCTCCCATCCCCACCCCTCCACCTATGTCCTACCTGTCACCTGTCAATCCTCTAGCTTCACAATTCGCAACTCTCTAATCCTTTTGTCTCACGCCTTGTGTGTGTTCATCTCTGGCCTTTGTCCAACCATCCACCTATCAAAAGCCCCTTTGCTGTGTTCACCTATGACCTGTCAGGCTATGTCCCATCCCCTTCTCTCATCCAGCTTTCTTTCCCCCCACCCCTGCAATCAGTCTGAAGAAGGGTCCCGACCAGAAACGTCACCAATCCATGTTCTCCAGAGATGCTGCCTGACCCATTGAGTTACTCTAGCACTTCCTGCCAATCCTTGGTAAACCAGCATCTGCCGTTTATTCTTTCAACATAATCAAAGACTTGTCCCACCCCGGTCATTCCTCCTTCTCCCCGCTCCCGTCAGGCAGAAGGTACAGAAGCTTGTAAGCACGCACCACCAGACTCAGGTACAGTTTCTTCCCCTCTGTTATCAGGCTTCTGAACAGTCCTTCCATAAGCTAGGGTACTGTCCCATTCACCTCTACCCCATTGCGGACATTGGACTTAGTCTTAGGGTGGGCGGCGCGACTCACGTCGCAGCGGCCTCTGCAGTCCGTCTGTCGTTTTTTTTATTTTTTGTCGCGTTTGAATGTTTGAATGTAGTTTAAAGTGCTTTTTTTTAACTGGGTATGTGTGTGGGGGGCGGGGGGTGGGGGAAACTTTTAAAATCTTTCCCCTGCACGGAGAACCCGACCTTTTCCCTGTCGGGTCTCCGTTGTCGTTGGGGCGTAGCACCGTGGAGCGGCCTCCAACCGGAACGACCTGGGACTCGTCGCGGAGCTGCGACCCGACCCTGGAGATTCGGAGGCTCCAACCGTAGGTCTGGTGGACGGTGACACCGGGAGCCCGCGGGTCCCTGCTGGGAGACCGCTTTTCGTGGCTTCCGCAACGGCGACTTCTCCCGCCCGAGTTGCGGGGTTGAAAATTACCTGGAGCGGGGCCTTACATCATCGCCCGGCGCGGCCTTAAATGGCCGCGGGACTTGTTAGCGCCCGCCGGGGGCTCCAACACCAAGACACGGAGCGCGGCCTTGCATCACCCGGCGCGGCTTTAATGGCCGCGGGACACTTACCATCGCCCGCCGGGGGCTTTGACTCTGACATCGGGAGATGAATGAGGAGAGCAGGGGAGAGATAAGACTTTGCCTTCCATCACAGTGAGGAGGAGATTCACTGTGATGGATCTTTGTGTAAATTGTGTTGTGTCTTGGTTCTTTTTCTTGTGTGTATCACTGCAGAAACCAAATTTCGTTTGAACCTCAATGAGGTTCAAATGACACAAATAAATTGTATTGTATTGTATTGTATTGTCTATAGAACTGGTGCACGACAATGCTGAGAACTATATTCTGCACTCTGTATCGTCCCCTTTTGCTCTACCTATTCATAAGTTAATTAGTTACAGGAGCAGAATTAGATCATTGGACCCGTCAGGTTACTCCACCATTCAATCATGGCTGGTCTATCCGTCCGTCTCAACCCCATTCTCCAGCCTTCTCCCCATAACCCCTGACACCAGTGTTAATCAAAAACCTGTAAATCTCTGCCGAAAAAAATATCCATTGACTTGGCCTCCACAGCCGTCTGTGGCGAAGAATTCTACAGATTCATCACAGTCTGACTGAAGAAATTCCTCATCATCTCCTTTCTAAAGGTACGTCCTTTTATTCTGAGCCTGTGCCCTCTGGTCCTAGACTCTCCCACTAGTGGAAACACCCTCTCCACATCCACTCTACCCAAGCCTTTCACTATTCGGTACGTTTCAATGAAGTCATCCTTCTAAACTCCAGTGAGTACAGGCCCAGTGCCGTCGAACGCTCATCACTTGATTGTACTTGAAAGGCTATTGTACTTGAGTTTGACTTGATTGTTTTTATGTCTAGTATCTGTTTTTTTTGGATAGCGTGTAGAACGAGGCTTTTAACTGTACCTCAGTACGTGTGACAATGATAAACCTAACCAAGACCACCAATTCCCTTCTCTACCTTGCTGGATTCAAACCACTTTTTCGAAAAATAAGTTTAAGTAAATGCGCAACGGTGGCGCAGCGGTAGAGTTGCCGCCTTACAGCGCCAGAGACCCGGGTTCGAATCTGACTACAAGTGCTGTCTGTATGGAGTTTGTACGTTCTCCCCGTGATCTGCGTGGGTTTTCTCAAGGATCTCTGATTTCCTCCGACACTCCAAAGATGTTCAGGTTTGCTGGTCAATTGGCTTGGTATAAATGTAAATTGGCCCTCGTGTGTGTAGTGTAGGATTAGTGTGCGGGAGATCGCTGGTCGGCACGGACTCGGTGGGTTGAGGGGCCTGTTTCCGCGCTGTATATCCATCTCTAAACTAAATACATTCTTACCACAAGAATTCCCTTCTACGTCATCCAGCAGGTTTGCTGTTGAGGCTGCTGTTCCAAGACTGCGTGGTTGAGATGGGTTAAGGAAAAACTCATTCAAACCTGCACTCCGCTATAAAATAGAAAGATTAAACGTTGCATTTATGCAACACCTGTCACATCCTGTTCAGTACTTTGCCCGCCATTGACCGCTTGTTCACATGAAGGGCACCCGCAGCCAATCGCTGCTCTTCATGGGATCTTGCTGTGTAGGCTACTGGTGACCAGATAAGTCAGAAGCATAAAGGTTGGGAGGCTGAAGAAATAAGGAAGTCATGATGCTGCTTTGATTCAGCTGCATTTGGAGCATTGTGTGTATTCTTCACAAACTTGATTCATGATAAATCAGGATGCAGCTTTGAAAGCCTTTGGTTAGGCCGCATTTGAGTATAGGAGCAAAGAGGTCGTTCTGCAGTTGTACAGGGCCCTAGTGAGACCACACCTGGAGTATTGTGTGCAGTTTTGGTCTTCAAATTTGAGGAAGGACGTTCTTGCTATTGAGGGAGTGCAGCGTAGGTTCACAAGGTTAATTCCCGGGATGGCGGGACTGTTACATGCTGAGAGAATGGAGAGGCTGGGCTTGTACACTCTGGAGTTTAGAAGGATGAGAGGGGTTCTTATTGAAACATTTAAGATTATTAAGGGTTTGGACACGATAGAGGCAGGAAACATGTTCCGATGTTGGGGGAGTCCAGAACCAGGGGCCACAGTTTAGGAATAAGGGGTAAGCCGTTTAGAACGGAGATGAGGAAACTTTTTCACACAGAGAGTTGTGAGTCTGTGGAATTCTCTGCCTCAGAGGGCGGTGGAGGCAGGTTCTCTGGATGCTTTCAAGAGAGAGCTAGATAGGGCTCTTAAAAATAGCGGAGTCAGGGGATATGGGGAGTAGGCAGGAACGGGGTACTGATTGTTGATGATCAGCCATGATCACATTGAATGGCCTACTCCAGCACCTATTGTCTATTTGGAGTATTGTGTGCAGTTCTGGTTTGGAGAAGGTGCAGAGGAGGTTTACCAGATTGAGGCCTGGATTTAGGGATATTATCTACAGGGAGAGGTAGAATTGTTTTCTCTGAAATGCTGGAGGTTGTGGGGAGCCCTGATAGAAGTATATAAAATTATGAGAGGCATAGAAAGGGTAGACAGTCAGAGTCTTTTTCCCCCAGGGTGGAAAAATCTAATTCTAGAGGGCAATGCTTTCAGGCATGAGGGGCAAAGTGTAAAGGAGATGTGCGGGGCAAGTATTTTTACACAGAGGGTGGCGGGTGTTGGGAACGTGTTGCCAGGGGTGGTGGTGGAGGCAGATACGATAGTGGTTTTGGATATGCAGGGAATGGAGGCATATGGATTATTTGCAGGCAGATGGCATCATGTTCGGCACAGACATTGTGGGCCGAATGGCCTGTTCCTGTGCTGTACTATTCTATGTTTAAGAAGGAACAGCAGATGCTGGAAAATCGAAGGTACACAAAAATGCTGGAGAAACTCAGCGGGTGCAGCAGCATCTATGGAGCGAAGGAAATAGGCAACGGCTCTCTCTCCCCATCCCCCCCCACTCGCAACAAGGGCAGAGTCCCCCTAGTCCTCACCTTTCACCCCACCAGCCATCACATACAACAAGTAATCCTCCGTCAGTTTCGCCACCTCCAACGTGACCCCACCACTCGCCACATCTTCCCATCTCCCCCCATGTCTGCCTTCCGCAAAGACCGCTCCCTCCGTAACTCCCTTGTCAATTCTCCCTTGTCGTTCCAGGTGCGACAGAGGCTCACCTGCATCTCCTCCAACCTCATCTATTGCATCCGCTGCTCTAGATGTCAGCTGATCTACATCGGTGAGACCAAGCAGAGGCTTGGTGTTTCGCCGAACAAAATAGGTGCAGGAGGAGGCCATTCGGCCCTTCGAGTCAGCACCGCCATTCATTGTGATCATGGCTGATCGTCCCCAATCAATAACCCGTGCCTGCCTTCTCCCCATATCTCTTGATTGCACCAGCCCCTAGAGCTCTATCTAAAGGGCCTGTCCCACTGTACGATGTAAGTCAAGAGTTCTCCCGAGTTTTCCCGATTCGAATTCGGAGAATGTTCGCAGCGGGTCCATAGGAGTTTGTGGTTGTCTCGTAGCGGCTCGTACGAGTAAAAAGTAACAATTTTTTTCATCACGAGTATTTCTTTACTCGTGGACATTTTTTTGCAGGGATGAAAAAACGTCACGAGTTTACCGGATTTCCCGAGTACCTACCGTTAGCATTACGAGCCGCTACAGGACATCCACGAACTCCTACGGTCCCGCTACGGATATTCTCTGAGTTCGAATCAGGGGAAAACACGGGAGAACTCTTGAATTACCTCGTACAGTGGGACAGGGGCTTAACACTCTCTTAAATCCATCCAGTGACTTGCCCTCCACTGCCCTCTGTGGCAGGGAATTCCACAAATTCACAACTCTCTGGGTGAAAACGTTTTTCTCGCCTCAATCTTAAATGGCCTCCCCTTTATTCCGACACTGTGGCCCCTGGTTCTTACAGCTTTTGTTCTGTTCAGTTTAGTTTAGAGATTCAGCATGAAAAGTCCACGTCAACCATCGACCACGCATTCACTAGGAGTAATTTACTGAAGCCAATTAACCTACAAACCCGCACGTCTTTTGAATGTGCGAGGACTAGATTGGGTAAACGCATAGTCTCTTGCCCAGAGTAGGGGAATCGAGAACCAGGTTTAAGGTCAGGGGGGTGGGGATGGGATTAAATGGGGTAACTTTTTTTTACACGAAGGATGGTGGGCGTATGGAACAAGCCGTCGGGGGCAGGTACTATCGCAACGTTTAAGAAACATTTAGACATCTCATCCAATCCCCACAGACTAGGGGCGATTTACAGAGGGCCAATTAAACTACAAACCCGCACGTCTTTGGGATGTGGGTGGTAACTGGAGCACCCGGAGGAAACCCACGTGGTCATGGGGAGAACGTGCAAACTCCGTACAGACAGCACCCGAGGTCAGGATAGAACCCGGGTCTCTGGCGCTGTGAGGCAGTAACTCTACCAGCTGCGCCGCTGCGTCCTGAAGAGGGGGCTCTTTTCTTTTGCTTTGTTCCATTAAAAAATAAATCGAACTGGTCAAGGATACGTGTGATGTTTTAAGGAATGCTTTCGCTTCAACTTCCTCATCTTCGTCTTCTCCGAAAACGCGCGGGCCAGCTCGAACAGCTTCTTCCTCGTGGCTGCAGAGAGGAAGCAACAGGTCAGTCCCCGTACGTGTGTCCCAGGTGGAATCAGAACATGGAACACAGCACAGTACAGCACAGGGACAGGCCATTCGGTACACAGTGCCTGTACTGAAGGTAACCATATCCATATCCCTGCTCTGCCTTAATGGAGATCGGCACCTGACTGACAAACCCCCGCAGAAATAGGGCAGCACGGTGGTGCAGCGGTAGAGTTGCTGCCTCACAGAGCCAGAGACCCAGGTTCGATCCTGGCTGCGGGTGCTGTCTGTACAGAGTTTGTACCTTCTCCCCGTGACCGCGTGGTTTTTCCCGGGAGCTCCCGTTTCCTCCCCCTCTCCAAAGACGTGCAGGTTTGAAGGTTAATTGGCTTTGGTAAAATTGTGAGTTGTCCCTGGTGTGTAGGACAGTGCTAGTGTACGGGGCGATCGCTGGTCGGTGGGGACACATGTTTCCGCGCTGTATCTCTAAAGCCTGAATAGGCCTTTGGTTAAAGCACATGGACATGTGGGGAATGGAGGGATATAGATCATGTGCGGGCAGATCAGAGATGGTCTTGGAGTCATGTTCAGCACAGACATTGTGGGCTGAAGGGCCTGTTCTTGTGCTGTACTGTTCTATGTTCTATCTACCTGCCGTATGCTGGTGCAGGGGCCAACTTTGACCTGAGGGGAAAAAATGGTGGAGGTTCAGAGGGGACCCGATAGAAGTTTATAAAACAATGAGAGGCATAGACAGGGTAGACAGTCAGAACCTTTTTCCCCAGGATAGAGGTATCGTACAGTAGAGGGCACAGCTTTAAGGTGAGAGGAGCAGAGTTTAGCGGAGATGTGTTAAGCAGATTTTTTACACAGAGGGTGGTGGGTGCCTGGAACATGCTGCTGGGGGTGGTGGTGGTGATGGAGGCAGATATGAGAGCATCCTGCAATACAGCAGCCATGGGCAGGATCGAACCAGGGTCTCTGGCGCTGTGAGGCAGCGGCTCTACCAGCTGCGCCACTGCGCTACCTGATTACTGAAAGGTTGTGAACACTGCCCAGTCCCAAACGGTTACTGACTGACCTCCCCACCATCGCAGGGATCTACAGGAGTCGCTGCCTCAAAGAGGCAGCCAGCATCATCAGAGACCCACACCACCCTGGCCACGCTCTCATCTCACTCCCGCCATCGGGCAAGAAGATACAGGAGCCTGAAAACTGTGACGTCGCATGGGCGGCAATCCTGGTGTACGGGGTGATTGCTGGTCGGCGCGGACACGATGGGCCAAAGGACCTGCAGTTACCAGGTCGCTTGCATGCCCAGGTGGGCTCGCCTGGCCCGGGACTGGCTGTAGCGCCCAGGCCCCCCCCCCCCCCCTTGTTTTAAAAGCGATTTCTGCTCATGGTCCAAGTTCAGGAACAACTTCTTCCCCACATCCATTACACCACACAATGATGAACTATGGGCTGTCTCTGGCTGCACTGACTGGGCTTTTTGTGTGTGCTAATATTGGAGTTATTAATTTATTGATTTTGTCATTTGTTATATATTATCTGTGTGTATTCTGTTACAGGCCCGTTATGTTGTTGCAAGGAAGAATGTCATTGTTCCACTGTCGGTACATATGACAACAAAACACTGCTGACTTGAGATATCGCTACAGATTATTTCTCCTCTGATGGACACAAAGTGCTGGAGCAACTCAGCGGGTCAGGCAGTATCTCTGGAGAAAACGGATAAGTGACGTTTTGGGTCGGGGACCTTCTTCAGACCGATCGGTCACGGGGAGAACGTGCAAACTCCGCACAGACTGCACCTGGGCCTAGGATCGAACCCGGGTCTCTGTCGCTGTGAGGCAGCAACTCTACCACTGCGCCACTGTGCCACCCATGTATAGTATTATCCAGTCTGAAGAAGGGTCCCAACTCGAAACGTCACCTATCCATTTTCTCCAGAGATGCTGCCTGACCCGCTGAGTTACTCCAGCTTTGTGTCTATCAGAGGAGAAATAACCGATAACAATATCTCAAGTCAGGAGTGTTTTGTTGTCACATGTACTGACAATGGAACAATGAAATTCTTACTTGCAGCAGCATAACACATTTTGTGTCTGTCTTTGGCATAAACCAGCATCTGCAGTTCCTTTTTAATACATAGTTTTTCCACTGCCCTTTTATCTTCTTAGTTTGGAGAAAGAAAATGGAAGTTTTGTTGTGGAAAAAATGTCCAAGCTCATGGATTTAATGAGCCAAGTAAATACATAAGAGGGTATATTGACAAGCAGAAGTTGAGTTTAGTTTATTGTCCCATGTGCCGAGGTACAATGAAAAGCTTTTGTTTCGTGCTAACCAGTCAGCGGTAAGACAATACGTGATGACAATCGAGCCGTCCACAGTGTACAGATACAGGATCAAGGGAATAACATGAATAACATTAGTGCAGGATCAAGTCCAATCAAAGACAGTCCAATGAGGTAGATGGAAGCTCACGACTGCTCTTTAGCTGATAGGAGTGTTTCATTTAGTTTAGTTTAGTTTAGTTTAGAGATACAGCATGGAAACAGGCTCTTTGGCCCACCGAATCTGCAGCCACCAGCGATCCTACACACATCAGGGACAACGTACATTTTCACCAAGCCAATTAACCTACAAACCTGTACATCTTTGGAGTGTGGGAGCAAAGCATAAAATCTCGGAGAAAACCCACACGGTCACGGGGAGAACCTGCAAACTCCGTACAGACAAGCACCCGTAGTGAGGTTGGAACCCGGGTCTCTGGCGCTGTAAGGCAGCAACTCTACCGCTGCGCCACCATGCCGTCAGTGGTGCAGGGTGGAAGGTGTCTGTGGAGTTTAAAGCAATTGCTTTGCTGTGTAATAGTAATAATGTAATATTATCAGGAGGACTCACATTTCCCCATGTGCTTGAGTTTGTCCCTGAACAAGGCTTCATCGAGAGCGACCCCACTTGCTTCAGCTGCACCAGAGGCACCAGAGTCGGCTGCAAGGAGGAGAGGAAAGGGTTAAGGTTTAATGCCAAACACGTCCCGTCCACATGGCTGCGTCTCTCCCTCAGCAGCCCGCGGTCATGCATGGTCCTGGCTCCTGACCCGCTGGACTACAGCCAAAAACATTCACTCACTTCCCCGCTCTCAGCACAAGCGACCTTAAATTATCCTGAAATGAGCGTTCGAGACGGCCGTTAAATTTTTATTTCACTTCGTCACATCAATTCAAGGGTGAACGTGAAGTGAATTTAAAACAGGTTTCGGAGAGTGCCCTCAGCTCACCTGCCGCCTGGAACTTTATGAAGAAAAGTTTAAAAAGGCCTGTTGATGTTCTTCACACCTTATCCTTCCATATCTCTGTCTCTCCCTCTCCCCTGACGCTCAGTCCGAAGAAGGGTCTCGAGCCGAAACGTCGCCCATTTCTTTGTCTTACAGCCCAGTGGTATGAATATTGATTTCTCTAACTTCAAGTAACTCCTGCATTCCCTCTCCCACCATCCCTCCCCCACCTAAGTCGTACCAGCTTCAAAGTCGTCTTGTTGAGTCTCATTGTCTGTAACCCGTTTTCACCCGGCCCACAGCTAACAGCGGCCTGTTTCCTTTTTCATCATTACTTTTTTGCATATCTTTCATTCATTTCATTCATTCATAACAAGCCCTTAACAAAGATTGTTAAGGGCTTGGACACACTAGCGGCAGGAAACATGTTCCCGATGTTGAGGGAGTCCAGAACCAGGGGCCACAGTTTAAGAATAAGGAGTAAGCCATTAAGAACGGAGACGAGGAAACACTTTTTCTCACAGAGAGTGGTGAGTCTGTGGAATTCTCTGCCTCAGAGGGCGGTGGAGGCAGGTTCTCTGGATGCTTTCAAGAGAGAGCTAGATAGGGCTCTTAAAAATAGCGGAGTCAGGGGATATGGGGAGAAGGCAGGAACGGGGTACTGATTGGGGATGATCAGCCATGATCACATTGAATGGCGGTGCTGGCTCGAAGGGTCAAGTGGCCAACTCCTGCACCTATTGTCTATTGTCTCTCCACATCACCGCCTATATCTCTCATTTCCCTCTCCCTTGACTCTCAGTCTGACAAGGGTCTCGACCCGAAACGTCGCCCATTTCTTCCCTCCAGAGATGCTGCCTGTCCCACTGAGTTACTCCACCATTTTGTGTCAATCTTTGATGTTTGTTTTTGTGTTTTACGAATTAAGTAAAAGTGTCAACCACTTTGCTCCCATAATGAGTTAATGATCAGACCACAGTTGTTAATAGAGCGGCACGGTGGCGCAGCAGGTAGAGCCGCTGCCTCACGGCGCCAGGGACTCGGGTTCGGTCCTGACCTCGGGTGCTGTCTGTGTGGAGTTTGAATGTTCCCCCTGTGGCCACGTGGGCTTCCTCTCTGTGCTCATTGAGTCATACAGTGTGAAAACAGACCCTGTGGCACAACTTGCCCACACTGACCAACATGTCCCATCTACATTAGTTCCCCCTGCCTGCCTTTGGCCCATATCCCTTGAAACATGTCCTATCCATGTACCTGTCTACATGTTTCTTAAAACGTTGTGATAGTCCATGCCTCAACTACCTCCTCCGGCAGCTTGTTCCATACACCCACCACCATTTGTGTGAAAAAGTTACCCCTTGGGTTCCTATTAAATCTTTCCCCCACCTCACCTTCAACCTATGTCCTCTGGTTTCTCGATTTCCCCATTCTGGGCAAGGGACTCTGTGCGTCTACCCGATCTGATCCTCTCATGATTTTGTACAACTACTGCTGTGAAGGCTGCCGTTAGTGCACATTTGGAGGCAGTAATTGCTTGGTGAACAGCCGCCGGGCACCAGTTGATCACAGGCACCGTGTGTGTCACTGCAAAGATTTATCGGCAACAGCAGCGAAGGGCGAGAAATGATTAGCAGGACTAGGTCCCATTAGGCAGACAGCACTATATCACCAGCAGGCCGCAAGGGGAAATTATAGCCTCATAAATTACAGGGGGGCAGGAATTAGTGTCGGCCTCACCTGGAACGGGTGACAGCAAACTAATGTCGTCGCTGGGCAAAGACTCGTTTGCGCTCGTAGACTTGGATTTCATCGACTCATACTTCAGCCGATCTGAAAATGGAAACAAAAGTCACGATGGTCACGGCCTGCTGTCGTGTGGTGTCTCTCTGTTCAATCTCGCCTTGTGGACATCACCAGCCTTTATTGCCCCCCTCCCCCCTCCCACCCCCGTCAAACACCCCCCCCCCCCCCACAATATCACCCCTTGTTAGCACACTGCAGGGAGAATAGAAGATTCATCTACAGTGCCGGGGGTTCTGTGCAGGCCGGAATCTGTAACGTCAGCAAACGTTAAACATAGAAACATAGAAAATAGGTGCAGGAGTAGGCCATTCGGCCCCTCGAGCCTGCACCGCCATTCAATATGATCATGGCTGATCATCCAACTCACTATCCTGTACCTGCCTTCTCTCCATACCCCGTGATCCCTTTAGCCACAAGGGCCACATCTAACTCCCTCTTAAATATAGCCAATGAACTGGCCTCAACTACCTTCTGTGGCAGAGAATTCCAGAGATTCACCACTCTCTGTGTGAAAAATGTTTTCCTCATCTCGGTCCTAAAAGATTTCCCCTTTATCTTTAAACTGTGACCCCTTAAACACACTTAAACACTGCAGCCTCCAAAAAATCTCCATACTACATTGACTCAGGGTGGCGCAGCAGTGGAGTTGCTGCCTTACAGCACCAGAGACCCGAGTCCCATCCTGTCTACGGGTGCTGTCTGTACAGAGTTTGCACGTTCTCCATGTGACCTGCATGGGTTTTCTCCGGGTGCTCCGGTTTCCTCCCACACTCCAAAGACGTGCAGGTTAGTAGGTTAATTGGCTTTGGTTAAATTGTAAATTGTCCCTCGTGTGTAGGATAGTGCTAGTGTAGGGGGATCGCTGGTCGTTGGGCCGAAGGGCCTGCTTCCGAGCTGTATCTCTAAACTAAACTAAAGATCGTGGTTTGTCCTTCCTCTCAAGTCGATGTTCTCCCTCAATTCCCATGACCCTCAGACATTAGACTTTTGAGATACAGCGCGGAAACAGGCCCTTCTGCCCACTGAATGCGTGCAGACCTGCAATCATTAACACTATCCTACACTAGGGACAATTTACATTTATACCAAGCCAATTAACCTACAAACCTGCACGTCTTTGGAGTGCGGGAGGAAACCGAAGATCCCTGAGAAAACCCACGCAGGTCACGGGGAGAACGTGCAAACTCTGCACAGACAGCACCCGTAGTCAGTATGGAACCTGGGTCTCTGGAGCTGTGAGGCGGCAACTCTACCGCTGTGCCGCCCGTATGTGGTGTTGGCTCTAGCCACGGTGAGCCCGCGGGCAAGGGGGGAGGTGCTGCTGCCGTGCAGTGCCACTGGCCACATGCCTGCTGAGGCGGGGGGGGGGGGGGGGGGCGGCGGGTCTGTGAGCTCATTGCTGGCCGAGCTTGACGACTTTCTCCAGGAACCAGAAAGGTCAGAGGTCACATGTCGGATAGATGCAAAGGAATGGGGGAGGAATAACACAAAACGCTGTGTGTCCAGTGTCCTTGGAGCGTGCTTATTATATGCGGATCAAGGCGAGGATCTGACAGTGAGCCCAGTCTGAAGAAGGGTCTCGACCCGAAACGTCACCCATTCCTTCTCTCCAGAGACGCTGCCTGTCCCACTGAGTTACTCCCGCTGAGTTACTCCAACATTTTGTGTCTATCTTCAGTTTATACCAGCATCTGCAGTTCCTTCTTACACATTGGCCAGTCCCTTATCTCTCATGTTTAAGAAGGAACTGCAGATGCCGGAAAATCGAAGTTAGACAAAAATGCTGGAGAAACTCAGCGGGCGAGGCAGCATCTATGGAGCGAAGGAATAGGTGACGTTTCGGGTCAAGACCCTTCTTCAGACTTTATCTCTCACCCCTGCTGACTGTTCCAATGTGGAGAAATTCCAATCATTTACCCGGCTAAGACACGTGCAGTGTGGTGCGAGACAATTAATGGCGCCTTTTGCTCAGCCCATTGATTGAAGACAGACCCCAAACAACGGAAGTACAGACTATAGGTATGTTGCAAAACGTACCTGAAGCGTCGCTGAAAATCTGTCGCTGCGGGTGTGCGCGATTTTGGCGCCGTTTAGAGGGGGGGGCGGGTTTAAAACGCAATTTTCCCTAGGCTGTTCAAATCGAGGATGTTCAGCCTAGTTAATTATTAACGAAAAATCGCTGGAAGATTCCGTCGCTTTAGCTATTATTACTTTTAAGGGCATTATCTAATTGTTATAGTAGTTAAAAAATTAACCTCTAAACCCCCGACCGCCGACAACGGCCGGATCTCATACAGGGAACAACAGAAGGTAGGCTGTTTATTTTTACATTAAAAAGGGCTTCTTAAGATCCCTTTATACAAAGTTTAATGTTGCGAGTAGCTAATTTTGGGCCCATTATATCCCGCAGTATTTTTCTGGGCATTTGGGGGCACAAATCTACCGCAATGTGAACGTTCTAAACCAGCGCGTTCACAGGATCCCACTAGAAAGCTGATTTAAATGGACTTTAATTTACAGCAATTGAACACTAAATTCCTTCCATTTGGTCTATAAATTAATGTAAATGAGATTTTAAAATCATGTTTTATTGTGAATTATTTGTGAATATTATTTGGACACTTAGGCTATTTAAAAATGTTAATCATTTATTAAGAAATGGATAGATGTTTAGATCTAGTAATTGAAGTTTGATATTAGCTACAATTGGGTAACTAACTAATGATATGCTTTAATTTCAGGTCATCCAAGTAAGATTATTTTATATTTGTTTCAGAATGCTTCAATCTATGATAACTGAAAATTTCATTCCGTTCTCTTAATTTTTAAGAAAGTTATGGGCTTTTGACTGTCCACGATCACAGCTTTTTTGTTATGTCCAGAAAATCAATACGGAACAAGATGCTAATTTCCGAGTATGAAAATGGCCATAACTTTTTAAATACTTGAGATATGAAAGTGAATTAGGTGTCAAATTAAACTTCTTTTTATGCTTTATCTGATGGGATAAATTGCAGACTTGATTTTTTAAATCTCAAAATGTTGTAACATTGCTACAGACTAGTATCTGGAGACTCCCTCCGCTTTGCCGGTCAGTCGGTCGGTCGGTCACTTACCCTTCTCCAGTGCCAGCAGGAAGTCACGGTTCCTCTGCAGTTCCTTCATGAACTCTTCGTTCTGCAGGAAGAGGGCGATACGTTCATCCTCCAGGTACTGCTTCAGCTTCCGCTCCTGGTCCGATGAGCCCTGTGACTCCTGGCCACTCCCCGCCACCTTGGCCTTCTGCGAATTCTGCAGGGAAAGAACAGCTCACTCTTTAGACTTTACACGTCAGAGATTCAGCGCGGAGACGGGCCCTTCAGCCCACCGCGTCCACGCCGATCCCACACACTAGCAATATCGAAATTTACTCTTAGGCCAGAGATACAACATGGAAACAGGCCCTCCGCCCCATTGAGCCCGCGACAACCATCGATCACCCGTTCACGCTAGTTCTATGTTATCCCACTTTCTCATCCAATCCCTACACAACAGAGGCAATTTACAGAGGGCCAGTTAACTTACAAATGTATTGAGATGTGGGAGGAAACTGGAGCACCCGGAGGAAACCCACGTGGTCACGCGGAGAACGTACAAACTCCGTACAGACAGCACCCGTGGTCAGGATCCAACCCTGGTCTTTGGCGCTGTGATGCGCTACCGTGCCACCTCTAAAGCTTCGTTCAGCAGCTTTTGGATATGTTCGGAATGGAGGGATATGGATTATGTGTAGGTGGATGAGAGATGGTCTTGGCATGATGGTTGGCACAGACATGGTGGGCCGAAGGGCCTGTTCCCGTGCTGTACTGCTGTGCTATGTTCTATGTATCTGGGACGTGGGCTGCCAGAAACCGGCACCATACCCAGCTCACCTGCACCACACCCAGCCCACCTGCACCAAACCCAGCTCACCTGCACTATACCCAGCTCACCTGCACCAAACCCAGCTCACCTGCACCAAACCCAGCTCACCTGCACTATACCCAGCTCACCTGCACCACACCCAGCTCACCTGCACCATACCCAGCTCACCTGCACCATACCCAGCTCACCTGCACCATACCCAGCTCACCTGCACCACACCCAGCTCACCTGCACTATACCCAGCTCACCTGCACCATACCCAGCTCACCTGCACCATACCCAGCTCACCTGCACCATACTCAGCTCACCTGCACCATACCCAGCTCACCTGCACTATACCCAGCTCACCTGCACCACATCCAGCTGCTGTGGTAAAATCCGAAGGAAATCGTCGGGCAGGTTCCCAAGTAATGGCGGATTCCAATTCCGGTACCGTCTCTGAGACTGACCCCCACTCGAACTCTGGATGTCAAGCCTGCAAGTACAGTGGAACAATAGAGTCCGACATTTAACAACCTCTTGGCTGGTTAGATTCAGGTTCATTATTGCCACGTGCATCGAGCTACAATGAACAACTTTCTATTGCTTGCCGTCCAAACAGATCAGATAATGCCATACATCAATACAGTGTCCTCCACAAAGACCCATCATTTATTTGGAATGCCCTGAAATGGGGGGGACTATGTATAAATATTGCTGTAATTTCTACATGGTGAAACTAAAATGTGTAAAAATGGCCTTTATTAAAATCTGACAATGTGCTTTTTTTCTATTACATATCTCAAATTGTGTAGTACAGAAGCAAATAAATAAATGTCCCAAACATTATGGAGGGCACTGTATAATCAAGTCAAACTCAAGTATAACAGGTGGAGCAAAGGGGAAGATATAGAGTGCAGAATATAGTTCTCAGCATTGTAGCGCACCAGTTCCAGAGACAAAGTCCAATGTCCGCAATGGGGTAGAGGTGAATGGGACAGTGCCCTAGCTTATGGAAGGACCATTCAGAAGCCTGATAACAGAGGGGAAGAAGCTGTTCCTGAGTCTGGTGGTGCGACGTTTTCAAGCTTCAAGCAATCAAGATGGTGCCAGGCATGACGACTCTTTGCGTGCTCTTCGAGGAGGAGCCATCTTGGGGAGCGGCTGCTAGCCAGCAGCCGTCCGTTTTAATTCGCTTTTTTAAAAGTTTTTAGTGAGTCCTGTTTTTTGTCCGCTGGAGAAATGGACTTTTTAATGTGGGGGGTAGGGGGCAATTTTACTTCTAGGTCCCTACCTGGTCAGTGAGGCAGCTTTTTCACCGGGCTGCCCGTCGACCCGTCCTCGTGGCCTACCAGCGGGCTTGGAGCGCCGTTTCCTGGCGGGGACCGCCCAGCACCTCGGCCTCGGTGGCGGCACAGCGCTGGAGCGCTATCGCGGAGCGGGCGATGCCTTGCCTGGGTCGCCGCGCTGGATCGACGTGCTGGAGTTCTGGTGAGCTGAGACCGCCGTGTTCAACACCTCCGGGCTGCGGGTCTGCGGAGCGGAGCGGGCGGCGCCGATTTCAACATCGGGAGCCTGGGAGCTCCAAACCGGCGCGGCCTTGTCAGCTTCGGAAGCCGCGGTCTCCAGCTAGATAGCGGCCGTTCCAGGTGGCCCAGCCGCTGAGAGGACCCTCCCGACGCCGGGGCAAGACCACCCGGTGAGAACGGCCAGGAACATCGAGCCTCCGTAGAGGCAATTGCGGTGGCCTCAATAGGCCTGACTTTGGGGTGAACTTGGGATGGGGACTGGACATTGTGCCTTCCCCCACAGTGGTATCCATTGTGGGGGGATGATTTTTTGTCTGTAAGGTAATCCTGTTAGTCTTTGTCCAAGATGTCCGTGATAGGTTGAATAAGTTAGGTCTTTATTCTTTGGAGCGCAGAAGGTTAAGGGTGGACTTGATAGAGGTCTTTAAAATGATGAGAGGGATAGACAGAGTTGACGTGATCAAGCTTTTCCCTTTGAGAATAGGGAAGATTCAAACAAGAGGACATGACTTCAGAATTAAGGGACAGAAGTTTAGGGGTAACATGAGGGGGAACTTCTTTACTCAGAGAGTGGTAGCGGTGTGGAATGAGCTTCCAGTGGAAGTGGTGGAGGCAGGTTCGTTGGTATCATTTAAAAATGAATTGGATAGGCATATGGATGAGAAGGGAATGGAGGGTTATGGTATGAGTGCAGGCAGGTGGGACTAAGGGAAAAAAGTTGTTCGGCAGGGACTTGTAGGGCCGAGATGGCCTGTTTCCGTGCTGTAATTGTTATATGGTTATATGGTTATATGGCTGCCGTGAAGGGAGAGTGGACGCTGGCGAGCTTTAGCTGCCGCTGCTCTCTCTTCACATTGTGTTTTTGATTTTTGTTTTTGGACTGAATTCTGTTTTTAATTTGTGTTTCTGTGATGTCTTTATTATTTATTTTATTCTGATTATATGTTTATATTTCCTGTTAACCTATGTAAGGTGTCCTTGAGATGTCTGAAAGGCGCCCAATAAATAAAATTTATTATTATTATTATTATCTACTATCATAGAGTGATACAGTGTGGAAACAGGCCCTTCGGCCCAGCTTGCCCACACCGACCAACATGTCCCATCTACGCTAGTCTCACCTGCCTGCGTTTGGTCCATATCCCTCTAAACCTGTCCTATCCATCTACCTGTTGACATTTTTCTTAAACATTACTATAGTCCCAGCCCCAACTACCTCCCCCGGCAGCTCGTTCCATACAAACACTCTCGGGTTCCTATTAAACATTTCTCCCATCACCTTGAACCTATGTCCTCTGGTTCTCGATTCCCCTACAATGGGCAAGAGACTCTGTGTATTTACACGATCTATCCCTCAGGATTTTGTACACCTCTATAGGATCACCCCTCATCATCCTGTGCCCTGAGGAATGAAGTCCTAGCCTGCTCAACCTCTCCCTGTAGTTCAGGCCCTTGAGTCCTGGCAACATGCTCGTAGATTTTCTCTGCATGTGTGAGCCACACGTTAAATATTAAAGCAAATGTTATTCTTCACAGGATCTGGACATTGCTGTCCATGCCACTATTAATTGCCACCACGTTCAGGACTGGTGTTCACCACCACACCAGCATGCCTGTAACCATCGGCTTCTTGAACCGACCCACGCAACTGTGAGGGCGGCACCGAGGCGCAGCGGTAGCGTTGCTGCCTAACATCGCCAGAGATCCGGGTTAGATCCTGACTATGGGTGCTGCCTGTACGGAGTTTGCACGTTCTTTCCATGACCTGCGTGGGTTTTCTCCGTGTTCTCCAGAGATGCTGCCTGACCCCCTGAGTTACATCGGCGCTTTGCATTTTTTTCTGTATATGTACTGTCTGCTGTGTGAAAAAGCTTGTGTGTGAGGCACGGTGGCGCAGCGGTAGAGTTGCTGCCTCACGGCGCCAGAGACCCGGGATCGATCCTGACCACGGGGGTGCTGCCCGTACGGAGTTCGTACGTTTTCCACGTGACCGTTCCGATTTCCCCCACATTTCAAAGACCTCCAGGTTTGTAGGTTAATTGGCTTCGGTAAAATTGTAAATTGTCCCCAGTGTGTGTAGAAGCGTGTTAGTGTGCGGGGATCGCTGGTCGGTGCAGACTCGATGGGCCGAAGGGCCTGTTTCCTCGCTGTATCTCTAAACAAAACTAAGCTAAACTTAACCCTAATACTATATTGGTAACAGAACATTGCAGACATCCTCTTGCATCCTCATGGACTAGTTGTTTTTTCCTAATTGTGTTTTGCTCTGAATGTCTTGCTTTTTTAGTCTTATTTTTAATCTTGCAGAAACTGTGTATTTTACGTACAATTTATGTATAATTTATTTTTGTACATGTTGTCTATGAGCCTGAGATGCTGCTGAAAGCAAGATTATCATTGTGCCTGCCCTGCACTTGCACTTATGACAATTAACTACAAAAAGACACAAAGTGCTGGAGTTACTCAGCGGGTCAGTCAGCATCTCTGGAGAAGGACGCGCTGCCGAGAACAAAGAGGGGCTTGGCGTTTGGGGGGAGGGGGGGGGTCATCGAGAGAACAAACAGGGACCATTGGGGACTATAATGAATAGTTTGTAACTCTGTCAGCACCCTTTACATGGCAACTCTTTGCATACCTTGTGAATGCTAAACAAAGAATCTCACTGTGACTTGTCGCTTGTGATAATGAAGTATCATTCAGGAAAGAACATGGACAGATGATGTTTTGGGTCGGGACCCTTCTTCACACCGATTGTGGTGGGGAGGGGGATGGGGGGGGGTTGAAAGCTGGAGGACAGGAGGAACAAAGCCTGGCGGGTAACAGGTGGATATGGGTGAGGGGCCTTTTTGACAGTCAGATGGTTGGACAAAGGCCAGAGATGAAAAGGCAGAAGGTGTAGAACAGGGGTCGGCAGCCTACAGCCCCCGAGCCGAATGCAGCCCGTAACCCGAAACCATCCGGCCCGCCGAGCGCCGAGCTCTGTCTGTACCGCATCCTGCGCAAAGTCGCCCGCACGGCCGTGCACCTTCTGTGAACACGTTTAACTGCAGATGCTGGAAAAACTGAAGGTAGACAAAAATGCTGGAGAAACTCAGCGGGTGAGACATGCAAGGATTGCATGAGGCTGCCTCACCCGCTGAGTTTCTCCAGCATTTTTGTCTACCTTCTGTGAACACGTGATTTGATGCCTGCCATCCAGGGCGGGATCCATGTGTACACGTGATAGATGTGGCCCGCCATCCGCTCACAGACACGCGTCCCTGCCCGTATACAGAACAAGGTTGCCCACCCCTGATGTAGAACAAAAGGATTGAAGAGCTGTGAAGCTAGAGGAAGGAATGTAGGTGGAAGGGGGGGGGGGGTGGGGGGGGGGGGGGAGGGGGAGGGGGTGGGGGAGGGGAGAATAGCTGCGAGTCCAGGTGGGGCACAGGGGAGAGGGTCAAGGGGAGAGGCAGGTAAGGTAGTGTAGTTATCTAGAATTCGATATTCATACCGCCGGGTTGTAAGGTGGAATATAAGGATCTGTTGCTCCAGTTTGCGTTTGGCCTCTCTCTGGCAGTGGAGGAGGCCCAGGACAGAAAGGTCAGTGTGGGAATGGGAAGGGGAGTTAAATTGGTTAGCAACCGGGAGATCCAGCAGGCCTTGGTGGACTGAGCACAAGTGTTCGGCAAAATGGACGCCGCGTCTATCCTTGGTGTCGCCAATGTATAGGAGGCCACCTTGGGAACACCGGATACAGTAGCTGAGGTTAGAGGAGGTACACGTGAACCTCTGTCCCTACGATTCAATGATACTTCATTGTCACACGTAACGAGCTACAGTGATACTCTTTGTTCTTGCACACAACAGGCAAAGTACACAAAAGAGTCGCCATGTTTCTGGCGCCAACACAGTTACAAAAGAGCTACTCATGGAGTCACGTTAGTCCCTCTTTCTTCTCCGCAGCGCGGCCCGTTCACCTCAGCCCGATCTCTGGGACTCCATGGCCCATCCACCCCGTTGGGGCCCCTGGATGGAGGCGAGGGAGGAGGTACGGGAACAGGCTCCACATCTCCTGCGGTTGCAGGGGAAAGTACCTCGGGAGTTTCGGGTGGGAAGGGATGAGGGATGGGTGAAGCAAGGAGTTGTGGAGGGACTCGCATTGTCCATTGCCTCGATGGAAGGATAGGCAACTAAGGTAGAACCTCACTAGTGGGCCCAGGGACACACATAGGCCAGACCGGATAAGACCAGTAGCTTTCCTTCCCTGGAGAACATTTGTGGGTTAGATTTATTTTCTTCTAGATAGGTTCTCTATGGCCAATACTAATATTAGTGGCATTTAATAGCACATTTATTTTTAAATTGGATTATATTTATTTTAATATTGCTCCAGCGGCCTCAATGAGATTTGAACTCATGCCTCTCGATCAACACCCTGGCACCAGGACACAAGCTGGTGTGCTACTGTACTCCATTTTATATTATAGAACTTAGAACAGTACAGCACAGGAACAGGCCCTTCGGCCCACAATGTCTGTGCCGAACATGATGCCAAGCTCAACTCTTATCTGCCTGCACATGATCCATATCCCGACATTCCCTGCATATCCATGTGCCTATCTAAAAGTCTATTAAATGTCGCTATCATATCTACCTCCACCACCACCCCCCGACAGCACATTCCCGGCGCTCAGCGCCCTCTGTGTAAAAAACTTGCCCTGCACATCTCCTTTAACTGTTGATTCTCTCACCTTATAGCTCTGTTTGATTTTTCCATTCTGGGAATAAGGTTCTGACTGTCCACCCTATCTAAGCCTCTCATCATTTTATATGTTTCTATCAGGGCTCCCCTCAACCTCCGGCGTTCCAGGGAAAAAACAATCCAAGTCTATCCAACCTCTCCCTGTAGCGAATACCCGCTAATCCAGGCATCGTCCTGGTAAACCTCCTCTGCTCCGTCTCCAAAGCCTCCACACCCTTCCTGGAATGGGGGCGACCAGAACTGCACCTATTACATGGATGGAATTCCATGGCCTGGTGTTGATGGTCCATACACGTCTTCTCCCCAACTCAATGCCTCAAAGCACCAGGAGGATATAGTTTAGTTTACAGATACAGCATGGACAATAGACAATAGACAATAGGTGTAGGAGTAGGCCATTCGGCCCTTCGAGCCAGCACCGCCATTCAATGTGATCATGGCTGATCATCCCCAATCAATACCCCGTTCCTGCCTTATCCCCATATCCCCTGACTCCGCTATTTTTAAGAGCCCTATCTAGCTCTCTCTTGAAAGCCTCCAGAGAACCGGCCTCCACTGCCCTCTGAGGCAGAGAATTCCACAGACTCACAACTCTCTGTGGAAACAGGCCCTTCAGCTAACCAAGTCCAGGCGAACCATCGATCGCCTGTTCACACCAGTTCTATGTTACTCCACTTTCTCATCCACTCCGTACACACACGGGACAATTTACAGGCGGATTAACCTGCACTCCTGCATGTCTTTGGGATGCGGAATGAATCAAACCCCTTTGGTCTACTTTTCGTGCTTGGGTTTGAATTGATTTATGATTTTATACACGGCTATAAGTTCAGTCCTCTGCCTCTGTGAGGTGCAGGAGATTGAATGCACGCACCACCAGACTCAGGAACAGCTACTTCCCCCTTGTTATCAGGTCCTTCCATCAGCAAGGGTACTGTCTGATTCACCTCTACCCCATTGTGGACATTGAACTTTGTCTGTGGAACTGGTGCGCTACAATGCTGAGAACTATATTCTGCACTCTGTATCTTCCCCTTTGCTCTACCTATTGTACTTGATCGTAATTATGTACGGTGTATATAATCTGGACACTAAATATTGGAGTAACTCAGCGGGTCAGGCAGCGTCTCTGGAGAAAAGGAATAGGTGACGTTTCGGGTCGAGACCCTTCTTCAGGCTCTCATATCTGATACATCTGATCAGTATATCTGATCTGTTTGGATAGCCTGCAAAGCAAAGTGTTTCACCGTACCACTTGGAATATTGTGAGCAATTTTGGGCCCCATATCTGAGGAAGGATGTGCTGGCCCTGGAGAGGGTCCAAAGGAGGTTTACAAGAATGATCTCGGGAATGAGTGGGTTAACATATGATGAGCATTTGATGGCACTGGGCCTGTACTCGCTGGGGATTAGAAGGATGAGGGGTGAACCTCATTGAAACAAATAGTGAAAGGCATGGATAGAGTGGATGTGGAGAGGATGTTTCCACTAGTGGGACCAGAGGTCATAGCCTCAGAATTAAAGGACGTTCCTTTAGGAAGATGAGGAGAAATGTATTTCGTCAGAGGGTGGTGAATCTGTGGAATTCTTTGCCACAGAAGGCAGTGGAGGCCAAGTCAGTGGATATTTTTAAGGCAGAGATAAATAAGATTCTTGATTAGTGCGGGCATCAGGGGTTATGGAGAGAAGGCAGGAGAATGTGGTTGGGAGGGAAAGATAGATCAGCCAGGATTGAGTGGCAGAGTAGATTCGATAGGCCGAATTCTGCTCCTATCACTCATAAACGTATGAACAATGTGACAATAATAAACCAAGACTGAACATGATGCTCCAAACGCATTCCCCACCAACGTCTTGTATAACTGTACCATAACATCTCAGCTTAAACACTCAATATCGTTGACAATATCAGGGCCTGTCCTCCTTACGCAACTTTTTCGGCGACTGCCGGCACCCGTCATAGGTCGTTGCAGGTTGCCGAAAATGTTCAACATGTTGAAAATCCAGTGGCGACCAGAACAGGTTGGAAATTTTCGGCGACCTGCAATGACCTATGACGGGTGCCGGCAGTCGCTGAAAAAGTCGTGTGAGTGGGACAGGCCCATTACTCAGCGGGGCAGGCAGCATCGCTGGAGAGAAAAGGATGGGTGACGTTTCCGGTCGAGACCCTTCTTCAGACTCTCAATATCGTGGCTTCCAGTGCAGTCGGTGGCAAAAGGGGACGTGGGCCAAATGTACGGGAGTGGAGCCGCTGAACCCACGCTGGGCACCGCGATGCTGCCGAACCCGCGAGAGCAAGAGGCGGCGTCGGCAGGAGCGGCCGGACTTACCGTCGCGGTGGCAGGGGGGGCACGCTATGGTACTGCCGGTCAAAGATGTGCATGTCGTAGGCTGGGGGTGAGTACACGGGGGGAGCTTCCTCGTCCGAGCTGTCTGGCTCCAGGGTCCTCTCCAGGATCTGAAAGGAGTAAAATCATAAACGGCATCACTCAAACACCAGAGCTGGACAAAAGACGTTTGGTATTGGTACCGGACTTTATTTGTCACATGTAACGAGGTACAGTCAAATCCATTTTGTATATAGTTCAGAACACGTATCAGGTTGCTAAACACTTTAATTCTCCTTCCCATTCCCACACTGACCTTTCTGTCCCAGTTCTCCTTCATTGTCAGTGAGGCTAAACACAAATTGGAGGAACAACATCTCATATTTCGCTTACAGTGGTATGAATATTAATTTCTCCAACTTCAAGCAACCCCTGGCATTCCCTCTCTCTCTATCCCTCCCCCAACCAAGTCGCACCAGCTTCTCGTTTTCACCCAACAAACAGCTAACAATGGCCTGTTTCCTTTATCATCGTAACTTTTTTGCATATCTTTCATTCATCTTCCGATGGCATCCGGTCGCTGAGCCCGCCCATGTCAAGGACGTGACAGGCGCTCTGCATTCTACATCCGGAGCAGCAGCTCCTTGAGGCCTGTGTATTTCCCCACGACCGGCCGGTTATCCAGGTAAGGAATGACCCGACCGGCCGTCTGCTGGTCAAGGGCGCTTCCCACATAGTGATAGCGAGTCCCGCCAGCTGTAACACTGCGGATGTAAAATTGGGATTCGGCCTGTCGAAACCAAACCCTCGCCTGCGAGGTCCAAAATGTAGGTGAATGCTTCTTTTTTTTTTTTTTTTTAATTTCCCTTCCAGGATTACACTCCTGGGCGGCTGGGGCCACCAATTGTGGGGGGGACTGGCAGGAGTTCAGCCAAAAACTAGTCGGTGAGAGTGTGTGCTCTAGACGTGTTTAATCTTCTGCATACAGCTCCCTACTCCTCAGCTGACACGGGCGTTGCCTAGCCTTGAGTAACAACTCAGATAACGACCCCTTGACTTGCGCCTCCCCCACCATGATGCCGCCCTCTAGAGCCCACGGTTCTTCGTGACCGTGGGTTGCTACCAGGTGCCGCCACAGTTCTTTATCTCTCCACATCATCATCTATATCCCTTGTTTCCCTTATCCCTAACTAGTCAGAAGAAGGGTCTCGACCCGAAACGTCACCCATTCCTTCTCTCCAGAGAAGCTACCAGTCCCGCTGAGTTGCTCCAGCTTTTTGTGTCTATCCACCATTCAATATGATATCTCGTCCACTTTCCCACCATTGAGGGATATGGATGTTCCAAGTGGATTCAGTGGGAGTAGAGATATAGAAGCATAGAAAATAGGTGCAGGAGGAGGCCATTCGGCCCTTCGAGCCAGCACCGCCATTCATTGTGATCATGGCTGATCGTCCCCTATCAATAACCCGTGCCTGCCTTCTCCCCATATCCCTTGACTCCACTAGCCCCTAGAGCTCTATCTAACTCTCTCTTAAATCCATCCTATGACTTGGCCTCCACTGCCCACTGTGGCAGGGAATTCCATAAATTCACAACTCCCTGGGTGAAAAAGTTTTTTCTCACCTCAGTCTTAAATGGCCTCCCCTTTATTCTAAGACTGTGGCCCCTGGTTCTGGACTTGCCCAACATTGGGAACATTTTTTCCTGCATCTAGCTTGTCCAGTCCTTTTATAATTTTATATGTTTCTATAAGATACCCCCTCATCCTTCTAAACTCCAGTGAATACAAGCCTAGCCTTTTCAATCTTTCCTCATATGACAGTCCCGCCATCCCAGGGATCAATCTCGTGAACCTACGCTGCACTGCCTCAATCACAAGGATGTCCTTCCTCAAATTAGGAGACCAAAACTGTACACAATACTCCAGATGTGGTCTCACCAGAGCCCTATACAACTGATAGGATGGAGCAGGAGTAATGGAGTCCTTTCTCCCAGGTTTAAAATAATTCCCGAAGGGCCAAGATCCTCAATGTCCAGCTCAGATCAACCAAAGTTACTTGGTTGCCAACTCAAGCACTCTCACCCCTTATATTTGAGACTAATTATACAGATTTGCTGCTGAGAGCAATGGAAACAATGACTACTTTCTTTTCATTACTCCACAGATACGACACAGGGTCAGAACTGCACACGATATCTTAAAAAAAATATGATACACAAGTTTATGAAAAGAAAGACACATAGAGAGATACAGCACAGAAAGAGGCCATTCGGCCCACCGAGTCCAAGCCGACCATCAGCCACCCATTCACACAAATCCTACACTTATCAAAACCAACTTTCCTCTTTCCATATTGTTATAAATTTCATAGAAACATAGAAAATAGGTGCAGGAGGAGGCCATTCGGCTCTTCGAGCCAGCACCGCCATTCATTGTGATCATGGCTGATCGTCCCCAATCAATAACCCGTGCCTGCCTTCTCCCCATATCCCTTGATTCCACCAGCCCCGAGAGCTCTATCTAACTCTCTCTTAAATCCATCCAGTGACTTGGCCTCCACTGCCCTCTGTGGCAGGGAATTACGCAAATTCACAACTCTCTGGGTGAAAGAAATTTTTCTCACCTCATTCTTAAATGGCCTCCCCTTTGTTCTAGGACTGTGGCCCCTGGTTCCAGAAACTGAATTTCCTCCAGTTTCTACCAGTATCGAAGGGCCGAATGGCCTACTCCTGCACCTATGTTTCTATGTTTCTACACACCCAGACAGTGCCTGAGGTCAGGATCGAACCCGGGTCCCTGGCGCCGTGAGGCGACAACTCTACCAGTTGCCCCACCGTGCCAGGGCAAGATGTATTTACCTAGTATAACCACACTGTACTATAATAATGGCCAGCATCATTGGCGAACATGTATATATTACTCCTGCCTCCCTTATACAAATAGTTCATGAAAATGGTGAAAAGTTTAGTTTAGTTACTTAAGAGCGCGGAAATAGGCCCTTCGGCCCATCGAGTCCGCATCAAGCAGAGATCCGCACACATTAATACTATCCTACACACACTACGGACAATTTACAATTTTACCAAGCCAATTAACCTGCAAACCTGCACGTCTTTGGAGTTTGGAAGGAAACCGGAGCTCCTGGGGGAAAACCCACGTGGGTCATGGGGAGAACCGCTGCGCCACCGTGCTGCCATGCTCCAGCCCATTGATCCCAAGGTAACAACACAAACCCTGAGCCACGTGAGGACACTATAGGGCCTGTCCCGCTTGGCAGTCATTTGCGTCTCATTTACGGGTCATATGTAAAATAGGTAGCACGGGACGGGCGCATGGAGTGGCGTGGAGTGTGGAGTTGCACGCGGTATCGCGCGGCGCTCCAGGGTTTTGTGCTGACACATGGGTACGTCACCGCAGCGTAACCATGCGTCAGCTCGCGCCGCACGGTATTCTAATGACGTCACGCGCACCAGACGGCATGATGACGCGTGTTTGCACGCGACGTCACGCGTAACGACGCGTCGACCTATTTTACATATGAGGCGTAAATGTGGCGCAAATGACAGCCAAGTGGGACAGGCCCTTAACATCCTCACTCTACCTCCCAGAGAATGACCAACCTGCACCATGACGTTCTCTCCCATTGTCATTGGTTTTAGTATTCCAATAATTGCAAGCATTTGTTACATTTCTTAAATGCCTTTTAGATATCCTGGATATAAAATTTACCATCAATGAGCAATAAACATGTTGAACAACCCCTTAGATAGACAGGATAGACAGTCAGAAATATCAAATGCTAGAGGGCATAGCTTTAAAGCGAGAGGAACAAAATGTAAAGATGGGTGGCGCAAGATCTTTACACAGACACTCCAACAACGTACAGGTTTGTCGGATAATTGGCTTGTTATAATTGCAAATTGTCCCTAGTGTGTGTAGGATAGTTTTAATGAATGAGGTGATCGGAGGACGGTGGGCCGATGTAAGTCTAAGCTAAACTAAACTAGACACGAATAATAATTAGCAAAATGGGGCAGATTCCTAAATCAATTAAAAACATAGAAACATAGAAAATAGGTGCAGGAGTAGGCCATTCGGCCCTTCTAGCCTGCACCGCCATTCAATATGATCATGGCTGATCATCCAACTCAGTATCCTCTACCTGCCTTCTCTCCATACCTCCTGATCCCTTTAGCCACATCTAACTCCCTCTTAAATATAGCCAATGAACTGGCCTCAACTACCTTCTGTGGCAGAGAGTTCCAGAGATTCACCACTCTCTGTGATTTGAAGAGTTTTATTTCTTCATGGAATGTGGATGTCGGTGGGAAGATGATCAGGCCCAACTGATAAACAACTTCCCAATGGACAATTGGAATGGAGAATAGGACATACTACCCTGCACCCCTGCCGTTTCCATGGCAACTCATTGTGGGCTCCTCCCAGACAAGCATTTACTTCCATCTTTAGTTTAGTTTAATTCAGAGACACAGCGCGGAAATAGTTCCTTCGTCCTACCGAGTCCGCGCCGACCAGCGATCCCCGTGCGCTAACACTTAATCAATACACACTAGGGACAATTTACAATTAAGTCTTTGGAGTGTGGGAGGAAACCGGAGAGATCTCGGAGAAAACCCACGCAGGTCACGGGGAAAACGTACAAACTCCGTACAGACAGGCGCCCGTAGTCAAGATTGAACCGGGGTCTCTGGCGCTGCAAGGCAGCAGCTCTACCGCTGCGCCACCGTGCCGCCCATCTGATATGATCAATCGACTCTTTTAAATCTCTTTTCTACCTGTTGGTATAGCACAACATCTAAATGCTCTAATGACCCCTTTTGTTCTGCACTTGATGTTGACTTGTGTAGATAGTATTATCTGCTCCGTTTGCTAAACAAAGCATTTCACTGACATTTCACAATTCACTGACACACACGACAATAATAAACTTAAACCTAAACATTTGGCATCCATCAAGCACCACAAACATTGTCATCTTGCAGCTCATCAGGGACTTCACCATCTACAAAAACAGCAACAATGCATTATATGTGAAGTGTTTTTGAGTAACCAGACACCAAGGGTCTGTAGAAAAAAGACAAACAATGCTGGAGTAACTCAGCGGGTCAGGCAGTGTCCCTAGAGAACATGGATAGGTGGCATTTAAGAAGGAACTGCAGATGCTGGAAATGCGAAGGTAGACAAAAGTGCTGGGGAAACTCAGCGGGTGCAGCAGCATCTATGGAGCGAAGGAAATAGGCAACGTTTCTCCAGCACTTTTGTCTACCATGGATAGGTGGCCTTTGTCCAACCTTCTATCGAAAAACCTCTCTTGCCCATGTCCACCTACTACCTGCCCCTCCTCTCTTCCAGCTTTCTCCCCCCCCCCTCCACCTCCTCCCCCACCCCCACACAATCCTTCTGAAGAAGGGCCCTGACCCAAAAGGTCACCTATCCCTATTCTCCAAAGATGCTGCCTGACTTGCTGAGTTAGTCCAGCTTGTTGTGTACTTTTTTTTGTAAACCAGCATCTGCAGTTCCTTGTTTCGACCACGAGTCTGCACATTTCCAAGTTCCTTTTAACAGCAGAGCGATCCCAAATTAGTCGTGTTTTACTTTTCATTTTACTGCTATTTCCCAATTTATCTTTCACTTCCTCCATTTTTCAGGAAAATTAGTCGTTGGCAAGACAGTAGCATGATCTCATATTTGGCCGTGTTCCTTACAGCGACAGGCACGAGTGTGTAACATTGCTGTTGTCGAATCTTCTCACGCACTTAACTAAGAGAAAAGGTCTCTGGTGCATTTTTATGTTGTCGGAACTGTAACACAGAGCACATTAACAAAAGGAGTAGGCCATTCGGCCCTTCGAGCCAGCACCGCCATTCAATGTGATCATGGCTGATCATCCGCAATCAATACCCCGTTCCTGCCTTCTCCCCATATCCCCCGACTCCGCTATCTTTAAGAGCCCTATCTAGCTCTCTCTTGAAAGCATCCAGAGAACCTGCCTCCACCGCCCTCTGAGGCACAGGCTCACAACTCTCTGTGAGAAAAAGTGTTTCCTCGTCTCCGTTCTAAATGGCTTATCCCCTATTCTTAAACTGTGGCCCCTGGTTCTGGACACCCCCAACATCCCCCTCTAGTGCGTCCAAGCCCTTAACAATCTTATATGTTTCAATGAGATTTCCTCTCATCCTTCTAAACTCCAGAGTGTACAAGCCCAGCTGCTCCATTCTCTCAGCATATGACAGATTGAAGAAGGGTTTCGGCCGGAAACGTTGCCTATTTCCTTCGCTCCATAGATGCTGCTGCACCCGCTGAGTTTCTCCAGCACTTTTGTCTACCTTCGATTTTCCAGCATCTGCAGTTCCTTCTGAAACACCTATTGTATCTGCCTCTACCACCGGCAGTTAATTCCAGGCATTCACCATCCTCTGTGTAAAAAAACTTGCCCCGCACATCTCCCTTAAACTTTGCTCCTCAGGACCTATGGCATCGCCCTCTAGAATTAGATTTTTCCATCATGGGGAAACGTTCTGACAGTCTACACTATTTATGCCTCTCATAATTCTATATACTTCTATCAGGTCTCCCCTCAACCTCTAGAGAAAATAATCGGTCTCTCCAACCTCACCCTGTAGCTACAACCATGTAATCCAGGCAGCATTCGGGTAAATCAGGGGGTGACGAGATCAGCACGCAAGACTCCAATACTGACCAACGTCCTATAAAGCTGCATCAAGACAAGGAGATACTGCTGGGCTACAAACACAAATTGCTGGAGTAACTCAGCAGATCAGGCAGCAGCTCCGCAGAACATGGATAGGCCACAGTTTTAGCTTGGAAACAGGCCCTTCGGCCCATTGAGTCCACGCCAACCAACGATAGTTCTATCCTACAACTCTAGGGGCAATTTGCAGAAGCCAATTAACCTACAAACCTGCATGGGTGGAGGAGGAAACCGGAGAACCCGATGAAAACCCACGCAGGTCACAGGGAGGACGTGCAAACTCCGCACAGACAGCATCTGTGGCCAGAATCGGACACGGGACTCTGGCGCTGAAAGGCAGCAACTCTACCGCTGCGCCACCAGGTCACCCCAATGGGACTAGCTTTGATGGGGCGTCTTGGTCGGTGTGGATGAAGTGGGCTGAAGGGTCCAGTTTTACATGGGCCCAGGTTGAGGCCTGGTCCTTTATTGACTGAAGTCAAGAGTGGCTCCTGGTATTTATAGGGGCAGAAAAGGGCGGGATTACACAATATAGGAACAGAAAGGGCAAGAGGAACAATTAAAGTGAGGACCTTCTACTCAGACCAACGATCATGGAACATGAAGCGTATATCTCTGTCCACAGATGATGCCTGGCTGAGCCGGGTCTGTTTCTACTCAAGCAGGAATGCACACTCGTTAGTAATCTTAGGCTCTGGCAGTTTCAAGGGAAGTGGATGCCTATGCTCTTCTTTAAACGCAGTTCACGTGATTGGATTCCATCCACATGCTTTACTGCAAAGCTTGAGGGAAGCAGGCCCCTCGTTTCTCTCGGTCCGAGACAAGAGAGTTCCTCTATTTGTTGAGTCAGTATGTCTGCCAGCACACTTGATTTAATGAGAGCATTGTTCTTTTTGTTTCCCAATGCCTCCAGTAGCAGCTGACCGTTGTAATCATGTATAGTTTAGTTTTGTTTTTTGTTTAGTTTACAGATACAGCTCGGAAACAGGCCCGTCGGCCCCACCGAGTCCACGCCGACCAGCGATCCCCGCACACTAAAGGGCCTGTCCCACTTAGGCGACTTTTTAGGCGAGTGCAGGAGATTCTGCGCGCGCCACATGGTCACCACATGTTCACCACATGGTCACCACATGTTCGCTGGGGGTCTCTGGTGAGTCTCACGGTCGCGAGGAGTTCCCGCATTCTGGGAACTAGTCGCCGCCTCAGTATGGTCGCCGCAAATTTTCCAACATGCTGGAAAACTTTCTCCGACCATCAATAATCAATAATCCTGTAGTCGTAGGTGCAGTGGTAGTGGGGTCGCCATGTAGTTATGGGTAGTCGAGGTAGTCGTAGGTAGTTTTAGTTCATCGCCTTTGCTGACTGGGCATTTTCATTGGCTCATTGGGGGAAAAAAACGTAAGCACGAGTTTTCAGAACCAAGGATAACCGACCGGTAATGTTAAATGTCCGCCGAACTTCACAGCTGTGTATCTCTGGCCTATTAAAAGTTGTCCACTCCTCCTCCCCCCCCCCCCCCCCCCCCCCCCTTCTCTCCCCTTCTCCCCCCCTTCTCCCCTCTTTCAAAGGCTTGGTGTGTGTCTGTGTCTGTGTGTGTTCTACTCGGACAGTCGCCGTTCCAGTTCCAGTTGCCGGTTTTTCAGGCGAGTCCGCTGAAAATTGCCTAAGTGGGACAGTCTACCTTCGATTTTTCCAGCATCTGCAGTTCTTTCTTAGACATCAGGATTGGTCAGCAGTGTTCACTCCTATGCGGGCCTATTTTCTTAGATCCCTTTAACTGGGAAAATATATAATTAATGGCTTGACCCTTAAAGGCATTGCTGTACAGAGGGATCTTGGGGATCAAGTCCATAACTGCCTAAAAGTGGCCACACAAGTAGATAGAATGGTAAAGAAGGCGTATGATGTGCCTGCCTTCATCGGTTGAGTATAAGAGTCAGGAAGTCACAATGCAGCTGCACCATGGCCGCACGGTGGCGCAGCGGTAGAGTTGCTGCCTCACAGCGCCAGAGAACCCGAGGTCGATCCTAACTACGGGTGCTGAATGTACGGAGTGTGTACGTTCTTCCCGTGACCGCATGGGTTTTCTCCGGGTGCTCCGGTTTCCTCCCACACTCCAAAGACGTGCAGGATTGTGGTTAATTAGCTTCTGTAAATTGTCCCGAGTGTGCAGGATAGAACTAGTGTACGGGTGATCGATGGTTGGCACGGATACGGTGGCCTGAAGGGCCTGTTTCCACGCTGTGTCTGCAAACTAAAGTAAACTCAACTAAACAAAACTTTATGGGCCTGTCCCACTTTGGTGATTTTTTTCGGCGACTGCCATAGTCGTAGCAGGTCGCCAAAAAACACGGCGACTGGACCCCCCCCCCCCCTACGACAATCTCTACGACAACCTACCTCTTAGTCAACGTCAAGCTACCGACAACCGGCGACCATTAGGACGTCCTCCTACGACCACACTGCGACAAGCTACGACAAGCTAAGACCATTCAGTCGCCGTTACCTGTCGCCAGTTGACGCCAATGGAATTCACCAAAGTCAGCACTGGCGACAACCTACGTTAACCTGGCGACAACCTACCACAGCATCTACGTCAGGAGAAGTCAAGATTAAACCAGCATCTGCAGTTCCTTTCTACAGATAGCCATGGAGCTGATGGCATACCAACCCAGCTGTGCAAGAAGGGTCTCAACCTGAAACATCACCCATTCCTTCTCTCCAAAGATGCTGCCCAACCCGCTGAGTTACTCCAACACTTTGTGTCTATCCTGGTATTAAACCGGCATCTGCAGTTCCTCCCTACATGTGGTGGTGGGGCTGATCCCCAACCAAGGCCTCACCTCTGCAGGGATGCTGTCCTCCGAGTCCGAGCTGTCGTCGTAGCCATTGTCAAGGCCAGAGTCCAAGTTCATCTGCAGGAGCTGGTCGATGGTGGCGTCCACCGCGCCGTTGTTGGCCCTCAGGACGCACTCGATCACATCGTAGTCCATGTTGGGGAACATGACCTTGAAGTCCTCCATGGCCTGGTTAAACTCCAGCCTGCGGACCTGCCGGGACGGCCGGCTGTTGTTGATGAGCTGGGACGGAGAGGTGGTGGTGGCGCTGGCGGCGGCGGTGGTGGTGGCGGTGCTGGAGCCGCCCTTGGAGTTGCCGCCGCTACTGCTCCGTCGGAAGAGGCTGGTCATCTTGACGAGGGTCTTCCGTAATCTGCTCAGCTTGGCGGTGCGGGATGGCGGGGGCTTCGTCCGGGGTCAGGGCTCGCTCCTGAAGCCAGCGCAAAGCCGCATCCCAGGGATGGAGAACCAGAGGCAGCAAATCCCAGTGGGAACATCCAAATCACCTTGGGGGGGGGGGGGGGGGGGGGGGGGGAAACCAAACCCCAGGGAGACACGCAGCCGTCAAACCCCGGAGAAGAAGATCCAGCGAGGCAGCGTGAATCTTCGCCCGTCACACCCCGATCCTCACGCAAGCCAAAGTCTCGCAAACCATCCCCGAATTAATGGAACATCTGTAAGAGAGAAGAGAGGTTGATTAATGATAGCGGGTGGTACAGCGGTAGAGTTGCTGCCTTACAGCGACCCAGGTTCGATCCTGACTACGGGTGCTGGCTGTGCGGAGTTTGCACGTTCTACCGCGTGGGTTTTCCCACCGCAAACAGGCCATCCGCTGATGACACTGGAGTGACACAAGGAATTACAGATGCTGGAATCTACAGTAGAACACAAAGTGCTGGAGTAACTCAGCGGGTCAGGCAACGTCCTCTGGAGAACATGGATTGGTGACGTTTCAGGTCAGGACTCTTCTTCAGTCTCTTCTTTTTTCTTCAGGGCTTCTTTGACCAAGTATAACCCAACTCTTCCCCTGCCCAGAAGCAAAGTTTTCAAGACATGGATCTCTCATGATCAATCTTTAGCCTTCACACTGAGATACAGCGCGCAAACCGAGCCGAAGGTCCACCGAGTCCGCGCCGATCAGCGATCATTCCGTAGACTGAAGAAGGGAGACAAAAATGCTGGAGAAACTCAGCGGGTGCAGCAGCATCTATGGAGCAAAGGAAATAGGCAACGTTTCGGGCCGAAACCCTTCTTTGATCAAAAACGTCACCTATTCCTTTTCTCCATAGATGCTGCCTCCCCCGCTGAGTTTCTCCAGCATTTTTGTCTACTCTGTAGACTAGCATTATCCTACACACTAGGGACAATTTACAATTATACTGATGCCAATTAACCTACAAACCTGCACGTCTTTGGAGTGTGGGAGGAAACCAGAGCACCCAGAGAAAACCCACGGGGTCACATGTGCAAACTCCGTACAGAGAGCACCCGTAGTCAGGATGGAACCCGGGTCTCTGGCGCTGTGAGGCAGCAACTCTACCGCTGCGCCACCGTGCTGCCCCTGGAGATAGAATTGCCTCTGGGTAGCTGCCTGGATAGAGAATTATCTTCATGGAAGGAAGCATGAAGTCCAGTGACTAGTGTGGTGTGTCAGGGATGGATCGGTGCTGGGCCCATTGCTGGTTGCAGTTTATATCAACCATTTGGATGAGAATGTAGATGATTCGCAAGTTTCGCGATGACACCAAAGTAGGTTGTATCAGAGATAGTCATAAGATCATAAGTGATAGAAGCAGAATTAGGCCCATCAAGTCTACTCCGCCATTCAATCATGGCTGATCTATCTCTCCCTCCTAACCCCATTCTCCTGCCTTCTCTCATGACCCGTACTAATCAAGAATCTATCTATCTCTGCCTTAAAAATATCCACTGACTTGGCCTCCATAGTGAAGATGGCTATCAAAAACTACAGCAGGATCTTGGTCAGTTGGGCAAGTGGCCTGGGGAATAGTGAATGCAGTTTAATGCAGATAAGTGCGAGGTGTTACATTTTGGGCAGGACCTTCACAGTGAATGGCGGGGCAGGACCTGCTTCCACACTGTGTTTCTCAACTGCAACTAAAGGCAAACCCTTTAGCTCTGGCCTGTATGTGAACCATGCTCATAGCAATGTGCTCGATTCCTAACTGCCCTCAAATTTTAGTTTAGTTTAGAGATATAGCGTGTTCGATCTTCGGCCCACCGGGTCTGTGCCGACCAGCGATCCCTGCACACTAACACTATCCTACACCCACTAGGGACAATTTTTACATTTACCAAGCCAATTAACCAACAAACCTGTACGTCTTTGGAGTGTGGGAGGAAACCGAAGATCTCGGAGAAAACCCACGCAGGTCTTGGGGAGAACGTGCAAACTCCGTACAGACAGCACCCGTGGTCAGGATCGAACCCGGGTCTCCGGCGCTGCATTCACTATAAAGCAGCAACTCTACCGCTGCGCCACCGTGCCGCCCTAGGTATGACCCGAGTGTGAGGTGTAGGAAGGAACTGCAGATGCTGGTTTATACCAATGATAGTCTCAAAACACTGGAGTAACTCAGCGGGTCAGGCAACATCTCTGGAGAAAAGGAACGGGCGACGTTTTGGTTCGGAACCCTTCTTCAGACTGACATTAGAGGATTTTGGGGGAAACTGGAGAAGTCCAGAAAACAGGGCCGGCAACAGATGACCAAGGAAGGGTAGAGCCCACAATGGCCCATTGTTGGCTGGGGAAGAGGTGACAGCAAGGCGATACAGGGGTGCGAACAGTGGAACTGGTAGGATGACTAGCATGGGGGATGGAGAGAGAGGTTACTTGAAATGAGAGAAATAAGGTATATAGTTAGGAATGGGCAACAGTTTCCTCACCAGGGATGTCCTCTCCCCATGAAAGAGGAAATATTGAGACATAAATGTTTTTGGATGCAGAGAAGAGTAACGAACAGATCTGTGATTAGGCTTGAGGCATACGATGTGGTCACATTCCCTCATGAATGGAGTTTTGGGTTTTTACCGTTGTTATTTCTAGTCTCACCCAAAACCGACGCGAACTGTTGAATCTAACCTGGCAACCATCACTGATGTCATTGCGCTGGAAAGGGTACAGAGAAGATTTACAAGGTTGTTGCCAGGACCCGAGGGGCCTGAGTCATCGGGAGCGGTTGGGCAGGCGACTTTATTCCGTGAAGCGCAGGAGGCTGAAGGGTGATCTTGTAAAGGAGTATAGAATCATGAGGTGTACAGAAAGGGTGAATGCACAGTCTTTTACCCAACGTAGAGGAATCAAGTAGAACCAGAGGACATTTGTTTACGGTGAGAGGCTGGAGGGGTGGCCGGATAAAGGTTTGGAAACGTCTGAGAGACGTAGTTAGGAGATAGACACAACAAGTTGGAGTAACACAGCGGGCCAGGCAGCATCTCTGGAGAACAGGAATGGGTGACGTTTCGGGTCGAGACCCTTCTTTAGACAGTTAAGGGCCTGTCCCATTTGGCGATTTTTTTGGCGACTGCCGGCATTGTATCAGGGTCGCCAAACGATTTTGAACATTTCAAAATCCAGCGGCGACAAAAGAAATGTTGCGACATTTGATAAAACATCAATACGTCATCACCGCCGCAAATGTTTCCGGTGACCCGTTACGTCAGTCAATGATGCCAGCAGTCGCCGAAATAAATCGCCAAGTCGGACAGGCCCTTAAGGAGATAGAGTTAGGAAACAGTTAGAGTTAACAGATAGTTTATTTCCATCCATCAAGTCGTAATTCACACTCGCGTGAACTCCCATAAGTCGCCTGTCGGTCGGTCGAGTGGAAGATCAACTCTCTGGGTTGTTAAAACAAGCAGCAACAATTATTTTATTAGCTGAACGAGCTAGACAAATGGTGACAATTGGTCAAGGGTGGCACAGTGGTAGAGGTACAGCCTTATAGCGCCAGAGACCCGGGTTCAATCCTGACTACGGGTGCTGTCTGTATGGAGTTTGTACGTTCTCCCCGTGACCTCAGAGATCTTCGGTTTCCTCCCACACTCCAACGACGTACAGATTTGTAGGTTAATTGGCTTGGAATAAGTGTAAACTGTCCCTAGTGTGTGTAGGATAGTGTTAATGTGCGGGGATCGCTTGTCGGTACAGGCCTGTTTACGCCCTGTATCTCTAAACTAAACAATTGTCGAGGCTCTGGTTTTTAAACAGTACAATCTTTAACTGTAGGCCGAGCACAATGGTCACACACTGTAATTATCTCAAAGGGCACGTTGCACTGTTTGGCCCAACTAGCCCAGGGTAATGGAGTCAGAGTCAAACGGCACAGAAACAGGCCCTTCAGCACACTTCATCCACGCTGACCAAGATGCCATATCAACGCTAGTCCCATTGGGGTGGCACAGTGGCGCAGCGGTAGAGTTGCTACCTCACAGCGCCAGAGACCCGGGATCGATCCTGACTACGGGTTCTGTCTGCACAGAGTTTGAACATTCACCCTGTGACCTGCGTGGATTTTGTCCGAGATCTTCGGTTTGCTCCCACACTCCAAAGACGTACAGGTTTATAGGTTAATTGCCTTGATATAAATGTTATTGGTATAAATGAAGGGTAGTGTTAATGTGCGGGGATCACTGGTTGGCACAGTCTCTGTGGGTCGAAGGGCCTGTTTCTGTGCTGTATCTCTAAACTAAACTAAATTTGCCCACATTTGGCCCATGACACTTTTAACTTGCCTCAACTACCTCCTCTGGCAGCTCATTCCATATAGCCACTACCCTCTGATGAAAAAGTTGCCCCTCAGGTTCCTATTAGATCTTGCCCCTCTCACCTTAAACCCACTGGTTCTTGATTCCCCTACTCTGGGTAAAAGACTCTGTGCATTCACCCTGTCGATTGCCTTCATGATCTAATACCCTCTATAAGATCCCCTGTTAGCCTCCAGCTCTCCAAAACAATAATGTCCTAGCCTGCTCAACCTCTCCCTTTTTAGCTCAGGCCCTCGGGTCCTGGTAACATCCTCATAAATCTTCTCTGCTCCCTGTCCAACTTAATGGCACATTCCTATAGCAGGGTGATCAATATTAAACACAATACTCTAAATGTGGCCTCACCAGCATCTTATACAACTGATACTGGAGTTTCACTTTTTAGTTTTTTTAAACTCCAAAGACGTACAGGTTTGTACATTAGTTGACCAGTAAAAATTGTAAATTATCCCTAGTGTGTAGGGTAGTGCTAGTGTGATCGCTGGTCGGCCCGGACTCGCTTGATTGAAGGGGCTGTTTCTGCGCTGTGTCTAATGTCTAAAGATTACTTGTAAACCATCGTGAATCCACTGATTTAACAGTGTTGGTCATGCTTTAATTATATCTACATTCATTAGTTTCAGAGCCCCAGGGATGTTTTACTACATGGTTTGCAAATCGTTTCTGCACTCTTCCAAACTTATGTCATCCTTCAAATAGCTAGGCGACCAGAACTGCACACAGTACTCCGAGCGTCATCTCACCAACGACTTGTACAGCTGCATCATGATGTCCCGACTTCTGTACTCAATACCATTCCCAACAACAATCACGCCAAACACCTTCTACACCACAGTGACTACCTGTATCGCTACATTTAGGGAACTGTGCACCTGAACGGTGGTCAGTTCAGGGCGGGCATGGTGGCGCAGCGGTAGAGTTGCTGCCTTACAGCGAATGCAGCGCTGGAGACCCGGGTTCAATCCTGACTACGGGTGTTGTCTGTACGGAGTTTGTACGTTCCCCCGAGACCGTACAGGTTTGTAGGTTAATTGGCTTGGTAAATGTAAAAATTGTCCCTAGTGGGTGTAGGATAGTGTTAATGTGCGGGGATCGCTGGTCAGTGCGGACCCGGTGGGCTGAAGGGCCTGTTTCCGCGCTGTATCTCTAAACTAAACTAAAAACTAAACTCCCAGATCTCTCGGTTCTGCAACCTCCAGCGTTCCAGAGAAAACAATCCAGGTTTGTCCAATGGTAGACACAACATGCAAATGTATCTCTAAACTAAACATTCGCCAGCATCTGGCCCATAATCCCTCTAAACCTTTCCTATCCATGTATCTGTCCATGTGTCTTTAAAATGCTGTTATAATACCTTCCCTGGCAGCTTGTTCCACCACTCGAGACTAAATGTTGCCCCTCAGGTCCCTATTAAATCTTTCCCCTCTCACCTTAAACCTATGTCCTCTGGTTCTTGATTCCCCTACTCTGTGCATTCACGGCACGGTGGCGCAGCGGTAGAGCTGCTGCCTTACGGCACCGGAGACCTGGGTTCGATCCTGACTACGGGTGCTGTCTGGAAGGAATTTGTACGTTCTCCCCGTGAGGTGCGTGGGTTTTCTCCGAGATCTTCAGTTTCCTCCCACACTCCAAAGACGTACAGATTTGCAGTTAATTTGATTGGTATAAATGTAAAAAATTGTCCCGATTGTGTGTGTGGGATAGTGCTCGTGTACGGGGATCACAGGTCGGTGCGGACTCAGTGGGCCGAAGGGCCTGTTTCCGGGCTGAATCTCTAAACTAAACTTACCAATTCCCCTAATGATATTTTAATCAAAACTGATATAAAAAAGAGAAACGGCTAAAAGTAGCTCCTGGTTATTAAGATGGATGTCTTCTGCTGACAAACCAGAAGTGATTTTTGTTTCATGCCCTCTGTTAGATTCCATTAACCAAGAGTCTGAGCTAAATCATTAACTCTCTTTCCACAGATGCTGCCTGAACTGCTGCTTGCCTCCAGCATATAGTCTTATTATTCAGATTTATTAAACCATTAAACTGGAAAGAGTGCAGAGAAGATTTACGAGGATGTTGCCAGGATTCGAGGGCATGAGCTATAGGAAGTGGTCGGGCAGGCCACGACTGTTTTCCTTGGAACACAGAAGGTTAAAGGGCCAGTCCCACTTGGCGATTTTTTTCGGCGACTGCTGGCATCATTGACTGACGTATCAGGTCACCGAAAAATTTGCGCCATGATGCGGCGGTGACACGGCGCGGTGACGTATGACGCGCGGTGTGTTTTCAAGTGTCGCAACATTTTTTTTTGTCGCCGCTGGATTTTCAAATGTTCAAAATCTTTTGGCGACACTGATATGATGCCGGCAGTCGCCGAAAAAATCGGCAAGTGGGGCAGGCCCTTAAGGGATGGACTGTAAACATGCATAAAATCGTGAGGGCGATAGATAGGGTGAATGGACAGAGTCTTTTACCCAGGGTAGGTGAATCAAGAACCAGAGGACTCAGATTTAGGAAGCCGAGGGCAGAGGAACCTGAGGGGCAACTTTTCCACTCTAATAGACATTTCACTCAGTATAATCTCTGTGAAAGGCAACACAAACTGAGTGGGACACTATCTTAAGATTCATTAGATAGAGCTCTAGGGGCTAGGAGTCAAGGGATATGGGGAGAAGGCAGGCACGGGTTATTGATAGGGGATGATCAGCCATGATCACAATGAATGGCGGTGCTGGCTCGAAGGGCCGAATGGCCTCCTCCTGCACCTATTTTTCATGTTCTATGTTTCTCATCTCCTTCCTAAAGGAATGTCCTTTAATTCTGAGGCTATGACCTCTGGTCCTAGACTCTCCCACTAGTGGAAACATCCTCTCTACATCCACTCTATCTAGGCCACTCTTTCTAGATAAAACATAGAACATAGAATAGTACAGCACAAGAACAGGCCCTTCGGCCCACAAAGTCTGTGCCAAACATGATGCCAAGACCAACTTTTATTTGACTGTACATAATCCATATCTCTCCATTCCCTGCATATCGATGGGCCTATCCAAAAGCCTCTTAAACACCACTGTCATATTAGTCTCCACCACCACCCCTGGCAGCGTGTTCCAGGTACTCACCACCCTCTGGGTAAAAAAAGCTGCCCCGCACATCTCCTTTAAACTTAGCCCCTCTCGCCTTAAAGCCCCGCCCTCCCTCTACCACTTGATATTTCCATCCTGGGAGGAAACCAGAGCACCTTGGGAAAACCCACATGGTCACAGGGAGAACATGCAAATTCCACACACGCACAGCAGCCGAGGTCAGGATCGAACCCGGGAACCTGGCGCTGTGAGGCAGCAGCTCTACCCGCTGCGCCACTGTGCCTCCTTTGTTGACAGAAGTTGCCGTGTGAGGAGTCACCTGCAACATCAGAGGAGCCAAGTCATAGAGTCATACAGCACGGAAACAGGCCCTTCAGCCCTACCACTCCATGCCGACCAAGATGCCCATCTACGCGAGTTCCATTTGCTCATGTTTGGCCCAAATCCCTCTCGGCCATCCCTACTCATGTACATGTCCGTGTCCTTTAAAAGCTGTTATTTGTCCCTGTGTCAACTACCTCCACTGGCAGCTCGTTCTATACACCCACTACCCTCTGTGTGAAAAAGTTGCCCCTCAGGTTCCTATTAAATCTTTCCCCTCTCACCTTAAACCTATGTCCTCTGGTCTTAATTCCTTTGCTCTGGGTAAAAATAAGCCCATGAAGTCAGTTCCCCCAGAGTGAAAATAGGCAGCTCCCTCTCATTCAAGTGTTGTAATTAGAACCCAGGCCGTCCAAATTATAGTATCAACTTCCTCCAGTAAACAAAGGAAAGTAGTTGCATAGAGTCCCATTCGGTTTAGTTTGGTTATAAGATACAGCTTGGATACAGGCCCTTCGGTCCACCGAGTCTATACTATCCAACAATCGCCCATTCACTAGATCAATCCTACACACTGGGAACAATTTACAGAAGCCAATTATCCTACAGACCTACACGTCTTTGGAGTGTGGGAGGAAACCGGAGCACCCGGAGTAAACCCACACGGTCACGGGGAGAACGTGCAAACTCTGTACAGACAGCACCCGTAGTCAGGATTGAACCCGGGTCCCTGGCGCGGTGAGGCAGCAACTCAGCATGTCCCACAGCCAACACAGTACTTTAAAATATTCCGTTTCTGCATCGCCAGAGCTCAGGAACAATAATAATGTCATTAAACCATTAGTCTTCGATGTAATCAATGCCAGTTGGGAGAGTTTAAATATATGGCGTGGATACAGGCCCTTGGTCCACTGAGTCAAGGTACAACAGTAGATAAACAGCTTCTTCCCCTCTGTTATCAGGCTTCTGAAAGGTCAGAACCCTTTTCCCAGGATGGAAATATCAAATGCTACAAGGGCAGTTTTTTTAGTTTTACACGCAGTAACAGGCCTTTTTGGCCCACCCAATCCATGCCGACCAGCGATCCCCACACATTAACACCACCCTACACACACTAGGGACAATTTACATTGGTACGGAGCTTGGTAAACAATCCTAGTACATCTGACCTCTCCCTGTAGCTAATACCCTCAAATCCAGGCATCATTCTGGTAAACCTCCTCTGCAGCCTCTCTAAAGCCCCTACTTCCAGTAAATTCATTAAGTTAATTTAATTTAGTTTAGTTTAGAGATAGAGCGTGGAAAAAGGTCCTTTGGCCCACCGAGTCCGCGCCGACCAGCGATCCCTGTGCACTAGCACTATCCTACACACATCAGGGACAATTTACAGAAGACAATTAACCTACAAACCCGTCCGTCTTTGGGATGTGGGAGGAAGCCGGAGCACCCGGAGAAAACCCACGTGGGTCATGGGGAGAACGTACAAACTCTGCACAGACAGCACCTGTAGTCAGGATCAAACCCGGGTCTCCGGCGCTGTGAGGCAGCAACTCTACCGAAAGGCCTGTACCTCTAAACAAAAATTAAACTAAACATGATAATAAAGAAATCATTGAACTCCAAGCCGAGAGCGTTCCTGTCCTGAGCAGTGAATCTCTGATGAGGAAGGACTGAATGCTCCAGAATGCTGCCAGGGTCAGTGTTCATGAACAGTGTTCACAGCTGTTTAACCCTCTGCCTCTGTAACACGAGACTCTGCTGATCCAACTCTATATTTGGCACGAGACTCTGCTGATCCAACTCTATATTTGGCTGGACAATCCCGGACACAAAATCCCAGAGTCGCAGCAGGCAACCTCCTGCCAGCAGCTGTGTCGGCCATAAATTCTGGAATTCCCTTCCCAAAGCTCTTCGCCGCTCATTCCAACACACTTTAGAGATACGGCGTGGAAACAGGCCTTTTGGCCCACCAAGTCCGTGCCGACCAGTGATCACCCCGTACACTAGCACTATCCTACGCACTAGGAACAATTTACAATTTTTTACCAAAGCCAATTAACCGACAAACATGCATATCTTTGGAGGAAACCGGAGCAAGCGGAGAAAACATACGCAGTCACAGGGAAAATATATATTTTTTGTACAGCTAGCACCCATAGTCAGGATCGAACCTGTGTCTCCGCAGTGTAAGGCAGCAACTCTACCACTGCACCACCATGCTGTCTTGTAAAGCTCATCTTTAAAGCTGGTGAAGCTGCGATCCCACAGCGCCAGGTTCAAGCTAGACGGTGGAATTTATGTGTGGAATTTGTACGTTCTCCCCAAGACCACGTGGGTTTCCTCCAGGTGCCCCGATTTCCACCCAGGCTCTAGACGTGTGGGTTTGTAGGTTAATTGGCTTCTGTAAATTGCCCCCTAATGTGTTGGGAGTGGATGTGAAAGTGGGATAACATAGAACTAGTTTAAACGGGTAATCAATGGTTGGCATGGTCTCGGTGGGCCGAAGGGCCTGTTTCCATGCTGTATCTCTAAACTAAACTATGTATGTGTAGGAAAGAACTGCAGATGCTGGTTTAATTTGAAGATAGACACAAAATGCTGGAGTAACTCAGCGGGACGGGCAGCATCTCTGGAGAGAAGGAATGGGTGATGTTTCGGGTCGAGACCCTTCTACAGACTCTGCCACAAGGATTTTACTGCTACAAGGAACATATGGCTTTTGATTGTTAATTCTAAGATGCTTCACTTCCTGACAACAGGAGTTATCGCCCCTTAAATGGATGGGTGACGTTTCAGTCAGTCTGTAGAAGGGTCTCGACCCGAAACGCCACCCATTCCTTCTCTCCAGAGATGCTGCCTGTCCCGCTGAGTTACTCCAGCATTTTGTGTCTATACTAAACCAAATTCAGAGCTGACACAAAGTGCTGGAGTAACTCAGCGGGTCAGTGAGCATCTCTGGCAAACATTGCTCACCCTGTTGTGAAACGCCCTGGGGTGATTTTACTGCCAGGAGGAACATATGGCTTTTGATTGTTAATTCTAAGATGCTTCACTTCCTGACCCCAGGGGGCATCTCCCCTTGAGTGAAGCCACACCACTGGCCACAACATCAAAAGCATCAATGAGATGTAAAAACACACAAAGTACTGCAGTAACTCAGCGAGTCAGGCAGCATCTCTGCCAAGTGGAAACAAAGAATGTCGGCACAGTGGTGCAGCGGTAGAGTTGCTGCCTCACAGCGCCAGAGACTCGGGTCCCATCCTGACTACGGGTGCTGACTGTGTGGAGTTTGTACGTTCTCCCCGTGACCTGCGTGGGTTTTCTCCAGTTTCCACCCACACTCCAAAGACACACAGGTTTCTAGGTTAATTGGCTTCAGTAAAAATTGTAAATTGTCCTCAGTGCATAGTGTACATTGGGTTGGTGGTGGGGAATCGGTGGGCCGAAAGGCCTGTTATCGGCGCTGTATCTCTAAAGTCAGTCTAAAGATGAATGGAAACCATTATTAATCCACTGATTTAACAGCATGTCATGCTTTAATAGTATCTTCATTCATGTATTCCACAGCCCCAGGGCTGGTTTTACTAAAATAGTTGGCAAACTACAGACCATTTGTCAAGGCAGAGGCCTTTAATCCTTAGAGTGCAGGAAGCTGATGGGTTCTGGGTGTATAGGATCATGAGGGTAATACACAGGGGGAATGCACACAGCCTTTGACCCAGAGTAGGAGAATCGCTGGGCGGCACGGAATCGCTGGGCCGAAGCGCCTATTTCCTAAAGGGTCTACCTCTAAAGTAAACTTAAAAAAGAACTGCTGGTGCAGTCCAAATGCTGGTTTATTCCAAAGATAGGCACAAAGTGCTGGGGTGAAGAAGGGTCCCGACCCAAAATGTCGCCCATCCGGCACTTTATGTCTACTGTAAATGACCGCTAGTGTGAGGTAAGTGGGATAACATAGGTGTGGACACAAAGAACTGCAGATGCTGGTTTACAACAAAAGACAAAGTGCTGGAGTAACTCAACAGGTCAGGCAGTATATCTGGACAGGTGACGTTTCAGGGCGGGACCCTTCTTCAGGCTGATTAGGATGGGGGGTGGGGAAAGAAAACTGGAAGAGAGGTTGGGACGGGACAAAGCCTGGCAGGCAATAGATGGGGAAAATGGAGGAGAACTGGCCAAACTTTGTGCCTTCCACCACAGTGATGAATGCTGTGGTGGATGTTTGTGTACATTTTTATTGTGTATTGTGTGTTCTTTTTTTATTGTACCGCTGCTGGCAAGTTCATTTCACTGCACTTTATGTGCAAGTGACGAATAAAACTTGACTTGACTTGATGAGGGGAGCGGTGCGATTAGGGGGGGTTGATAGGCAAATGGATGGACAATGGTCATTGATGAAAAGAGAGGTTGTGAGATAAAACGATTCAATTGTGGAGCTAGAGGAAAGAAGCAAAGTGTTTTTTACAAGATACAAACAACTATATCGGGATCCTTCACAAGTTCATAAGTGACAAGAGCAGAATTAGGCCATTCGGCCCATCAAGTCTATGCCGCTATTCAGTCATGGCTGATCTATCTCCTTCCTAACCCCATTCTCCTGCCTTCTCCCCATAACCCCTGATGCCCACACTAATCAAGAATCTATCTATCTGTACCATAATAATATCCATTGACTTGTCCTTCACAGAATCACCACCCTCTGACTAAAGAAATTCACCCTCAACTCCTTCCCAAAGGAACGTCCTTTAATTATGAGGCGATGACCTCTGTTCCTAGACTCTCCCACGATTGGAAACATCCTCTCCACATCCACTCTATCCAGAAGAAACATAGAACATAGAACAGTACAGCACAATGCTCATCATATGTTAACCCACTCATTCCTGGGATCATTGTCATAAACCTCCTCTGGACCCTCTCCAGCTCCAGCACATCCTTCCTCAGATACGGGGCCCAAAACTGCACACAATACGCCAAATGCGTCCCGACCAGCGACTTATAGAGCCTCAGCATAACATCCCTATTTCTGTATTCTAGTCATCTTGAAATAAATGCTGGATCCTATTGTCCTGAGACTTCTGCTAAACAGACATCTGTGGGATTTTCGACAGCCATTAACGAAATGGCAACTGCATGGTAATAAGATGTTTATCCCTTTTCCTCAGCTATTCCCGACCCTCACGTTATCTGCTCCACCCCATTTAGAAGAGATACAGCATGGAAACAGGCCCTTCAGCCTTCCGAGTCCATGCCGACCATCGATCTCCCGTTCATACTAGTTCTATGTTATCCCACTTTCTCATCCACTCCCTACACACCAGGGGCAATTTACAGGCACCACTTAGAGGTGGCACAGTGTCGCAGCAGTAGCTAGACCCAAGTTCGATCTTGACTACGGGTGCTGTCTGTGCAGAGTTTGCAAGTTCTCCCTGTGACCACGTGGGTTTTCCCCGGGTGCACGGGTTTCTTTCCACATTCCAAAGACGTAGGTTAATTGGCTTTGGGAAAAAATCGTCCCGTGCGTGCAAGATAGTGCTAGTGTGCGGGGTGATGATTGGTTGCTGTAGACTCGATGGGCCGAAGGGCCCGTTTCCACGCTGGATCTCGGAAGTCTAAAGTCTAGAGAAAAGTCCAATTAATCAGCAAACCCACAAGTCATTGGGATGTGGGAGGAAACTCCCGGGAGGAACACCGCGATCACAGGGAGAACATGCAAACTCCCCACAGACAGCACCCGAGGTGAGGATCGAACCAAGTGGCTGGAACTTAGGCACGAGGTGTACACTGTACTCTATCTAATGTCCCAAAGATAGTATCATCTGGCAGCTTGTTGGTCCTGTTGTGGGTGAATATGCCGTATTACAACATAGTGATTGGTCTATAAAGGTACTTCAACATGAAAACAAAAAGACTGATGCTGGAAATCTGGAAAAAAAATGCCCGTAACTCCCAGGAAACACCCCTGCAACATCAGACTGCATTGTGGCGCAGCAGGTAGAGCTGCTGCCTCACAGTACCAGAGACCCCGTTTTGATCCTAACCTCAGATGCTTCACTGTGTGTGGAGTTTGCACGATATCCCTGTGACCACGTGGGTTTCCTCCGGGTGCTCCGGTTTCCTCCCACGTCCCAAAGGCGTGCGGGTTTGTAAGTTAATTGGCCCTCTGTAAATTGTCCCATGGTGTGTAAATGGGATAACACAGGACTAGTGTGAAAGGGTGGTCGATGGTCGGCGTGGACTCGGTGGGCCGATGGGCCTGCTTCCATGCTGTATCTCTAAACTAAACCAGAAAGAGATCTAACGCTTCATATCTAGATTCAATTGAGGAAGGATGTTCAAGAAAGCACACCAACGCCTCTAGTTCCTCAGTTCGGGGTGGCACAGTGGTGCAGCGGTAGAGTTGCTGCCTTACAGAGTCGCGGGTTCGATCCTGACTACGGGTGCTAGCTGTACGGAGTTTGTACGTTCTCCCTGTGACCTGCGTGGGTTTTCTCTGAGATCTTCGGTCTCTTCCCACACTCCAAAGACGTGCAGGTTTATAGGTTAATTGGCTTGGTGTATGTTTAAATTGTCCCGATTCTGTGTAGGATAGCGTTAATGTGTGGGGACCGTGGGTCGGTGCGGACTTGGCGGGCCGAAGGGCCTGTTTCCATGCTGTGTCTCTAAAGACGATTCGACATGTCTCGAATGACTACGATTTTTTCAGATATACCATGGAGAGCAAATGATCAGGATCAGGCGTCTCAGCTTGGTTTGCCAACTGCCCTGCCGTGCACCACATGAAATGACTGAGTTGTGGACGCAACCCAGTCCATCACACAGCCAAACCTCCCCTGCCCATTGACTCCATCTACACTTCACACTGTGTCAGGAAAGCAGCCAACATAACCATGGACCACCCACGCCCCGCTCACTCTTCTCCTCCTCTTCCCCATCAGACAGAATATGCAAAAGCTTTCAAATTTAGACACAAAATGACGGAGCAACTCAGCGGGACAGGCAGCGTCTCTGGAGAGAAGGAATGGGTGACGTTTCGGGTTGGGGCCCTCAACACCCATTCCTTTTCTCCAGAGATGCTGCCTGTCCCGCTGAGTTACTCCAGCATTTTGTGTCCATCTTCGATGTAAACCTGCGTCTGCAGTTCCTTCCTACAGCTTTAAAGATTAGTTTTAGTTTAAATTAGGTTAGTGTCATGTGTACTGAGGTACAGTGAAAAGCTTTTTGGTGCATGCTATCCAGTCAGTGGAAAGACAATACATGATTACAATCAAGCCACCCACAGTGTACAGATACATGATAAAGGGAATAACATTTAGTGCAAGATAAAGTCCACTATAGTCCGATTAAATGTAGTCCTAATGTCTCCAAAGAGGTAGATGGGACTGCTCTCTAGTTGATGATAGGATGGTTCAGTTGCCTGATAACAGCTGGGAAGAAACTGTCCCTGTATCTGGAGGTGTGCGTTTTCACACCTGTACCTCTTGCCTGATGGGAGAGGGGAGAAGAGGGAGTGAGACTGGTCCTTGATTATGCTGCTGGCCTTGCCGAGGCAGCGTGAAGTGTAGATGGAGTCAATGGAAGGGAGTTGTGAACGCAGCCCAGTCCATCACAAAGACTAGACTTCCCTGCCCATTGACTCCATCTACACTTCACACTGTGTCAGGGAAGCAGCTGACGTAACCATGGATCACTCACACCCTGCTCATTCTCTCTTCTCCCCTCTCCCATCAGACACAAGATGCAGAACTTTGAAAGACCAAACCACCAGCCTCTTCCCCACTGTTATCAGACTCTTGAACAGGCTTCTCAAACGCTTTGCATGAATATCCCGATCTTCCAATCTACCTCAATGTGACGCTTGCACTTTCTCTGCAGCTGTTCACCAAAATATTTTGTTTTGTTTTGTGTAGAGACACAGCGTGGGAACAGGCCCTTCAGCCCACTGAATCCGTGCCGAACAGCAATCACCCCTACACCAGTTCTATCCTACACACACTGGGGACAATTTACAGAAACTCATCAACCTACAAACCTGCACGTCCTTGGAGTGCGGTAGGAAACCGGAGCACCCGGAGAAAACCCACGTGGTCACAGGGGAAAGGTGCAAATTCCACACTGACGACACCCGAAGTCAGGATCGAACATCAGTCTCTGGCGTTGTGAGGCAGCAACTCTACCAGCTGCACCACCATGCCACCCTAATATTCTAACCTTTTTACTTTCTCTTTTGCACTATCTGAAGCCTACAACCATCAGGATATTAAATACTACGTTCCATGTAGGCTCTGAACTACATAAACTGGGGGCATTGTTTTGGACTTTGCACTATTACATATATATATATATACACACACACACACATATATATACATATACATACATATACATGCACACACATATATATACACATATACGCACACACACACACATATATATGCATATATATATACCCATACATATATATACACACACATATAGATATACACACATATAGATATATATATACACATACACACATATATACACACACATATACACATACATATACACACACATATATATACACACACACACACATATACATACACACACACACACATATACATACACACACACATATACATACACACACACACACATATACATACACACACACACACATATATACATACACACATACATATATACATACACACATACATATATACATACACACATACATATATATATATATATATATATACACACACACATATACACACACACACATATATATATATATATATATACACACACACATATATACACACACATATATATACCCACACACACACACATATATATATATACACATATATAAATATCTGAGTGTATATATGTGTGTGTGTGTGTGTATATATATATATTTATTTATTTTAATTATTGGGTTATAGTACAGTGTTTACGTATTTGTTGTGTTCCTGCAAGTAAGAATGTCATTGTTCCGTTTCGGGACATATGACGATAAAACACTCGTGAGTCGATGTGTTAATCTTTGGTACGATTTGCTTGGATATACTCAGTATTTTCACTGTATCTCAATACATGTAACAATCATAAGCTACGGCAAAAAGCATTCAATCTTTCTCCAGCATTATTTTTTAATTTATGCGGCAGAAACCTTTCATAAAGTCGTAGAGTGACACAATGTGGGGCCAGGCCCTTCAGCTCAACTTGCCCACACTGACCAACATGTCCCATCTACACTAGGTCCACCTGCCTGCATTTGGTCCACATCCCTCTAAACCTTTCCCTATCCATGTACCTGTCTAATTGTTTCTTAAACGTTGCGATAGTCCCAGCCTCAACTACCTCCTCTGGCAACATGTTCCATACACCCACCACCCTTTGTGTAAAAAAGTTACCCCTCAGGTTCCTATTAAATCTTCCCCTCTTCCCATCTTAAACCTATGTCCTCTGGTTATCAATTCCCCTACACTGGGCAAGAGACTGTGTCTACCCGATCTATTCCCCTCATGATTTTGTACACTGTAAGATCACCCTGCATCCTCCAGCGTTCCAAGGAATAAAGCTCTAGCCTGCTCAACCTCTCCCTATAGCTCAGGCCCCCGAGTCGATGACGGGCAGACGGGCTGCCGAGAGAACAAAGACGGACCTTTGTGGACTAAATGGGTTACTTTGTAACTTTATCTGCGCCCTTTATTTGGTAACTCTTTGCATACCTTGCGTAAGCAAGACAAAGAGGCTTACTGTGACATGTCGCACGTGATCAAATTCATTCATTTGCATCCTCATAAATCTTCTCTGTACCCTTTCCGACTTGACAACATCTTTCCTGTAACGTGGTGCCCAGAACTGAACACAATACTCTAAATGCGGCCTCACCAACATCTTATATAACTGCAACACGACCTCCCGGCTGGCTTGAATGAACTTTGGGCGCCGAAGCCTTCATTTTGTGTCCATCTTAGATTTCAGTTGCAACACTAATCGCAGTTTCCCGATTGAGTATTTCCTCGTCAAAGGGCTTAAAGCATTGAAGCCAACACCAGCCCCACACAGTCCAATGCTAATCAGACCAGCAATTAAGGCAAGGTTGAAAACGCACACCTCCAGATACAGGGACAGTTTCTTCCCAGCTGTTATCAGGCAACTGAACCATCCTCTCACCAACCATCTTCCTGACCTCCCCTCTACCTCATTGGAGACCCTCGGGCTATCTTTAATCGGAATTTACTGGACTTTATCTCTAGCACAAAACATTATCTCCTTATCCTGTATCTGTACACTGTGGACGGATTGATTGTAATTATGTATAGACTTTTCGCTGACATGGATAGCACACAACAACAAAGGTTTTCACTGTACCTTGGTACACAAGACAATAATGAACAAAACTAAACTAATGACAACAAAACAGTAGCAAATTGCTTCTGATCCTGACCTGGATCGTCACCTATACATGTTTTAGTTTAAAGATATAGCGTGGAAACAGGCCCTTCGGCCCACCGGGTCCATGCCACCCATACACTAGTTGTATACACTAGCGCACCAGGGACAATATACAGAAGTCAATTAAAATACAAACCTGTACATCTTTGGAGTGCGGGAGGAAACCGGAGCACCCAGGGAAAACCCACGCAGTCACAGGGAGAACGTGCAAACTCCGTTCAGACAGCACCCGTAGTCAGGATCGAACCCGGGTCTCTGGCGCTGTGAGGCAGGAGCCCCACCGCTGCGCCACTGTGACACTGTTCCCCAGAGATTCTGTCTGACCCGATCGATGAGTTACTCCAGCACTGTGTCTGCTTCAGGCGACTGGTTGCCAGTATTCAGCCTGCTTGGAAGGGAATATTCACTGAAACCAGACACCTCTTGGCAACACATACACACGAGATTTCTTTTCTTTCATGGGCTTTGCTACTGAAGTTTGCCTGCTGCAATAAATGTGTCACCCTGATCTTATGAGCTGCAAATCGTTCAATTTTTCGAAGTGTTAAGACAAGTGTGACACGGTGGCGCATGTTGTGTGACACAGAGCCAGTGACCCATGTTCCATCCTGACTACGGGTGCTGTCTGAACGGAGTTTGTACGTTCTCCCCGTGACCTGAACGATTTGCTCTGAGATCTTCAGTTTCCTCCCACACTCCAAAAACATACAGGTTTGTAGGTTAATTGGCTTGGTATTAATGTAAAATTGTCCCTAGTGTGTGTAGGATAGTGTTAATGTGCGGAGATCTTTGTTGTGTGCGGTGGGGCAGCATCTATGGAGCGAAGGAAATAGGCAACGTTTCGCCCCTCCAGCATTTTTGTCTACCTTCGATTTTCCAGCATCTGCAGTTCCTTCTTAAACATTGGTGTGTGCGGACTCAGTTTGCCCAAGGGCCTGTTTCCGCGCTGTATCTCTAAACTAAACCGGGGCGGGGAATCTCGAGCAGAGCAGTAAAGGCCGTGAGTGTTGGAAAGGCCAAGTATCTTTAGACCTGCCCTTAAGCAGAGCAGGTCGAGCAAGTATTACAGAGGCCTGGAAACTTGGCACAGACGTGCAGAAGTAATTAGAATAAAAAAAACAAGCTGGAGCAGAATTATCAACCACAATTGGACCGATGTACAAAGTGTCTGGGAAGAAACTGCAGTTGCTGGTTTAAACTCGATAGACACAAAAAACACAGCGGGGTGACATTTCAGGTCTAGTCTGAAGAAGGGTCTCGGCCCGAAACGTCACTCAATTCCTTCTATCTATAGACGCTGCCTTGTACCCCTGGGTAACTCCAGCATGTTGTGTCTTTCTTTGGTGTAACCCAGCAACTGCAGTTCCTTCCTACATATAGCGCGTGGAGACCCTTCTTCAGACGGAGAGTCAGGGGAAAGGGAAACGAGAGACAAAGAGGGTGATGTAGAGAGATATAGAACAAATGAATGAAAGATATGGAGAAATGTAATGATGATAAAAGAAACAGGCCGTTGTCAGCTGTGAGCTGGGTGAGAATGAGTTACGGACAATGAGACTTAACAAGACGACTTTGAAGCTGGTAATGACTTGGGTGGGGGGGGGATGGAGAGAGAATGATTTCGCTTTGGGCAGCTTACTTTTGTGTTTTGTGGTTTGATTTTTGATCTCTCTAACTTCAAGTAACCCTCAGTGTACAAGATCAGGAGCAGTTTGATGATAGTCGCTTAACCACACTGCGTGAAGCTCTGCAGGATTTCTACATTAAATCATCTCCATTTCAGGTGAACCATTCAGTCCATAAACATAGACATGGACATAGACGTAGAAAATAGGTGCAGGAGGAGGCCAATCGGCCGTTCGAGCCACCCGCCATTCATTGTGATCATGGCTGATCGTCCCCAATCAATAACCCGTGCCTGCCTTCTCCCCATATCCCTTGACTCCACTAGCCCCTAGAGCTCTATCTAACTCTCTCTTAAATCCATCCAGTGACTTGGCCTCCCCTGCCCTCAGTGGAGGCCAAGGACTTGATGTTCGTTTTGACCCAGAGTCTGTTATTTACTGTCCAACGGCCAGCTGAGCAATTGATTGATGGATTAAATGATACGGATGCAAACAAGCCTTTCGGCCCACTGAGTCCATACAGACCATCGATCACACGTTCACACTAGATTGGACTATTCTTCTTCTTCTTCTTACGTATGACATGCACAGCCTAACGTTGTAGGTCAACGTGTTCTATTTGATCTTATTTGATTGTGCACGCCAGGTTGATTGCATTCGTCGAAACAGGGCGGACCACGTGAAGGTTGCAATCTTTGGACTATTAGACTTGAATGAATGAATACCTTTATTGGCCAAGTATATTCACATACAAGGAATTTGTCTTGGTGCTCTGCCCGCAAGTGACAACATGACATACAGTGACATGTATGTGACATGCAGTGACATAGAGATCACAGTGCGGAGTCAGGCCATTCAGTCCACCAAGTCCGCGTTGACCAGCGATCTACCCATACACTAGCACCGTCCTACACACTAGGGACAACTTACAATTTTTATCGAAGCCAATTAACCTACAAACCTGCACGTCTTTGGAGTGTGGGAGGAATCAGAGCAGAGATGATCCACGTGGTCACGGGGGGAACGTACAAACTCTGTACAGACAGCACCCATAGTCAGGATCGAACCCAGGTCCCTGGCGCTGAAAGGCAGCAACTCTACCGCTGTGCCACCATGATCGATGTAAAAGGTTATTCAGACTATTGTGCGGCCCTATAGAGTTCCATGTTATCCCACTTTCTCATTCACTCAGTCAGTACACACCGGAGTCAATTTACAGAGTCCGGTTAACCTACAAATCACGGGGCTTTGGGACTAGACAGACGGACAGAACTCCACACGGACAGCAGCCAAGGTCAGGATTGAACCCAGGTCTCCCACGGTGTGAGGCAGCATTTCTACTGTTGCGCCACTGTGCAATGCTCTATTTTGACCTGAGGACTGCAACCAAACCTGCTTAGCTGGTGCTGTGTTAGGTTGCAGAGAAATAAAAGGACGACTAACATGTTAAGATCTACTTTGCAAAGGGGCACGATGACAGAAATGACTCTATCCAATCTGTCTCTGTAACGAAACACTTCACGTCCGGGCAACGTCCTGGTGAATCCTTTGCGTCAAGACAGCGCAATTACCGCAGCGGTAGAGTCGCTGCCTCACCGCGCCAGAGACCCGGGTTCGTCCTGACTACGGATGCTGTCTGTACGTAGTTTGTACCTTCCACCCGCGAGCACATGGGTTTTCTCCGGGTGCTCCGGGCTTGATTAATACGGGCGTCAGGTTATGGGGAGAAGGCAGGGGAATGGGGTTAGGAGGGAGAGATAAATCAGCCATGATTGAATGGCGAAGTAGACTTGATGGGCCAAATGGCCTAATTCTGAAATACACGCGCTGGTTGCCTCGCCTGCGACAAAGATGTGCAGGTTTGTCGGCTAATTGGTTTCGATAAAACAAATCATCCGTGGTCCCTAGTGTGTAGGATAGTGTGAATGTTCCGTTGGGATCGTCGGTCGGCACGGACTCAATGGGCCGAAGGGCCCGCTTCAGCGCTGTATCTCTAAAGTGGTGAGTCTGTGGAATTCTCTGCCTCAGAGGGCGGTGGAGGCAGGTTCACTGGATGCTTTCAAGAGAGAGCTAGATAGGGCTCTTAAAGATAGCGGAGTCAGAGGATATGAGGAGAAGGCAGGAACGGGGTATTGATTGGGGTTGATCAGCCATGATCACATTGAATGGCGGTGCTGGCTCGAAGGGCCGAATGGCCTACTCCTGCACCTATTGTCCATTGTCTAAATGTGAATTAATTACCTAAAATATAAGCATATAGTAGGACATTCTCAGTAGGAATCTGTCATCATGATTGCTCTCAACTCCAAGTTTATGCTACTTTGACTGTTGTGACTTTTTAAGAATTTGAGAGCATTTCCTTAGCGTTAAGTGCAGTTTTTAAAACACTGGGTAAGATGAGATGAGATACCAATTATAAAGCCGCGTTAGTTCACATGTAGCAGCTGAACAAGCAGTCACTGTCAAAAGCAAGGAGGAGCAAGATGAAAAGACATTCAACTGTGTTAAGGTGAGAGGGGGGAAAGTTTAAAGGAGATGTGTGGGAAATTTTATTACACAGTGAGTGCCTGGAACACACTGCTAGGGATGGTAGTGGAGGCAGATACGGTAGTAGTAATACTGCACATAATCCACCCCCCCCCCCCAATTCCCTGCACATCCTGTCTAAAAGTCTCTTAAACGCCACTGTCGTATCTGCCTCCACCACCACCCCTGGCAGCGTGTTCCAGGCACCCACCTCCCTCTGTGTAAAATAAAACTTGCCCCCGCACATCACCTTGAAACTTTGCTTCTCTCACCTTAAAGCTATGCTCTCTAGAGTCATACAGCAAGGAAACAGGCCCATCGGCCCACACCGACCATCTACATGACCCACCTGCCTGTGTTTGGCTCTTATCCCTCTAAACTTGTCCTATCCATGTACCTGTCCAAAATTCTCTTCAATGTTGGGATAGTCCAAGCCTCAACTACCTCACCTGGCAGCTTGTTCCATACACCCACCGCCCTTTGTGTGAAAAAGTTACCCCTCAGGTTCCGATTATCGGTAAATCTTTCTCCCCTCGCCTTAAACCTATGTCCTCTGGTTCCTACTCTGGTCAAGAGGCTCTGTGCATCTACCCGATCTATTCCCGGTATGTGATTTCTCCACCCTCGGGAAAAGGTTCTGACTGTCTACCCTTTCTATGCCTCTCGTAATTTTATGACAATATAAAATAATGAACAATTGGTTGGGTATCAGTATGGATGGGAGACCATTTAGTGAACGGTGGCGCAGCAGTAGAGTTGCTGCCTCACAGCGCCAGAGACCCGGGTTCCATCCTGACTACGGATGCTGTCCGTACGGAGTTTGCACGTTCTCCCCGTGACCTGCACGGGTTTTCTCCGGGATCTCCGGTTTCCTCCCACACTCCAAAGACGTGCAGGTTTGTAGGCTAATTGGCTTGGCAGAAATGTAAATGTCCTAGTGTGTGTAGGATAGTGTTAGTGTGCGGGGATCGCTGGTCGGCACGAACTTGGTGGGCCGAAGGGCCTTTTCCGAGCTGCATATCTAAACTAAACTAATCTCCATTAAGAAACATAGAAAATAGGTGCAGGAGGCGGCCATTCGGCCCTTCGAGCCAGCACCGCCATTCATTGTGATCATGGCTGATCGTCCCCAATCAATAACCCGTGCCTGCCTTCTCCCCATATCCCTTGATTCCACTAGCCCCTAGAGCTTTATCTAACTCTCTCTGTAGCTCAGTGCTAAAATAATTGAGTTGGCTCTGCTTGCGTTCCTGATAGGATGCAGTTTGAATGGATGCCAACTTTACCAGCTGTAGCCAGTTTGAAGTTTCCAACCATCCATTTGCACACTATGCCGTGTCTGTTGTCTCCCAAACCCATCTGTGTCCTTGTTGTCACTTCACCCACTGCCACACTATACCAGCCCTGCCAACTGTTGGCATCATCTCTCTCATAATGACGCAGCCCAGACTATCACACCAACCAACCTCCCTTCCATTGGCTCCATCCACACCTCACACTGCCTCGGCAAGGCCAGCAGCATAAATCAAGGACCAGTCTCACTCCTTCTCCCCCTCTCCCATCAGGCAAGAGGTAGAGAAGTGTGAAAACGCACACCTCCAGATTCAGGGACAGTTTCTTCTAAACTGTCATCAGGCAACTGAACCATCGTACCGACATCCAGAGAGCGATCCAGAGCTACTATCTACCTCATTGGTGACCCTCGGACAATCCTTGATCAAACTTTACTGGCTTTACCTTGCACTAAATGTTATTCCCTTATCATGTATCTTTACAGTGGGTGGCTCGATTGTAATAATGCTTTGTCTTTCTGCTGACTGGTTAGCACGCAACAAAAACTTTTCACTGTACCTCGGTATACGTGACAATAAACTAAACTGAACTGAACACAGACGACCAGCAAGCGAGTGACAATGTTGCCCACTTCGGTCGGAATCAGTAACTCGCGCTGTATCTCCAAACTAAACTAATTCACGGTCTTACCTCACAAAAGCTACCAGAGTGAGGCTAGACCTAGTCACTAGACTAGACCTATCACTAGTTTAGTGATAGTGCCAAAACAGGCCATTCGGCCCACCGAGTCTGCGCCAACCAGCGATCCCCGTACACTAGCACTATCCTACACACACGGGGGAACAATTTACAATTTTCCCAAAGCCAATTAATCTACAAACCTGCACGTCTTTGGAGTGGGGGGTAAACCGGAGCACCTGGAGAAAACCCACGCAGGTCACGTGGATAACGTACAAACTCCGTACAGACAACACCCGTGGTCAGGATGGAACCCGGGTCTCTGGTGCTGTGAGGCAACAACTCTACCGCTGCGCCACCGTGCCATAATCAACAACCTCTGGCAACTCGTTCCATAATCCTACCATCCTCCAAGGGAATAGTGTGCTACAACTCTGCACTCTGTATCTTCCTCTTTGCTCCACCTATTGTACTTGAGCTTGACTTGAGTGTATTTATGATTAGAATTATCTGAGTTGATTGGATAGCATGCAAAACAAAATTGTTAGTTTACCAAAAACAAAAGACACAAAGTGCTGTAGTTACTCAGTGGGTCAGGCTGCATCTCTGGAGAAAAAGGATGGGAGGCGTTTCTGGTCTGGACCCTTCTTCAGACTGAATGGGGATCGGGGACCTTTTTCAATGATCGTAGTACGGGGAGGTGGGGGTGAGACAAAGCCTGGCGAGTGATAGGTGGATAAAGCTGAGAGCCCATGGGTGCACAAAGACCAGAGATGAAAAGACAAAAGGCTGTGAGATCATCGAGTGATACAGCGTGGAAACAGGCCCTTCAGCCCAACTTGCCCACACTGGCCAACATGTACCTGCTACACTCGTTTCACCTGCCTGCGTTTGGTCCATATCCCTCCAAACCTGTCCTATCCATGTACTTGTCTAACTGTTTCTTAAACGATGGGATAGTCCCAGCCTCAACTACCTCCTCCGGCAGCTTGTCCCAACACCCTTTGTGTGAAAATGTTATCCCTCAGATTCCGATTAAATCTTTTCCCCTTCACCTTGAACATATGTCCTCTGGTCCTCGATTCCCCTACTCTGGGCATCTAAAATATAAGATAAGGCAGAGAAGAGGTATGAAATGTGAAGCCAGAGGATGGGATGTAGGCGGAAAGGGGGGGGGGGGGGGGGGGAGGGGGGTAAGGGGAAGGGGGCAGGCTGGAATTTCACCAGCTCGCTTCAATAATAATGCAATCAGAGTACATCCAGAAAGGGCAGCTCTCCACGGGAGAATTAGAGACAGCCCAGATCCATTCAAACAAATCACAATCAAACCAGCCTCTCTCTCTGCCACAAAAAGTTCAGCTCTCAAGAGGGTTTCAGAATTCGACAAAGCTAATGTGGTTGCCATGGTTATGAAAAAAGTCATGTGGTGAGAGAGAGAGAGAGAGAGAGAGAGAGAGAGAGAGAAGAGAGAGAAGAGAGAGAGAGGGGAAGGGAGAGGGGAAGGGAGAGGGGAAGGGAGAGGGGGAGGGAGAGGGGAGAGGGGGAGGGAGAGGGAGAGGGGAGGGGAGAGGAGAGGGAGGGGGAGAGGGAGAGGGAGGGGGAGAGGGAGGGAGAGGGGAAGGGGAGAGGGAGGGGGAGAGAGAAGAGAGGAGAGAGAGAGAGGAGAAGGGAGAGAGAGGGCAAGGGAGAGGGAGAGGGGGAGGGGGAGGGGGAGGGAGGGAAAGGAAGAGGGGAAGGGAGGAAGAGAGAAGAGGGAAGAAGAGAGAAGAGAGAGGAAGAGAGAGGAAGAGAGAGAGTGATAGAAAAGGCATAGAGAGAGGGAGAGAGCGTCGGTGAAAGCAAAGGAAAAGAGGAAGGTAGAGGGAGAGAGAATAAAGAATGGGAATTGAGAGTAAAGAGAGGGTGTGTGGAGGCCAAGTCATTTGATATTTTTAAAGCAGAGCTTTATAAATTCTTGATTAGTAAAAGCTATGACGAGAAGGTAAGAAAATGGGATCTAGAGGGAAAGATAGATCAGCCATGATTGAATGGCAGAGTAGATTCGACGGGCTGAATGGCCTAATTCTGCCCCTGACTTATGGCCTTACATTTACAGACAGTGCCTTGCAGTAATAGGATTAGTTTCAACATCAGCAGGTTTGAAAGCCTGTCGTTCCCTCTCCGCTCCAGCGAGCACGCCAAACTCACGGAGCCCGCGGCGTGCAGCAAGGACCGCTGACTCCGTCATGGAGGCACGGTGGTGCAGCGGTAGAGTTGCTGCCTCACAGCGCCAGAGACCCAGGTTCGATCCTGACCACGGGTGCTGTCTGCATGGAGTTTGCACGTTCTCCCCGTGACCTGCGTAGGTTTTCTCTGGTTTCCTCCCACACTCCAAAAGACGTGCAGGTTTGTACGTTAATTGGATTGAAAAATTGTCAATTGTCCCGAGTGTGTAGGATGGTGTTAGTGTGCGGGGATCGCTGGTCAGTACGGACGCGATGGGCCGAAGGGCCTGTTTCCACGCTGTATCTCTAAACATAGAAACATAGAAAATAGGTGCAAGAGTAGGCCATTCGGCCCTTCGAGCCTGCACCACCATTCAATATGATCATGGCTGATCATCCAACTCAGTATCCTGTACCTGCTTTCTCTCCATACCCCCTGATCCCTTTAGCCACAAGGGCCACATCTAACTCCCTCTTAAATATAGCCAATGAACTGGCCTCAACTACCTTCTGTGGCAGAGAGTTCCAGAGATTCACCACTCTCTGTGTGAAAAATGTTTTTCTCATCTCGGTCCTAAAAGATTTCGCTCTTATCCTTAAACTGTGACCCCTTGTTCTGGACTTCCCCAACATCGGGAACAATCTTCCTGCATCTAGCCTGTCCAACCCCTTAAGAATTTTGTAAGTTTCTATAAGATCCCCCCTCAATCTTCTAAATTCTAGCGAGTACAAGCGAGTAAACTAAACTAAAGTAAAAAGACTCCGGCAGTTAAATGGGGCTCCAATAACCTCCAAGAGCAAGAAATCACAGCACACCCAGAATATGTTGAAGGATCTTAGAAAGAAACTTAGTCTTTATCACTGGAAATAAAGAGCCCACAGGCCAGGACTGCTGACAGAATTGGCTCAGCAGTCAGAGAGGCATTAACATGGGCATTCCAATTGCAAACCAGCGAGTTTCTTCCCAGCTGTTATCAGGCATCCCACCTTGGTACATGTGACAAGAAACTAAACAATGGAAAGAGTTCATGGAACAATGTGGCTTAAGTTCAGAAGGGAATTATATGTTCATTTTATTCTCCATTAGACCATGTCCATCAAATGAACTGGCCTCAACTACCTTCAGGCCATCAAATCTATTCTGCCATTCAATCATGGCTGATCATTCCCTCTCGACCCCATTTTCTTACCTTCTCCTCATAATCTTTACTAATCAAGAATTTATAAAGTTCCGCTTTAAAAATACCCAATGACAGCCTCCACATAGTCTCTCTTTACTCTCAATTCACTTTCTCTATTCTCTCTCCCTCTGCCTTCCTCTCTCATCCTTTGCTCTAGAGCACGCACTCTCTCTTTCTCTCTCGAATCCTTTTCTAGCTCTCTCTCTCTCGCCTCTTTACCTCTCGTTCTCTCACTGCCATTTCTCCCTCTCTTTTCTCGCACTCTCTCCCTCTTTTCTCACACTCCCTCTCTTTTCTCACACAAACAATCTCTCTCTCTTTGCCTTTTCCCTTTCTCTCTCTCTCTCGTTCAGTGACGGCTCGGTGTGAGTCTGGGCCTCTGCCTCACCGCCATGTTGCAGGCTCGGTACACAGAGAGCCCCCCTCCCCTCTCCCCACCCCCCTCCCCTCTCCCCACCCCCACAGACTGGCCACATATGGCCTTGGCCACCCTCGTTCACTCTCAGTCACCTCCCGCACTTTGTACATTAATATCCGACACGTTGCCCTTTGTTCACCCACTTCCCTTCCATTGTTGCCTCAGCTGCCGCTGTTCCTTGCTGATTTACACAGTCTGATAACCTGCTTCCCCGTCAGGCTCCGGGGAAAAGGCTCCTCATTCCCATATGTTCCCTGCGGGAGACCAGGGAACAAGTTATAGCAGTAGAATTAGGCCATTCGGCCCATCGAGTCCATTCAATGAGTCTGAAGAAGGATTTCGGCTCGAAACGTTGCCAATTTCCATCCCTCCATAGATGCTGCTGCACCTGCTGAGTTTCTCCAGCACTTTTGTGTACCTTCCATTCAATCATGGCTGATCGCTGCCTCCTAATCCCATTTTCCTGCCTTCTCCCCATAGCCCTTGACACCCGTTCTAGTCAAGAATCTGTCTATCTCTGCCTTAAAAATATCCATTAACTTGGCCTCCACAGCCCTCTGTGGCAATGAGTTCCACAGATTAACTACCCTCTAAAGAAGTTCCTCCTCACCTCCTTTCTAAACCCTTTAATTCTGAGGCTGTGACCTCTGGTCCTAGACTCTCCCACCAATGGAAACATCCTTCCACCTACATCCCTTCCTCTGGCTTCACATTTTGCCCCTCCTCTCTCATCAACTCCTACAGATGCGCCACAGAAAGCAGACTGTCGGGCTGCATCACAGTTTGGTTTGGGAACAGCGCTGCCCAAAACTGCAAAAAATTGCAGAGAGTTATGGATGTAGCCCAGTCCATCACATAGACCAGACTCTCCACCCCTCCCCATTCACTCAATCTATACTACGGCAAGGTCAGCAGCATAAAACAAGGACCAGTCTCACCCCGGTCACTCCCTCTTCTTCCCTCCCCCATCAGGCAAGAGGTACAGAAGTTTGAAAACACACACCTCCAGATTCAGGGACAGTTTCTTCCCAGCTGTTATCAGGCAACAGAACCATCCTAACACCAACTAGAGAGTGGTGCTGACCTCCCATCTATCACATTGGAGACCCTCAGACTATCTTTAATCGGACTTTACTGGACTTTATCTTGTGCTAAATGTTATTCCCTTCATCCTGTATCTGTACATTGTAAACGGCTCGAATGGAAGCAGGTATTGTCTTTCCGCACGCAACAAATGCTTTTCACTGTACCTCGCTACACGTGACAATAAACTAAACTGCACTAGTGCTGATGAAGCAGTGAACAGCTCTGTCCTGCTTGCCACAAACTCCCGCTACTCTGTTAACCAAACCTTTGACACCTTTACTAATCAAGAATTAGCCCAAAACAAGGAAACCTGAGAAATTAGATCCAGCTCCTTACAAATACATAGAACAGTACAGTACAAGATCAGGCCCTTCAGCCCACAATGTCTGTGCCCAACATGATGCCAAGACCAACTCTTATCTGCCAGCACATGATCCATATCCCTCCATTCCCTGCATATCCATCGGCTTAACCAAAAATCTCTTAAACACCACTGTCGTATCTGCCTCCATCACCACCCCCAGCAGCGCGTTCCAGGCACCACCAGCCTCTGTGTAAAAAACTTACCTGCACATCTCCTTTAAACTTCACCCTTCTCACATTACAGCTCTGCCATCTAGTATTTAATTTTTCTATCCTGGGGAAAAAGGTTCTGAGTGTCTACCCTATCTGTGCCTCTCATTATTTTATACACTTCTATCAGGTCTCCCCTCAATCTCTAGCATTCCAGAGAACACAATCCAGGTCTGTCCAACCTCTCCCTGTGGCTAATTCCCTCTAATCCAGGCCTCAATCTGGTAAACCACTTCTGCACCCTCTCCAAAGCCTCCACGTCCTTCCTGTAATGGGGGCGAGCAGTACTGCACGCAATACTCCAAATGCGGCCTAAGCAAAGTCCCATAAAGCTGCATCCTGACTGCCTGACTTTTATACTCAATGCCCCGACCAATGAAGGCAAGCACACCATACGCCTTCTTTACCACCTACTAAAGGCCAATGGACTGGGAATCCAGTAATCTTTATACACTAGGCTGTTTAGTTTAGTTGAGGGATACAGCGTGGAATCAGGCCCTTCGCCCCACCGAGTCCGCGTCAACCAGTGATCATCCCGTACACTAGTTCTATCCTACACACTAGGGACAATTTACAGAAGCCAATTGACCTATAAACCTGCACGTCTTTGGAGTGTGGGAGGAAACCGGAGCGTCTGGAGCAAACTCACGCGGGTCACATGTGCGAACTTAGAATGTAGAACAGTACAGCACGGCGGCGCAGCGGTAGAGTTGCTGCCTTACAGCACCAGAGACCAGGGTTCGATCCTGACTACGGGCGCTGTCTGTACGGAGTTTGTACGTTCTCCCTGTGACCGCGTGGGGGTTTTACCGGGTGCTCCGGTTTCCTCCCACACTCCAACGACGTGCAGGTTTGTAGATTAATTGACTTCGGTAAAACTTGTAATTTGTTCCTGGTGTGTGGGTTAGTGATCGCTGGTCGACCCGGCCTCGATGGGCTGTAGGGCCTGTTTCCACGCTGTATCTCCAATCTAAATTAAAAACTAAAACTGTCTATACTGTACCAAGCATCATCATAACATTTAAAAGATATTTGGATAGGTACATAGATAGGAAAGGTCGAGGGAGGTGGGATTAGGTCAGATGGGCAAGTTGGGCCGAAGGGCATGTTTCGTGCTGAATGACACTATTAAACTCTGCTGGTCAGGCTGTATCTGAAAGTCTAAAGTCCTTCCCCTCTCTCCCTCCTCCATCCCACTCGCCATTCCAGTTCCAATGTCCGCTTCCTTGTAGCCCTCTTGTTATCACACCTTCCCCGGCCAACAATGGGCCATTGTGGGCTCCGCCCTTCCTGTGGTCATCTGTTGCCGGCCTTGATTTGTTCGGGTCGTTTCTCGCTTCCAGTTTAATTCCCACCCCCACCCCTCAACTCCACCTGCAGTCTGAGTAGATATACCTTGAGTGGACGAATATCTCTCTAGAGTCTATATCTCTCCTTTCCCTTTCCCCTGACTCTCAGTCTGACCCGAAACATCACCTATTCTTTTTCTCCAAGGGTGATGCCTGACCCGCTGAGTTACTGCAACATTTTGTGTCTATCATCGGTATTAACCAGCATCTGCAGTTCACAAGACCATTTGGCCCTTCGAGCCAGCACCACCATTCAATATGATCATCCAAAATCAGTATCCTGTTCCTGCTTTCTCCCCATATCCTGTAGTTCCTTCCTTTACGCTTGTGAAGGTCTGCTCTATCTTCAGCCGGATCTTGTGCTGAATCGTTGTTCTTGCTTCAGTCACCTTGTAGTCTCATTGTCTGTAACTCATTTTCACCTAGCCCACAGCTAACAATGCCCCGTTTCCCTTATCATTGTTACCTTTTTGCATATCTTTCACTCATTTGTTCTATATCTCTCCTTTATAGACACAAAAAAACCGGAGTAACTCAGCGGAACAGGCAGCCTCTCTGGAGAGATGGAATGGGTGATGTTTCAGGTCGAGACCCTGCTTCCTGCAGAACTCTCGTCGGAGAGAGGGGGAGAACTTCTTCAAAGTAAACTTAAGGGCCTGTCCCACTGTACGAGGTAATTCAAGAGTTCTCCCGAGTTCTCCCCTGATTTGCGCTCGTGTAATGTACGTAGCGGGCCCGTAGGAGCTCGTGGATGTCATGTAACGGCCCGTACGGGTAACAGTAGGTACTCGGGAAATCCGGTAAACTCGTGACGTTTTTTCAACACTGTGAAAAATGGCCACGAGTAAAAAAATATTCGCGATGCAAAAAATGGTTACTTTTTACTCGTACGAGTCCCTACGTACATTACATAAGCTTGAATCAGGGGAGAACTCGGGAGAACTCTTGAATTCCCTCGTACAGTGGGACAGGCCCTTTACCTTGAGGAGATTTCGCAGTGGAGCAATATCTCTCCACAGTCTATATCTCTCGTCTCCCTTTCTTCCCGACTTCCAGTCTGAAGGAGGGTCCCGATCCGAAACGTCGCCCATTCCTTCCCTCCAGAGATGCTGCCCGAGCTGCTAGTGTTCCTCCAGCATTTTGTGTCTGCCTTCCCGTGCTGGAAATGTGGCTCTGTGTTGATCACGGGGTCTAAGTACATTCCTAACCTGCAGGTTACTGTGCGGCTCTTGGCGTGAGAAACACAAGTGGTGTTTTCTCTGGTCTAATTAGTCAAGAGGAAATCTTGCAGGCTGCCAGGACGTTCACATTGAACTGCAGTAGTCAGATCTCCAAACCGACACACATGAATGCAATTTACCCGAGGTTTAAGGTGTAAGGAAACTCATTGATGGGGAACGGGCTCCAGCTCAGAGAAATATTTGTCCTGGGATGTCGCCAGCGCTTTGAGAACGAGATAATGAGTTCCTCCGTCTCGCCCTTCAACACTGCTCCACAGTCCTGCACGGTGGTGCAGAGGGTAGAGCCGCTGCCACACAGTGCCAGAGACCACCGGTTCAATCCCGACCTCGGGTGCGTTCTCCCCATGGCCGATCGGCCTGAAGAAGGGTCCCGACCCGAAATGTCACCTGTCCGTTTTCTCCAGAGATGCTGCCTGACCCGCTGAGCTATTCCAACCCTTTGTGTCTATCTTTGGTATAAACCAGCACCTGCAGTTCTGTGTATCCATAGGTTCCCTCTAAACCGATCCTATCCACGCACCTGTCCAAATGTTTTTTAAACCTTGCGACAGGACCTGCCTCACAGTCTTCTCAGGCAGCTCCCACTCCCACTACACCTCTCAGAGGATCAGTGGGTTTACTCCAGGTGCCCCGGTTTTATCCCACATCCCTACGAAGTGCCGGTTTGCAGGCTAATTCATTTGGTCTGAAGAAGGGTCTCGAGCTGAAAAATCACCCATCCTTTCCAAAGATACCATCTGACTCGCTGAGTTACCCAGCACTATCTGTGTCTAACTTAGGTTTAAGGGCCTGTCCCACTTTCACGACTTAATTCACAACCTTTTTTACTCGTGGACATTTTTCATCCGGCTAGAAAAACGCCCCGACCTGCTTGATGCCACGAGTACCTACGACTAACTTCACGGCCTGCTACGATCATGCTGCAAGTATGAGTCAAGGGCAAACTCGGCAGAGGTCGTGAATGAGGTCGTGAAAGTGGGACAGGCCCTTTAGAGGGATATGGGCCAAACACAGGCAGTTGGGACTAGTGTAGATGGGGCTTGTTGGACGGTGTGGGCAAGTTGGGCCGAAGGGCCTGTTTCCACGCTGTGTGACTATGACTCTAACATCATGTCCAACAAACAAACAGCAACAATATCACAGTGCAATGGGCCCATGTTGCTCTGGGCTGTCAGCCTGGGTTTTGTGTCCATTTCCAAGTGGGAAATATATGCACAATATTCGCTTTAGTTTAGAGACTCAGCGCGGAAACAGGCCCTTTGACCCACCGAGTCCGCACCGACCAGCGATCCCCGCAGATTAACGCTATCCTACACACCACGGACAATTTACAATTATACCAAGCCAATTAACCTACAAACCTGCACCTCTTTGGAATGTGGGAGGAAACTGAAGCACCCAGAGAAAACCCACGCAGGTCACGGGGAGAACGTACAAACTCATTACAGACAGCACCCGTAGTCAGGATCGAACTCAGATCTCTGGCACTGTAAGGCAGCAACTCTAACCGCTGTGCCACCGTGCTGCCTGTAGAAATGGGTGAAACTAGAAACGAGTACTAGAAATAAATAAATTCAACAAAACAAGACCCTTCCATCCCACACACCAGCAGCTTGACACGACTCGCTGACTTCAAAGTGATTGCTTTTTATGGATGTAATAATGTTACTGATTTATTCAGCAATCCATCCAACACGCACTGCCAGAATTAGCTCACAATCTTCCATTCAAATTAGAAGGATGAGGGGGATCTTATAGAAACATATAACATTATAAAAGTACTGGACAAGCTAGATGCAGGAAAAATGTTCCCAATGTTGGGCGAGTCCAGAACCAGGGGCCAAAAGTCTTAGAATAAAGGGGAGGCCATTTAAGACTGAGGTGAGAAAAAACTTTTTCACCCAGAGAGTTGTGAATTTGTGGAATTCCCTGCCACAGAGGGCAGTGGAGGCCAAGTCACTGGATGGATTTAAGAGAGAGTTAGAAAGAGCTCTAGGGGCTAGTGGAGTCAAGGGATATGGGGAGAAGGCAGGCACGGGTTATTGATTAGGGACGATCAGCCATGATCACAATGAATGGCAGCGCTGGCTCGAAGGGCCGAATGGCCTCCTCCTGCACCTATTTTCTGTTTCTAAACCCGCCGTGCCTGTATCCACCTATCACTCGCCAAGCAATGTGCTGTCCCCTCCTCTCTTCCAGCTTTCTCCCCTGTCAGAAAGGTTCCAACTCCTATCCATGTTCTCCAAAAATGCTGCCTGTCCTGCTGAGTTCCTCCAGCACTTACAATCATTCAGCACGGAAACAGACCCTTCGGCCCAACTCGTCCATGCCGACCAAGATGTCCCATCCACACTAGTCCCTCAGGCAGCTCTCTCCATACACCCACCCTATCTATCGAGGATCAGTGGGTTTACTGTGTGTGCTCCCGTTTCCTCCCACAAATTAGAGCACATGGTATTGGGGGTTGGGTATTGACATGGATAGAGAACTGGTTGGCAGACAGGAAGCAAAGAGTAGGAATTAACGGGCCCTTTTCAGAATGGCAGGCAGTAACTAGTGGGGTGCCTCAAGGCTCGATGCTGGGACACCAATTATTTACAATATATATTAACAATTTTGACGAGGGAATTAAATGTGACATCTCCAAATTTGCGGATGACACTAAGCTGGGTGGCAGTGTGAGCTGGGAGGAGGATGCTATGAGGCTGTAGGGTGACTTGGATAGGTTGGGTGGGTGGGCAGATGCATGGCAGATGCAGTATAATGTGGATAAATTGATTTTTTTCACCCAGAGTGTTGTGAATCTGTAGAATTCTCTGCCACAGAATGCAGTAGAGGCCAATTCACTGGATGTTTTTAAGAGAGAGTTATATTTAGCTTTTAGGGCTAACGGAATCAAGGGATATGGGGGAAAAAGCAGGAATGGGTTACTGATTGTGGATGATCAGCCATGATCATATAGAATGGCGGTGCTGGCTCGAAGGGCCGGATGGCCTACTCCTGCACCTATTTTCTATGTTTCTATGTCCCATTTGGCCCATATTCCACTAAATCTTTCCTATCCATGTAACTATCTAAGTGTCCTCCTGTGGCAGCTCGTTCCATACACCCACCCTCCTCTGTGTGTAAACATTGCCCCTCAGGTTCTTATTAAATCTTCCCCCCCTCACCTTTAACCTATGTCCTCTGATTAGAGTCATAGAGTCACACAGCATGGGAACAGGCCCATTCGGCCCAACTTGCCCACACAGGCCAACATGTCCCATTTACACTAGTCCCACCTGCCTGTGTTTGTCCCATATCCTTCTAAACCTGTCCTATCCATGTACCCATCTAAATGGTTCTAAAACATTGTGATGGTCCCTGCCTCAATTAACCCCAGCAACTCGTTCCATACACCCACCACCCTTTGTGTGAAAAAGTTACCCCTCAGTTTCCTATTAAATCTTCCCCCCCCCCCCCCCCCTCACTCACCTTAAACCAATGTCCTCTGGTTCTTGATTCCCCTACTCTGGGCAAGAGACTCTGTGCATCTACCCGATCTATTCCCCTCATCATTTCATACACAAGATCATCCCTCATCCTCCTGCGCTCCAAGCAATAGAGTCCCAGCCTGTGCAACCTCTCCCTATAGCTCAGGCCCTCGAGTCCCGGCAACATCCTTGTAAATCTTTGCACTCTTTCCAGCTTGACACCATCCTTCCTAGAGCAGGATGACCAAAACTGAACATAATACTCCAAATGTAGTAACACTAAAGAATACAGCGGGCCAGGCGGCATCACTGAAGAACATAGAGGGGTGACATTTCAGTTTGGGACCCTTCTTCAGGCTAAATGTTCAGACGATATGCAATCAACCCGGCGTGTCTTTTTCTGGATGAGCAAGGACTGGCTGGGCCAAATAGCTTTGTATCCGGCGTGAATCAGTCTTTTGTCATCAGTCAAGAATGTTTTATTGTCATTTGTCCCGAAACAGAACAATGAAATTCTTACTTGGAGCAGCACAACACATATGTAAAGATAGTACTGTGTAAACACCATGCCAAACAATCCCCTCTCTCTCTTCTCCCATCTCTATCCCCCCTCACTTTCTATTCCCCTCCCCCTCCCTCTATCTCCTTCTAAATATATTCTTTTTTTTTCTTTTTTCTTTTTCAAAGACTTTATTCAGCACAAACGCAGGGGTGGGAGATAGCAACCTTCACGTGGTCCACCCTGTTTTGACGAATGAAATGAATCAAATAAGATCAAATAGAACAAGTTGTCCTACAACTTTAGGCTGTGCACGCCATACGCAAGAAGCAGAAGCACAAACGCATAATGCATCACATCAAAAACACATTCAGAGGTTACAATACATCATTATAGTACAATGTTGCATTCATTATTTACAATACTCTCAACCCCACACGGTGACCAGTGCCCAAGGAAGGCCACCAGAGTCACCGTGGACACCTCCAGGGACACGCACACGCACGGACGTAGACCCAGAAGAGAGGCAGGCAGCCGACTCTAGCCTGACCATCGACCGCCTGGACCCACGAATGGCCATCTTGGCCAGGCCCAGGAACAAACCGACAGGGAGACCCCACCCCCCCCGATCGGCTCTCCCCCCTCCCTGCCTTGTGTCCAAACACTAGAATCGTGGGACTAAAATGCAACCAAGACTTGAGGAACAACCCCTTCAGATATTGGTACAGGGGCAGTAACCTCCCACACTCCATATACGCGTGGAACTCGGTCTCTTCCTCACCGCAGTAAATACAGGCGGCCGGCGAGCCCGTGAACCGACTCAAAAGTTTAATACACGCCACCGCTCTGCGCAACACTCTCCACCCCAGGTCCCCAATGTAAAGGGGGACGACTCCCTTGTAGAGAGACCCCCACTGGAGACCACCCCCACCTTCAGGTGGTAACACAGACCGCCAAGGTGTGTCAGGACAGAAGACGAAGGCAAGGAGGTGCAGAATATGCAGGAGCATTCAGTACAGTACGTGTCACTTCGCCACACGAAACGGCACGCTGGGCATCTCGGAAAGGCGGCTCAAGTTGTGTGGACGCCTATATATATTCTTCTCTCTCTATATATCCCTCTCTCTCCCCCTCTATATATATTCTTCTCTCTCTATATATCCCTCTCTCTCCCCCTCTATATATATTCTTCTCTCTCTATAATATCCCTCTCTCTCTCTACCTTATCTCCCTCTCTCTATCTATATCTATATTTCAAACTATAATAATGCAAAGATAAAAACAAGGCCCCCAAAGTCTCTGTAGTTTGGAGCCTATTTGGAGGTTGTAGTGTTTAACATTCTGATGACTGAAGGGAAGAAGCTGTTCCTGAACCTGGACGTTACAGTTTTCAGGCTCCTATACCTTCTTCCCGATGGCAGGGGTGAAATGAGTGCTTGGCCACGGTGGTGTGGGGTCTCTGGTGTGGGGCCGGCTGCCTTGTTGAGGGGCAAACTTGCTCCAACACTTGCCTCAGCCCCGAGTCTGCTGAGAGACAGCGTTTTCTCCCTCACCTTTCCTCTACTGTGGAATTCCCTGCCACAGAGGGCAGTGGAGGCCAAGTCACTGGATGGATTTAAGAGAGAGTTAGATAGAGCTCTAGGGGCTAGTGGAGTCAAGGGATATGGGGCGAAGGCAGGCACGGGTTATTGATTGGGGACGATCAGCCATTATCACAATGAATGGCGGTGCTGGCTCAAAGGGCCGAATGGCCTCCTTCTGCACCTATTTTCTATGTTTCTATGTTACAAAGGCCGACCTCTCTGACACAGAAGAGCAACTTCACCCTGGTTTCAGAAGTGGGAGGCACGGTGGCGCAGCAGTAGAGTTGCTGCCTCACAGCGCCAGAGACCTGGGTTCGATCCTGACTAAGGGTGCTGTCTGTACGGAGTTTGTACGTTCTCCCCATGACCTGCATGGGTTTTCTCCGGGTGCTCCAGTTTCCTCCCGGACTCCAAAGACGTACAGGTTTGCAGGCTAATTGGCTTGGTATAAATTTAAAATTGTCCCTGGTGTGTAGGGTAGTGTTAGTGTGCGGGGATCGCTGGTCGGCGTGGATTCAGTGGGCCGAAGGGCCCGTTTCTGCGCTGTATCTCTAAACTAAACTAAACTAAGTGCTGCCTTCACTTTACAGAAAGCCCACGCTGAACACAATCGAGTCTCTCCCCCCAATGTGATGATTTTACTTCAGATATCTCACCTCCTGGAGCTGTTCCAAAGCTACTCTCGGCCACAGGCCATATAAATGGGCCTCGAGGATCCAAACCCATCTGCCTGCTCCCCCTCCAGGGTTTGAAGAAGGATCTCGACCGAAAACGTCACCCATTCTTTCTCCCCAGAGATGCTGCCTGACCCGCTGAGTTACTCCAGCATTTCGTGTCTGTCGGCCTGCTCATTTGTTTATCTCGAACTGGTCGGCCATGTTAACAACATCCCAATATCAGCAGAATGCAAACACCACCACGGTCACACAAAACAGCACCGTGGTGCAGCGGGTAGAGCCGCTGCCTCACAGCACCAGGGACTCCGGTTCGATCCTGACCTCAGGTGCTCTCCATGTGGAGTTTCCACGTTCTCCCCGTGGAGTCATACGGCATGAAAATAGGCCCTTCGGCCCAACATGTCCATGGGATAGTCCCATTTACGGTGCAGCGGTAGTGCCGCTACCTCATAGCGCCAGAGACCCGGGTTCGATCCTGACCTCGGGTGGAGTTTGCACGTTCTCCCTGTGACCTCGTGGGTTTCCTCTGGGTCCCCAGGTTTCTTCCCTCATCTGAAAGATGTGCGTGTTTATAGGTTAAGTGGCCCCTCTGTAAACTTTGTATGGAGTGACTGAGAAAGTGGGATAACGTCGAACTAGTGTGAACATTATCGATTGATGGTCGGCACGGACTCGGTGGGCCGAGGGGCCTGTTTCCGTGCTGTAACTCAAAACTAAAACTAAATTCCAACTCGGGATCTGAACACATTGTGGTTGCAGTGAACCACTGATGCCTTCTGAACGTCTTTGAAGGAATATCAAACATGAGGGGCAAGGCAATTTTTTTTAGATTAAAAAAAATCTGTTGGGTTTTTTAAATGGAAATCACTGGATATTTCCCTGAGGATTAAGTGTTGTTTTCACATCATAGCTGAGGTCAAGGGGGCAATGTTACAGAAAATTCACATCAAAACAGACAGATTTGTATCCAGATTAAGGGTAAAAAGGCCAAATGTTAGCAGCCAAGTTGTTCCAAAATAATAATTACAAACAACACAGAAACTTTAGACCAGACTTTATAAATACAGCGTGGAAACAGGCATTTTGTCCCACCGAGTCCGTGCCGACCAGCAATCCCTGCACACTAACACTACCCTACACACACTGGGGACAATTTTACATTTACACAAAGCCAATTAACCTACAGACCTGCACATCTTTGGAGTGTGGGAGGAAATTGTAGATCTCGGCGAGAACCCACGTAGGTCACGGGGAGAACGTACAAACTCCGTGCAGTCAGGAACGACCCCGGGTCTCTGGTGCTGTAAGGCAGTCGTTCTACTGCTGCACCACCGTGGAGATATAGTGCGGAAACAGGCCCTTTGGCCCACCGGGTTCGTGCCGACCAGCGATCACCCCGTACACTAGCACTACCCTACACACTAGGGACAATTTACAATTTTACACAAGGACACAAAAGTGCAAGAGTAACTCAGCAGGTCAGGCAGCATCCCTGGAGAACATGGATAGGTGATGGTACTTCAGGGACCAAACAGCCACACACAGGCCGGCACGGTGACGCAACGGTAGATCTCCTGCCTCACAGCGCCAGAGATCCGGGTTCGATCTCGACTACGGGTGCTGTCTCTATGGAGTTTGTACGTTCTCCCTGTGACCTGCATGGGTTTTTCTCCGAGATCTTCGGTTTCCTCCCACACTCCAAAGACGTACAGGTTTGTAGGTTAATGGGCTTGGGATAAATGTAAAATTGTCCCTGGTGTGTGTGCGTAGGGTAGTGTTAGTGTGAGGGGATCGCTGGTCGGCGCGGACTCGGTGGGCTGAAGGGCCTGTTTCTGCGCTGTATCTCCAAACCAAACTAAACTTGGTGCCAATCGCAATCTGTGCTCGCTAATCATTTGTGGTTTGTGGGAAAGCAAATGTCTGCACTTAAATCAGGAAACTCTATAAGGAATGAGCTACCCCGACTGCAGGATTCTCAGTGAGCTTTTGATTTATCCTGCACACTTCAGCTTGCAGGGACTATAAACCGTTCCGCACTGCAGCTATATCTTGATATAGTGCGTCAGCAGACTCACTTATTTTAATAATTTCCCCACATTTTTCATTCCTAGGATATTAGGGAATGAATTGACATTTTTTATTTGCTATGCAGCAAGGAACCAGGCCCTACGACACACAAGTACATTTATAGTGGAGATAGACACAAAATGCTGTAGTAGCTCAGCGGGACTTTTTCCATTGAGAATAGGGAAGATTCAAACAAGAGGACATGATTTGAGAATTAAGTAACAAAAGTTTAGGGGTAACATGAGGGGGAACTTCTTTACTCAGAGAGTGGTAGCTGTGTGGAATGAGCTCCCAGTGGAAGTGGTGGAGGCAGGTTCGATTTTATCATTTAAAAATAAATTGGATAGATATATGGACGGGAAAGGAATGGAGGGTTATGGTCTGAGTGCAGGTAGATGGGACTAGGTGAGAGTAAGTGTTCGGCACGGACTAGAAGGGCCGAGATGGCCTGTTTCCGTGCTGTAATTGTTATATGGTTATATGGTATATGGGACATGCAGCATCTTAGTTTAGTTTAGTTTAGTGTAGAGATACAGCACGGAAACAGGCCCTTCGGCCCACTTAGTCCGCGCGATCCCCCCCCTTCCCATATTAACACTATCCTACACACTACTGACAATTTTTACATTCACCAAGCTAATTTACCTACGTACCTGCACGTCTTCGGCCCTAAACATTGCCTATTTCCTTCGCTCCATAGACCGTACCCGCTGAGTTTCTCCAGCAATTTTGTCTACCTTCGATTTTCCAGCCTCTGCAGTTCCTTCTTGAACATTATAGCCTAAAACGAGTGTGGGAGGAAACCGGAGCACCCGGGGTAAACCCACGCAGGTCACGGGGAGAACGTGCAAACTCCACACTGACTGCACCCGTACTGTGGGCTGAGCCCGGGTCTCTGGCGCCGTGAGGCAACAACTCTACCGCTGCGCCACCTTGCCGCCCTTGGTCTTAACTTAACCAGGACGTGGTCTGAGACAAACACAGCTGCATCTAGTCATGTCTCACCGCACAGCTGCCCGGCCTGTCTATGCTTCCACACAGGACTGATTCATGCGGTGAAATCCCCGAGTTTTGGAGCAAAGGGGCAGTGAGCCCGTCAACAATACTTCCAGCGCGGTTTAAATCCAGCTAATGCTATGAACCAGCTTCCTCCTGTGCTAATATTTCTCAGAATGCCATCATGTGCATTCAAATGATTAGTTCCAAATGTCAATTGCAGTGAAATGGAAAAAAACATGCAGCAGCACGAAGGCCAAGAGAGATAGGGCACAGAAACATCGGCCCACTGAGTCCACGCTGACCATCGATCACTCGCTCACACACTAGTTCGATGTCATCCCACTTTCTCGTCCGCTCCCTACACACTAGGGGTTATTTACAGAAGCTAATTAACCTACAAACCCGCACATCGCAGAGATGTGGAAAACCACAGGAGACCCATGCAGGTCACAGGGAGAACGTGCAAACTCCGCACAGACAGCACCCGAGGTCAGGATCAAACCCGGGTCTCTGGTGCTGTGCGGCAGCAGCTCCACCCGCTGCAAAATGAAAACTTTAAACATCAACTGGCCTTCTCTTTTTAATTTAGTTTAGAGATACAGCATGGTAACAGGCCCTTCGGCCCACCAAGTCCGGGCCGACCAACGATCCCCGCACACCAACACCATCCCACACACACTGGGGACAATTTACAATTTTACCAAGCCAATCAGCCTACAAACCAGTACAACTTTGGAGTGTAGGGCACCCGGAGAAAAGCCACGCGGTCGTGGGGAGAACGTACAAGCTGCGTACAGACAGCACCTGTAGTCAAGATGCTGTCTTGACTAGCAGCTTTAATAGCCCTGTCCCACAGTACAAGTTCATTCCAAGAGCTCTCCCGAGTTTAAAGAAAAGTCAAACTCATGGTAAGCACGGAGAATGAACGTAGCGGGTACGTCGGAGCTCGGGGACGTCTCTTAGCGCTAATGGCAGGTAGCTTTAGAAGACTCGCTAACGGCAGGTAAGCTCGGGAAGACTCGTGAAGATTTTTCAACGTGATGAAAAATGTCCACGAGAGCCCCGAGTACCGACGAGTGGCCATTACCGTAAATCTCCGAGTTCGAAGCAGGGCAAACTCGGGAGAACTCTTGGAATGAACTCGTACCGTGGGACAGGGGTTTCAGGCAGCAACTCTACCGCTGCGCCGCCGTGCTACTCAATCTTTCAGTTTGAAGAAGAGTTCCGACCCGAAATGTCACCTATTCATTTATTTTCTTCAGAGATGCTGCCTGACCCACTGTTACTCCAGCATTTTGTGTCGTAACTAGATTATTATTTGGATGTTAAAGCATTTTTTTATTATTATTATCTGTTGATGGGGCATACACCACAACCTCCAACTGAACTACAAATTACAAACTGCCTGGGTTGCACTAGGAACTGTGTTTTGTTTTTTGCACTATATATATATATATATTTTTTTTTTTTATTGAACTTTTTGTAATGTTAGTTTATGATATTATCTACTAAGTGCTGTGTTTACAAACCTGTTGTGCTGCTTCAAGTAAGAATTTATTTAATTGTTCCATCTCAGTACATGTGACAATAAAACACTCTTGAATCTCTCGTCTCTCGAATCATAGGTTTATGAAACACCCTTATTGTTTCAGAGATTAGCTTCGTTTTTTAAAATCCAGTTATCTAATTACATGTAATTAAATTCCCCGGGGTCACAGTGGCGCATTGGTAGAGTTGCTGCCTTACAGTGCCTGACTACGGGTGCTGTCTGTGAGGGGAGTTTGTACGTTCTCCCTGTGACCTCGTGGGTTATCTCAGGGTTCCCCGGTTCCCCCCCACACTCCAAAGATGTGCGGTCTGTGGGTTAATGGTCCCTAGTGTGTAGAATAGGGCTAGTGTACGGGATGATCACCATGGACTCGGTGGGCCGAAGGGCCTGTTTCCGTGCTGTATCTCCAAACTAAACTAATGTATGGGGGGCCTGGTCGGCACGGACTCGATGGGCCGAAGGGCCTGTTTCCACGCTGTATCTCTAAACTAAACTAAGCTGCCGGAGTGGGATTTGAACTCACGTCTCTGCATCAATGGCACAGAACTCTTGCTCCCCATCCAACAACCTAGCCACTATGCCACACCACACAAGTCAACAATCAGCTTTACTCTGCTTGGGAAACCTTCTGTGGAGATTTTAAACATTATCATTTGTTTCAAAACAGGTGGGAAGCTTGGAGGGGGTGAGACGTTGCCTAGAACAGCCCTGGGTTACAGCAGGAGCCAAACTAAGCAAACACCAGCCATATTATTGATGTTATTCAATAGAGAGCAGCTACATCAAACATTAACATTGCTTCAAGTCAGCTCTAGACAGGAATAGAAGGCAGACCTGTTCCAAAGTAGACAAAGGCAAATGTTGAGTTGATATTTCTTGCCTTTCATAAAGCACATACAGTCATACAGTGTGGAAACAGGCCCTTCGGCCCATCTTGCCCATACCAACCAAGATGTCCCACCTACACTAGTCCCACCTGCCTGCATTTGGCCCATATCCATCTAAACCTGTCCTCTCCATGTACCTGTTTAATTGTTTCTTCAACCTTACAATAGTCTCAGCCTGAACTACCTCCTCTGGCAGCTTGTTCCATACACCCACCGCCTCTGTGTGAAAACGTTTCCCCTCAGGTTCCTATTAAATCTTTTCCCTCTCACTTTAAACCTATGTCCTCTTGTTGTTGACTCCTCTACTCTGTGCAAGAGACTCTATGAGTTTACCAGATCAATTCCTCTCATGATTTTGTACACCTCTATAAGATCACCCCTCATCCTCCTGCACTCCAAGGAACAGAGCCCTAGCCTGCTCAACCTCTCCCTGCAGCTCAGGGCCCAGAGTCCTGGCAACATCCTCGTAAATCATGTCTGCACTCTTTCGAGCTAGACGACATCTTTCCTATAACATGGTGCCCAACACTGAACACACTGAAACAATGAACTTCCAAACAGTATGGAGCCTTAAAGTTCTAGAATGTGTTGTTCATTTTTTCTTTTCTTTTTTATTTTTCTATGGATGTATGAAAACTTAATTATTTATTTTATGTAAAGCGCTTTGGTTTCAACGCGAGTTGATTTAAACGTGCTATATAAATAAAGTTTACTTACTTACGTAAAGGCAACAGGAGATGGGCGGTACAGCGCCGGAGATCCAGGTTCTATCCTGACCTCGGGTGCTGCCTGTGTGCGGAGTTTGCACGTTCTCCCTGTGACCGCGTGAGTTTCTCCCACATCCCTACATTGTAGGTTAAATGACTCTCTGTAAATTGCCCCCCATGTGTAGGGAATAGATGAGAAAGTGGGATAACATGGAACTAATGTGATCGAGTGATCAATGGTCGGCGTGGACTCGGTGGGCCAGAGTAGTTTAAGGCCTGCTTCAAAGAACTGGCCACCAGACAACACTTTTTACTGCCACTCTCGTCCTGATTAATTCTAGACCAGCAGGAATTGATATCTAGTAAAGCAGTAATTTACCACTTCAGTCTAATGGGCAACATGGTGGCGCAGCGGTAGAGTTGCTGGCTCACAGCGCCAGAAATCCAGGTTCGATCCTGACTACGGGTGCTGTCTGTACGGAGTTTGTACGTTCTCCCCGTGACCGTGTGGGTTTTCTCCGGGAGCTCCGGTTTCCTCCCACACTCCAAAAAACGTACAGGTTTGTAGGCTAATTGACCGGTAAAATTGTAAATTGTCCCCAGTGTGTGTAGGATAGTGTTAGTGTGCGGGGATCGCTGGTCGGCGTGGACTTAGTGGACCAAAGGGCCTGTTGTCGCGCTGTATCTCTAAACTAAACTAAACACATACATTAACTCAAATGCGATTGTGCCCAGATTTAATCCAGGAACACACAGTGTAATTTGACAATTTCATAAGGAGTAGAATTAGGCCATTCGGCCCATCAAGTCTACTCCACCATTCAATCATGGCTGATCTATCTCTTCCTCCTAACCCCATCCTCTTGCCTTCTCCCCATAACCCCCGACACCTGTACTGATCAAGAACCCATCTATGCCTTAAAGGGTCTCGACCCGAAACGTCGCCTAATCCTTCTCTCCATAGATGCTGCCTCACCCGCTGAGTTTCGCCAGCATTTTTGTCTACCTTCGATTTTTCAGCATCGGCAGTTCTTTCTGAAACATTATGCCTTAAAAATATCCACTGACTTGGCCTCCATAGCCTTCTGTGGCAAAGAATTCCACAGATTCACCAATCTCCGACTAAAGAAATTCCTCCTCATCTCCATATTAAAGATTCATCCTTTTATACTGTGGCTGTGCCCACTAGTTCTAGACTCTCCCGCTAGTGGAAACATCCTCTCCACATCCACTCTATCCAAGCCTGTCACTATCCGGTAAAGTTTCTATGCGGTTCATAGAAACATAGAAAATAGGTGCAGGAGTAGGTCATTCGGCCCTTCGAGCCTGCACCGCCATTCAATGCGATCATGGTTGATCATCTAACTCAGTATCCCGTACCTGCCTTCTCTCCATACCCCCTGATCCCTTTTGCCACAAGGGCCACATCTAACTCCCTCTTAAATATAGCCAATGAACTGGCCTCAACTACCTTCTGTGGCAGAGAATTCCACAGATTCACCACTCTCTGTGTGAAAAATGTTTTTCTCATCTCGGTCCGAAAAGACTTTCCCCTTATCCTTAAACTGTGACCCCTTGTTCTGGACTTCCCCAACATCGGGAACAATCTTCCTGCATCTAACCTGTCCAACCCCTTAAGAATGTTGTAAGTATGTAAGGGTTTCCCCCTCATCCTTCTAAACTCCAGCCAGTACAGGCCCAGTGCTCCTCATATGCTAACCCACTCACTCATTCCTGGGACGTTCTCGTAATTCTCCTCTGGGCCCTCTCCAGAGCCAGCATATCCTTCCTCAAGACAGCCTCCTCATTTAGGTCCCTGTGTTGTCTAGGAATGGACTCACTATTGTCCGTCCACCACAGGTTTAACTCCATGAAAGGGGCATCTGCACTGACTTTGAGGGGTAGTCACATCGCATGATCAATGCAGGCCCTACTAATTCATTCAAGCTAAGAACTAAATTCCTTCGACCGCTGCGCAATCCGAGGAATGCGAAACAGGAAGTCTTCCCTGATCCTTTTACTAATCCACTCAAACAGCAAAGGCCTGAAATTTTACTTCTGTAGAGGCGAGAAGAGAAAAATAAAACAAAATATAAAGCCCTAGGACTGTCAACAGCACTCAGCGATCTGGAGCGATGAGGAATGGTGAAAGTATACTGTGATTTAGTGAACTCATTCAGCTTTCATCTCCATCTGTGTCCACTTAGACAAAGGTTTAGTTTGAAGAAGGGTCTCGACCCGAAACGTCACCCATTCCTTCTCTCCAGAGATGCTGCAAGTCCCGCTGAGGGTTACTCCAGCCTTTTGTGTCTATCAAAGGTTTAGTTTAGTTTAGTTTAGAGATACAGCGCGGAATCAGGCCCTTCGGCCCACCGAGTATGCGCTGGCCTGCGATCCCCGCACATTAACACTATCCTACACACACTAGGGACAATTTACAATTCTTACCAAAGTCGATTTACCCCAGGTGGTGCAGCGGTAGAGTTGCTGCCTCACAGCGCCAGAGACCAGGGTTCGATCCTGCCTATGGGTGCTGTCTGTGTGGAGTTTGAACGTTTTTACCGTGACCACGTGGGTATTCCCCGGGTGCTCCGGGGTTCTATCTCTGTTTCCTCCTCCGCTCCCAAGATGTACAGATTGTAGGTTGGATGGACACAAAATGCTGGGGTAACTCAGTAGGACAGGCAGGCAGCTTCTCTGGACAGAAGGAATGGGTGACGTTTCCAGAAGGGTCTCGACCCGGAACCTCACCCAGTCACAGAGGGCCAATTAGTCTTGGAAGAGATGTGGGGGGGAACCAGAAAAGAAATAGGTGAAGAAAGGTCTCACCCCGAAACGTCACCTATTCCTTTACTCCAGAGATGCTGCCTGTCCTGCTGAGTTACTCTTGCATTTTGTGTCTATCTCCAGAATATAAAGAGCATCTGCAGTTCCTTCCTGCACACTATAACACTATAATTAGCTTTCCATCAAAGGGAACAGAGGAACCTCTGATAACTGTGCGCTGGAGAAGTCCATTGTTGTACTAACACTGACCAGTTAACTAGGGATTTTTTTCCCCTCACAGACCCCTGACTGGATTAAACAGTCCTTGGTAGCAGCAGTGTTCACTCCTATATTCTTAGATCCTTTTAACAGGAAATATATACAATTAATGGCTTGGCCCTTACCAGCATTGACGGACAGAGGGATCGTGAGGTCCAAGTTCATAGCTCATTGAACGTGGCAATGCAAGTAGATGGAGTGGTAAAGAAGGCATATGGTGTGCTTGCCTTCATAGGTCAAGGCTTTGAGTATAAAGGGCCTGTCCCATTTGGCGATTTTTTTCGGCGACTGCCAGCGTCATTGACTGACATATCAGGGTTGCCGAAAAGGTTTCGAACATTTCAAAATCCAGCGGCGACAAAAACAATGCTGCGACACTCGAGGAGACACCGCACGTCAATACGTTGTCACGCCACATCACATCACTTGAAACATACAAGATTGTTAAGGGTTTGGACACCCTAGAGGCAGGAAACATGTTCCCGATGTTGGGGGAGTCCAGAACCAGGGGCCACAGTATAAGAATAAGGGGGAAGCCATTTAGAACGGAGATGAGGAAACACTTTTTCCTCACAGAGAGTGGTGAGTCTGTGGAATTCTCTGCATCAGAGGGCGGTGGAGGCAGGTTCTCTGGATGCTTTCAAGATAGAGCTAGATAGGGCTCTTAAAGATAACGGAGTCAGGGGATATGGGGAGAAGGCAGGAACGGGGTACTGATTGGGGATGATCAGCCATGATCACAATGAATGGCGGTGCTGGCTCAATGGGCCGAATGGCCTACTCCTGCACCTGTTGTCTGTTGTCTATTATCACGCTGCGACTTTTTCGGTGACCTGATACGTCAGTCAATGATGCCGGCAGTCGCCGAAGAAAATCGCAAAGTGAGACAGTCCCTTAAGGGTCAGGTAGACCCTCACAGCGCCAGAGACACGGGTTTGATCATGACTGGGTGCTGTCTGTACAGAGTTTGCACGTTCTCCCCGTGGTCTATCTTCGGTCTAAACCAGCATCTGCAGTTCCTTCCTACACAAGAGGAAGTGGGAGACCAGTCCGAATATCAGTTCCTCCAAACAGACCCGCCATTAATCCAAAGAATAATATCGCTGGGTGAGACAGCGTGGGAGGATATAATGAAGCTCATTGTCCCCAGGAAGGGAAACAAGCAGAGTGGGAGGCACTGCAAGCTCAGAGGACTTCCAAAGAAAATGATGGCTATTCCTGAAGCAGTCGCAGAACTCTGTGGCACAGAATCTCAACCGAGATACCGTGTTTACATTGAACTTAACATCAAGAGGAGCAAGATGTTTGAAAAAGCACACCTCCAGATTCAGGGTCAGTTTCTTCCCAGCTGTTATCAGGCAACTGAACCATCCTACCATCGACTAGAGAGCGGTCCTGAGCTACAATCTGTCTCATTGGAGACCCTCAGACTATCTTCAATCAGATTTTATCTTGCACTAAACGTTATTCCCTTTATCCTGCATCTGCACTGGGATCGGCTTGATGGTAATCATGTATTGTCTTTCCACTGACTGGTAAGCGGGAAACAAAAAAGCTTTTCACTGTACCTCGGTACACGTGACAATAAACCAAATAACAAAATTTAAACTAAAGTAAAGATACAGCATTGAAACTTTCTGCCATTCGGCCCATCGAGTCCACGCCGACCATCGATCACATTAGTTCCACGTTATCCCACTTTCTCATCCACTCCAGGGGCGACTTGCGGCCAATTAGCTGACAAATCCACACGTCTTTGGGATGTGGGATGAAACTGGAGGAAACCCATGAGGGTCACAGGGAGGACATGGAAACTCCACACAGGCAGCACCCGAGGTGAGGATTGAACCCGGATCTCAGGCGCAGTGAGGCAGCGTCTGTACCAGTTGTGCCACTGTGCTGCCCTCACCCCTATTTGCTAAAGGAACAAATCAGAGATAATGTTTGGGGCAACATGAGTGAAATGTTTGCACGGCAGCGCAGCAGTAGTGAATGGGTGATCACTGGGCAGCACGGACTTGATGGGCCAAAGGGCCCATTTCCACTCTGTATCTCTAAGCTACTGAAGTGCAGTGAAGCTCTTTGTTTTTCATACTATCTAAACAGATCCGATCAGATTATACACAAAATGCAATCAAGTTCACCTTAAGTACAATAGGAAGAGCAAAGGGGAAGATACAGAGTGCAGAATATAGTTCTCAGCATTGTAGCGCACCAGTTCCAGGGACAGTCCAATGTCCACAATGGGGTCGAGGTGAATATATTAGGATGGATGGCTGTATGGGAGGCAGGGATGCGCAGCGGGTAGATCTGCTGCCTCACTGTGCTGGAGACCAGGGTTCGATCCTGAACACGGGTGCTGTCAATGGGAAGTTTGCACGTTCTATATATGGCCTCCTACACGTGCGGGTGTGCAGGTTTATTGCCCTTTGTAAATTGCCCCCTGGTGTGTAGTGAGTGGATGTGAGAGTGGGATAACGTGGAACTAGTGACTGATGTTCACAGTGGCGGTGGAGCCCCGTGGGACCGAGCCCGCGGCCATCAGTGCCTGGGTCTGCCGATCCCGCGGCTGGCGCCTGTGTCGGCGCCACGGTGGCATCCAGAGAGGGCGCGGCGGCGTTAGCAGAGAGGTCGGCGCGGCGGTCGATGATGGCGCCGACCGACGGACGGACCACGTGGAAGTGAGGTCGCCGCTGCCGGGGGAAGGAACAAAGGGGGACCTGGCGTGGGGGGGATTTGCAACTTTGTAAACACCTAGTTGAATACGTTGGCGATGCAAGCAAATAATTTCACTGTGGCTTGACACATGTGACATTAAAGTATTGAAGCTTTACAAGAACACTGTGACATTGTGGCTATCATTCCTGGGCCAACAATCCCAAGGCAGACCAATGGCCCAAAGCCCTATTTACACCCTCGCATCGCCGGACCCAGGTTCAATCCTGACTATGGGTGCTGTTTGGACAGAGTCTGTACAATCTCCCTACTATATATTAGTGTTTTAGACAATAGACAATAGGTGCAGGAGTAGGCCATTTAGCCCTTCGAGCCAGCACCGCCATTCAATGTGATCATGGCTGATCATCCACAATCAGTACCCCGTTCCTGCCTTCTCCCCATATCCCCTGACTCCGCTATTTTTAAGAGCCCTATCTAGCTCTCTCTTGAAAGCATCCAGAGAACCTGTCTCCACCGCCCTCTGAGGCAGAGAATTCCACAGACTCACCACTCTCTGTGAGAAAAAGTGTTTCCTCGTCTCCGTTCTAAATGGCTTCCTCCTTATTCTTAAACTGTGTGTGGCCCCTGGTTCTGAACTCCCCCAACATCGGGAACTTTTATCCTTTTATTTAAAGGATTGTGTTAAAAACGTTTAATTTCTCTTTGGTTTGCTCTAGAGTTGGAGATTCAGGACATCGTCCCAATAAACGTCGAGAGCCGAGAAGATAGTTGGGCTGTGAAACTTGTTAATTTTCTCTCGATGATACAGTTCTTGCAGGCAGAAAGATATCAACAGATTGTTGCAAAGCCGACACACCAAAGTAGGAAAGTTGTATTTGGCCAAATTTCGGTTCGATCCTGACCTCGGGTGCTGTCTCTGAAGTTTGTACGTACTCCCCGTGACCACGTGGGTTTCCTCCGGATTCTCCGGTTTCCTCCCACATCCCAAAGTCGTGCAGGTAGGTCAGTTGGCCGTCGGTAAAAATTACCCCGTGGTAGGGAGTGGAGTGTATTGGAAAGTGGGATAACATAGAACCAGCGTGGACACAAGCAACTGCAGATGCTGATTTACAAAATCCTGTACGTTGTATCTGTACACTGTGGGCGGCTCGATTGTAATGATGTATAGACTTTCCACTGACTGGTTAGCACGCATCAAAAGATTTTCACTGTACCTCGGTACACGTGGCAATAAACTAAACTAAAAAGCCAAAAAGTGCCAGACCTATTCTGCGGGTCAGGCAGCACCTCTGGAGACCGTGGATAGGTGATGTTCCGGGTCGGGACCCTTCTTCGGGTAAAAATTGCCCCCTGGTGTGTAGGGAGTGGATGAGAATGTGGGATAACATGGAACTAGTGTGTACGGGGCGATCGCTGGTCGGAGTGGACTCCGTAGGCCTGTTTCCATGCTGTATTTCTAAGCTAAACAAATCAGGGCACTGCACACGTTGGTAGTGTATGTAGCTGGTGTGACGGCATCTTAGATCTTTGACTTAAGCCATATCAGAAAGCACGTTTAGTGCAACAGTTGGATATCTTGGGAACAGAGACATTGCAACAGTCTCCTCTTATTCTGAGAAAACAAGGGCCATGCTGACAAGGCCACAAGAAACTGCTGAGAATTGTGGACGCAGCCCAGACCATCACACAACGAACCTCCCTTCCATCGACTCCATTTACACCTCACGCTGCCTCGGCAAGGCCAGCAGCAGCATAATCAAGGGCCAGTCTCACCCCTGACGGCCACTCCCTCTTCTCCCCTCTCCCATCAGGCAAGAGGTACAGGAGCGTGAAAACGCACACCTCCAGATTCAGGGACAGTTTCCTCCCAGCTGTTATCAGGCAACTGAATCATCCTACCACCAATTGGAAAATGGTCCTGAACTACTATCTACCTCAGTGGAGACCGTCGGACTATCTTTGATCGGACTTTACTTTGCACTAAACGTTATTCCCTTTATCATGTATCTGTACACTGTGGACGGCTCGATTGTAATCATGTGTTGTCTTTCCGCTGACTAGTTAGCACGCAACAAAAACTTTTCACTGTACCTCGGTACACGTGACAATAAACTAAACTTCAAACTTCTGGTGGTGAGGACCAAAAGACAGAGACCTAGTGTTCCGTTGCCATGGCTCCTGTTGTTCACCTAAAGAGATGCAGTGATGCCTCAGAAGGCTGTGGAGGCCAATGGATATTTTTAAGGCAAAACTCATCGGAATGGGCAGCACGGTGGCGCAGCAGTAGAGTTGCTGCCTCACAGGGCCAGAGACCCGGGTTCGATCCTGACCTCGGGAGCTGTCAGTACGGGGTTTGCACATTCTCCCCGTGACCGCGTGGGTTTTTTCCGGGTGCTCCGGTTTCCTCCCACAGTCCCAAAAACGTACAGGTTTGTAGGTTAATTGGCTCCTAGTGCGTAGGATAGAACTAGTGATTGCAGCTTGGTGGTCAGCGTTTGGGGCCCCATAACTGAGAAAGGATGTGCTGGCGTTGGAGAGGGTCCAGAGGAGGTTTACAAGAATGATTGGGTTAACATATGATGAGCGTTTGACGGCACTGGGCCTGTACTCGCTGGAGTTTAGAGGGATGAAGGGTGAACCTCATTGAAACTTACCGAATAGCGAAAAGCCTGGATAGAGTGGATATGAAGAGGATGTTTCCACTAGTGGGAGAGTCTGGTACCAGAGGGCACAGCCTCAGAATAAAAGGACATACATTTAGGAAGATGAGGAGGAATTTCTTTAGTCAGAGGATGCGGAGCCTGTGGAATTCATTGCCACAGACGGCTGTGGAGGCCATTAATGGATATCTATATGGCACAGATTGATAGAATCCTGATTAGTACGGGTGTGAGGGATTTTGGGGAGAAGGCAGGAGAATGGGGTTGAGAGGGGAAAGATGATTGAATAGCAGAGAAGACTTGATGGGCCGAATAGCCTAATTCTGCTGCAGTAACGTAGGAACATATGAACTTATTACTCGGTGGGTCGTTGGGTCCGTTTCCACGCTGTATCTCTAAACTAAATTTAATGTCCCGGAGCTATGAAATAGGACCGCAGAAATGCAAAATCTTCTTTCCTCCAGGCACCAAGAAAGTCCGAATGGGAATGGTCTCGGAGAGAGGGGAAGGGAACAAGAGATAAATGGTACTTTGTGTACGCAGAACACAGTAGTTTAGTGTAGTGTTACAGCGCAGGAACAGGCCCTTCGGCCCACTGAGTTCGTGCTGACCAGTGATCAATCCGTACACTAGCAGTATTCTACACACCAGGGACAATTTACAATTGTCATTGAAGCCAATTAACCTACAAACCTGTTTGTCTTTGGGGTGTGGGAGGAACCTGGAGCACCCGGGGAAAACACACGCAGTCAAGGGGAGAACGTACAAATTCTGTACAGACAGCACCCTTAGTCAGGATCGAACCCAGGTCTCTGGCACTTTGAGGCAGCAACTCTACCGCTGCGCCACCGTGCCTCACTTGTGCATTTACCGATCTATTCCTCTCATCATCTTATACATTTCTATAAGATCACCCCTCAACCTTATCCCCAGTTGCTTCTTTCGAACAAATAAAGACATGTCCCAGTTATGTATGTCCGATCCAAATTAAAAATCTGGTCAATCTTGGGATCCCAGGCTCCATTTTACTCACAACGACATCTCACTGTCCAGGCCATGGGAGGGTCTCGGGAAGTGCAACTTCAATCCCTCCTCCCCCACCCCGATTGCAAAGTTTGCTATAAACTTCCCCAACACAACACAGGCAGGTTGGGAGCTGAAGGATGTCGGAATGAGCTGCAGATGCTGGTTTAAACCGAAGATAGATGCAAAAAGCTGGAGTAACTCAGACAGCATCTCTGGAGAGAAGGAATGGGTGATGTTTCAGGTCGAGACCCTTCGACAGCAACATCCCCCCCTCTAAACCTATCATATCCCTGTATCTGCCTCAACTACCTCCTCCATCAGCTTGTACAATATACCCATCATCCTTAGTTGAGGTAGTCGAGGCAGGTACTATCACAATGTTTAAGAAACAATTAGACTGGTACAGGCATAGGATAGGTTTAGAGAGAGGGTGCTCCTGAAGAAGGGTCTCGACCCAAAACGTCACCTATTTCAGAGATGCTACCTGACCCGCCAAGTTACTCCAGCTTCTTAGGTAGACAAAATTGCTGGAGAAACTCAGCGGGTACGGCAGCATCTATGGAGCGAAGGAAATAGGCAACATTTCGGCACGAAACGTTGCCTATTTCCTTTGATTCATAGATGCTGCTGCACCCGCTGAGTTTCTCCAGCAATTTTGTCTACCTTCGATTTTCCAGCATCTGCAGTTCCTTCTTCAACATACATACTCCAGCTTCTTGGCGTCTATCTGCAGGGTGCAGGCAAGGCACTGGGCCCGACACTGCCTCCTGGAAGCATGCAGTGGGGAATGGTTGGACGGGGAAGTCACTGGGGACTGGGGCCACTGCAAGGTATGTTATGCCTGACAGTGGGGGAAGGGATTCCACACGTCTGTCTGTTTCACATATGCTTCTCTTCCAGGGATACCAGAAACACGAGGGGGAACACGCCGGGGTTTCTAGGGGAGGGTGGACACGACACACAGAGAGGGTCCGGCAAGCAGCAAGGAGGTAAAGAAGAGGAATCATTTTCCAAACGCAAAACAAATTCCCGGCACTGTGTCAGGAGGCAGGGGAGCCAGGAAGTTTAATTTTAGACAGGCTTTCAAATTCCTCTGTACACTGACACACTCACGCTCTCTCTCCCTCTCTCACAAAAACAGTACGTTGCACGCACCATCACAGTCACACACACACAGTCATGCATGCAGTCACGCACGAACAGTCACACATACACAGTCACGCCAACACAGTCACAGACACTCACGCACACAGTCACACAATCACGCAGTCACACACACACAGTCACACACACACACAAGTACACACAGTCACACACACACAGTCACACACACACACAAGTACACACAGTCGTGCACAGTCACACACACACACAGTCACACACAGTCACACGCACACAGTCAATCACACACAGTCACGCACACACAAGTACACAGTTACACACACAGTCACATATACTCAGTTACAGTCACACACACTCTCCCTCTCTCACACGCACACAAGTCAAAGAGCTTTTCTTTTTGCGAGCCCAATGCTCCCAGTGCATTAAAATCAGTGAAACCCGCCCCCAGATGGAAATGAATGCGAGAGAAGAAATGCAGGTTTTTGCTGGAGAAGCTTCTTCCCCACACAAGGTGTGTGTGTGTGTGTGTCTGGTTTCAGGCCGGCTCATTGTGGCTGACGGTTCTCACACACACACACACACACAGCTTGCATGCAGCCGGGAGAGGGGGCGGTGGGGGACGGGACAAAGCGGCGACTGAGTCCCCTCTCCCCTCCCCTCCTCATTCCTCCTCCTCCTCTTCTCTCCCCCCTCTTTCTTCCCTCCCCCCCTCTCCCATCCCCTCTTCCCCCCCCCCTCTCCCCTCTGTCCCACAGTCCCGGGCCGCAGCCGCCGAAGCCCCGCTCTCACACTCACCGTCTCACAGGCGCTCCGGGGCAAGTCTGTCGACCAGACGCTCTCCTGCCCTGTGTGTGCGTCTCTGTCTCTGCCTCTGTGCCTCTGTGTGTCTCCCCTCTGTCTCCCTCTCCCTCTCCGCCGTCGAGGGTCAACAGATGGAAATGGACTCGAAGCTATTGCAGCTTCCTGCAGGAATCCGAGTGAAATGCAGCCACTGTGTTCTCTGCAGCAGGAGGGGGCCGGCAGGGTGACGCTCTCCCCCTCGCCCATCACTTATTTATTTATTTTACCCCAAATAAACTTTATTATGATTTTTTTTTTTTTTTTTTAAACATATAAACCCAGAGAAAAACTGTGCAAAAACTCTTCATGCATTCGATAGTGTTACCACTCAGTAGTGTCTGCACCAGGGTGCACCCTGCACACTATCGAATGCATGAAGAGTTTTTGCACAGTTTTTCTCTGGGTTTATACGTTTTAAAAATTAAAAAAAGTTGAATAAAGTTAATTTTGGGTAAAATAAAGGGGGCCACAGCTGGTGGTGTTGCTGCCTCACAGCGCCAGAGACCCGGGTTCGATCCTGACCACGGGCGCTGTCGGTGCGGAATTTGTCCGTGTTCCCCGGGACCACGTGGGTTTTCTCCAGGTGCCCCGGTTTCCTACCACGCTCCAAAGACATGCAGGATTCTGTAAATTCAAGTCAAGTCACATTTATTTCTATAGCACATTTAAAAAACACCTCTCGCTGGCCAAAGTGCTTTACATTGCTATAAGAATAGTATAACAAACAACAGAGGTTCATAGATTAACAACAGAGGTTCATAGATTAAATACAAACATCACTACACACATATAGCCCTCGCTCAGAGGACGTCAAGAAAGGCTTTTGGAGTACAGATGAGTTTTTAGTCTCGACTTAAAGGAGTCGATGGAGGGGGCAGTTCTGATGGGAAGAGGGATGCTGTTCCACATTCTAGGAGCTTCAACCGCAAAGGCGCTGGTCACCCCTGAGCTTATGCCTAGACCGTCCCTTGTGTTCCTAGTGTGTAGAATAGTGCTAGTGTATACACCCATTTGTTCCATACACCCACCTCCCTCTGAGTGAAAACTGAGTTGCCCCTCAGTTTCCTTTTTCACCTTTCCCCTCTCACCTTGAACCCAGGTCCTCTGGATTTTGGAGGCACGAGGAACTGCAGATGCTGGTTTCCCCCCCAAAAAAGACACAAAGTGCTGGAGTAACTCATCGGGTCAGGCAACATCTCTGGAGGACATGGAGAGGTGATTTTTTGGGTCTGGACCCTTCTTCAAACAGAACCTGTGGAGATGGGAGAACCTTCTAGAAGGACAACTATAGGCACTCCACCAATCAGGCCTTTACGGTAGAGTAGCCAGATGAACCCTTCTTTAAACAGAACCTTTTTCCCAGAAAGGGAAAATCAAATACTGGAGAGCGTAGCTACAGTGCATTCAGAAAGTATTCAGACCCCTTCACTTTTTCCACATTTTGTTACGTTACAGCCTTATTCTAAAATGGATTAAATTATTATTTTTTTAATCATCAATCTACGCACAATACCCCATTAAAAAAAAGCTAAAACAGGTGTTTAGAAAGTAATTAAAAAGAAATAACAGAAATATCACATTTACATAAGTATTCAGACCCTTTACTCAGTACTTTGTTGAGGTCCCTTTGGCAGCGATTACAGCCTCGTCTTCTTGGGTTTGACGCTACAAGCTTGGCACACCTGTATTTGGTAATTTCTTCTATTCCTCTCAAGCTCTGTCAGGTTGGACAAGGAGCATCGATGCACAGCTATTGTCTTGGCTGTGTGCTTAGGGTCAGGGTCCTATTGGAAGGTGAACCTCTGCCCAAGACTGAGGTCCTGAACGCTCTGGAGCAGGTTTTCATCAATGATCGCTCTGTACTTTGCTCCGCTCATCTTTCCCTCGATCCTGACTAGTCTCCCAGTTCCTGCCGCTGAAAAACATCCCCACAGCATGATGCTGCCACCACCATGCTTCACCATAGGTATGGTATTGGCAAGGTGATGAGCGGTGGGTGGTTTCCTTCAGACGTGACGCTTGGCATTCACGCAGATATAGTTGTCCATCTAGAAGGTTCTCCCATCTCCACAGAGGAACTCTGGAGCTTTATCAGAGTGACCATCAGGTTCTTGGTCACCTCCCCGACCAAGGCCCTTCTCCCCCGATTGCTCAGTTTGGCCGGGCGGCCAGCTCTATGAAGAGTCCTGGTGGTTCCAAAGTTCTTCCATTTAAGAATGACGGAGGCCACTGTGCTTTTCGGGACCTGCAATTCTCCAGAAATTGTTTTATACCCTTCCCCAGATCTGTGTCTCAACACAATCCTGTCTCGGAAGTCTACAGACAATTCCTTTGTCTTCATGGCTTGGTTTTTGCTCTGACACGCACTGTCAACTGTGGGATCTTATATAGACAGGTGTGTGCCTTTCCAAATCATGTCCAATCAATTTAATTTACCACTGGTTGACTCCAATCAAGTTGTAGAAAATCTCAAGGATAATCAATAGAAACAGGATGAACCTAAGCCCAATTTTGAGTGTCATAGCAAAGGGTCTGAATACTTATGTAAATGTGATATTTCAGTTATTGCTTTTTAATTACAGCAAAAATTTCTGAACACCTGTTTTTGTTACTTCATTCTGGTGTATTGTGTGTAGATTGATGATAAAAAAAATGAATTTCATCCATTTTAAAATAAGGCTGTAACGTAACAAAATGTGGAAAAACTGAAGGGGTCTGAATACTTTCTGAATGCAGTGTGTAAGGTGAGATGGGCAGAGTTTAAAGGAGATGTGTGGAGCAGATTTTTTTTAACCTGTCGTGTCTTTTAAATGCTGTTACGGTACATGCCTCAACTACCTACTCTGAGGAAACAGAGTTGGCCCTCAGGTTCCTAGTAAATCTTTCCCGACTAACCATAAACCCATGTCCTCTGATTCATGATTCTCCTACTAGGGAAAAGACCCGATCTATTCCTCTCATGATTTTATACACCTCTATAATACACCTCCTGCTCTCCAAGGAATAGCGTGCAGTATAGCTCAGTATAGTATTATCGTATCTGTTTGGATAGCATGCAAAACTAAGGTTTTTGCTGTACCTCGGTACAAGTGACAATGATAAACCTACACCTAAAAACACTTAGATAGACAAAAATGCTGGAGAAACTCCGCGGGTGCAGCAGCAACTATGGAGAAAGGAAATAGGCAACGTGTCGGCATGAAATGTTGCCTATTTTCCGTCGCTCCATAGATGCTGCTGCACCCGCTGAATTTCTCCAGCATTTTTGTCTACCTACGATTTTCCAGCATCTGCAGTTCCTTCTTATACACCTAAAAACACTTAACAAGGGGATTAACTGGTCAATGAGTACGTCCACTTGCCACTGCAGAGTCTTTAGCCCTGGGCAATGTGTAGGTTTGGTTTAGTTTAGGGATACAGCATGGAAACAGGTCCTTCGGCCCACCGAGTCCACGCCGACCAGCGATCAACCCGCTCACACCAGTTTTATGTGAACTCACTTTCTCATCCACTCCTTACACACCAGGGGCAATTTGGTGGGGCCAATTAGCCTAAAATCCCCGCACGTCTTTGGAATGTTGGAGGAAACCGGAACACCCGGAGGAAACCCACGCAGTTACGGGGGGAATGTACAAACTCCACACACAGACAGCACCCGAGGTCAGGATCGAACCCTGGTCTCTGGCGCTGTGAGGCAGCGGCTCCACCCGCTGTGCCACCGTGCCGCTCTTGTGCAGTGGTGCACTCTCAGAACCCGCTCATCCCCCACCTCCTGCTCTCTTGGTGAGAAAAGAGGATTTGTACCTGGTATCAGAACAAATGTTTATTTCCCTGGTTTATTGGCAGATCAGATTACTGTTCATTGGCACACCTGTGATCAGTGGGAGTTTGTGCCTGTTATGTTCCTAACATAACAATGAGGTTACACTTCACAGTGTCTCCAGGTTGCTGCTGGTGTATTATCATCAGTACTGAAATAGAGTGAAAAACATTGTTCACCTTAAATCATACTATCTGTGAGTACTATCAACCCATTCATAAATTCAACAGGTAGTGTAAAGAGATAAATAACACAGTGCAAAATATAGAATTGCAACATTACAGTTACAGAGAAAGTGCAGGCAAAAATAAGTGTAAGGGGCACAATGCGGTAGGCTGGAAGATGACACATAGTTCTTTCAAAGTGGCGTCACAGGTAGATAGGGGCTCAAGAAGGCTTTCGGCACATTGGCCTTCATCAGACAGAGTATTGAGTATACAGTAGACGTTGGTCAGGCCACAATTTAAGTATTGTGTTCTGATTTTGTCACCCTGTTACAGGAAAGATGTTGTTCCATACACTCACCACCCTTTGTGTGAAAAAGTTATCCCCTCAAGTTCATTGCTGAATCTATCCCCCTTCACCTCAGAGGAGGTAGTTGAGACAAGTACTATCACAGCGTTTTAAAACATTGGATTTGGATACATACATATGTGTAGGAAGGAACTGCAGATGCTGGCATAAACCAAAGATAGACACAAAAAGCTGGAGTGACTCAGTGGGACAGACAGCATCTCTGGGGAAAAGGAATAGGTGGCGTTTCGGGTTGAGCCTTCTTCAGTCTGAGAGTCAGGGGAAAGGGAAACGAGAGGTATAGACGGTGATGCAGAGAGATATAGAACAAATGAATGAAAGATATGCAAAAATGTAACGAAGATAAAGGAAACAGGCCATTGTGGGCTATGGGATAGGTGAAAACTAGTTACAGACAATGAAACTCAACAAGCCGAACTCTGAGCGAGTACAACGACTTGGGTGGGGGAGGGACAGAGAGAGAGGGGATGCAAGGAAGTTAGAGAAATCAATATTCATACCGCTGGGTTGTGTTGCCCAAGTGAAAAGTGGGCGAAACACGTACATAGATAGGAATAGTTTAGTGGGATGTGGAGCAAAACCTGAGTTTCTGGCACCTTAAGGCAGCAACTCTAACGCTGCACCACTGGGCCTAGATCACTTTGCTCTCTTCTTCTCAACAATGAATCTTCCAAATTACCATGCCAAATATTCCCCCAGAGTAATTGTGGATTGCAGTCTTTAGGATGATGATGTGGGCTGAAACTCAAGCTGAGGTCACTGGTATAAAGTGCAGCGATCAAGTCTCAGGCAGTGCAATGCTCAGAATAGCAAATTATTCAATATCGTGGGAAGATACAGGGAAAGGCATACAGCAATTGTCGGTGGGAGACGTTGGTAGGCCTATGAAATGGTACCACAACCTGGCAACTATTGCATATAGACTCAGTGGGCTATTTATATGCATTATTTGCTTAACAAGGCTCGCTGAGTTACTCCAGCTTTTTGTGTCTGTCTTTAGTTTAGTTTAGTTTAGTTTAATTTAAAGACACAGTATGGCAACAGGCCCTTCGGCCCACCGAGACAGCTCCGACCAGCTATCCGACACACCAGGGATAATTTTACATTTATACCAAGCCAATTAACTTACAAGCCTGTACGTCTTTGGAGTGTGGGAGGAAACTGAAGATCTCGGAGAAAACCCAGTAGGATAGGGTTAGTGTGCAGGGATCGCTGGTCGGCACGGACTCGGTGGGCCGAATGGCCTGTTTCCGCGTTGTATCTCTAAACCGTACTGAAACTAAACTAAACTAAAGAGATGGGGCTGTTAGAACAGAACTTGCCTTGTGCAATCCCATCGCATTTCACCTCGCTCAGCAGTGAATACAATCCTAATCTGCAAGATGTTATCAGCGCTATCTTCAGTAATAATGTTTGACAGCATCTGAATGCTCCTGTGTTTACTGAAGGAAAGAAATCTTGTTTTTCATAACAATATGTCACTTTATCAGAATGGTTTGTTTCTACCGACTGAACAATGCTCAATTTGTGTTGAATCAAAGACGGGCACTTTCTGCACTGTCTATTCTTGGTTCCTAATTGTTTTTGCAAAGTACAGCAACTGAACACGTCTCACCCTGATTGCCTTTTGCTTCAAAACATAAGCACTGGGTATTGGAGATCCTGAGTCCGAATGTAGTCAAAGTGTCATTCATTCAAAGCACAGAACAGTACAGGAACAGGCCCTTCGGCCCACATGGGAGGAAATCCTAGGGGGGGTGATGGGGGAACCTGTCCCCCCCCACTGTTTTGTGAAACATGTTGCCGCAAAACCGAAGCCTCCGAAGTCGGGTCGGGTCGCAGCCTCAACGCCACCTCAGCCTCCGAAGTCAGCGAGCTCCGTGATGGTACGTCCACAGGCTCTGCCACTGGAGCCCACAAGGTTGATTCCAGTTGGAGGCCGCCTGCTCCTAGAATCTAGCAGTCCGGGACTGGCTGTAGCGCCCAGGTTGCGAAAACGAATTGATAAAAAATACGCCTGCGGGCCGGATGATTTCTGGTCTGTGCCGTACATGATGCCAAGACCAACTCATATCTGCCTGTACATAACCCACATCCATATAAAATTCTCTTAAACGCCACTATCATGTGCCTCCACCACCACGCCTGGCAGTGTGTTCCAGTGTGTTCTCTCCCCTTCGCTTCCCTTCCCTGTGAACCACATGAATGCACTCCCATTTCTCCCATTATCACAACCCCCCCCCTTCCCACTCCTCCTTTTCTCCGTCCCCTTCCACCTACATCCCTTCCTCTGGCTTCACAATCCATGCCTCTACTCACACTATCTCATAACCTTTTTATCCACCCATCTGCCAATCGAAACCCCCCCCTCACCTGTATCCACCTATCACTCTGAAGAAGGGTCTCGACGGGTCACCCATTCCTCTCCAGAGATGCTGCCTGTCCCGCTGAGTTACTCGAGCATTTTGTGTCTACCTTCACCTATCACTCACCAGGCTCCCCCCCTCCTCCCCTACTACAATCAGTCTGAAGAAGGGTCCCGACCCCAAACATCATGTATCCACATTCTCCAGAGATGCTGCCTGACCCGCTAGGATGCTGCAGCGTTTTCTATCTTTTAATCAGCTAATTGGCATCTGCAGTTCCTCGTGTCTAACCTGGTTCGATCCCGACCTCGGGTGCTGTCTGTGTGGAGTTTGCACGTCCGCCCTGTGACCGCATGGGTTTCCTCCCACACTCCAAAGACAGGCGAGTTTGGAGGTTAATTGTCTTCTGTAAATTGTCCCTGTGTGTAGGATAGTGTTAGTGTACGGGTGATCACTACTTGGCATGGACTCGATGGGCCGGATGGCCTGTTTCCACACTATGTCTCTAAACCGAGTATAGAAGTTGGGAGGTCATGTTCCTGTTATATGAGACTTTGATGAGGTCATATTTAGAGTATTGTGTTCAGTTCGGGGCACCATGTTATAGGAAAGATGTTGTCAAGCTGGATAGGGTGCTGAGAAGATCTACGAGCATGTTGCCAGGACTAGAGGGCCTGAGCTATAGGGAGAGGTTGAGCAGGCTAGGACTTTATTATTAGATCGCAGGAGGCTGAGGACATAGGTTTAAGGTGAAGGGGGGAAAGATTTAATAGGAATCTGTGGGGTAACTTTTTTTACACAAAGGGTGGTGGGTGTATGGAACAAGCTGCCGGGGGATGTAGTTGAGGCAAGGACTATAGCAACATTTAGACAGGTACATAGATAGGACAGGTGTAGAGGGATATGGGCCAAATGCAGACAGGTGGGACTAGCGTAGATGGGACATGTTGTTCGGTGTGGGCAAGTTGGGCCGAAGGGCCTGTTTCCACGCTGAATCACTCTATGACTCCAGGTACCTGTTGCCTGTAGCTGCAGTTTGCCAGCAGAGGTCGGGGTGCTGGCCAAGCACTGACGCAAGGTGTCGCGCTGACCTGCGAACAACCTCACAATGAAGGAAAGGCCTCTGATAACCGGCCTGAAGAATCCGCCCGCACAAACAATGACTTGCTTTAAACCAACTACCTGCACTGGATGTAAAGGCCACAGGGAGGGCCAGGTTTCTTGTGGCCTTCAGTACTTTAGACTTTAGAATTACAGGGTGGAACAGGCCCTTTGGCCCACCGAGTCCATGCCGACCAGCAACCACCCCCCCCCCCCCCCCCCCCCCCCCCCCCCCCCCTCCCCCCCCCCCCCCCCCCCATACCCATACACTAGCACTATCCTACACTGCACTGGTTCTTGGTTCTTGGTTTCTTGGTCCTCCAAAATATTCCAAATGGAATTTAAACTGGAGGTGGTGAAGGGAGGGCTTAAGCCAGAAAGGGTTATTGGGAAGAAAGTGCTATTTTAAATTTAGTTGTATCTGGTTGGGTAACTATAGTTTGGTGGAGATTATTCCATGCTTTAATTGTGCAGGGGAAGAACGAATTGCTGTACACATCTGTCTTTGTAGCTGGGATCACAAATTGGATCGAATGTCCTCGTCTGCTCCTAATTGGTTTGGGGTTGGTGTAGGTCTTGTAATCTATGTCGAGCTGACCATTTAACATTTTGTAAAAACAGGTCAAACGGTGAGCTTCACGTCTGACTTGGAGAGGGTTCCACCCCAGAGAATTCAGAAGTTTGGTGACACTCGCTTCTCTCTCATAGGTGTTAGTAACAAATCGAGCTGCCTGTCTTTGGACACGTTCGATGGAAGAAATGTTTTTATTTGTGTATGGGTCCCATGCTGCAACTGCGTAGTCCAAATGAGGTCTAACGAGGGTGAAGTATAGCTTCTCCTTGACAGAAGCTGAACAATGATGAAAGTTGCGCCTCAGGAAGTTTAGGACACCTGTTGCTTTCACCGTTGCAAGACGAGTCTGACCATTCCAACGCAGATCATTCTGCAATTTGATGCCAAGATACTTGGTTTGTTTGGATTCTTCAAGGGTGGCACCAAGTATATTGTAAGATGTTTCGCCTGGATTCCTCTTTCTGGTGACACGCATAGTTTCACATTTGGAAGGGTTGAACTGCATGCCCCATTGTTGTGACCACTCAACCATAGTATCGAGATCCTTTTGGAGAGCATCTTCATCATCAGCTGACTTAATTGGACGGTACAGCAAACAATCATCAGCGAAAAGTCTGGTCGTACTTGCGACTTTTTCATGGATGTCATTTATGTAAAGCAAAAATAGGTGTGGGCCAAGTACTGTGCCCTGTGGTGTGCCACTCAACACTGGATGCCAATTGGAGCTCTTTCCGTTCACACACACACGCTGAAGACGTTTTGTCAGGAAACTGGAAATCCATCGTTTCGTGTTGGAACGAATTCCATAGAAGTCAAGCTTCCGAAGTAGTCTCTGGTGTGGGATGACATCAAATGCTTTAGAAAAAGCACTGGGGACAATTTTACAGAAGGCAATTAACCTACAAACCCGTACGTCTTTGGAGTGTGGGAGGAAACCGCAGCACCCGGAGAAAACCCACGCAGGTCACGGGTAGAAATTATAAAGGGAATGTGCAGATAGCTATTAATGACTATGATATAGTTGGGATCACGGAGACATGGCTCCAGGGTGACCAAGGCTGGGAGCTCAACATCCAAGGATATTCAATATTCAGGAGGGATAGACAGAAAGGAAAAGGAGGTGGGGTAGCGTTGCTGGTTAGAGAGGAGATTAATGCAATAAAAAGGAAGGACATTAGCTTGGAGGATGTGGAATCGATATGGTTAGAGCTGCAAAACACTAAGGGGCAGAAAACGCTAGTGGGAGTTGTGTACAGGCCACCTAACAGTAGTAGCGGAGTTGGGGATGGCATCAAACAGGAAATTAGAAATGCGTGCAACAAAGGTAAAACAGTTATAATGGGTGACTTCAATCTACATATAGATTGGGTGAATCAAATTGGCAAGGGTGCTGAGGAAGAGGATTTCTTGGAATGTATGCGGGATAATTTTCTAAACCAACATGTAGAGGAACCAACGAGAGAGCAGGCTATTCTAGATTGGGTATTGAGTAATGAGGAAGGGTTAGTTAGCAGTCTTGTTGTGCTTGGCCCTTTGGGCAAGAGTGACCATAATATGGTTGAGTTCTTCATTAGGATGGAGAGTGACATTGTTAATTCAGAAACAAGGGTCCTGAACTTAAAGAAAGGTAACTTTGAGGGTATGAGACGTGAATTGGCCAAGATAGACTGGCAATTGATTCTTAATGGGTTGATGGTGGATATGCAATGGAAGGCATTTAAAGACTGCATGGATGAACTACAACAATTGTTCATCCCAGTTTGGCAAAAAAATAAATCAGGGAAGGTAGTACATCCGTGGATAACAAGGGAAATCAGGGATAGTATCAAAACAAAAGATGAAGCGTACAAATTAGCCAGAAAAAGAGGACTGGGAGAAATTCAGAGTCCAGCAGAGGGCTTAATTAGGAAAGGGAAAATAGATTATGAAAGAAAACTGGCAGGGAACATAAAAACTGACTGCAAAAGCTTTTATAGATATGTGAAGAGAAAAAGATTAGTTAAAACAAATGTAGGTCCCTTGCAGTCAGAAACAGGTGAATTGATCATGGGGAACAAGGACATGGCAGACCAATTGAATAACTACTTTGGTTCTGTCTTCACTAAGGAAGACATAAATAATCTGCCGGAAATAGCAGGGCACCGGGGGTCAAATGAGATGGAGGAACTGATTGAAATCCAGGTTAGCCGGGAAGTGGTGTTAGGTAAATTGAATGGATTAAAGGCCGATAAATCCCCAGGGCCAGATAGGCTGCATCCCAGAGTACTTAAGGAAGTAGCCCCAGAAATAGTGGATGCATTAGTGATAATTTTTTTTAACTCTTTAGATTCTGGAGTAGTTCCTGAGGATTGGAGGGTAGCTAATGTAACCCCACTTTTCAAAAAGGGAGGGAGAGAGAAAACGGGGAATTACAGACCAGTTAGTCTAACGTCGGTAGTGGGGAAACTGCTAGAATCAGTTATTAAAGATGGGATAGCAGCACATTTGGAAAGTGGTGAAATCATTGGACAAAGTCAGCATGGATTTATGAAAGGTAAATCATGTCTGATGAATCTTATAGAATTTTTCGAGGATGTAACTAGTAGAGTGGATAAGGGAGAACCAGTGGATGTGTTATATCTGGACTTTCAGAAGGCTTTCTACAAGGTCCCACATAAGAGATTAGTATACAAACTTAAAGCACACGGCATTGGGGGTTCAGTATTGATGTGGATAGAGAACTGCTGGCCGACAGGAAGCAAAGAGTAGGAGTAAACGGGTCCTTTTCACAATGGCAGGCAGTGACTAGTGGGGTACCGCAAGGCTCAGTGCTGGGACCCCAGCTATTTACGATATATATTAATGATTTGGACGAGGGAATTGAATGCAACATCTCCAAATTTGCAGATGACAAAAAGCTGGGGGGCAGTGTTAGCTGTGTGGAGGATGCTAGGAGGCTGCAAGGTGACTTGGATAGGCTGGATGAGTGGGCAAATGCATGGCAGATGCAGTATAATGTGGATAAATGTGAGGCTATCCACTTTGGTGGCAAAAACAGGAAAATAGACTATTATCTGAATGGTGGCCGATTAGGAAAGGGGGAGATGCAACGAGACCTGGGTGTCATGGTACACCAGTCATTAAATGTAGGCATGCAGGTGCAGCATGCAGTGAAGAAGGCAAATGGTAAGTTAGCATTCATAGCAAAAGGATTTGAGTATAGGAGCAGGGAGGTTCTACTGCAGTTGTACAGGGTCTTGGTGAGACCACACATGGAGTATTGCGTACAGTTTTGGTCTCCTAATCTGAGGAAGGACATTCTTGCCATAGAGGGAGTACAGAGAAAGTTCACCAGACTGATTCCTGGGATGTCAGGACTTTCATATGAAGAAAGACTGGATAGACTCGGCTTGTACACGCTAGAATTTAGAAGATTGAGGGGGGATCTTATAGAAACTTACAAAATTCTTAAGGGGTTGGACAGGCTAGATGCAGGAAGATTGTTCCCGATGTTGGGAAAGTCCAGAACAAGGGGTCACAGTTTAAGGATAAGGGGGAAATCTTTTAGGACGGAGATGAGAAAAACATTTTTCACACAGAGAGTGGTGAATCTCTGGAATTCTCTGCCACAGAAGGTAGTTGAGGCCAGTTCATTGGCTATATTTAAGAGGGAGTTAGATGTGGCCCTTGTGGCTAAAGGGATCAGGGGGTATGGAGAGAAGGCAGGTACAGGATACTGAGTTGGATGATCAGCCATGATCATATTGAATGGCGGTGCAGGCTCGAAGGGCCGAATGGCCTACTCCTGCACCTATTTTCTATGTTTCTATGTTTACTAATTTACAGGAGTCATTTAACCTATAAGCCTGTAGGTCTTTGGTGGCTTTGAATAGTGTTGAAACCATGCATGTGTGCCAATGGAAGCAAGCAGGTAACTTGGTCCTGGAACTCAGGTTCTGACTTGACTCGAGACTCTAGTGGTGGGCCTCTCGAGTTCTGCTTGAAAACATCATTTGCTCTCATTATCCTTTGATAAATCTAACACATGCAACATATGATTGAACTATACTTTACCTTCCAGATACAGCCCTTCGGCCCAACGTGTCCGAGCCAACCAGCGACCAGCCCGCACACTAGCACTATCCAGCACACACTTGGGATAAATTTGCAGAAGCCAATTAACCTACAAATCTGCATGTCTTTGGAGCGTGGGAGGACCTGGGGAAACCCCACGCGGTCATGGGGAGAACATGCAATCTCCGCGCAGACAGCACCCGTAGTCAGGATCAAACCCGGGTCCCTGGCGCAGTAAGGCAGCAGCTCTTACCGCTGCGCCACCGTGCCGCTCCAAGTGTGACAGGTAACGACAGTACGGAGACCAGAGAAGTGCTGACAAAGTAATTTCGGCCTGGTGATGAGTGTGGGAGACAGCAAACCAAAAACAAGACTAATGAAAAGCCAACATTTACAGTATTGTTCCTCCAGCACTTTGTGTGTTTTTGCTGAAGATTCCTTGCAGTTCCTTTGTGTCCACTTTGAATACGCTCCTTGGGGTGGAGTATTTCGGTGCATGATAGATTTTAAGTATTATGAGAAAAATACCTCCAGCACAGAAACATGGCCTTTGGCCCAACTTGTTCATACTCCATCTACACTAGTCCTAATTGCCTGTGTCCCTCTAAACCTTGCCCATCCATGTACCTGTCCAAATGTCTTTTAAATATTGCTATTGGGTGTGAATGCAGATGGCTCGGTGAGTAGGTTTTGCTGAAGACACCAACATTGGAGGAGTTGCAGACAGTGAGCAAGGCCGTCAGAAGATACGGTGGGATGGATATAGGGTCAGCTGCAGAAATGGGTGGAAGAAATGGCAGATAGAGTTTAGCCGAAGCAAGTGCGAGGTGTCACAGTTTGGGAGGTTGAATGTAATGAGAGAGTACACAGTTAATGGCGAGACCCTTAACAACACTGATGTGCAGAGGGACGTTTGGAGTGCAAATTAATAGCACGTAGAGAGGGTGGTGCAGGTAGGCGTCAGATATGCTTGCCTTCAATGCTAGGGGCATTGACATGAGACCTCTTTAGAGACCCTCAGACTATCTTTGACCGGACTTCACTGGACTTTATCTTGCAATAGACATTATTCCCTTATCATGGGTAGACGAAAATGCTGGAGAAACTCAGCGGGTGCAGCAGCATCTATAGATGCTGCTGCACCCGCTGAGTTTCTCCAGCATTTTTGTCTACCTTCGATTTTCCAGCATCTGCAGTTCCTTCTTAAACACTATTCCCTTATCATGTATCTATACACTGTCAATGGCTCGATTGTAATCATGTATAGTCTTTCCGCTGACTGGTTAGCACGCAACAAAAGCTTTTCACTGTACCTCGGTACACGTGACAATAAACTAAATCTAAACTTATACTGAAACTAAAGTCATGATGCAGCTCTATAGGATTTTAGTTTTTGCCGCATTTTGAGTATTGCGTGCAATTCTGGTCGCTCTCTTCCAGAAAGGATATTTACTTTAGTTTAAGAAGGAACTGCAGATGCTGGAAAATCGAAGGTAGACAAAAATGCTGGAGAAACTCAGTGGGTGCGGCAGCATCTATGGAGCGAAGGAAATAGACGACGTTTCGGGCCGAAGGGTTGCCTGTACTTTAGTTTAGTTTAGTTTATTGTCACGTGTACCGAGGTACAGTGAAAAGCTTTTGTTCCGTGCTAACCAGTCAGCGGGAAGACAATACATCTGGCCCCCCCATATCTCACTGACCTCCTCTCCCCCTACCAACCCTCACGGTCCCTCAGATCCATATCAGCCGGTCTCCTCTCCATCCACAAGTCCAACCTCCGCAGTTTTGGGGACAGAGCCTTCTCCAGGGCAGCTCCCAGGCTCTGGAACTCCCTCCCCCAACTGATCCGCAATTCCGTGTCCCTCACCATCTTCCAGTCCCGCCTCAAGACCCATCTCTTCACCTCTGCCTATCCTTAGCCCCACGTCCCCGTCCCTTTTCATCTGTGCATTAATTGCCTCATACTGTGTTTTGTATTGAATTCTGTCTTTACTTTGTGCACTAGTCATGTCTCTACTATTTATTTCATTCCCCTTACATGTTTTCCCTCTACATGCTCAATTTTTGTAAGGTGTCCTTGAGACTCTTGAAAGGCGCCCATAAATAAAATGTATTATTATTATTATTACATGATTACAATCGAGTCATCCACAGTGTATACATACAGGATAAAGGGAATAACGTTTGGTGCAAGATAAAGTCCGATCGAAGATCGTTCGGGGGATGTGGTGGCTTTGGAGAGGGTGCAGAGGAGGTTCACCTGGGTGATGTCTGGGTTAAAGGGTTTCAGCTACAGGGAGAGCTTTTCCATTGCCAGTATGATCCCATTTAATTGCAGTAAGCGGCATACTTGAAGGATATTTTTTAATAAACCAAGAACAGTTTCAGGAGAATCCCGCTGTGCTTCTGTGCCACAGGCCAGTGCGGTCATAAGCAGAGCCGCAGTCTAACAGCAGCCCTCTCACCATGGAAACCACAGCCAATGCATCTTCCTAGGAGGCATTGGATCCACAGCAACTGGCTTCTCACGACATCAGTACGTGCAGACACAGCGTGAAATACACAATACCGCAAGGGTCAATAACGAGGACAAAAATATCTCATATTAACACATGTAAATACATAGATCACAGAACTACAGCACACGCCTGGCACGGTGGCGCAGCGGTAGAGTTGCTGCCTCACAGCGCCAGAGACCCGGGTTCGATCCCGACTACGTAGTTTGTACGTTCTCCCCGTGACCGCGTGGGTTTTCTCCGGCCGCTCCGGTTTCCTCCCACATTCCTAAGAAGTCCGGGTTTGTGGGATAATTGGCTTTGGCAAGTTGTAAAAATGGTAAAGTTGTCCCTGGCGTGCGTAGGTTAGTGCACAGGGTGATCGCTGGTGGGCGTGGACTCTGTGGGCCAAAGGGCCTGTTTCCGCGCTGTATCTCTAAAGCCTAAAGCCCTTCAGCCCACAATGTCTGTGCCGAACATGATACCAAGGCTGGTTTTATCAGCCTGCACACATCCATATCCCTCCATTTCCTGCATATCCATGTGCTTGTCCCAAAGTCACTTATACGCATCCACTCCCCCCTTGGCAGCAAGTTCCAGGCATCCACCATCGTCTGTGTAAAATACTTGCCACGCACATCTCCTTTAGATTTTGCCCCTCTTACCTCAAACCAATACACTTGAGTATTTGATGTTTTCATCCAGAGAAAAAAGATTCCGACTCTGCCCAATCTATGCCACGCATGATTTTATATATATTATCAAATTTCCCCTCAACCACTGGCGTTCCAGAGAAACGGATCCAAGGTTGTCCAACTTTGCCGCTAATAACCTCCAATCCAGGCATGGTTCTGGCAAACCTCCTCGGCACCCTTTCCAAAGCTGCCACATCTTTCCAATAATGGGCCAATCATTGAGATGATCACAAATGGATAGGACAGGTTTAGAGGGATATGGGCCAAACGCAGGCAGATGGGACTAGTGCAGATGGGACATGTTGGCCGGTGTGTGGGCAAAAGAGCCTGTTTCTACGCTGGAAAGGGCCTGTCCCACTTACGCAACCTTTACAGGCGACTGTCGGCAACTGTCATAGGTCGCCAACATTTTCAACATGTTAAAAATTCAGCGGCGACCAGAAAGACGCTATGATTCTTTGGAGATCTCTCACGACCATAGGAGACCTCTCACCACCATAGGAGACCTCTCACCACCATAGGAGACCTCTCACCACCATACAGGCTGTACGGTCGTGAGAGGTCACCCGCAACATGTCTCCAGGGGTCGCCTGTATGGTGGTGAGAGGTCTCCTATGGTCGTGAGAGGTCTCCTATGGTGGTGAGAGGTCTCCTATGGTGGTGAGAGGTCTCCTATGGTGGTGAGAGGTCTCCAAAGAGTCGTAGCATCTTTCTGGTCGCCGCTGAATTGTCAACATGTTGAAATTTTCGGCGACCTACAACGGGTGCCAGCAGTCGCCTGTAAAGGTCGCGTAAGTGGGATAGGCCCTTAAGACTCTAAGTGCGCGCAATACTCGGCCAATACTCGGCCAAAGAGTTGTTTACCGGCCAATTGCCCAGAGTTCAGGACCAGGATGTTCCAGTAAGGATGACGGATAAGGATGGCAAGATTAAGGAAGGGAGAAACAAAGAACTGCAGATGTTAGTTTATACCAAAGAACGACACAAAGTGCTGGAGTAGGTCACCTTCCCCCCACCTCCTCCTCCACCTCCTCCCCGCACCCTCTACTTTCAGTCTGAAGAAGGGTCCAGAGCCAAATTGTCACCCATCCTTTCTCTCCAGAGATACTGCCAGACCCGTTGAGGTACTCCAGCACCTTGTGCTTATCTTTGATATAAACCAGCATCTGCAGTTCCTTGTTTCTACATTTTGGCTGCTCCACTGTGAAATCTCCTCAAGGTGCACCTACTTTGTAAATATCCGCCTCTGTGAGACCCTCGCTCACTGCTTCCCACCTCTGTGATTCTCTTGAGGTCACGCCTTCCCTAGTCAACAATGGACCAACTAGGCACCGCCTTGCCCGAGGTCATCTGTGGCCGGCCCTGAATGATCCTGGTCTTTCCTCGCCTCCACCCCCACGTTCCTACTTTCAGTCGGTATCAAAGATCCTATAGGATCGAGCAAGATAGATCACTCGACGAAAAAGACATAGTACGGTCATGGGCAGATTCATGGGTAATTTTAGGCCCCATTTCTGTAACCGGCTTCCATCTCCACACCACAGATCCCATAGGATACTAGTGCGGAGACGGAAGCCGGTTACGGAAACATCCTCGTAAAAATAAAAGTTATTTGGGAAAAATCTTCTCCTCATTTTCAGAATTTTAATTGATTAACACAAACTGTTCCCCCGCAACGTTGATTACACTGCGAGTCGGGTCGGGTCGGGTCGGGTTACTGAAATGGATGAAAAAAAGGCCCATGCTCCGCTCCGTTGCGTACTACACGTCATCCCATTGCGTTTAGCAGGAGTGGTCTATCTTGCTCCGCTATAGGATCTTTGGTCTGAAGAAGGGTCCCGACCCGAAACATCGTAGTTGCTTTATCTCCAGAGATGCTGCCTGACCCCGCTGAGTTACTCCAGCACTTTGTGTCGATCTTCAAGATGGGGGAACCTTGGATGACCAAAGAGGTTGTGCCAAAAAACTTGTCCCACCGCCATTTATTCCTTCGTCTCCTTTCTAAGGACCGGCAGAAGGTACAGAAGCTTGAAAGCGCGCACCACTAGACTCAGGAACAGCTTCTTCCCCTCTGTTATCAGGCTTCTTCCCCATTGCTCTACCTGTTGTACTTGAGTTGGAACTAATCGTATCTATGTATTGTGTATCTGATTTAAAAATAGACACAAAAGACAGGTCCCGACCCGAAACATCACCCATTTATTTTCTCCAGAGATGCTGCCTGACCTGCTGAGCTACTCCAGCACTTTGTGTCTATCTTTGGTATCTTCGGCACGGTGGTGCAGCGGTAGAGTTGCTCCCTCACAGCACCAGAGACCCGGGTTCGATCCTGGCTATGGGTGCTGTCTGTATGGACTTTGTACGTTCTCCCCGTGACCTGCGTGGGTTTTCTCCGAGATCTTCGGTTTCCTCCCACACTCCAACAAGGGTTAATTGGCTTGGTATAAATGTAAATAGTCCCTAGTGTGTGTAGGATAGCGTTAACGCGGGGATCACTGGTCAGGGAGGACCAGGTGGGCCGATGGGCCTGTTTCTGCTCTGTATCTCTAAACTAAACCAGCATCTGCAGTTCATTGTCTCCACTGATCTGCATCTGATCTGTATGGATTGCATGCAAAAAACAAGGCTTATCACTGTACCTCGGTACATGTGACAAAAATGAACCTAAATCCAGTCTGAAGAAGGGTGGAATGTCACCGATTCCTTTTCTCCAGAGACCAGCTGAGTTACTCCAGCTTTCTGTGTCTATCTTCGGCCTAAACCACTCAACATAGGCAGGTGTAAAATAGTTTCATCTTGTTCTTTATATTACAGAGGTTCACACTTCTCTGGTAATCCCAGTTAATATTCATTTGAATGTGCCGTTTATACTTCAATGCTGAATCCAACCCACAAGTGAATCCTTCAAGTCTCTCCATTATCAATGTTAATCTGTTAATTGTTCACTTAAATAGGTCACTCTGATGCGTCATTCACTGCTAAAATCTAGGCTAACATTTCTAAATCCTGTATTATCAGACAGACTCACCCTTTATGGACGACTTGAAATGAATACATAGTCTGAGCCATTCACTGAGGTCAGACGAATGGTTGAGGTCTCCTGGTACCTCCAGTATGTGCTGGAAGCTGTCTCAGTGACAGAGCCAACATATAAATTTAGACAAGAACTTCAAAAAAGACTGACATCTATACTGATCATTCACCTTGGCTGTTGTGAGACCTTGCAGAATACAAAATCCTATTCTTGTAATGACGTATCACGAGTCCATTCAGCTCAAGTGTTTAAGAAGGAACTGCAGATGCTGGAAAATCGAAGGTAGACAAAAGTGCTGGAGAAACTCAGCGGCTGCATCAGTCTGAAGAAGGGCTTTGTCCCGAAACGTTGCCTATTTCCTTCGCTCCATAGATGCTGCTGCACCCGCTGAGTTTCTCCAGCACTTTTGTCTACCGTCCATTCAGCCCATCAGCTTCATGCCAGCTTCCAGGAAAAGAATCCTATTTAGCTTCGGCAGGAACTGCAGATGCTGGTTTAAACCAAAGAAGGACATAAAAAGCCAGAGTAACTCAGCGGGACAGGCAGCATCTCCGGAGAAAAGGAATAGGAGGTAATTCGGCTTGAGACCCTTCTTCAGATTTCAGTGTCGATCCGAAAAGTCACTTAATCCTTTTCTCCAGAGATGCTGCCTGATCCGCTGATTTACTGTACTCCATCCAGCTTTTTGTGTCTATCTCCCATTTGGTTTAGTTTAGAGATACAGCATAGAAATAGGCCCTTCAGCCCACCAGGTCCACTCCAACCTGTACACTAACACTATCGTACGCACCAGGGCCAATTTACAATTATACCGAAGCCAATTAACCTACAAAGCATCCTTCTGAACCTTCTGAATTTAGTAGTCGGCAGGGCGGGCGGTACTCTGCATATCGCCAACTTGGACAATTTAACATCTTTATCAAGCAAATTAAACAACCCAATTAACCTACAAACCTGTACGTCTTTGGAGTGTGGGAGGAAACCAAAGATCTCGGAGAAAACCCACGCAGATCACGGGGAGAAGGTACAAACTCCATGCAGACAGCACCCGTAGTCGGGATCGAACCCGGGTCTCTGGCGCTGTGAGGCAGCAACTCTACCGCTGCGCCACCGTGACCGCATCGATCACCCGTTGCCCCTAGTTTGATGTTATCCCACTTTCTCATCCACTCTTTGCAGAGGCCAAGCAACCTACAAACCAGCATGTCTTTGGGATGTGAGAGGAAACCGGAGCACCCGAACGAAACCCATGCATGAGATATTTTTAGAAACATAGAAAATAGGTGCTGGAGGAGGCCCTTCGGCCCTTTGAGCCAGCACCGCCATTCATTGTGATCATGGCTGATCATCCCCAATCAATAACCCGTCCCTGCCTTCTCCCCATATCCCTTGACTCCACTAGCCCCTAGAGCTCTATCTAACTCTCTCTTAAATCCATCCAGTGACTTGGCCTCCACTGCCCTCTGTGGCAGGGAATTCCACAAATTCACAACTCTCTCGGTGAAAACGTTTTTTCTCACCTCAATCCTAAATGACCTCCCCTTTATTCTAAGACTGTGGCTCCTGGTTCTGGACTCGCCCAACAATGGGAACATATTTCCTGCATCTAGCTTGTCCAGTTCTTTTATAATTTTATATGTTTCTATAAGATATCCCCTCATCCTTCTAAACTCCAGTGAATACAAGCCTAGTCTTTTCAATCTTTCCTCATATGACAGTCCCGCCATCCCAGGGATCAATCTCGTGAACCTACGCTGCACTGCCTCAATCACAAGGATTTCATTCCTCAAATTAGGAGACCAAAACTGTACACAATACTCCAGATGGGGTCTTACCAGAGCCCTATACAACTGCAGAAGAACCTCTCTACTCCTGTACTGAAATACTCTTGTTATGAAGGCCAACATTCCATTAGCTTTCTTCACTGCCTGCTGTACCTGCACGCCAACTTTCAGTGATCGGTGTACAAGGTCACCCAGGTCTCGCTGCACCTCCCCCTTACCTAACCTAACCCAATTGAGATAATAATCTGCCCCCTTGTTTTTGCCACCAAAGTGGATAACCTCACATTTATCTATATTATACTGCATCTGCCACGCATCTGCCCACTCACTCAACCAGTCCAGGTCACCCTGCAACCTCCTAACATCCTCTTCACAGTTCGCACTGCCACCCAGCTTTGTGTCATCGCAAACTTGCTAGTGTTGCTCCTAATTCCCTCTTCCAAATCATTAATATATATGGTAAACAGTTGTGGCCCCAACACCGAGCCTTGCGGCACTCCACTCGCCACTGCCTGCCATTCTGAAAAGGACCCGTTCACTCCTACTCTTTGCTTCCTGTCTGCCAACCAATTTTCTATCCATGTTAACATCCTACCCCCAATACCATGTGCTATCATTTTAGTCACCAGTCTCCCGTGCGGGACCTTATCAAAGGCTTTCTGAAGCTACATCCACTGGCTCCCCTTCATCCATTTTACTTGTCACATCCTCAAAAAATTCCAGAAGATTAGTCAAGCATAATTTTCCTTTCATAAATCCATCCTGACTTGGACTAATCATTTTACTGCTACCCAAATGCCCCATTATTACCTCTTTAATAATTGACTCTAGCATCTTTCCCACCACCTGAAGTCAGGCTAACTGGTCTGTAATTCCCCGTTTTCTCTCTCGCTCCTTTCTTGAAAAGTGGGATAACATTAGCTATCCTCCAATCCACAGGAACTGATCCTGAATCTATTGAATATTGGAAAATGATCACCAATGCATCCACTATTTTTGGAGCCACCTCCCTGAGGACCCTGGGATGCAGACCATCAGGCCCCAGGGGATTTATCATCTTTCAGTCCCATTAGCCTACCCAATACTATTTCTCGCCTAATGAAAATTCATTTCAGTTCCTCTACCCCCTTAGATCCTCTGTCCTCCAGTACTTCTGGGAGATTGTTTGTGTCTTCCTTAGTGAAGACAGATCCGAAGTACCTGTTCAACTCTTCTGCCATTTCCTTGTTCCCCATAATAATTTCACCCGTGTCTGCCTTCATGGGATCCACATTTGACTTTGCTATTCTTTTTCCCTCAACATATCTAAAGAAGCTTTTACTGTCCGTCTTTATATTCCTGGCCAGCTTCCCTTCGTACTTCATCTTTTCAGCCCGTATTGCCCGTTTTGTTTCCTTCTGTTGTCCTATGAAAGTTTCCCAATCCTCTGGCTTCCGGCTACTCTTGCTTTGTTATACGTCTTTTATTTTAATTTTATTTGACTTCTCTTGTCAGCCACGGTTGCCTCCTACTCCCCTTAGAATCTTTCTTCCTTTTTGGAATGAAATGATCCTGCGTCTTTCGGATTATGCCCAGAAATTCCTGCCATTGCTGTTCCACCATCATTCCTGCTAGGATCCCTTTCCAGTCTACTTTGGCCAGCTCTCCCCTCTCATGTCTTCATAGTCCCCTTTGTTCAACTGCATCACTGACACTTCCGATGTAACCTTCTCCTTCTCAAATTGCAGATTAAAACTAATCATATTCCGATCACTACCTCCAAGCGGTTCCTTTACCTCGAGTTCTCTTATCAAATGGTTCATTGGACAACACTAAATCCAGAATTGCCTTTTCTCTGGTCGGCTCCATTACAAGCTGCTTTAGGAATCCATCTCGGAGGCATTCTACAAACTCCCTTTCTTGGGGTCCTGAACCAACCTGATTTTCCCAGTCTACCTGCATATTGAAATCCCCCATCACCACAGTGGCATTACCTTTGTTACATGCCAGTTTTAACTCCTGCTGCAACTTACACCCTACATCCGGGCTACTATTTGGGGGTCTGTAGATAACACCAATTAGTGTCTTCTTGCCTTTACAATTCAACTCAATCCACAGTGACTCTACCTCATCAGTCCCTATGTCTTCCCTCGCAAGGGACTGAATTCCATCCCTCACCAGCAGAGCTACCCCCCCTCCTCTGCCCACCTGCCTGTCCTTTCTATAGGATGTATAACCCTGAATATTAAGTTCCCAGGCCCGATCCTCCTGCAGCCACGTCTCAGTAATCCCCACAATGTCATATCTACCAACCTCTAACTGAGCCTCAAGCTCATCTACTTTACTTCTTATACTTCGCGCATTCATATACAATACTTTTAATTCCTTACGCATCTCACCTTTCACATCGATCCCTATTGCACTTGGCCATATTCTCCTATCCCTTTGTGAGCTTTTTCCCCCGTTAATTCTGGGGTCATTAACTATCCCTTTACTCTTTCCTTGTAACTCCATCCTCGACTATCCCATTTGACACCCCACCCCCCTTATTTAGTTTAAAACCACCTGTGTCGCAGAGGCAAACTTGCCTGCCAGAATGCTGGTCCCCCACCTGTTAAGGTGGGGGACCAGCATTCCAAGTTCCAAGCTCTCTAAAGTCACACTTCAGAATATTCATCCCCTTCTTTCCGACATCGTTTGTGTCAACATGCACTACAACTTCCGGCTATTCACCATCGCCCTTGCGGATTTTCTGCACTCTGTCCGTGACATCCTGGATCCTGGCACCAGGAAGGCAGCACACCATCCTCGAATCCCGTCTGTTGCCGCAGAAACCCCTGTCCGTACCTCTCACAATGGAGTTTCCAACTACAATGGCGTTGCCTGACGTCGGCCTCTTTGGTTTTGGCTCAACAGCACTTTTTGCTTCGCAAGCCAGTGCGCCGCTCAGTGTGTTAATGTCTTCTGTCCCTTCTAAGTGGGTGAACCTGTTCTCAAGAGGTACAACATCCAGGGACCTTTGCATTCCATATTTCCCTCCCTTTCTCACTGTCACCCACCTTCTCATTCCAGTACCTTAGTGTACCAATCTTACTGTAGGACTCATCGTGGAACGACTCAGTTTCTCGGACGAACCACGTATTTACAACTAATGATCTCCGCACACGAGGGGCAATATTACCAAGCCAATTCACCTACAAATCTGCACAACTTTGGAGTGCGGGAGGAAATCGGAGCACGCGGGGAAAACCCATGCAAGTCATGGGGAGAACATACAAACTCCGTACATACAGCCCCCGTAGTCAGGATTGAACTCGGGTCACTGGTGCTGTGAGGCAGCAACTCTACCGCTGCGCCACCGTGCCATATTACATCTCCAACACGGCTCTAAACTGGAGAGCTTGGATTTATCAAAAAATCCTGACTCAAATGGAAATGCTTTTTGTAAATGGATCAAATTTCATTTCCCACTCCACAATCAGAATCATACGATCATATAAATCAGCAGTTAAAGGCCATTCAGCCCATTAAGTCTGCACTGATTTTGAATAACATCAATGCAGAGGGGTGGCACAGTGGCGCAGCGGTAGAGTTGCTGCCTTACAGTGCCAGAGACCCGGGTTCAATCCTGACTATGGGTGCTGCCTGTACGGTGTTTGCACGTTCTCCCCATGACAGCGTGGGTTTTCTCCGAGATCTTCGGATTCCTTCCACACTCCAAATACATACAGGTTTGTAGGTTAATTGTAGGTTTGTATACTTGGTATGTGTAAATTGTCCCCAGTGTGTGTAGGCTTGTGTTAATGTGCGGGGACTGCTGGTCGGTACGGACTCGGTGGGCCGAAGGGCCTGTATCCACGCTGTATCTCTAAACTAAACTGATCTGTCAGGAATCATCTAGACTGAAAGTCTTAATTGGGCAAAGAATCGAAAATAGAATTTAAAAGACAGCAATAAATTCTAGCCAGATGCTCCATTTTGCATTTTGTCCGTTCATAAAGTTATAAATAGCCAATGGAATATTAACAGGACACCTGGAGCCACCATCACATTCACAGTCAATTAAAATTGACAAGATTGTAATTGTATTACCAGGGAGAGGGAGGGAGGGCAGTAACTGGGCGGCACAGTGACACAGCGGTAGAGTTGCTGCCTTACAGCGCCACAGACCCAAGTTCAATCCTGACTACCGGTGCTGTCTGTATGGAGTTTGCATGTTCTCCCTGTGACCTCATGGGTTTCCTCTCCCACTCCAAAGATATCCAGGTTTATAGGTCAATTGGCTTTGATAAGCTGTAAATATTGTCAACTTGTCCTCCATGTGTGGGTTAGCATGCAGGGTGACCGCTGGTCGGCACGGACTCGGTGGGCTGAAGGGCCTGTTTCCACGTTGTATCTTTAAACTCTAAAGCCCTTCGGCCCACAATGACCGTGCCGAACATGACTCCAAGACTAACTCTTATCTGCTTGCACAACTCCATATCCCTGTGACCGCGTGGGTTTTCACCGGGTGCTAAGGTTTCTTCCCAAATCCAAAGACGTACAGGTTTGTAGGTTACTTGGCTACGGGTTTAAACAAGTTTTAAAATGTCCGTAGTGTGTGGGATAGTGTTAGTGATGGTCGCCGCGGATGCTAGTCTGTATTAGTGCAACTAAATGCAACTTTTAAGATGAGGGGGGAAAAGATTTAATAGGAGCCTGAGGGGTAACTCTTTTACATAATGTGCGGTGGGTGTATGGAACGAGCTGCCAGAGGAGGTACTTGAGGCAGGTACTATCTCAACGTTTAAGAGACAATTAGACTGGTACAAGGATAGGATAGGTTTAGAGCAATATGGGCCAAACACAGGCAAATAGGACGAGCATAGATGGGGAATGTTGGTCGGCATGGGGAAGTTGGGCCGAAGGGCCTATTTCCACGCTTTATGACTCAATGTTATTTGAACCAAAATTCATTTGAGGATCTCGTCCTTCACTGGTTTGGACTTGTTATATAGCACCAATTCCTCTGATGAAGGTCTCCTTCACTAGGCCAAAGGCAGATTGATGGTAGTTACGGAGTCTTGGCTCACCTTCAATTGTTCATGAGCAACGTCAATAGATAATTCACTGTACAGGTGATCACAACGAGTTATTTCTCTATTTTATTATTGTGTACAGAGGTTCAGTGAAAAGCTTCACTTTAGTTATGGAGAGAAGGCTGGAGAATGAGGTTGAGAGAGAACGAATGGCGGAGTAGACTTGATTAGTCCAATGGCCTAATTCTGCTCCTATCACTAATGTCCACAGTATACAGATAAAGGGTACAACATTTAGTGCAAGATAAAGTACAATCAAAATTAGTTCAAAGCTCTGCAATGAGGTAGATGGGAAGTCAGGACTTCACGCTCGCTGATGAGAACCATTCAGTTGCCTGATTATAGTTGGGAAGAAACTGTCCCTGAATCTGGAGGTATGCTTTTCCAAACCTCTGTACCTCTTGCCCAATGGGAGAGGGAAGAGGGAGTGACCAGGGTGAGATTGGGCCCTCATTATGTTGGTGGCCTTGCCAAGGCAGCGTGAGGTGTAAATGGAGTCAATGGAAAGGCGTTGGTTTGCGTGATGTTCTGGGCTGTGTCCACAACTCTGCAATTTTTTGGGGGTTTGGATGGAGCTGTTCCAAAACCAGGCTGTACGGCGCATCTGTCGAAGTTAGTGGGGATTGTCGGGGACATGCTGAACTTCCTAAGCCTTCTAAGGAAGTAGAGGTGTTGGTGTGTTTTCTTCGCCATAGCTTCAATGTGGCCAAAGCATTTCACTGTACCTTGGTACATGTCACAATAATAAACCTAAACCAATGTTAAACACCAATCTATTTCTTTAACACTCTTCCTTTTATCTTTAGTATAGTATCACATTCAACGAGGCAGTAAAAGCATTTATTATTATTATTATTAGTCATAGGAGCAGAATTAGGCAATTTGGTCCATCGAGACTATTCCGCCATCCAATCACGGCTGATATATCTTTCCCTCTTAACCCCATTCTCCTGCCTTCGCCCCATGACCCTTGATATCGTTACTAATCAAGAATCTGTCAATCTAACTGTAAAAATACCCAATGATGGCCTCCACAGACATCGGTGGCAATTAATTAGATTCACCTCCCTCTTGACTAAAGAAATCCCTCCTTATCTCCTTCCTAACAAATTCTGAGGCTGTGCCCTCTGGTCCTGGACTCTCCCACTAGTGGAAACATCCTCTCTATCCAGACCTTTCACTATTCGTTAAGTTTAAAAAAAATAAAAATTTATTCATTAGAAGTGAGTACAATGCATTGGTACAAACATTATGTTAACATATTACATTCTCTGTACAACTTCCTTTTTTAAAGTTGTTTTGTCTTGTTTGTCTATTAGGAGGAGTCTCATTTCTTCCAAATGTGCTGTGTCCAGCATATTACTAATCCACATTTTAAATGTTGGTATATTAGCATATTCGTTAAGTTTCAATGAGGTTCCCCCTCATCCTTCTAAACTCCGGCGAGTACAGGCCCGGTGCCATCAAACGCTCATCATGCGTTAACCCAATCATCCCTGGGATCATTCTCGTACACCTCGTCTGGACCCTCTCCAATGCCAGCACATCAAATATGGGTCCCAAAACTGCTCACTATACAGTGAAAAGCTTTTTGTTGCTCGCTATTCAGTCAGTGAAAAGAAGATACTTGATTACAATCCTGCCGTGCACAATGGAGATACAGGATAAAGGGAAGAACATTTAGTGCAAGATAAAGCCCAGTAAAGTCCGATTAAAGATAGTTTGAAGGTCTCCAGTGAGATAGATAGTAGCTCAGGGCTGCTCCCTAGTTGGCGTTAGGATGGTTCAGTTGATAACAACTGGGAGGAAACTATCCCTGAATCTGGAGGTGTGCGTTTTCACACTTCTTTACCTCTTGCCCGATGGGAGAGGGGAGAAGAGGGAGTGACCGGGGTGAGACTGGTCCTTGATTATGCTGCTGGCCTTGCCGAGGCAGCTTGACGTGTAGATGGAGTCAATAGAAGGGAGGATGCTTTGCTTTAGGAGATCCCCATGCCAGGAGCCCATCTCCTAACTTGAAAACCGAGGGGAGTCGAGTCCCTTCAATAGAAATAAAGGTCACATCCAGTAACAAAAAAAATTTATTCAAAGTTTCATTAATACATACTGAACAGGTTATCTACAAATCTATGGTCAGGTAACATTTTCTTCCTGCTAAGTTACACTGAATATACAGCACAAGATATAAAAGCAAAAAAAAAAAAAAAAAAAATTATTGGAACTCAAGATTATAACTGAAAATCATTTTTTTTTTATCATGACACAGTTTTGTACTATATGCAAATACTAGGCAAGAGCAGGAGACACAAAAGGTAGTTTAAGAATTTAATACGGGCAGACAAGGGTACGGCAGTCGGTGTCTGCACTCCACACAATGAGGCTCGACAGCAAAGAGGAAACCTAGTATGTTTAAAACATGATAATCGTTTAAAAAATACGTGTTAAAAAAACTTCATCGCTGACTGAAGAAGAATTGACTGTAGCCCATGAGTGAAGGTGTACATCTGATCAGCGCTGCAGTGACAATCACAGATAGCACACTCCAGATACCATGGGGGAAGGGAACACCACTCACCAAACCACACTCACTCCCCCCAACAAACCCAACGAGAGTTGTCGCCGCTCCAGACAGAGGACTGATCTGACCCGGGAGGATAACTCCATAGTAAAATTAACTCTCGTGAAAATGAATTCTGGACATTGATCATTATTTTTTTAATAATTGTAACCATTTTGGTTCCCATGTGGGGGTGGAAGATTGCAAACTTCCTGTTTCGACTAATGCAATCAACTCGACGTGCACAAACAGAAGATCAAAGAGAACAAGTTGTCCTACAACTTTAGGCTGTGCATGCCACACGAAAGGAGAAGAAGAAGTTCGCATGAAAGGTCTGTGCTATGATGCTCATATCCCTCTGTAGCCCCTGGGGTTAGGAGGGAAAGTTAGTTCAGCTATGATTGAATGGCAGAGAAGACTTGATGGGCCGAATGGCCTAATTATATTCCTATCACTTATGACCTTATGATCACTGCAAAAAATAGTAGACAAAATAAAATCATATATATACAGTGCAAATTTAAAACTGCCCTCCTTACACTCAGGTGGAGCACTGTGTGTAAATTAGTCTTATTTTAAGACGTAGCAAATGTTCCTAAGTTAATTTTAAGATCATCTGCTGCCAACCAGTGGTAAATGTTATGGACTGCAGAGTCTTTCAAATGAGTCTTTAGTGTCCAAGATGTTGTACAGAGGGAAGGGAGCGGTGTGCCAATGTATCAAAAAAAGGGCGATTGTATTAAATATCACTTCACGGGAGGTAAGTATCAAGAGCCAGTAAGCAAAATTCAGCGGAGATTTGAAATTGAAAAAGCACTGAAATCACTTTTCCCCACAACTGCTAAGAATTGAAGTTTCCAACATGATTGAAATATACAGCATGGAAACAGGCCCTTTGGTCTACTGAGTCCAAACCGACCGTCGATCACCCGTTCACAATAGTTCTGTGTTATCCCACTCTCCCATCCACTCCCTGCACATTGGGGTCAATTTACAGAGGTCAATTAACCTACAAACCCTGCACATCTTTGGGATGTGGGAGGAAATCGGAGCGCCCACAGGAAACCCATGCGGTCACAGGGAGAACATGCAAACTCCACACAGACAGTAGCCGATGTCAGGATCGATCGTTGCAAGGCAGCAGCTCTACCAGCTGCGCCACTGTGCCGCCTATTTTTTATGCATAATGGTGGATTTTATTCTGCTTTGGTGCAATTTCTGGTTGAACTAAGTCCTGCATTGCTCATGAACTAACTATAGGATACCTCAATGAGCAAAGAGAATGGATTTTGCTAATCTACCAATTATCAGCAAACTAGATGTCGGCACAAAAGGGAGATGTGGTAAAGAGGCACACACAAAATCTAGCACGGTAAAAATTAGTAAATAAACTGAATTTGTATTAAACATACAAGTTACAACATCTGCCGCTAGACAACAGGATCTAATGTACTTCAATTGAAAGGCTGAGTTGTACTCTTGTGAGTACATTCCTGGTAGCAATAAAGAGTTTAGAAGGATAAGGCAGGACTTAATTGAAACTTACTGAATAGTGAAAGGCCTGGAAAGAGTGGATGTGGAGAGGATGTTTTCACCAGTGGAAGAGACTAGGACCAGAGGCCATAATCCCAGAATATAAGGATGTACCTTTAGAAAGGAGATGAAGAGGATTTTCTTTTGTCAGTGAGTGGCGAATCTGTGGAATTCATTGCCACGGATGGCAGTGGAAGCCAAGTCAATGGATATTTTTAGGGTGGAGATTGATAGGTTCTTGATCAGTAACACTGTCAAGGGTTATGGGGAGAAGGCAGAAGAATGAGGTTGAGAAGGAGAGATAGATCAGCCATGATTGAATGGCAGAGTAGATGGGCCAAATTCTGCTCCGACAACTTATGAACACGATAAACAATCTATTTTCCATAATGCCTTGCAGCACTCCAGGTTCATGTGAAGAAAAAAGAGAGGGTAGTTTACTTTTTAGGGGAAATGTTCAGGGGTCTTTCAAATCAAAGTTTGAATGAATATACTATGCGACAGGCAATACTGCTGAAGGATAAACTTTGGTAAAACAATTATTAACCTTTCCCAGACATTTGCCCTTACCGAAATCCAAGAGAGGGTACTGAACAGAGGCCTCACCTTCATCCCTACTCCCAAATCCCACAAGGAACAAGTGCAGGGTAGATTCTATCGAGCTATCATGTTAATACATCACTTCATGGACGCAGAGTCTGATGAAAGAATACCCTTCACCCCACGCACAGGATGGACCCCCAGGGGAGGACAAAGTCCCTAGAGAGATCACAGAATTCATAACAGGAACAGCATGGGCCATTAGGGATATGCCTACGACAAAGGATAAGCCTAACCTCACCAGAAAAGAGATGGATGCCATGACAGAACTGAGAGATAACAACGAGTTAGTGATCAAACCAGCAGGCAAGGGGAGCAGTATAGTCATCATGGACAGAAACCTGTTGTCTATGTACCTGTTCGAGGCACATAGACAACTGAATAAGATAGAACACTACACTAAGTTACATGAGCCCATATATAAAGAAACACAAAAGGAAATAGGGGACATCTTGGAAGATTGTAACAATCAGAACGGCTTCAGAGAGAAGAGGACCACGGTCACACAGATCCTTGCCCTCTGAAGAATGATTGAGGAGGTGAAGAATAATAAGCTGCCGGCCGTCCTAACCTTCATAGACTTCAAGAAGGCGTATGACTCGATTCATCGATGCAAAATGATGAGGATTTTGAAGGCATACGGTATCCCTGCTCGTCTCCTGCGAGCCATTGAGGATATACACTTGGGCACCACTGTCAAGGTTGTCACCCTGGATGGCGAGAGCAGAGTGTTTGAGATCCTCGCGGGGATCTTACAGGGAGATACCTTTCTCTTCGTCGTTGTCCTTGATTATTCCATGAGGCAGGCGCTCAAGGAACACGAGGACCTCGGCTTCACAATCACCCCAAGGCGTTCGAGAAGAATTGGGCCAGTCAACTTGTCAGACCTCGACTTTACTGATGACATCGTCCTGCTGTCAGACCAGATTAGGGAGGCACAGGAGCTGCTCGGCAGGGTCGAGACGGAGTGTGAGAAGGTGGGCCTCCACCTCAATACCAAGAAGACGGAGTACATGGCGTTCAATGTTGGTGACCAAGAGCCTCTCAAGACCAGTGGCGGTACATCTCTCAAGTAAATGGAGGACTTCAAGTACCTGGGAGTGAGGATGCAGAGCTCGGAGAATGACATCAAGGACAATGACATGAAAGCGCTCACATGGAAAGCCCTCAATAACACGGGGAAAATCTGGACGTCTTGGATGTCTAAGGGTCTCAAACTGAGATTCTTCCATGCAACTGTAGAGACCACATTATTGTAGGGGTGTGAGGCATGGACTCTCACTCGAGCACTGTCCAAGTCCCTCGATGGTACCAACACCCGAATGCTCAGAAAAGTTCACAATGTCAGTTGGAGGGACCACATCACCAACGCCCAGCTCTATGGGGAGATTCCACCTCTGATGGAGAAGAACAGGTGGAGAAGGATGAGGCTCGCTGGTCACTCCCACCACCACCCAGTGATGCCAACAAACAAGGTTGTGCTGTGGGAACCCACCCATGGAAGATGTGACTCGGGACGGCCGACCAAGACGATGCTGAAGACGTTTATGGAAGACGAATGTGTAGAGACAAAAGAGGAGCTTGGCAGCTGCTTGGAGGACAGAGATGTGTGGTGCGTCCGTCACCGTGCCCGGCGGAAACCAGCACCACTGCGTCGCTAATGATTTCAACGATAATAATAATCTTGGAAGAGATTAGGGTGTCAGGATGTACTCGAGAGAAACAAGTAGAATACCTAAAAGGAAAACAACCCAGGGCGAAGAAATTGCACATGCTTCCAAAGATGCACAAAAACCCAGACAGTTAACAGTGCCTGGAGAAATACCTCCAGGTAGGCCCATTGTGTCAGACTGTAGTAGCGAATCCTATGGGGTGTCGGAATATATTGACACAGAGAGTTGTGAGTTTGTGGAATTCTCTGCCTCAGAGGGAGGTGGAGGCCGGTTCTCTGGATACTTTCAAGAGAGAGCTAGATAGGGCTCTTAAAGATAGCGGAGTCAGGGGATATGGGGAGAAGGCAGAAACGGGGTAGTGATCGGGGATGATCAGCCATGATCACATTGAATGGCGGTGCTGGCTCGAAGGGTCGAATGGCCTACTCCTGCACCTATTGTCTGTTGACCATTACCTTAACCCACTGGCACAGCAACACCCCAGTTACATCCAAGACACCAACCACTTCACCAGAATAGTTAACTCCCTGAACATACCGCCCAACGCAATACTCTTTACCATGGACGTGGAAAGCCTGAACACAAACATAGAGACAGACAGGGGGATACAGGCAGTTAAAAACATCCTGCAGAAAAACCCTGACCCAGAAAGACCAGACACGGCCCTAGTCAAATTACTTTATCTGGGATTGGCGAAGAATGATTTTGAATTTAACGGAGAGTTCTACTTACAAGTCAAAGGGACGGCAATGGGGAAGAAGTTCGCCCCCGCGTATGCCAACGTATACATGGCAGAGTGGGAAGAGATGATCTTCCTCAAATGTCCTAAGCGCCCAATGTAGGATGTTACAAAATGTTGAGATGTTAAAAATCAAGCCTGTATCCCATCAGATAAAGCATAAAAATAACTTTAATTTGATACCTAATTCACTTTCATATCTTCAGTATTAAAAAATCTTGTTCCCTATTGCTTTTCCATTGACTTAACACAAAAGCTGTGATTGACTAATGCAATCAACCCGACAGGCACAAACAAATAGATCAAATAGAACAAGTTGACCTACAACTTTAGGCTGTGCACGCCATACGCAAGAAGAAGAAGAAGAAAAGCTGTGATCGAGGACAGTCAATTGACATAAAAGTCCATAACTTTCATAAAAATTAAGAGACCTGAATGAAATTTTCAGTTATTATAGATTGAAGCATTCTGAAACAAATATGATACATCTTACTTTGATGACCTGAAATTAAAGTCTATAATTAGTTAATTACCTAATTAAGTAGCTAACTACTTAACTAACTGTTGTGACGAAAATAGTAATAAACACCCAGGCTGCCTTGAAAATTAAAAAATGTGATATTCTCAAGATCAGAACGTTAATATTATTGTATTAGATGCTGTAAGTCCGTAACAGACAGGTAAAGAAATTACAATTTCTAGCAAGATTATGGCGTGAGAATTGGGAGCTGTTGCTGAGTTACAGACAGCAGAGATGATCCTAGCAACAAAGGATTTGATTGTTGGTTTTGATGCAACCACCCAAGAAGAGACCCATATTAACAGTGTACACTTCACCACCACAAATTAATGTCTTTCTGCAGCAGTCGATGAATTGGCTGGTGGGAGTGCTGAGCAACATATTTGCGATACTGTTGACAATTGGTGTGAAACTTACACTTATTTCAATGAGCAAGCAGATTTCCAAGACACCAGGCAAAAGATGATAAGACAACATTTCAAATACAGAGTGACAGGTGTGCAGCTGACCATGCTGCTATTAGGATTGTGAACAGTGAGTGGGGTAAATCTTTGAATGAGCTCTACTGCCACTTGCATCCTCTTGACTCCATTGCAACGTCAGTTCGCTCAGCCCTCAAAAAGCACAAAGAATCCAGAGGCAAAGTCTTTGGGAAGGACTGTCCAGCAGGAAATGTCATACTGCAGATGAACAAACTTCAGTACAAGAATGGAAAAGGGGACCCAAAAGGATTCGTTGCATTTTTGGATGAAAGGAACATCCCCCGAGGTGTCCTCCCACAGTACCGTGGCAACACATCACATATACTTTTCCATATTAGTGGCAAGCTCATAGAATATTATGATGACTTTGCTACCATAAGTTCAACTGCACTACGTTGAGGAACACTATCCAGATCAAGTCCACTCCGCTTGTGTAACTGCCTCATCAGGATTGGAATGTTTGCCAATGTGCTACCACACATTGGGCCAATATGCTACTCGAGGTTCCTAGATGATATCTGGGAAGTGTGGACACACTCAGAAGGGGAGTTAGAGGAGTTCATTGACATACTTAATGCCCATCACCCTTCCATCAAGGTTAAGGCCACAACAAGCTAGGAGAGTGTGGACTTCCTTGACACCATCGTCTTTAAACTACCATCGGATAACCAGGAGCAAAAACTAGCTACCAAAGTTTTTTTCAAACCCACAGATACCCACACCCTTCTACACATCACGAGCCACCACCCAAAACACACCTTCAGGGGTATCGTTAAGTCACAACTGAGCCGCTTTCACCGTATATGCACCAGGGAGCAGGACTTTAACCAGGCCACCACAAGCACCCTCTTCACCGCCCCGAGACAGAGGAGGTACTGCAGACGGAAATTAAGACACATTAAGTCAGATTTGCTAAAAAAAAAAACATACAAGGGCCCAGACCTAGGCTGGGGTTGATACCGAAATTTCCACGAATAACAGGATACAGTAACATGGCTGCCCATGCCCACAACATTGTCAAAGGTCGCTTTGAACAATTTCAGAGGAGATTTGTCACTCTGCAGGGATACAAAGTAGTGTCAGAAACATTGTGAGCAGAAACATTCAGCCCTGGGTTAGGAGTCTGCTGTAGGTTGTTGTTCAGGGGGTCATAATACAACAAATGACCTTCTCAATACGACCCACTCAACCTTGCGGAGCCCAAGTCAATATATATTTTTATGGTGGAGATTGATGGGATTTTTGATTAGTACGGGTGTCAGGGTTTATGGGGAGAAGGCAGGAGAATGGGGTTGAGGGGAAAGATAGATCAGCCATGATTGAATGGCAGAGTAGACTTGATGGGCTGAATGGCCTAATTCTGCTCCTGTAACTTATGAAATTCCGCCCCCCTCTTTTGTTTTCCCAAGTTGATCGCTTCCACAAAATGGCATTACATATTCTCAGCAAATGTTTACTGTTGCAAATAAGTAATTAGGCTTAATTCGACATTTTGAACTCAGGGAGGAAGCCTTAAATGGTGGACATATTCATATTGCTCACCAACCAGCAATCACCCTAACATTATCCTACAAACGGGACCATTTTTTTACCATTTTAACAAAATCCAATTAACGTACAAACCTGTGAATCTTTGGAGTGTGGGGGAAAGCCAGAGCACCTGGAAAAAACCTACATGGTCGCTGCGAAAATGTACAATCTCTGCACCACCAGCATCCGTAGTCAAGAACAAACCCGGGTCTCTAGTGCTGCAAGGCAGCAACTCTTAAACAACTGTGCCACCACTTAAACATTCCCATTCTTTTTTTTTAAAATCAAACCTTAATGCAAAGGTTATGTCAGTGTTTGTACATAGATCCAACCTCAAATAGTGTAAGCTCACTTTAGCAGATGTTGATCAATGGCATTGTTTAAATACTCTGGACTATTCTACACCACCTGGTTCAGTAACATGCATTTCTACTCTTGATCTCTCCTTTCTCCTAACAATTATTGACATTCAGCTGACACTGCAACTTTAGTTTTAGTTTAATTCAGATCTTGGAAACAGGCCCTTCGGCCCACCGAGTCCATGCCAACCAGCGATCCCCGCACACCAACACTATCCTACACACACGAGGGGCAATTTACAATTTTTACCAGTCCAATTAACCTACAAACCTGTACGTCAATGGAGTGTGAGAGGAATCTGGAGTTCCCAGAGAAAACCCACGCAGATCACAGGGAGAACGTACAAACCCTGGTCACTGGCGCTGCAAGGCAGCTATACCGCTGCGCCACCGTGCCACCCTTATTCTGAAATACTTTTTTGGATATCTACAAAGGTTCAATAGCCTGTCATTTACTCTTTTGTATCTGCTCTTAACATCCAATTAGATCCTGGCTTATCTGTATTTTAACTCCGCTCCCTGCTTACTCTTACCTAAACAAAACCTTCCAAATTCTCAGTTGTGAAGGCTTCATTTGTTCTGCAGTCTTACGCTTAAGGGCAAGGCAATTCCAAACTTCTACCCTCCTCTTTAAAAACAAAAAGGTTTCACAGTTTGTTCTCTAATTTAATTCCTTTACAAAAAGCTCACCGTCCAAAAAAGAAAACTTTCAATGCAGGCACAAGGAAGTGCAGATGCTAGAATCTTGAGCAAAAAAACAAAGTGCTGGAGGAACTCATTGGGCCTTGCAGCATCTGCGGATGGAAATGGACAGATGCTGTTTTGAGTTGGGACCCTTCTTCAAGGCATTCACTGCAGCATTTCACTGACTTCGCAAGACAAACCAAGGAAATCCTCTAAACTCTAACTAGTTGGCAACTGCTGAGCACAAGAGTTTGAGACATATCACGTTCAAAGGATATAGGAGTCGAATTAGACCATTCAGCCCATCGAATGTATAAGTGTTGGAGTAATTCAGCGGATTTTCTCTGGAGAAAATGGATTGCGACCCTTCTTTCCGCTGATTGTGGGGGTGGGGACTGGAAACAAGAGAAGACCAGGATGAATGAGGGCCGTGAACAAATGACCTCAGACGGGAAGGTTCCCCGATAGACCGATTGTTGGTTGGGGACAGTGCGATCCCAAGAGGGATACATTGCTGCGAACTAGTGGAGGAAGTGGGGGAAGTGAGCTTGAGGGAAAAGCGAGGGGAGGGAGGAGTGTGGGATATGGCATGATCAACTTATTGATAGTCAGTTTCTTGTGCCTCCACTTTTCTTGCACTTGTTGGCACACCACACAAGACACTCAATCATCTTTTCAATTGATTATGGAAAACAAAATTGAGCAACTCAAAAATTAAAGTGCGCAATTCAATGAAAATGTTTCCTATTTTCTTCCTGCTCTTGGAAGACACCAGCTACCCTGGTACTGCAGGCAACGGCATCCATTTTGTGCCTCATCCAATCATTACCTCACCTATGGGCATCAGCTGGCTATTCTAACACAAGGGGCAACTCACTCAGAAATGGCCAGGCAACAATCAGATTAGGAGTGGGAACTCTGCCTTTGCAACAGAGATCCTTTATTTTTTGCCTTACTCGGGTCAATTATCCATTGGGTGGTCATAAAGTAGCTTTTGGAGTCTACTGCAGCTGTTATCGTGAACACCACAGCAATCCAACATAATGAAAGGTGGCCATGCTTAAAGCGACAGATTCTTAGTTTGGTTTGAAGATACAACACGTAAACAGGCCTGTTGGCCCACCGAGTCCGCGACGACCAGCATTAAACCAGTTAACTAGCACGATCCTGCACACTAGGGGCAATTTACAATCTTTACCAAAGCCAATTAACCTACAGATCTGTACGTCTTTGGAGAGTGAGAGGAAACCGGAGCACCCGGCAAAACTCACATAGTCACGGAGAGAACATACAAACTGCTTTCTATGGGCATTGAACACAGAAGGATGGATCCATCTCACATTAAAGATTTGTTTCAAAAGATATGATTCTATAAGGTTTGATGAAATAGACGAAGGGAAGAACGTGCAGACTCAAGTTTAGAGAATCCCATCACTAACACTTTCAATTGACTTGAAAGAATGAATGATTTCAGGAGAAACAAAGCTGAGACTATGTGAACCATTTTCCAGGCTTTTACAGTTCAGGAATTGGATTGAAAGGCAAATCTCCCTCGAGACCACAGCCAGTGTGTTAATATTGTAGATTAACTTATAATAACTGCCGAAGATGGACACAAAAAGCTGGAGTAACTCAGCGGATCAGGCAGCATCTCTGGTAAAAAGGAATAGTTAACATTTCGAGTCGAAACTCTTCTTCATACGGTTCTTCTTCTGAAGAAGGGATTCGACCTGAAACGTCACCTTACCTTTTCTCCAGAGTTGCTGCCTGACCCGTTGAGTTACTCCAGCTTTTTGTGTCTATCTTCGGTGTCGGTGCCCTGCCAGCAGCCTGTTCCTTATTTCAGACTTTTTGTTTGTGTGTCTAATGTTAGTTTGGGTGTCTCTTGGTGTGTCTTGTGTGGAGGGTGGTGGGGAGGGGAAAGGGGGGGAACCACTTTCGGTCGCCTCCTCGACGGAGAGATGATTTTTTCTATGTCGCCTCCCTCGCGGCCTAACATCATGGATTGCAGCGGCCTTCCCCGGAGTCGGGCCCAGAGCATCGGCAGCAGGCGCAGCGTGGACATTCCATCGCGGAGCGGGCGAACCCTTACCGGGGGTCGCCAGAGAGGAGTGCTCCAATCGCTGGCCTGGTGATGATGACATGGTGGGGCTGTGGTCTGCGGAGCTTCTAGCCGCGGGCGTAGCATGGACTTACCATCCGGAGCCTGGGATGCCTCGCCGGGTATCACCGGAGCAGAGCTCCGACCGCCGGCTCGTGGCCTGTAGCCGCAGTCTCCGGTAGGAAAGTGCCCAGTCGGGACCTCCAAGCCGCAGAATGTGTTTGTCCGTCCTGACGTCGAAGTTTGGATCATCCCGACGAGAGTGCTTGCACACCAGGCCGTCCGTAGCGGCCACTACGGAGGGGTTATGGCCCCGACCACGGGAGAACAGAGGAGGAGGACTGACTGAACTTTGTTGCCTTCCACCACACTGATGAATGCTGTGGTGGATGTTTGTGTTAAATCTTATTGTGTATTATGTGTTGTTTTTAAGTGTATCACTGCTGGCAAATTCATTTCACTGCACCTTCGGGTGTATGTGATGAATAAAATTGACTTTGACTTTGTTCACCAGCATCTGCAGTTCCTTCCTACACATTAGTATAACTGCCATTTGTTTGCAAGATCTGCATAAAACACACTGAACTAGCTGGACCAAATCTACTCACTCCAGAACGCTGGAGTTTTCAGATCCAAATTCAACCAGAAAAATAGTCCCAGTTTCTCCTTTGATCTTTTCCATCTCACCTTGAGGACTGGAAGATGTAACGCAGTTACATAGATAACCCCAGAACTGACAGACCAAACAGTTTAGCCTCAGGTGTGGAAAATCAAGAGGTGAATAGATGTGGTGAATGCAGTCTTTTACCCAGAGTAGGGAATCAAGAACCAGAGGACATAGGTTTAAGGTGAGGCGAAAAGATTTAATAGGAACCTGAGGGGCAACTTTTTCACCCAGAGGGTGGTGGGTAAATCGAATGAGCTGCCAGAGGAGGTAGTTGAAGCAGGTACCATAACATCATTTAAAAGACACTTGGACAGGTACACAGATAGGGAAGCTTTAGGGGGATATGGACTAACCCAGGCTGGTGGGATGTGTAGATGGGGAATCTTGGTCGGTATGGATGAGTTGGGCTGAAGGACCCGTTTCCATGCTGCATGACTGTGACACTATTTATTGATATAAACTGGTCATATTTTACATTTGAGAATATAATCTAGAGTGCAGATTGTAACGATACGTGCCATTTGTGCACAGATTATGGCAGAGTTGTGAAGGCAATCACAAAAGCATACGGAATCCTGACCCTTATGGACGAAGGCAGAGAGCAGGGGAACAAAGAAGATATGGTGACTTTGACAAAATGTTGTTCGGCCACAACTGGGGTATCGCGCGCCTCTTTGGGTATCAGATTTGAGTGAAGCGAAGGTCTTGGGGAGACTTCAGAAGAAATTTGTGAGAATGATTCCAGATGATGAGGGACTTCAGTCCCTGGATAGAGTGGAGAAACCAAGATTATGAGGAGATCTGACATAGACCTGGTTAAAACGACAAAGGACCCGCGGTAAATAGAGTGAGACGGTTCCGACTGGTGATAAGGTGTAGAACTGGAGAACGTTTGATGAAGACGACTGGAAAAGGAAGGAAAAAAAGGAAAATAGAACAACTTTTTTCCGTTGAAACTCTGCGAGGCCCCAGAACCTAAGTGCACGGCTAGAGAGGGACGGAGAAGACAGACTCTATCATACCGCTCACTGCAAAGATGGGAAAAGATTAGAACGGGAAATGTATGCTGGGCTGTGGGGAGGGACCAGCTGGATCGCTCTTGCACACCACTAATGCGGACTCCATGGGTCTTCCGCCGCGCCCTACCCTCCTCTCCGAATCTGACGAACACGAGGTGGATGTAAATTTTTTTTTAAAAGAACAAACGGCAAAACCAAAAACAGTAGTCACAGAAGAAACATTAAACCAGCACCTTCTTGTACTCGATGCCCATTTTCAAGGCCCTCATTAATAAAGGGGAACTTTCACACCAGTGCAAAACGTTGCACCAATGTGTCTTCAGAGCATTCTTTAAAAACAAGGTTGTAACTTCACACTCACTTATATAGTAAATGACAATTCATGAGAATACAGATTCTAAGATAAGTGCAGGTACTATATAACATTTTAAACACCTGCACATTCCAGGCAGTCCATCTAGGAATATTTTTGCTCTTCCCTCCTGATGTCTATCGTTCTCCGGCGTGATCAAATTCACTCGTACAATTAGATGCAACAGCTGAGCATATCCGAATGCACTATGCGGCCATCCACTAATTTGTGACCAATTTTGCGTTCCTGTTCGGACTGAAAATCATCAGTGGAATTGCCTTGTGAATTTGGCAAATATTTAGACGGGCATTCATTTCCGCAGCACTAAAGCTCTAAACTATTCCCAGATGGAGGTACGGGAATGATACAGATAGATAGATAACCTACTTTTAACTAGTCATTAAATCTGGAGTCTGGGTATTAGACCACAATTTTACATAGTCAGTGAAACCACAAACCGATGCTTTCCTCTCCTGGGAGAAAAAACCCGCAAGATTTTCTCTTCTTCTTGACAGAATGAGCCGAAGATCCCGGGTTTTTAGGGGGGGGGGAACTGCTGGTTGACAAGTTTCTAATTCGCCGTTGATCGCATGGCAGCTGCCTTCAGGACTTTTCACCAGGGTGGGGAGGATGGCAGGACCTGGGACAGGAAGGGCACGCTGTCCACGGGTCTGACTGTTATATTCTCCGGGCTTGGAGCTGCCGCTGGAGTATGGCAAACCTCAGCAGTGTCTGGAAAAATAAAAGATGGTGAGGGAGGAAGGTCAGAGAGAAAATGGAGTCCGTTAACAAACAAACGCGCGTTAAAAAATTACATTTAACACTACAAATTGTCTCCTCTATTTAAAGACGCAGTCTTCCTGCTCCACGGCAAATAAATGAAGGAAAACAAACTTTAAAACTTGTGGGTTAATTGGATTCTGTAAAAATTGTAAATTATTCCTAGTGTGTAGGATGTTGTTAGTGTACAGGGTTATCGCTGGTCAGCATGGACTTGGTGGACCGAAGCGCCTGTTTCCACGCTGTATCTCTAAAGTTTTATCAATGTACCAGTCTCTAAATTTTAGTTTCTGGTAACAAAATGCCTTAATATTTCCACTGCTGATTTAGTTTAGTTTATTATTATCACATGTACCAAGGAACCGTGAAGTTTTTTTGTTGTGCGCTAACCAGTCAGCGAAAAGGCTATACATGATTACAATTAAGCTGTCCACAGTGTACAGATACACGATAAAGGGAATAATGTTTAGTGCAAGATAAAGTCCAGTAAATTCCTATTTTAAAAAAATGAGGTAGATGGGAGGTCAGGACTCCTTTCTAGTTGGTGAGAGGATGGTTATGTTACCTAATAACAGCTGGGGGGAAAACTGTTCCCGAATCTGGAGGTGTGTGTTTTCAAACTACTGTACCTCTTGGCTGATAAAGAGGGGAGATTAGGGGTGGTTGGCCTTTGATTATGCTGTTGACCTTGCCGAGGCAGCATGGAAGTGAAGATGGAATCAATGGAAGGAGGTTGGCTTGTGTTCCGAGCTATGTACACAACTCTCTGCAATTTGTTGTGGTCTCGGATGGAGTTGTATTAAAACCAATTGGACGTCAAGCAGTTTAGAATGGAGGAAAATATTATTTTTATCCCCATGGTTTCAGCAGGGGACTTTGAAACATTAATAATCAATATATTTTACTATTTACAAGCTATACAAGAGAAAAACAGTCTTTTAATTTCCCTTTAAAACACAACTGAAACATGAGCTATGTTATATTTAAAAAAAGGAAACTGGAAATGTTATTTGTCAAAATAGACAACAACAAAAAAAACTGGTACAATCACAATGTTTAAGAAACATTTGGACAGGTACATGGATAGGATAGGTTTAACTATGGGCCAAATGCAGGCAGGTGGGACTAGTGTAGATGAGACATGTTGGTCAGTATGGGCAAGTTGGGCTGAAGGGCCCAGTTTCCATGCTGTATGACTCTATGACAAACTATAATACATAGGAGTTAGAACAAAGATGATCAGCCATGATCACATTGAATGGCGGAGCTGGCTCGAAGGGCCGAATGGCCTACTCCTGCGTCTATTGTCTATAATATTTGTTGTATAAAGCAGGGAAGATAGACCCAAAATGCTGGAGTAACTCAGCAGGTGAGGCAGCATCTCTGGAGAAAAGGAATAGGTGACATTTCGGGTCAAGACCCTTCTTCAGACTGAGAATCAGGGGGAATGGAAACTAGATGGATGAAAAGGTTTAGAACAAATCAGAGCCAGCACAGATGACCCAGAAAAGGTGGAGCCCACAACGGTCCATTGTTGGATGTGGAAGAGGTGACAACGAGGGGATATGAACAGTGAAACTGGCAGGGCAACTAGGGTGGGAGGGAGAGTGGGAGGGAGAGAGGGGGGGAGAGAGAGGGAGAGGGAGAGGGAGAGGGAGAGGGAGAGGGAGAGGGAGACGGAGACGGAGACGGAGACGGAGAGGGAGACGGAGAGGGAGAGGGAGAGGGAGAGGGAGAGGGAGAGGGAGAGGGAGAGGGAGAGGGAGAGGGAATGCAAGCTTACTTGAAATTAGAGAAATCAATATCATATCGCTGGGTTGTAGGCTGCCTAAGCAAAATATGAAGTGCTGTTCCTTCAATTTGCCTGTGGCCTTATTCTGAGAGGTTATGAGGCCCAGGACAGGAAGGTCAGTGTGGGAATGGGAGTTTAAATGTTTGTCAAACGGAAGATCGCGTAGGCCATGGTTTGTGTATTTTCAGGGGCAATACTCTTTGAGCAAAGGTCTTGAAGCAGCATTTTTTTTTTGTGGTGTATTGGAGAGTCATGAAGTGCAAGGAATGAGATGTGGACTAGGGGAGACGTTAAGCAAAGCCTAGATAACTTCCCAGTAGGGCATTAGGAATAATTATGGAGACAGGTTATCCTTTTCCCAGGCAGTTATATTGTGAAGTCAAAGTAAAAAGCTCTGGATGTCATCTACTTTGGTAACTCAGAATCAAACTGAAGGGGCAATGGAAAAGGAGCTCAAACACTGAGAATTCAAAATGATACCACATTGGATGCATGGACTGCCTTCAAACGTCTTGGTAGAGCAACAGACATGGGTTACTTACAGAGATAGGCACAAAGTGCTGGAGTAACTCAGCGGGTCAGGTGGCATCTCTGGAGAACATGGATAGGCGACATTTCAGGTCGGGACCCTTCTTTAGACTGATTGTGGTGGGGTTTGAACTGGGAGAACGGGACTGGAAGCAAGAATAAACCAGGACAAATCAAGGCTGGCAACAGATTACCTCAGCCAGGGAGGTTCCCTGATAGGCACATCGTTGGGTATGGATGGTGTGATCCCAAGAGGGATACATCGTTGTGAGCTGTGGAACTGGTAAGGGAAGTAGAACAAATTGCCTGTGCCAGCCATGCTATTAATAATCATGGGATAATCTCATCTATTCTCCATACAGAAATTATTCAGAATCTCTGGAAAGAAACCCAGCAAAGGCACGAAGGGCCCAATAGTTTTAGAGAACAAAATGGCTGTCAACTTCAAAGGAGCTACAATGGCAAGCGAAAGCCGAGTCTATTTTCAGATTCACTAGCGGTTCTCCTACGGTTCATAAAAAGCCGTAACACATTCTCAGTGCACCCGTGAACATAAAAATGTGACTTTGCATCTTTTTGGCTTACAGAGGTCCACCTGAAGGCAAAAGTACACAGCTTTTATGTTTCCAACGATGTCCAAATGAGGAACAGTCAATAAAGCGTACAACACCTATTTGAACGTTAACACATGCACATTCATGAACTTTTTCCCATGACAAATGCCTTTGTCTACGTTTATAAAACACCATCATCGCTGCTGTACCAGATGGGCATGCACCATAACAATTTATAATAGGAATATAAAAAAATATATAATAAATGACTTAAAAATGGTGATTAAATTAAGCTGTGTACCATGGTCCAATTACCCATGCATTAACTGCGTCATCTGCAAACTTAAGAGGAGATTGGAGAGCTGAGGAGATTTATTTTAATAGTTGGGTGTAAATTGAAACTGAAGAACCTATCATTAAACTAAAATTAATAGTGGTTGAGATCTTCATCTGATTAATCAAATTGAATTAACTTTTAGGAATTTGTGGCAGGGAGCCAAGCAGCTACAATCTGAGGGAAAACCGATATTTCTGTCAATTTATTACATACCACTGAAATGCACCCCCTGAAGGCTCTCTACATGTCCACTCCCCTCCCCTTCATGACAAGATCACAGGAAAACCCCAACAGCCCTGCAAGCTCAGCTCGCAGGTTCGAGTCCCAAGACTGCCTGGCGCTCTCCCCAACTCACTTGCCTCAGCTTGGTAAGTTTTGTCAGTTCTCAACTGGGCTGCTAGATGAAGCGCCACGCAGTACCAAGGCATTCCATGTCAGGTGGGGTGAGGCGGCGGGAAAGCAGGCAGAATCCAACTCGCCCCATTTCAATGGCGCTTCCTGCTGGCCAATTGTGGAGTGGCATTGACAGTAGCTGTAGTGAAGTCCACCCCTGAAGGGGGAAGCGAGGGGGAAAGTGGTATCCATGGGAGGAAAATCTAAATTAAAAAAGCAAACTCAGGCAATCGAAACTATTAACGCTCGTCATAGCACTAACAAAAAATAATATAATAATAAGTGTCAAGTCTTTGTTTCTAATGTCTCTAACTTGGGTTAGTGGATTGAAAACGGAAATTTAGAGCTAGAGTTTAAAGATTGACTGGACAGTATTTTAGGAGATGCACATGATATAAAATGTGGCAACCACAAAACACAGCAATCCTTAACTTATAGTAAAGTCTTTTCATGCAATACAATAGTTACCAGGTAGAAAACCGGATATTAAAAAGTTAATGGAAAAAAATGTAACCATTAGTATACGACATATTCAAGTACCAGGACAATGCTCTCACTCCCAGATCACTTTTAAAGCCTTGTTTTAAGCATCAGAGTGTACCCAAAGTAGTTAACACTTTACAGTCTAACTCGGACGATGAGCATCAATATATAGTGTGCAGATTAAATTTGTAAAGCAGCACATAAGATTCATTCTAACCAATGTCTCAGTGTTTAGTTGCCATTGATTGCAGGGTATTGACAGCGGCAAGAGCAGATTTAACAATTACAAAAATAATTAGCCTCGTTCGAGTAGAGTTGTGATATTCGGTGTTTACCTCAGCAACAGACCACACTTTCTAATGACCGGTTGTGAAGTTTGCCATTTGTTGACTGGACATGATGTTGTTTAGGGTGGCACAGTGGCACAAGGGTAGTTGCTGCCTTACAGCGCCGGAGACCCGGGTTCAATCCTGACTAGGGGTGCTGTCTGTGCGGAGTTTGTACGTTCTCCCCGTGACTGTGTTTTTTCTCCGGGTGCTCCGGTTTCCTCCCACACTTCAAACACCTACAGGTGTGTGGGTTAATTGGCATCGGTAAGTTGTAAAATAGTCCCTAGTGTGTAGGATAGTGTTAGTGTATGGAATGATCACTGGTTGACGCTAGACTCGGTGGGCCGAAGGGTCTGTTTCTGCTAAAGTCTAACTGCTAGCACAGTCATCTATGGTTATGCACATGCCTTATCTCCACAGGTTTGCTTCCCTTAAATCAAAGACTTCAATCACTTTCTGCAGGTGGAAGCTGAGGAATGATCTTGTTGACTGAAATGGGCAGATCCGTGCAGACACAAGGGACTGCAGATGTTGGTTTACAGAAGTAGACACAAAGTGCTGGAGTAACTCAGTGGGTCAGGCAGCAGCTCTGGGGAACATGGATTGGTAATGTTTCCAGTCGGGAAAAGGTTGCCAATCAGATTCCTATTAAATCTTTCCCCTCTCACTTTAAACCGATGGTTGTCGATTCTCCTGCCCTCGGTAAAAGACTCTTTGTATTCACCCTAACTATTCCCCTCATGATGTTATAAACCTGTATCGGCTTCCTGCACTCCAACGAATAGACTCCTAACCTACCCAACCTTTGTTTCAGGCCCTCATGTCCTGACAACATCCTCGTAGAAGGGTTCATTCTTCATCCCAACATTGGATGCCGACAGTCCTTTCAGGTGAGACAGAGGTTCACATGTACCTCCTCTAACCTCATCTACTCCCCTTCCCATTCTCACACTGACCTTTCTGTCCTGGGCCTCCTCCGTTGCCAGTGTGAGGCCACACGCAAACTGGAGGAACAGCACCTCGTATTTCGCTTGGGCGGCTTACAGCCCAGCAATATGAACTTTGAATTCTCTAATTTTCAAGTAACTTCTACTAACACTTCTCTCCCCTCCAAGGTGATTAACGGTCGGTGTGGACTCGGTGAACCAAGCTGAATCTCTAAACTAAACAATTAATTGGTAAATGAAGGAGGCTAAATGTATTACAGGTCCTGCATGCAATAGGAACTTAATGTATTTCTGAACTAAGTATGATAATATGCCATTATTCTTTAAGAGTTATTAAGGCCCAAGTTGTTTATTGTGCAACTGTATAATTGGATGAACATAGAACAGTACAGCACAGGAACAGGGAACAGGCCCTTCAACCCATAATGTCTGTGGCAAACATGATGCCAAGACCATCACTTATCTGCCTGCACGCAATTCATGTCCTCTATATCCATGTGCCTATCCAAAGGTCTCTGAAACGGCACTATTGTATCTGCCTTCACCACCACCACAGACTACGTTCCTGGCACCCATTTTAACCCAAGTTAAAAATAACTTGCCCCGCACATCTCCTTTAAAAGTTGCCCCTCTCATCTTAAAGCTGTGCCCTCTAGTATTTGATATTTACATCCCGGGGGAAAAAGGTTCTGCCCGTCTTTCCTATCTATCCTCTCATCATTTTATATACTTCTATCAGGTCTCCCCTCAACCTCTGGCATTCCAAAGAAAACAATCCAAGTCTGTCCAACCTCTCTCTGTAGCTAATTTTAGCGACTTTACACATTCAGTGCAGAAACGGGTCCGTGCTGACCAGCGATCACCTGTACACTCGTTCTATCCTACACATTAGGGACAATTTTGCAGAAGCCAATTATTATTAACCTATAAACCTGTAGTCTTTGGAGTGTGGGAGGAAACCGGTCACAGGGAGAATGTACAAACTCTGTACAAACAACACTAGTAGTCAGGATGGAACCCGAGTCTCTGGCGCTGTAAGGCAGCAACTCTACCGCTGCGCCGCCCAGATATACAGACATTTTTGCCAATCATTTCTAGGATCCCACGGAGCAATTTCAAATAAAGGCTGACCAGATTCAAAGGTTAAAGAAAGCACCCAACAATAAAATACCTAAAGCACTGAATCAAGGAGATGAATACAGGATCAGAACTAATTGCCATGTACAGGAACTCATCAGACTCATTGGGCTGAATACCCCACTTCTACATTATAAGGAAACATGGGACAATGACATTTGCTGTGTCTGTGTGGGGGTTGCACATTCTGCCTGTGACCGTGTTCATTTCATGCTTGTGCTCCAGTTTCCTCCCGCATTCTAAAGACCAACGGTTGGCAGGTTAATGGGCCTCTGTAAATTGCCCCATGTGCGTAGGGAGCAGATGCAAAAGTGGTATAACACAGAACTAGTATAGACGGGTGATCAATGGTCGGTGTGGACTCAGTGGGCCGAAGGGCCGGTTTTTATGGTATCTTTCAATCAAGAAATCAATCAAAAACTGCTGGTCGAACTCTTGCTGCCTAACTCACTGAGTGTTTGTTTTTTTGTCCAAGATTCTGGCATTCGTATTCTCGTGTCTCCAGGATGATATCCAGATCAGATCTATACTCTTATAACAGATGCCTCCAAAAAACCTCCCCAGAAATGAATTTCTAAGAGTTTTTCCCCCTAATGGACTTTTAACAGGAATGACTGAAATATTTAAAACAAAAATACAACTGTTATTTAAAAGTTAATGGGAAGACTCAATATTAAAGATCACCATGTCGACTAAGACCACGAGAAATTACAGAGAATTGTAGATGCAGCCAGACCACCACACAAATAAACCACCCTTCCATTGACACCATCTATACTTCTCGCTGCCTCGGCAAAGCCAGCAGCATAATCAAGGACGAGTCTCACTCCCTCTTCTCCCATCAGGCAAGTGGTACAGAAGTTTGAAAATGCACACCTCCAGATTCAGGGAAAGTTTCTTCCCGGCTGTTATCAGGCAACTGAATCATCCTATCAAAAACTAGAGAGCAGTCCTGAGCTACTATCGACCTGATTGAAGACCCTTGGACTATCCTTAATTGGAATTTACTGGACTTATCTTGCACTAAACGTTAGACCCTTTATCATGTAGCTATACACTGTGGATGGCTTGATTGTAATCATGTGTAGTCATTCCGCTGACTGGTTAGCCCGCAAGAAAAAGCTTTTCACTGTACCTCAGTACACGTGACAATAAACTAAACTACCACTAAACGCCCAGGATTGAAAAAGTGGTCACACGGCACTTTATTATATCTCTTAGAAATTTTTGTAAAGTGCTTCACAAACAATGGAAAAGGCGAAACGGTGTCAAAAAGACCAATAAGCCTGAGATTGAGAAAATTTGAGTCCAAGACATTTATAAGAAAAGGGGATGTAATGAGATTAAACAAGAGGAGAACATTAAAGGAGACAGTAATGTTTCTGTAGATACTTAAAAGGAAAAGATGAACTGGTTATGTGGGACCTTGGTTGGTTTAAGTTTAGGTTTTTTACTGTCATGTGTACTGAGGTACGGTGAAAAGCTTTGTTTCGCATGCTATCCAAACAGATCACCTAATACTATACATAAAGATATTCACGCCAAACTCGTGCAATAAGTAGAGTAATGGGGAAGGTGCAGAGTGTAGAATATAGTTCTCAGCATTGTGGCACATTGGTTCCAGACAAAGTCCAGTGCCCCTGATGGAGTAGAGGTGAATCAGACAGTACACTAGCTTATGGAAGGAACGTTCACAACCCTGATAGCAGAGGGGAAGCAGCTCTTCTTGAATCTGGCGGTCCGCGCTTTCAAGCTTCTGTATCATCTGTACAATGGGAGCAAGGAGAAGGAGGATGACCAGGGTGGGACAAGTCTTTGATTATGCTGGCTGTTTTTCTGAGGCAAGGTGAAGTGTAGATGGAGTCAATGGTGGGGACTCTGATCTGTGTGATGGACTGGCCTACATCCACAACTCCCTACAATTTCTTGTGGTCATGGGAAGGGCAGTTCCGTCAGAGGAATTACATTGGGGAAAGAGCAAAGAAACTAATCCAATGCTTTGTGTCTGCTTTATCTGATGAATACACATAAAACCTCCCAGAAATAATTAAGAGTGATGGAGGAGCTGAACGTACATCACATGATCTTCTAAGAGGTGGCTCTGGAGTCAGTAACTGTCTGCATCCTGAATTCTGGAGATTCTAAAATGGTTCTTGGAGATTAGCAAGGTAGCAAATGGAAACTCCACTATCTGTAAAAGGGAGAAAATAGGAACTACCCTATTATTCCCATAAGAATTTTACTTATTTCCGTAAGATCATCTCCCATTCTTCTGAACTTGGGAGTATTGGCCCAGTTATTCAGATATCTCAACAATGCTTCAATTATCAAGCATGTGGTAGCTGGACACTTAGAAAATAACCTCCAGGCAACACAGACAATGCAGTAAATAATTGTTGACAATTAGTCACCATTTACTGAGGTGGGAATATAGTGGATGTCATAAATTTGGACCTTTAGAACATCTTCAATAAGGCATCATACGGAGTTGCTAAACAAACTGACAGCATTTAGGGACAGCTGATTTGAGCCTACATCAGGACAATGCCGACTATCCCTCGCCTTCACAGATGCTGCCTGACCTGCTGTGTATCAGTTTGTTTTTTTCCATTCCAGATTACAGTAATCTGTTGTGTCTTCAAGTCTAAGGTTTGTTGATGATATAAAGGGGCAACACCATGGCACCACGACAGAGTTGCTGCTTTGCAGCACCGGAGGCCTGGGCTCAATCCTGACTACAGGTGCTGTCTGTAAGGAGTTTGCACGTTCTCCCTGTGACTGCGAGGGTTTTCTCCTGGTGCTTCTGTTTCCTCCTACACTCCAAAGAACTGCAGGTTTGTGGGTTAATAGTCCCTAGTGAGTCAGATAGAACTGGTGTTTTGGTGATCACTGGTCGGCACGGGCTCAGTGGGCCGAAGGGACTTTTTCCAAGCTGCATCTCTAAATTAGTACGGTTTGTGAGGAACTGCTGGGGTTTCAAGGGGACATTGACGGGCTAAATGAATGGACAAGAACACAGCAGACAAAATAAAATGCGAAAGACAGGCCGCGGCTTTTATAGAAAGATAAATGGATAGAGATTGAATAGTGTTGGGGTTCAAAAAGACCTATGTGTCCTTGAACATGATATACTTCAAGTTAACAAACTTGCATGCAATTAGAAAACCAAACAGTATGCTCCCCTTTACTGCAGTTTTGGTATAAGAGCAAAATTGTTTCAATGCAACTCTAACAGGGCTTTGGACTATTGTGTACAAGTCTGCTCCTCCTTCCAAGCAGGAAGCATTCAAAGGAGTGTGCCATCAATTAACTGAAATCAATGGACACCAATAGTAAAGACCCCAGTGGTTACAGAAAGGAACGTGGCTGTTGTTCTTCGAGGCCAATCATAAGTTCGAGGAGCAGAATTGGGGCATTCGGCCCATCAAGTCTACTCCGCCATCCAATCATGGCTGATCTATCTTTGCCCTCTCATTCTCCTGCCTTTGCCCCATAACCTCTAACACCAACCAACCATCCCACTCCCAGGACAACTAAACGGGGGCTCTTCAGGGCAATATCTTGGCTTAGTTTAGTTTATTGTCACGTGTACAGCGAAAAGCTTTTTTGTTGCGTGCTATCCAGTCAGCGGAAAGACTATACATGGTTACAATCAGGCGGCCCACAGTGTACAGATACAGTAAGAGGATAGTTAGAGTAAGATATACTGCTGTTGGAGTCGTGGTTTAAAAGAGTGGAGCGATTGTAATGAATGATTGCAGATCTGCGCCTGGGACCAGCATGCAGAGTCGCCTGGCTTGGGCGCCATCTTGACTGCCGAACCAACTCCAGCTGGTTCAACCACCTTCCTTCCATCAGGTCACAATGAGGAGGTTCACTGATGAATGCAGCGTTCATTTTTATTTACAAGGGTACAGAGAAGATTTATAAGCATGTTGCCAGGGCTCGAGGGGCTGGGAGAGGCTGAGCATGCTAGGACTTTATTCCTTGAAGCGCAGGTGGCTGAAGGGTGGTCTTATAAAGGTTTTGTTTTAATTTAGTTTAGTTTAGAGATACTGCACGGAAACAGGCCCTTCAGCCCACCGAGTCCGTGCCGACCAGCGATCCCCTTACCAGCACCATCCGACAAACTCGGGACAATTTACAATTTTTACCAAAGCCAATTAACCTACAAACCTGTATATCTTTGGAGTGTGGGAGGAAACTGAAGCACCCGGAGAAAATCCACATGGTCACAGAGAGAACGTACAAACTCCGTATAGATAGCACCCTGAGTCGGGATCAAACCTGGGTCTCTGGCACTGTAAAGCACAGTACGGGTGTACCTCTAATCCAGGGTACGGGAGTCTAAAACAAGAGGTTTAAGATGAGACAAAAAAGACCATGGGAATTTGAGGGGCAGCTTTTTCACATAGAGAGTGGTAGGCAAATGGAACAAGCTGCCAGAGGGGTAGTTGAGGTAGTTACTATAACAGCATTTAAAAGACTCTTGAACAGTTACATGGAGAGGAAAGGTTGAGAGGGATACTGGCCAAACACAGGACATTGGGACCAGCTGAGATGGAGCGTCTTGGTTAGCATGGAGGGCCTGTTTCCATGATGTATGACGCTATGACTATCTGTTGAGAAAGAGCAGGGTGGTCCACATGCAACACTCAGGCATGTGCAAATAATTTACGTGACCTTTATGCTGCTAATGTGCTAGGCAATGAGCATCTCCAACCTTCTACCCATGACATTCAATGGCACTTCTATCACAATAGCCCTACCATTACCATCATGGTGGATGCAAGGGAACCAACTCAACCAGACCAGCCATTTAAACAGGAGGAGGTCAGAAGGTATGTGTCATGTGGTGACCGACTCACTCCCTGACACACGAACACCTTTCTGCTGTCAACAAGACAAGTCTGGAGCATGATGGAACAGCTTCACTTGCTTCGATCTGCGCAGCTCCATAACTCAAGCAGCTCGGCACTGTACAGACCTAAGCACCACGGTTTGACTGTTATCGCCCTAATAACCCAGCTCCATCGCACAGCGGCTGAAGTTTGTGCCACCTACACAATGTACTGTCATTAGCTAGGACACTGCAAACCTCCACGTGTAATGAGGGGACTATGTATAAACACTGCTGTAATTTCTACATGGTGAAACCACAATGTATAAAAATACCCCCTAATAAAATCTGACAATGTGCACTATAACCACATGTGATTTTTTCTATTACAAATCTCTAATTGTGGAGTACAGAGGCAAATAAATAAATGATGGGTCTTTGTCCCAAACATTATGGAGGGCATTGTATGTAACACTGATAATGACCCTTTGGCCCATCATGTCCATGCCAACCATCAAGTGCTAATCTATACCAATCCCATTTAACATAGAAACATAGACATAGAAATTAGGTGCAGGAGTAGGCCATTAGGCCCTTCGAGCCTGCATCGCCATTCAATATGATCATGGCTGATCATCCAACTCAGTATCCCGTACCTGCCTTCTCTCCATACCCCCTGATCCCTTTAGCCACAAGGGCCACATCTAACCCCCTCTTAAATATAGCCAATGAACTGGCCTCAACTACCTTCTGTGGCAGAGAATTCCAGAGATTCACCACTCTCTGTGTGAAAAATGTTTTTCTCATCTCGGTCCTAAAAGATTTCCCCCTTATCCTTAAACTGTGACCCCTTGTTCTGGACTTCCCCAACATCGAGAACAATCTTCCTGCATCTAGCCTGTCCAACCCCTTAAGAATTTTGTAAGTTTCTATAAGATCCCCCCTCAATCTTCTAAATTCTAACGAGTACAAGCCGAGTCTATCCAGTCTTTCTTCATATGAAAGTCCTGACATCCCAGGAATCAGTCTGGTGAACCTTCTCTGTACTCCCTCTATGGCAAGAATGTCTTTCCTCAGATTAGGAGACCAAAACTGTACGCAATACTCCAGGTGTGGTCTCACCAAGACCCTGTACAACTGCAGTACAACCTCCCTGCTCCTATACTCAAATCCTTTTGCTATGAACCGGCACTTTGTCTGCAATGCCTTGGCATTTCAAGTGATCATCCCGATAATTAATCTTGGAATTCAATGGCACCGTGGGAGTACTTTCACCAGAAGGACTGCAGTGGTTAAAAACCATGGTGTCTCTTGCATGTGGGCTCAGTGGACTATTTCTGTACACTTGCTAATCGAGGATGTGCTTAGATATGGCAACACTGATCTTTATGTAAGAAAGTAATTTCACTGAGCGTTTGCACAATAAAAGCACCATTGACCTGTTTAAGAACAATTAAATGGAGAATAAACTATAGCCTTGCCAGCTACATCCATATCACAAAGGACTCTGTTCCCTGCAGCCATGGAGGATGAGGGGTGATCTAAGAAAGATGTATAAAATCTTAAGAGGAATAGATCGGGTGAGTCTCTTGCCCAGAGTGGGGGAATCGAGAACCAGAGGGCATAGGTGAAGGGGGGGGAAGCTTTTATAGGAATCTGAGGGGTAATTTTTCATGTTAAGGGTGGTGGCTGTATGGAACGAGCTGCCGGAGGTAGTTGAGGGAGGGACTATCGCAACGTTTAAGAAGCAATTAGACAGGTACATGGATAGGACAGGTTTAGAGGGATATGGGCCAAACGCAGGCAAGTGGACGTTGGTCGGTGCGGTTAAGTTGGGTTAAAGGGCCTATTTCCACGCTGTATGACTCGATGACAAAAGATAAGTTTAACAAAAACAGGCAGTACTTTTTGGTGCTGTTTGGCATTGCAATGCTAATTAATTGAAACAATGTTTTTCTAAGACATAAAAGGAATTAACATTTGGTATTGTGTGCTGCCATTGTCAATCCCTCATTGTGACGATTTCATGCAATAGCCAACTATTGCAACTAACAGCAAAACTGCATGTTACTTCAAATGCAAGACTGTAAAGGGTTAATATAAAACTTGGGAAAGAGGGTACATCATCTCCCCTTGAAATTGCAGTGCCCGTCAATTCCTAATTTAGGGCTCGATTAAACTACAAGATGAGTCTCACCATTTTTTTTGCAGGTCTCTCAATGGATTAGAAAATTTGTGACATTAGAAAATTTTCGCAAATCAATCTGTGCCAAAATACCGAGAGACAACAGGAAGCATAAGCGCTTGGAATGATGCACGAATTATGCAGGTCAAACTATGACTTGGAAAATATCCCTCGCTGATCTCAGACGGATTAAAAACCCATTTATCCAATTATACTGATATTTTTTTCTCCCCTCCTTTTAGAGGAGGGTTGACTTAAGGCTGCAGTCTTCAGAATTAGGCCCTTCCCAACCACCACCACCACCACCACCCTCCCCGAAGAAATCCTAAAGGGCATAGACTTTGGTTACAAAATGACCTGGAAGGAGTGGAGCTTTCTCCAGGTGAAGCTTATGGAGATGCTTGCCTTTCAAAGCCACTGCTGCCACAGAGGAGGCACTAGAAGTTGGGGTCTCTCCCATGTGGCTTTTCTTGTGCCCAATCAGGTGATTGTGGGACTGACACTGCAGGCCACACTGCTCGCACACAAATCTCTGAGACTTGTAATGGACACCGTGGTGATTTCGAGCATGGACCCGCAGGTAGGCAGCCGTGGTGAAACCTACGCAAAGATAGGGATTTTTCAGGTGATAAAAAAAACTAAGCACATGCACCGACTGACACATCCACAATTCCAGGGGCATTTTAAAAGCCTTATTTCAAAAAAAGCTAAACATGTTAACACATTTTAATCGCAAGACATCAAAATGACATGAAATATAATAATAGTAAGTGCCGATGCTTGTTTATACCAAAAATAGACACAAAATTCTGGAGTAACTCAGCAGGTCAAGCAGCATGTGTAGGAAGGAACTGCAGATGCTGGTTGACACCGAAGATAGACACAAAAAGCTGGTGTAACTCAGCAGGTCTGGCAGCATCTCTTGAGAAAAGGAATAGGTGACGTTTTGGGTCGAGAAGAAGGGTCTCGATCTGAAACGTCACCTATTCCTTTTCTCCAGAGATGCTGCCTGACCTGCTGAGTTACACCAGCTTTTTGGGTCAAGAAGTATCTCTATAGAACATGGATAGGTAATGGATACCAAAGTGGAATAACATTGAACTAGAGTGAATGGGTGCTCTATCATCAGTGTGGACTTGGTGGGGGGCCCTTTTCCATGCTGAATCTCTCCAACACAAATTAATCTAACTCGGGTTTAAGGCAGCTGCTGCAGTCCATGGAACGTCACCTATCCATTTTCTCCAGAGATGCTGCCTGACCCACTGAGTTACTCCGGCATTTTGTGCCTATCTAAGATTACATGCAACTTGTTTCATTGTATTGTATCTGTAAATAATAAATACTACCATTGGCTTATACTAATTCTGATTTATTCTGCTGAAGGCTTCCTTCACTAAGATGTAGTCTCACTGCATTGAAAACACATTATATATCACAATTATTGCTCTGCTTTGAAACTGACTGTGGGTAACATATGTGAACGGTTTAAAATAGTGCAGCAGCAATTGTGTGAAGCAGCTGGATTTGGCAACTCTGGGTTCAAGAAAAGAAGTTGGAATGAAAATTGCCCATTCACGTTTTATCGGTTGAGGTGGGCAAGTGTAAAATATATTTGATATCATGTTACAGAGTCGGGAATTGTGCCCTTGGTTTGGAAATGTCCTCCGTTATTTAAGACCAAAGTTAAGATGAGACGAGGAGACTAACAAATAAATAAAAGAGGGTGGCCCAGTGGTGTAGCCGGCACCGCTGTTGCCTCACGGCGCCAGAGACCCGAGTTCGATCCTGACTTTGGGTGTTATCTATGTGGAGTTTGCACGCCCTCCTTGTGACCCTCGTGGGTTTCGTCCGTGTGTCGACCATCGATCGCCCGTTCACACTAGTTCTATATTGAAACAAGGAACTGCAGATACTGTTCAAAAGGGAACTGCAGATGCTGGAATATCGAAGGTACACAAAATTGCTGGGGAAACTCAGCGGGTGCAGCAGCATCTATGGAGCGAAGGAAATAGGCGACGTTTCGGGCCGAAACCCTTCTTCAGACTGATGGGGGGTGGGAGAAAGAAGGAAAAGGGGAGGAGGGGGAGGAGCCCGAGGGCGGGCGGATGGGAGGGTGGGAGGAGACAGCTAGAGGGTTACGGAAGGGGAGGAGACAGCAAGGGCTAGCAAAATTGGGAGAATTCAATGTTAATGCCATATGGACGCAAGGTCCCCAGACGGAATATGAGGTGCTGTTCCTCCAATTTCCGCTGTTGCTCACTCTGGCAATGGAGGAGACCCAGGACAGAGAGGTCGGATTGGGAATGGGAGGCGGAGTTGAAGTGCTGAGCCACCGGGAGTTCAGGTAGGTTATTGCGGACTGAGCGGAGGTGTTCGGCGAAACGATCGCCCAACCTACGCTTGGTCTCCCCGATGTAAATCAGCTGACATCTAGAGCAGCGGATGCAGTAGATGAGGTTGGAGGAGATACAGGTGAATCTTTGTCGCACCTGGAACGACTGCTTGGGTCCTTGAATGGAGTCGAGGGGGGAGGTGAAGGGACAGGTGTTGCATTTCTTGCGGTTGCAACGGAAAGTGCCCGGGGAGGGGGTGGTGCGGGAGGGAAGGGAAGAATTGACGAGGGAGTTGCGGAGGGAGCGGTCTTTGCGGAAGGCAGACATGGGGGGAGATGGGAAGATGTGGCGAGTGGTGGGGTCACGTTGGAGGTGGCGGAAATGGCGGAGGATTATGTGTTGTATTTGGCGGCTAGTGGGGTGAAAGATGAGGACCAGAGGGACTCTGCCCTTGTTGCGAGTGCGGGGATGGGGAGAGAGAGCAGTGTTACGGGGTATGGATGAGACCCTGGTGTGAGCCTCATCTATGGTGGCGGAGGGGAATCCCCGTTCCCTGAAGAACGAGGACATTTCCGACTGCAGATACTGGTTCACCTAGGAAAGACATGCTAGAGTAACTCAACTGGTCAGGCAGCATTCCTGGAGAGCATGGATAGGTGAGGTTTTGGGTCGGGGCACTACTTCAGACTGATTGTGAGGTGGGGGAATAAAAACTAGAAGGGTTGAGGGGCAGGACAAAGCGTGACAGGTCATATTTGAACACAGGCGAGCGGGTTCTTTGATAGGCAGATGGTTGGCCAACGACCAGAGATGAACACACACACACAAGATGTGAGACAAAAGGATTAGAGCGTTGCGAGTTGCGTAGCTAGAGGGTTGATGAGGAGTGAATTGTTTAGGAAAGTAGATGGAGGGGGAGGGGAGGAAGGGGCAAGGTCAGTCAGGGTTTGGGGAGGAAAGAGGGGGTGGGTTTATTGGGGCACATGGGGAGAGGGATGTGTTATATAGAGATTACTTAAAGTTGAATTCAATGTTCATACCCTTCCCCCACCCAAACCACCCCTTCCCCAGGACCCCCACCCCCAGGAATCAGTCTAAAGAAGGGTCTTGACCGGAAAAGTCACCTAACCACGTTCTCCAGGGGTGCTGCCTGACCTACTGAGTTACTCAGCATTGTGTATCTTCCACACCCATTCTATGTCGTCATACTTTCACACCCACTCCCTACACATTAGGAGCAACTTACACAAGGCCAATGAACCTACAAACCCGAGATGTGGGAGGAAACCGGACACCCAGCAGTCACAGGGAGAATGGACAAATTCCACAAGGACAGCACCCGAGGTCAGGATCGAACGTGGGTCTCTGGCGCTGTGAGGTAGCAGCTCTACCAGCTGCGCCACTGTGCTACCAATTAACTCGACAATGAGCTGAGAAAGAGAGGACACATATTCCATCTTGTAACTTTATGAACACCGAGTCACAATGGGAACTGCAAACACTCCACTTGGAGGAGGACCGGGATTTTAAAACTCAGTAAATTTATTACACAAGAGAATCAAACGACAGGGTATTTTTTGGGGGGTCGAACGGACTCATAAAAATTATTTCCCCTTTGTGAAGTGCTCCTCATCAGATGGGTAAGGGCACTTTGGTGTGAATTTCTGTAAATCCACTGCTATTGGGTGGCAGTGGCGCAGTGGAAGAGCTGCTACCTTACATCGCCAGAGACCAGGGTTCAATCCAGACTACGGGTGCTGTCTGTACAGAGTTTGTACGTTCCCCCAGGGTTTTCTCCGGGTACCTCCCATACTTTAAAGATGCGCAGGTTTGTACGTTAATTGCTTCGGTAAAATTGTCCCTAGTGTGTAGAATAGAACTATTATACGAGTGATCGTTGGTCAGCATGGACTCGGTGGGTCGAAGGGCCTGTTTTCATGTTGTATTTCTTAATACTAAAAAAAATTGGATTGGCCAGAATGTAATTTAAATGGAGTGCATCAGACTTCTCAAAACAAGACGTTTGACGGGCAAAATTTGTAGGGTTTAAATGAGCTGCACCAATGGAACTAACTTCCATACAAGCTGCCTGCTGCTCACTGGGACAAATTTTTCTGGGGGTGGACTGGGGGGGGAAAAAAGGGGCGTTTTTTAAAAACAAACGCATATAATATTTCTAGCTACACTGTAATTAGTTAAGAAGTAAAACACCACAGTTCCAGGGTTCACTAAACTACTTGTTGCTGCTTTTCAAGTCTACCCGTATCTGAACTATGGATAAGGAGGAACTGGTACAAGGCAGCAATTATTTATTGATGTCAGTAGGTGGCAATGTTAGAAGTAACAAGTTTGACATTTTTCTTCCACTATTTTGCCTTCCTAAATTATACTTTAAACCGTTTAAAAACACTCTCCGTTTTTATAGTTTATAAGCACTTTGAACATGATGATGTTTGATTTAAAGTTCTCCAGTTCAATTTGCTTAACACAGTTGTCCTTAATTCGTATACAAGCTAAAATTTTAAGAAAAAGATATCAGAAACAATTAAAATGTTGGACTAGTCTTTTCCCCACTTTATACTGTTCTCTTTATTAAGAATGAGAATAAAGACTAACCGATAAATTTATGTTAATTGGTGAATACAGCTTTTACTACTACATCAAGAGGGGTTGAACTGGAGAAAATGACTTTTAACACTAATTTCTGTAAAATATTTGAATGCATTTTTCCACATTTATATATAATAAAGCTAAAACAGAAGTGCTGGAAGAACTCAGCGAGTCAAGCAGCATCTGTGGAAAGAGAGACCAGCAAACGTTTCACCGACCCAGATGTTAATTGGTTCCTTTTTTCACGAAGACACAAAGTGCTGGAGTAACTCAGCGGGTCAGGCAGCATCTCTGGAGAACATGGATAGATGACGTTTCGGGTCAGGACCTCATTGAAGCTTGTCAAACAGTGAAAGCCCTGGATAGAGTGGGTGTGGAGAGGATGTTTCCACTAGTGGGAGACTAGGACCAGAGGCCATTGCCTCAGAATAAAATGACGTTCCTTTAGAAAGGAGATGAGGAGAAATTTATTTGGTCAGAGGAATTCAATCTGTGGAATTCATTGCCAGAGACGGCTGTGGAGACCAAGTCAATGGATATGTTTAAGGCACAGATTGATACATTCTTGATTAGTACGGGTGTCAGGGGTTATGGGGAGAAGGCAGGAGAATGGGGTTGAGAGGGAAAGAAAGATCAGCCATGATTGAATGGCGGAGTAGACTTGATGGGCCGAATGGCCTAATTCTGCTCCTATGACATGAATATGACCCTTCTTCAGACTGAATGTTGCTTGACTGGCTGAATTCTTCCAGCATGTGTGTTTTTGTTTCAGATTCTACAATCTGTGGGCTTTATGTATTACTTTTGAAGATATCGGGAGATTGTTCCGAAAGTACCATACCTTTGTTACAGACATTGCAGTTGTGATTTTGATTGTGATTATGCATTTTGATGTGGTTGGAGATGTACGCTGCACTCAGCAGTTTGCCACAGATGTGGCAGGACACCTTTCCCTCGTGGCGGATCATGTGTGAACGCAGGCGGTCTTTGGTGGCAAAAGCTGCTTCACAAGTCTGGGAGGACACGAGGCATCCATTAATGACTTATCCCATTTCATAAAATGCATTACATAAAGCACACTATAAGATTAAACTACTTGGAAAGATCAGCATACTTTAAATGACACCATTCAATAAGTCAATTATTATTTTTCAAATGCAATACTTTGATATATTAAAAATAAATAGTTCTAGAAACATTAATATACTGCTAGTGGTTTTCAGTCTCAACTGATTGTACATAAAACACACAATTTAGAGTCATACAGCATGGAAACAGGCCCTTTGGCCCAACTTGCCCACACTGACCAACATGTCCCATCTATACTAGTCCTACCTGCCTGCATTTGGTCCATATCCCTCTAAGCCTGTTCTATCCATGTGCCTGTCTAAATATTTCTTAAACGTTCCTCTTGTACCTGCCTAAATTACCTCATCCGGCAGCTCGTTCCATACACCCACCAACCTTAAGGGCCTGTCCCACTTACACGATATTTTCGGTGACTGCCAGCACTCGTCATAGTCGCAGCAGGACGCCGAAAATGTTCAAAATGTTCAAAATCCAGCGGCGACCAGAAAAATGTACGACTATTTGGGCGACTACTCACGACCGCAGAGGTGACATGCCGGGGTGACTCCTGCTTGGTCGTGAGTAGTCGCCTAAAGAGTCGTACCTTTTTCTGGTCGCCGCTGGATTTTCAACATTTTTTAAATTTTCAGCGACTGCTGTGACTATGACGGGTGCCGGCATGTCGCTGAAAAAAATCGTGTAAGTGGGACAGGCCCTTTAGTGTAAAAAAGTTACCCGTCAGGTTCCTTTTAAATCTTTTCCCCCCTGACTGTAAACCTCAATCCTCTGATCCTCGATCCCCTACTCTGGGCAAGAGAATCTGTGCATCTACCTGATCTATGCCTCTCATGATTTTGTACAACTCTACAAGATCACCCCTCATCCTCCTGCGCTACAAGCAATAGAGTCCCAGCCTGCTCAACTTCTCCCTATATCTCAAGCTGTCGCGTCCTGGCAACATCATCGTAAATCTTCTCTGCACCCTTTCCAGCTTTACAATTACTTGTGATATATTATAAATAAAATCTAGTCTGAGAAACATCAATATATTGCTGGCAGGTACGTTTTGGCTGGTACAACACTGGACACTGCCCAATTAACCAGGTGGAAAAGGGCACAGTTTAGATCAAAATGCCTCATGCTTTTGCTGATAAAAAAAAGAACACTGATATTTCATGACCATGGAGAACTGTGGTGAAACTGCAAAATGTATTTAAAAAACTCCACCCATGGTTGAAAATAGTTAACAGTATTAAGGCTTTTGGACATATATGATCATTTACTAAATTCTGTTGAAAGCTTCACTGTATAGTGGCGCAGTGGTAGAGCTGCTGCCTTACAGCGGCTGAAACCTGGGATCGATCCTCACTATGGGTACTGTCTGAACGGATTTTTACTTTCTATCTGTGACCACGTGGATTTTCTCCCACAGTCCAAAGACGTACAGGTCTGAAGAGGGGTCTCGACCTGAAACGTCACCCATTCCTTCTCTCCAGTGATGCTGCCTGTCCCGCTGAGTTACTCCAGCATTTTGGGTCTATCTTCGATTTAAACCAGCATCTGCAGTTCTTTCCGACACAGGTTTATAGGTTAATTGGCTTCGGTAACAGTTGTCAATTGTCCCTGTACCTGTCTGAATGTTTTAAACATTGCAATATTACCGGCCTTAACTACCTCCTCCGTCAGCTCGCTCCATATACCCACCACCCTTTCTGTAAAACAGTCATCCCTTAGGTTTTTTTCAATCTATGTTCTCTGGTTCTCGATTCCCCTATTCTGGGCAAGAGGTCCTGTGTGTTTACCCGATCTATTCCTCTCACAATTTTTTACACCTCAAAAAGATCACTCCTCACCCTCCTGTGCTCCAAGGAATAGAGTCCTAGCCTGCTCAACTGCTCGATCTTGAATTAACAAACACCCAACTAATTTAAAGATGTGCATTTCTATATGTTTTTCTTCAAACCAGGAGAAAGTTAGTTCAACAGGATAAAGTAAGTCAAGAGATTGTGATTCCCCAATGAGCAACAGGTGGACCGGAGACCATTTGGCTTTCAAGGAGAAGCCCTCAATCAATATTCCCACTTTAAATTGAATTTATAAATGAAATTGGTATGTTAGTCTTCCCGAAGGTGGAGGGGTTGTGGGGAAGGGGGAGCTGGGGAGAGAAGAGGGAAAATGGAGTGGGGATAGCAACCTATGCCCACATCCCTCAAACGAGTTAGCAAGTAACCCAAGGGGGTTGTCCTGACGGCTCTTGGCCATTGACCATTTCACCTCCTTCTCAAAGATGTGCAGAAAAGAAAATGATAAAATATACTTTGCGTTAAAGACGAGTTTTGGAACTTTTGACCACCCTTTGAATTTGACAATTTTTGAACATTTCTTTATCCATTTGGACAACACCTCTTAACTGACTTTAAAACAGTAAAATAGGAAGTTACTTGGCATTTGAAGGGTCTCTCAGTGGAATGAACATGTTTGACATGACAGCTCAGATGATCAGGCCTGGATTGGAGGAAAGAAGGCGGCGGATTAGATTCAAACAGAATAAACAGCACTTTTGCATTTTAAAACTAACTATCAAAAGTCTTGCTTGGTGATTTTATTAATCATCCAGGGCATTGAACACTCCAGGGATATATTGCTCACATAGTACGTGAGCACAGAAGCATCAATCGGTATGTAGCTGACTTTGACTGGAAAGCTAGTTGCTGTTATTCCCCTCAGTGACTCCGACTGTCAACAATTAATTCAAACAGCAGCAACTTCAATCAGTTAAAAATAATACGGTTAAACAAAACCAAAGATATCCAAAACCATCGTGCCTTGACAAACATGTTCAAAGTACATTACTTTCCTTTTACATTTTCAACTCTGATACTATTTTTTAATTAAATATCAGCCAACAAAAACAACAAAGATAAGTTCATAAAATACATGCAGACCGAGACAAATTACTGGTGGTCTGTGCTTAAAAGTTTCAAACCCTTTGCGCACTGGATCTCTGAACTAAACTTTAGCTGAAATATTTTACATTTTGTTTGCAATTACCAGTTTCTTTTGAATAAAATAATTGAAAAAGAGAATTTATTTCAAGAGGACTATAATATTAAAACAGGGATGTAATACTGAGGCTTTATAAGGCACTGGTCAGACAGCATTTGGCGTATTGTGAGCAGTTTTGAGTCCCATATCTGAGGATTCCTATTAAATCTTTTCCCCTTCACCTTGAACTTATGTCCTCTGGTTCTTGATTTCCCTACTCTGGGCAAGAGATTCTGTGCATCTACTCGATCTATTCTTCTCATGATTTTACACATCTCTATACATCCTCCTGCGCTCCAAGGAATAGAGACTCAGCCTACTCAATCTCTCCCTATAGCTCAGATCCTCTAATCCTGGCAACATACTCGCAAATCTTTTTGCACTTTGGCCTTCATCAGTCAGTATAGAAGCTGGAAGGTTATATTGCAGTTGTACAACACATTGGTGGGGCCACATTGGAGTATTGTGTCCAGTTTTGAGCACCCTGTTATAGGAAATATGTTGTTCAGCTGGAAAGAGTGCAGAGAAGATTTACGAGAGAGTATTACCAGGACTCGAGGGATTGAGCTATACGGCCCTCATGGTTGAGTAGGCTAGGACTTTATTTCTTGGAGTGCAGAAGGATGATAGGTGAACTTATGGAGGTGTATAAGATCATGAGGGGATTAGATAGGGTAAATGTACAGAATCTCTTCCCCAGAGTAGGGGAATTAAGAACCAGAGGACATAGGTGTAAGGTGGGGTGAGAAATATTTAATAGGAACCTGAGGGGCAACATTTGTTTTAAACAAAGGGTGGTGGGTGTTTGGAACAAGCTGCCAGAGGAGGTAGTTGAGGCAGGTACGATAACAACGTTTTAAAAACTTTTGGGCAGTTGCATGGATAGGATATGTTTAGAAGAATATGGGCCAAATGCAGGCAGGTAGGACTAATATAGATGAGGCATGTTGGGCGGCATGGGCAAGTTGGGCCGAAGGGCATGTTTCCTCGATCCTCATTGATGTTCTCTGAAGGATTTTTGACTGGACATGTTAACTATCTCTCTTTCCACAGATGCTGCCTGACATGCTGAGTATTTCCGGGGTTCTCTCATTCATTGTTAATTTAATGCTTGTAGTTCAGTCCCCAGTTGGCCCTGCCCTCTGTTCCTTGCTTTGACATCCCACGCCGTTGGGTTGGGTGGTTTACCTGGAGAATCCCTTTCCGCACAGGCTGCAGATGTACGGTTTGTTAATGCCCCCTTCGTGTGACCGCACGTGGTAGCTCATGCGATCCTTTCTCTTGAAGCGCTGCTGGCACACGGGGCACTCAAAGGGCTTCTCATCCGAGTGCGAGAGTTTGTGCCGGTTGAGGTGGTACACGTCGCGGAACGCCTTGCCGCACAGTTCGCAGCCGTGGTTCTTCTTCACCCTCCTGCCGGCGTTCTTGGTGGTGGGCACCGGGGGCGTGCTGCTGCTAGTGATGGTGGAGGTGGAGGCTGCCGTGGTGGTCAGCATGCCCGCCACAGTCGACACCAGGGAGGCCGTGGCCCCCACGCTGGGTGCCGACGACATGAGCGAGACCATGGTGGGCACCTTCCTAGGCCGCGATACCAGCTTGATGCCGGTGTGGCAAGACTCGTGTCGCCGCAGGTGGTAACTGTCTCTGAACGCCTTGCTACAGTAGCTGCAGATCACCGGCGTCCTGGTCTTCTCCTTCTTCTCCACCGTCATCAACGGCTTGGGGGCCTCTTTGGGGTCGGGGGACTTTGCGGCTGTGGGCAGCGCGGTCACGGGGACTTGCTCACGTGGCTCGTTGACAGAGTGCAGTATTGGCAGCAGGCTGTTCTGCACATGTTGCTGGTGCTGCTGCTGTGAGACATCGGCTGCCTACAAAACAGAAGCAAGAGTCAGCAGAAGGTACCACACTGCATGTCTGCCTCTACAGGCAAACTCACCCCTCCTGCACCTTGTGAACTTAACACTTATGTTCAAAGCCTTTCACACTGGTTCCATAGTTTGCACGCACCTTTACCTGTTTAGCAAAAGTGAAAAGCATAGCACTGAAACATTCGGCCCACTGAGTCCACGTCGATTATCTATCACCCGTTCGCACTAGTTCTATGTTATCCCACTTTCTAACCTCAAAGGGTCTAGACCTGAAACGTCACCCATTCCTTCTTGTAGCGGCAGATTTTCATATCTTTCAGGTAATTAGCACCTTAGCCGCTATTTGGATGAGAATGGTTGAAGGGGGTGTCTTCTAAACGCATACAAGCTCACTCACAGAGACCTTCAGAGCTTCTTCTCAGATATGGCTTAAAAACAGTCTTTTGATGAATAAATGCTTTACTGTTGATAGAAAACAGTGAGATACATCAAAGTTTCATCCGACTAGTTACTACAATCTTCTTCGAACTCCAGCTTATTACTTTAGACATTAGAAACTCTTCGTGTCTCCGTAACACTGGCATGATCCGCACGATCCCGCATGGTACAAGGGTTAACCTTCCCCATCGTATCTCCAAACAAATCTAAAAACTAGACTTCTGCGCAAGCATCTAAGCTCCAAATACGCCCATAAACACGTCATAAATCCCACCCACAATATAACGGGCAGTCTAAAACTTAAAGGCACATGCCATCATCAATGAAATGCAAAACAGGCCAAATGCCCACTACACTTCTCTCCAAAGGTGCTGCCTGTCCTGTTGAGTTACTCCAGCAGTTTGTGTCTACCTCATGTCTTTGATTATGTTGGACTGCTTTTTCAGGGCAGCATGAAGTGTAGATGGAGTCAATGGTTGGGAGTCTGGTCTGTGTGATGGACTGGGCTACTACACAACTTTCTGTAATTTATTGCGCAGAGCTGTTCCTAAACCAAGCTGTGATGCATGGGCATTTAATGGCCTTCTATTTGCTCAAGACAGTCATTCACTGGCATGACTGCTACCAACACACATCATAACCTGACATCAGTCTGAAAAAGAGCCTCGACCCAAAATGTCACCCATTCATTCCCTCTCTCTCTCTCTCTCTCTCTCTCTCTCTCTCTCTCTCTCTCTCTCTCGATACTGCCTGTCCCACTGAGTTACTGCAGCATTTTATGTCTACCAACACTCATCACCTGCTTTAAGGATCATAGAGGCAGCCCTCGTTATCGGAGAATATCATCAACTCTCGAATTGCAAAGTCCTATTTCTGGCCTTGCCAATAGTGAAGCAGCTGGGGAAAAAAAATTTGAGCTGAACGTGTTACCCTAAGTACTCCTGAATCAGGATCCTGGGCAGGTTCCAGACAACCTTGTTAGCTTCATTTGTGCCAAGTATGACTTCAGTCAAAGAGGTTTCCTTTGACCCTCACTCACTTCAAAACATGACTCCTTGGTGCAACACTAAACTGATCATTACCTTCACGTCTAAGGCAATTATTCTCATTTCTTCACTGACATTTAGATATCGCATAATTTCTGCTGAATAACGTAGCAACCGAGAGACAGTTTGGAGCACACTGGTTTTTTTGCAGCAGGAGTATGTGCTGAGCCACACACTAAAGCTCAGTGCAGCCAACGCCAAGTCTCTGTGGGGGAGGACCACAGTCTAGGGACTTCCGCTGCTGGACATTGAGGGGTAGGGTGTGGTGGAGACGCCCCTCAAACGAGGGAATGGATATCACCCCAGGGGTCTACGAGTGACAAGGGTGCCGGGTACAAAGATATTTCTATGAACACTACCAAATATGATGGCACGGTGGTACAGTTGCTGCCTCACAGCACCAGAGACCAGGGTTTGACCCTGACTACGGGTACTATCTGCAGTTTTCTCCAGGATCTCCGGTTTGCTGCCCCACTCCAAAGTACAGAGATCGCTGGTCGGCACGGACTTGGTCAGGCGAAGGGCCTGTACCTCCAAACTAAACACTAAATGACACTAAAGAAGCAGAATTGAATATTGGTGACATTACTAACAGGTAGATGTTGCTTGATCAAGTTGTCAATGACATCCATCACCTCGAGGTTGTTAATTGACCAAGTAATGTTTATCTTAATTGCTGTGGATAGATGAGATCAGGATTATCTTCATTATTGAAAGGTGGATCTCTGTAATTGTTGTACTGAACAGCTTATAGAAACATAGGTTGGAGAAAATGTTGTTCCTTAAAAATCCCTCTCCGAAATTTCCAGTCTGCATTTTGTCCCTTAAGCTTGCATTTTAGCCCGACTTTGCTTCATATCCTAACATACTCACATGAATAAGCTCATATTGAAAATTATCAACCAGCGCAGAAAATATTTGTAGTTTGTCAAAGGCAATTCTAAACTATTATTGATTGAAAGATACAGCATGGAAACTGGCCTTTCGGCCCACTAGGTCCACGTAACCTTCGATCACCTGTTCATGCTACTTCTGTTATCCAGCTTTCACATCCACTCCCTAAGGCCAATATACAGAGGGCTAATTAACCTACAGACCTGTGCATCTTTGGGTTTGGGAGGAAATCGGAGCACCCGGAGAAAACCCACGTGGTCACAGTGAGAACGTGCAACCTCCACAAAGACAGCACCCAAGTTCAGGATCGAACTGGCACTGTGAGGCTGCAGCCATGTCAGCTGCGCCATTGTGTGCCGTCCTTTTTCTCCAAAACTTTGTACATCTATGCCTCATTTCACGTCTGAAATACCTTGTTTAGATTTTTAAATGGGGTCCTTGCTCCTAAACTCCCCAACCAGTGGTAACAGCGAATTGTCTAGAGAATTGGTAGTTCTTAAAACTTCAAATCACCTCTTAATCTTCTTAATTTCAGGTCAAAGTCAAATTTATTCGTCACATGCACCCGAAGGTGCAGTGAAATGAATTTTCCAGCAGTGATACACTTAAAAATGACACACAGTACACAATAAAATTTAACACAAACATCCACCACAGCATTCTTCACTGTGGTGGAAGGCAACAAAGTTCAGTCAGTCCTCCTCAAGTCAAGTCAAGACAAGTTTATTTGTCACATACACATACGAGATGTGCAGCTACGTTGAAGGAGTACCGTTGTTCCTTTGTTCACCCGTGATCAGGGCCATGAACCTACCATAGTCGCCGTTACGGACGGCCCGATGTACAGGCCCTCTCGTTAGGATGATTGAAACTCCGACGTCGGGACGGTTGAACACACTCCACGGCTTGGAGGGCCCGAATCGGCACTTTCCTACCGGAGACTGCGGCTTCAGGATGTTATAGGCCGCAGGCCGGCGGTCGGCACTCTTCTCCGGCGATCCCCGGCAAGGGATCCCAGGCTCCGGGTGGTAAGTCCACGCCACGCCCGCGGTTAGAAGCTCCGCAGACCACAGCCCCACGACGACAAAGTCATCAGGCCAGTGATTGGAGTGCTCCTCTCTGGCGACCCCCGGCAAGGGTTCGCCCGCTCCGCGATGGAAAGTCCACGCTGCGCCTGCTGCCGATGCTCCAGGCCCGCCTCCGGGAAAGGTCACTCCAATCCATAGTGATTAGGCCGCGAGGGAGGCGACATAGAAAAAGTCGCCTCTCCGTGGAGGAGGCGACCGAAAACGGTTCTCCCCTTTTCCCTCCCCACCACCCCCCACACAAAACACACCGAGAGACACCCAAATTAACATCGGACACACCAAAATAACAACAACAAAAAAGTTGAAATAACGAACACGCTGCTGGCAGGGCAGCAGACTCGCAGCGCCCCCACTGATGTGTCCAAATAACAATCATAAATCTATGCTATAATCCATACAAATGTGCTTCCCCACACCATGCCAACGGTACTCCTTCAACGTAGCTGTACAAGTCCATGTGAATAGTACAGAGAAGGTCAAAAGGTCTGCTTCCATGCTGTATTCTAAAAGTTCAATTTTACATTTTTCACCATTTAAAGTCCATTTCAGGTACGATGTGAAAGACCCCATATTAATCTGAACTGAAACCCATGTGTTAGCGTTGCTCACATATATTAATTTTTCAGTAATGTGATATTTCCAGCCTCACTGCTTTCAATGTGGCATATCGGCGTGGCACTGAAAGAGCTGGATATGTGGCTTTCTGTTAGAGGATCCAAGTATAAAGATGGTAATTAGTTGCAGCTTCAACACTGACCCTGGCAGGCAACCACTGGCCACATCCTGCCAATTTGAGCACCGGCCCATTAATCCTAGTTTCCCTGCCGCTCAGCCAATTTCCTAAGCAAGTCAACAATGTGGGTTTAACATCACGCGTTTAGCTTTAGCGAGTGTCTTCCTGCATGCGACGCTACCAAATAGGTCCATGGACTTTCCCCAGTGTATCAATATCACTTCTTTAAAATAAAAGTGCAGGTATAGGTCCACCACCAATTCTATGGCACCCTTGGTTCTAGAGCCTTTCTGGATTATCAGGGGGACTTCCGGAGGGGATTTCAACTGCGCTCTCGTAATTTTGTCCGATTAAAGTAGGTGCCGGACCACCAGTTGCCGGAAAATCAGTGGTGGGCCTGTATTTAGCATCTCCTGCTCTTCTCTGATAGGCTGAACATTTAATGTGATCAGGTGGTTACATGCTGTAGCAGTTTCCCGACAATAAATATTATAGATAAATTGGTGGCATCTTATAGCTAAATCAGTCTCCCACTTAGTAATCGCAGAGATGCAGCTGACCCGCTGAGTTACTCCAGCATTTTGTTTCCTTCTTCAGCATAAATTCTAGTTAACCTTTAATCAAGTTCTCTAAATGCACTATTTATCAATCTCATGGATTGGTTTCCACAACTGGGTCAACTTTGGAAGATTATTGGAGCATCTTTAATATTCATACCTCACTAAAATCTTGGAATGATTTGGTGTTGGAGATGGCACACATTTCTGCCACTCCTAATGTTCACTCCTAATTTTAGAGTCATGCGGTCATAGAGTGATACAGTGTAGAAACAGGCCTTTCGGCCCAACTTGCCCACACCGGCCAACATGCCCCAGCTACACTAGTTTCACCTGCCTGTGTTTGGTCGATATTCCTCCAAACCTGTTCTATCCATGTACCTGTCTAACTGTTTCTTAAATGTTGGGATAGTCCCAGCCTCAACTACCTCCTCTGGCAGCTTCTTCCACACCCCCACCACCCTTTGCTCGAAAAAGTTACCCCTCAGATTCCTATTAAATCTTTTCTCCTTCAACTTGAACCTATGTCCTCTGGTCCTCAAGTCACCTACTCTGGGCAAGAGACTCCGTGTATCTACTCAATCTATTCCTCTTATGATTTTATACACCTCAATAAGATCACCCCTCATCCGCCTGCGCTCCAAGGAATAGAGTCCCAGCCTACTCACCCTCTCCTTATAGTTCAGACCCTCTAGCCCTGGCAACATCCTCGTAAATCTTCTCTGTACCCTTTCTAGCTTGGCAACATCTTTCCGATAACATGGTGCTCAGAACTGAACACAATGCAGGTGCACAACCTTTTATCCGAAAGCCTTGGGACCAGACACTTTTCGTAATTCAGAATTTGTCGGTCTTCGGAATGGAAATTTTTTAGCGTAGATTTTATTGGCTGGCTCAGTGGTAGAGTGCTCGGCTCATATCCGCAAGGTCGCGAGTTTGCGCCTTGATCCCGGCAGTAAACTCGGTCGCGAGTTTGAGTCTTCAATGTAGTTTTTTCTTGCAGAATAAATGTTTGTATGAAATGCAGTGTAGGAGAGGTGTACTGACTGTGTGGGCAGAACTTTGGAAGTGATTGCCCACCAGTCTAAAAAGCCGCTGTGTCTCCCTGTCCCTGGGATAGCAGGGGGCGATCAAACAGCACAATACCCCCCTCCCCCTCCAACTCCAGACGAATCCGCTCCCCAATGGGCCGCTACGGCGACAAGTGGCAGTATGCCCACAGCCCGAGCTGCGCCCCCTCATCCGCCACCCCAAGAACAAGACGTACCTTGCACACCATCAGCTTCTGCCCCTACGTGTTCCTCTGGAGTTGGAGCGGGGCTGGGCTGGAGTTGCTGCTGGCTGTGGGTCTCTGAGATCTCCGTGCTTGCAGTGGGCCTGGGGGTCGGTGTCCCGTTGGTCCTGACGTCTCCGGCCACCCCCCAGGACTGGAGCTGAGACTGGGAACTGTACCGCCCTTGCCCCCTCCCTCTGCAACTGCAAACAACCCCACTCTCCTGCAAGGGCGGTACAGTTCCCGGAGGATGGCAGGTGGCCGGAGACGTCAAGAACAACAGGAACCCGCTCCCCGATGGGCCCCTACGACGCCCCGAGCTGCGCCCCGTCATCCGCAACCCAGGTTCCTCTGTAGTTGGAGCGGGGCTGGGCTGGGCTGCTGCTGGCTGTGGGTCTCTGGGATATCCGTGCTTGCGGTGGGCCTGGGGGTTGGTGTCCCGTTGGTCCTGACGTCTCCGGTGACTGGCACGGTCCTGCTGCAATCGCCGACGTGAAGACAGTGCAAAGCCCCCGCGCCGGTGCAATGGGCGGGGAGCTGGAGAGGGGAGGGAAGGGGTCACACACATGGCCGGGAAGCAGAGGGGTGTAGGTGGGGTGAAACTGAAGCGAGCGACAATCTGCTGCTGCCTGCCCCGCTGAGTTAAAAAGTTCCCACGCAAGACTCACGATACACTGTGTATCGTGAGTCTACTGTGGGAACTTTTTAACTCAGCGGGCAGGCAGCAGCATATTGTCAATTATTAACCCTCCCGCGCAATATACCCTCACCTTCTCTTTTATGAATGGGGATTTAGTTCCCCTTTCTTCGAGGACCGACCAAAGGTTCCGCTGTCACCTCTGCGGGCCGCCCTCGGTGAACGTTTTCAAGGACCTTTCTTCAAGGACCGAAAAAATGGCCGCTATTCGGAGGTTTTCGTTATTTGGATCTTCGGATAAAAGGTTGTGCACCTGTACTCTAAATGCGGCCTCACCAACGTCTTATACAACTGCAACATGATCTCCCAACTTCTAACTTTGTTAACGTTAATCTTGCCGAGTCTCTGTCAGATAGATATCTTGTTATTTAGTAGGCTGTATTGAACATGTTGTGTTAGTCATCACTGTTATATAAATATTCATCAACTGCTAGGCTGATTACTAAATCTGAATCATTATTAAATCCAGTGCTCTTTTTGTGACAGTACAGCATACGTCTAAATAGTTAAACGTCATTGTTACGTTTTCTGGCTACACGACATGCCTGTTTATTATTCGTGCGTACAGGCACCTTCCTGTCAATATAAAGAAAAGCGCTACTTAAATCTAATTTAGCTTATGCTACGTCAGTTCTGGGATAGTTTGTGAAAACTCTCCCGAACAGAAAGAAATTCAACTGATATTGAGTATCAGGGAGTAAGCCATCTCCAGTACAGCTCTTTAGTAAGAATCGTGACCATGCTACACTATAAAAGTGTGAAAACACACACCTCCAGATTCAGGGACAGTTTCTTCCCAGCTGTCATCAGGCAAATTAACTGTCCGTTCACCAACCAAGGTCTGAAGAAAGGTCTCAGCCCAAAAAGCCACCCATTCCTTCTATCCCGAGATGCTGCGTGTCCCGCTGAGTTACTCCAGCATTTTGTGTTTATCTACCATCTACCTCATTGGAGACCCTTGATTATCTTTAATAAGACTTTACTGGGCTTTATCTTGCACAAAACATTATTCCCTTTATCATATATCTGTACACTTCGAATGGCTCGATTGTAATCATTTATTGTCTTTCAGCTGACCGGTTAACACAAGCTTTTCACTGTACCTTGGTACACGTGACAATAAACTAAACTAAATAACACATTATGATCAGCATATTGTTACTACTACAATATCTTCTGATCATGCCTTCACCCCAAAGTTGATCCTCTGGCCTGATGATCACAGATTTTTTTTTTATTTGGTGAGGGTGGGTGACAGTGAATTCTACATCTTCTGGTTATTACTGATGCCCCAGAGCACTTTGGACACTCGGCTTTACACAGGGTATTATGGCAACCTCTGCCATGGGAATAGATGCCACAAGATTCTACCACAATCCCACGACAATAGATGTCACGATATTCCACTGCTATCAGGAGATTTGGTCAGCACGAGGACTGTCCAACAGTTGTTCTTACCAATACTAACACCAACAGATGGATATTTAACAGGTGGGAATAAACGTGTTGGATCCTTCATCAGATAGCAGACTGTGGCAGCTGGCTCCTTCAGGATACTCTCAATGATGGCACTACCAGGCCCTGAGTCCCCTAGAAGGGGTACTTTTGCTTCCTTTGGTATCCAGCAAGTAAAAGTATGTTACTTGTCCTCCAACAAGGAGGAAAATGATTTGTCACTTAAGAATCGAGGGACTGGTGAGAATGAGAATACAAGAAGGACAGAGTTTCCTCGAAGTTAAACACAAAATGCAGCATCTCTGGGGAGAAGGAATGGGTGGCGTTTCGGGTTGAGACTGAGGTGACTGGGGTCTGAAGAAGGGTGTCTACCCGAAATGTCACCCATTCCTACTCTCCAGAGACACTGCCTGTCTCACTGAGTTACTCCAGCATTTTGTGTCTATCTTCGGTTTAAACCAGCATCTGCAGTTCCTTCCTACACAAGAGTTTCCTCGAGTTTGTTTACCACAAAACTTCACCCTCACCCCATTGCGGACATTGGACCTTCTCTACGGGCTGATGTGCTATAATGTCGAGAGACTATTTGTGTGCTAGTCACAGAAGCGGATCTGCAATCACACACAATCCTTCCACACTTTCAAATCTCTACACCACAGCAACATTTCTTCACTAAATATTATTCTCTTTTCATAAATTTGTACTGTGTGAATGGCTCAATTGTAATCACGTATTGTCTTTCCGCTGACTGGTTAGCACACAAACGTTTTTCACTGTACCTCGGTACACGTGTCATAAACTGAACTGAGCTGAAATACACTCTGCACTCTGTACCTTCCCCTTTGTTCTAATCTTGTACTCAAGTTTAATTGTATTTATGCAGTTTTAATTTTTGCGATACAGCGTGGAAAATGGCTCTTCAGCCCCCAAAGCTTTTCACTGTTCATGTAAGAATAATAAATGCAAACCCAAAGGATCACAAAACAATGCTGAGGTTGCCAGGATCACTCCCACTTCTGGTATCACTGCAGGAGAATTGTTGATATATGGCGATAATGGTGATATATTCTCTCCAGAGACGCTGGCTGTCCCACTGAGTTACTCCAGCATTTTGTGTCTATCTTTTATTTTTAATCTTACTACCTTCTGCTGGGACAATGTATAATCCACCTAGAGTGGTACAACCTGGCTCAAATTCACCACCTGGACTGATACACTGGATATACGGGAGATAAGTTATTTGGCTGCTGCTGATGCACTTGGGAACATCCCCAGCAACAGTTGCTATGTTGAGAAAAGAGGGCAACACGACTACTGCAGGCAGAAAAGATCCGTCGGTGTTTAAGGTTACTGATTGCATCACCACACTCAATTGTGCCAAGTGTCATGTGAACCACACAAACAACTGGAGCTTTGATGTGCAGGAAGAAACTGCAGATGCTGGCTTAAACCGAAGACGGGCACAAAAAGCTGGAGTAACTCAGCCGCTCAGGCAGCATCTCTAGAGAAAAGGAATGTAGAGTGAAGATAGGAGTGGATGTGGGGAGGATGTTTCCACGAGTGGGAGAGTCCAGGACCAGAGGTCATAGCCTCAGAATTAAAGGACGTTCCTTTAGGATGAGGAATTTTAGTCACAGGGTGGTGGATCTGTGGAATTCATTGCATAGAAAGCTGTGGAGTTCGTCAATGGCTATTTTTAAGGTAGATAGATAGATTCTTGATTTGTACAGGTGTCGGGGGTTATGGGGCGAAGGCAGGAGAATGGGGTAAGGAGGGGGAGATAGATCAGCCCTGATTGAATGGCGGAGTAAACTTGATGGGCCGAATGGCCTAATTCTTTTCCTATAACTTATGAATAGGTGATGGTTCGGGTCGAGGCCCTTCATCAGACGGGGCTCTCAGATGACCAGTTTTAAAACAGGCTCTTCCTAAGAATTACAGCATGATCAGAACACAGACTGCAATGATAATTAAAGAAAAAACATAAGCTATGTTTGTGCAGGTGCAAGCCTTCTATCCCCAAGAGTACACAAGTGTCACTCGCTGGTGGCAAAACATTCAAGCTAGAAGATCAATGCCCTGCATCTGCACAGCAACCTCTGTGCATCACTTATTTAATCAATTGGTTCTGGACTCCAAATAGATGAGCCCTGAAAACAATTATTCATAGAATATGTTTAAGGAGAGAGGGGAAAGATTTAATAGGAGGTTAAAGGAAAATATCTTCATTCAGAGAGTGTGTAAGAAGGAACTGCAGATGCTGGTTTAAACCGAAGATAAAACACAAATAGTTGGAGTAACTCAGTGGGACAGACAGCATCTCTGGAGAGAAGGAATGGGTGACGTTTCGGGTTGAGACCCTTTTCTCTCTCGAGATGCTGTCTGTCCCACTGAGTTACTCCAGCTTTTTGTGTCTATCTTCACAGAGAATGGTGGGTATACGGAACAAGCTGCTGGATTGGTAAGTAGTTGAGGCGGTACTTTTTTTCTAGTTTATTACATTTTCTATTTACTTTTTTTTCTAATTTATTATATTGTTTACAGACCATTATGTATGTTCGGGTCTCGACCCGAAATGTCACCCATTCCTTCTATCCAGAGATGCTGCCTGTCCCGCTGAGTTACTCCAACATTTTGTGTCTATCTTTGGTGTAAACCAGCATCTGCTGTTCCTTTCTGCATTACAGGTGGCGCCTGTAATGGCCGCCTCACCAGCAGTTTGTCTTGTCCCTTCTCTGTTTTTATTATTTTACTGAAGTATGTCTTGAACGTTTGTTATAATGTCTCTTGGTATGTTTTCTGTGGGGGGTGCGGGAAATCGAGGGAAAATCTTTTTCAGTCACTTACCTCGATGGAGATGCGATTTTTCTCCGTTGCATCTCCCCCTCCCCCCCACCTCCCTTTGCAGCCTACAACGGGGAGTGGTGCGGCCTTTCCTGGAGACCGGCCCGTAGCTTCAAGCCACAGGTGCGGCGCGGACTTATTATCGCGGAGCCTGGGATCTTTAGCCGAGGAACGCTAGTGTTGGCGCTAGTGTGGACTTTAACACCGTGAAGCAGCGGTCTCCGGTAAGAAGTGGCCGACTCGGGAGCTCCGATCCGTCCCGACGCCGGGGTTTCGGTCATCCCGACGAGAGGGCTTGAACAGCGGACCGTCGGCAAAGGCCCTGACCACGGGTGAACAAAGGAGGAAGATGACTGAGCTTTATTGCCTTCCATCACAGTGAGGAATGGTGATTCCACTGTGGTGGATGTTCATGTTAAACATTATTTTATGTGCTGTATGTATTTTTGCTTTTTACTTAGTATGACTGTAAGGTAACTCAAATTTCACTGTACCTTAATTGGCATATTTGACAATTAAATTGAATCTTGAATCTATGTTTACATATTCTGTTGTGCTGCTGGAAGTAAGAATTTCATTGTTTCTGTCTGGGACATGACAAAAAAAACCTCTTGACTACTATAACTGGATTTAAACAGATACATGGATAGGAAAGGTTTAGAGGAACATGAGCCAAACACAGGCAGGAGGGACTGGTGTAGATGGGTCATCTTGGTCAGTATGGGTTACCATGCCGTATGATTCGATGACATAGAACAGTACAGAACAGGATAAGCCCTTCAGTCCACATTTGTGCCAAACTTGACATCAAGACCAATATAAGACATTCAGGTTTGTAAGTGAATTGGTTTGGTAAAATTTTAATTGTCCCTAGTGTGTGTAGGATGGTGTTAGTGTGCAGGGAATCACTGGTCGGCGCAGTCTTGGTGGGCCGAAGGGCCTGTTACCACGCTGTATTTTTAAACGTAACTAATTCATAACCCTCCACTCCCCGCATATACACGTGCCTATCAAAAAGTATTTTAAATTGCACTATTGTATCTACCTCCACCACTACTACACACTCCAGGCACTCACCACGTACGTATGCAGACCTTGTATGCTGGGGTTGTTTGAATGCAGGGAGAGATAGGGATATTGTGCCAGTTTCATCTATGGGCAACCTTGCGTTAAAGCAGCGTGTAACACAACAAGTTGGATCAGCACACTCTCAACGCCATCAAGTAAGCTGAAAATCTGACCCCTTATTGGGACTTGCTTGAACATCTTTCTGCATTGCAGATCTGTGTTTGCTGAATGAGACATACATTTGATTGTATTGCAGAAAGGAAAAGACTGCTCATCTGGCCAGAGGAAACAAAAACCTCACTTACTTCTCCCCATCAATGCAAAACGTATAAACTCTGTACAGACAGCACCCGTAGTCAGGATTGAACCCGAGTCTCCGGCGCTGTGAGGTGGCTCTGCCGCTCCCCAGCCTGTGAATTCCCCCTGGTTTAAACCCCCCCCCAAAAAAAACCCCGCAAAAAAAGACACCATTGTTATAATGAAGGTGTACTGTATGTATAGTTGAAAATATTCAAAATTAACATTACTGTCGTCACTATCACGTTGAGCAGTGGATTTTGGAGCAGCACAGACAGTTGGAGACTGACTGTGACTGAACCATCTACTACTACAGGCAATGTGAAGCAAGGGTGAACACAAGGGGATAAAAGAAAGGCTTTTTCTTTTGGATACTTTCTGTACCCTTTACAGTGGTTCACCTAAGATTCACCTTCCTTCAAATCAACCTTGGGACACTGCTGAAAAGCTGAGCAAAATAAGTAAATACAAGGGGGGGGTGCTGATAAAGGGAGCAAACAGCACTGAGAACGCTCCAGCTTCAAAAGGCCATACTTTGAAATACAAACCACTGCCAGCAATCTGCTTTACGTAACGCAAGTTTGGACGTTGTAAGAACGTAACTTTATCTTGCACTAAAGGTTACTCCCGTTATCATCTATCTGTACATGGTGTATGGCTCGATTGTATAGCCTTTCTGCTGACTGCTTAGCACGCAACAAAAGCTTTTCACTGTACCTCGGTACACGTGACAATAAGTAAACTAAAATTTGTTCCCAATTTCTCCCATTGCATTGACTTTACACTTCTTTAAAATTTCTCCAACCCAACTCAGCTTCCTTCTCACATTTTCTCCTCCATGACGAGCTCTTTGTGCAGGTCTGATTCATTGCTGCTCCCTCAATTCTCGGCCTCCTCTACCCCTTAAAAGGATTCACTTTTGCCATGATTTTGGCCACCCCTCCTTAATATTTTCTTCACCTCAGTATCTATTTATGTCTGGTTATGCCTCAAGAGTAAACTAGCATGTTAAAAGCAGAGAAAAACACTACATTAGCGGGTGAACTCAGTCCCTAATATTGTGTGAATAGCATACATAAATTTCAATGGCTCCATTTTGGCACAATTATAGTCATGGAAACCAACCCATCGGCCCAACTTGCCCAAACTGACCAACATGCCCCATCTACGCGTTTGGCCCATATCCCTCCAAGCCTTTCCTATTCATGTTCTAGATGTTTCTTAAACGTTACAATAATACCCCTGACCCTTTGTGCAAAACGGTTACCCCTTAGGTTCATATCAAAGCTTTCCCCCAACCCCCCTCACCTTAAACCAGAGCTGCCAAGATTTGTCAGCGCATTTCAGTATTCTAGTACCTGAAAATCAGTATTTTGCTGAGGAAATCAGTATTTATACGCTGTGCCATTTTGCTGATTTTTTAAAATATATATGCGGTCATACCCATGTAAGAGTACAAGAATACATAACTTTGCTACCAATTGACATGTCTTCTACGCACCGTACTTGAAAGTGCATTCACTGCCATTTCTTTGTATACTGCTGTTTGAACGGCTGCTTCCTGCTTTTAGCACCAGATGATGATGTAGAAGCCATTTTGGAAGCCTCCCTCTCCCTCCTTCCTCTCTTTCCCTCCATCTCCTTCCCTCCCTCTCTCTCCCTTCCTCTCTCTTTCCCTCCCACCCTCCCTCTCTCCTTCCTTTTTTTCTCCCTCCCTCTCTTATTCCCTCCCTCTCACTCCCTCCCCGAACAGTCTGTGACCCATAGCGCTGTGGCCATAGCGTTGAGCATAGACGTCCCAACGTCTATGCTCAATACTCTGTCCAATTAAGACCAAAGTGTCAAAAGCTTTTTTGACCACAGTTTCTACCTGCGACGCCACTTTCAAGAAATGCAGTAAAAATATGGAACATTGCAAATGATGATGATCAAGGAAATATTTTGTGACTGGAATTGATTTTTTTTAAAAAACAGCTCAACCTTTCAGAGTGAGCCGTTGCCAAAGGAAAATAACCAGTAATGTTATTTTTTAAAATCATTTTATTCATTGCAGTTCTGTAGTAAAGGCATGGATCATGCAATATTTGTGGCGGTTATAATACACAGCATAGTTTTAACTATTGGGCTGATGCTAAAAGATGCTGATGCTAAAACTTTTACAAAGATGCACTTTCCAGAAATCACTGGTTATTTTTCCTCTTATTAGACGTACAATATCCCCAGATGTTATCAGGCAACTGAACCGTCCTCTCAACAGCTACAGTATGGTCTCGACTTCCCATCAACATTAGCAGTCCGAGGAAGGTCCCCAATCCGAAACGTCACCCATCCTTTTTCTCCAGAGAATTTGCCTGACCAGCTGAGTTACTCCAGCACTTTGTGTCTATCCTTGGCATAAAACAGCATCTGCAATTCTTTGTTTCTACCTCTACCTTAATGGGACACCTTTGAACTATCTTCAATCAGAATTTACCTTGCATTAAATGTTGTACCCTTTATCCCAGCACTATGGGCGGCTTGAATGTAATCATGTATAGTCTTATCTTTGACTGGATAGCAGGCAATAAAAAGCTTTCCACTGTACCTTGGTACACATGACAATAATGAACTAAACTACATCAATGTATCTTTGTAAATTGAGCTCAATGGATGCAGCCAAAATCTTTCCAGTCGGCACATCGTTGGGCGGCACGGTGGCACAGCGGTAGAGTTGCTGCCTTACAGCACCAGAGACCCAGGTTACATCGAATAAACATTGAAATCTCCCAATTCCAGTAGCCCTTGTTGTCTCCTCCCCTTCTCAGCTTTCCCTCAGCCCTCGGGCTCCTCCTATTCATTTCTACTTCCCCCCCCCCCCCCCCCATCAGTCTGAAGAAGGGTTTCGGCCCGAAACGTTGCCTATTTCCTTCGCTCCATAGATGCTGCTGCACCCGCTGAGTTTCTCCAGCATTTTTGTCTACCTTCATCCTGACCACACTCACTGTCTGTGTGGAGTTTGTACATTCGCTGTGTGGGTTTTCTCAGGGTGTTCCGTATTCCTCCCACACTCAAAAGAGGTACATGTTTGTAGGTTAATTGGCTTCAGTTAAAAAATTGTAAACTGTTCCAGTGTATAGGATAGTGCTAGTCGGGGTGGATTTGGTGGGCCGAAGAGCCTGTTTCCACACTGTATCTCTAAATTCTAAAATCTTACTATCACAACAAACACATCATGACCCAATGAACCTTCATATACAATACAATACAATACAATTCAATTGTATTGGCGGCACGGTGGCACAGCGGTAGAGTTGCTGCCTTACAGCACCAGAGACCCAGGTCAATATAGACACAAAATGCATGAGTAAGGCATGCTGCCTCTGGAGTAAAGGAATAGGTGACGTTTTGGGTCGTAACCCTTCTTCATACTGAGTTTCTCCAGTGATGCTGCCTGACCCATTGAGTTACACCAACATTTTGAGTCTATCAATGGTGTAAACCAGCATCTGCAGTTTCTTCCTACACATAATAACCATCAGGTAACTCAATTACATTATTGTAGATAGACACAAAATGCTGGTGTAACTCAACGGGACAGGCAGCATGTCTGTCGAGAAGGAAGGGGTGAAGTTTCAGGTCAAGACCCATCTTCAGACTGCGAGTGTGAGGAGAGGGAGTCTGGAGATATGGAAGGGTTTATTGTAGAACTGGCTAGAGTATTTTCAACTTTAGCAATTTTCTACTGCGTAGAGGTAACTGCAATCTGCCCAATCAGTTATGTATGCTGCTATTTTTCCAGCATATTTTGCGCAGTGCTTCACTGGGGACTGGCTGCTTCTTCTTCTTCTTGCGTATGGCGTGCACAGCCTAAAGTTGTCGGACAACTTGTTCTATTTGATCTTATTTAATTGTGCACGCCGGGTTGATTGCATTTGTCGAAACAGGGCTGACCACATGAAGGTTGCAATCTTCCCACCCCGGGACTGGCTGCAATATCTTTCCATCACTGCAAGACCAGCTTGTTCTGTACACTACATAACCCAAAACACTACCTGTAGGAGTAGAGACACCACAGAAGACTGTGGTGATTCATCTGATTGCTGCTAAAGTGGTCTCCATGTCAAATATACCAACATAAAGCTATACTTCAAAGTAACAGCAGGGTTTCTCAACCTTTGTACCCTTGCGGAACCCTTGAAATGATTTTCATGTCTCAGGGAACCCCGACATAAACATTATTATATATCTTTATTAATCTCTTTTGCTCTTTCATAAACTTATGTGTTCATAAGGCAAACATAATATATTTTTCTGATAACTGGTTTAAGCAAAAAATAACGTTTTGCTCACAAATCCGTCTCGTACAGCTCCTGTCCACTAAAGGCAGTGTTACACTGGCGCCGTATAGACGTTGCTATTGATTAGTAGGACTGGATGTTACAATCCCTAAGGTTCTTCACCACAACTGACACCCAGTATTCTTGGGGATGACCACTAGGTGATTTTGCTATCAATCAGACACATCTTCAGTTGTGTACTTCAACGTCACTGGGTGTTTCTGCCTTTTATCACAAGACACCCTTAGTATCATATATTTCCTATGATTATTATACTTTTAAATGATATAACAGGTTGAAGACTTTATTATAATATCCAAGAATTTTCCAAGAATATGTCGTACGTGTATAATAAAATTACGAATATGAAATTAAACACAAAAATGACTCAAAAATGCATTTACATATGATTAGCCTATTTATCACTATTTCTCTTGGAACACCTAGTAACCTCTCGCGGAACCCTAGTGTTCCAGGGAACCCCGGTTGAGAAACTCTGGTTTAAAGGCACAACTCGTTTTCATATTCAGGTACCAACATTCCACCACCGTCACATTATGGAATGATCAGTTGCTGATGAATAAATGTTTATATTATGGTGAATTTATTTAATCATATCTGATGGGAAGATTGCAAATGGAAGAACGTTTAATGGTTACAGAAATATTTGTGTATCGCTACTTTTGAAGCTGAAAAGAGTGCAAGAATAACCAGAGGACATAGGTTTAAGGTGAGCGGTGAAAGATTTGATAAATAGGAACCCGAGGGGCAACATTTTGACTCAGAGGGTGGAGGGTATATGGAACGTGTTGCCAGAGGAGGTAGTTCGGGCAGGTACTATAAGACCATTTAAAAGACACCTGGGTCAGGGACACGGATAGGAAAGGTTTAAAGGGCTACTAGCCAAATGTAGAGACTTGGGACTAGTTTAGAAGGGGCATCTTGGTCGGCATGGACGAGTTGGGCAGAAGGGCCTGTTTCCGTGCTGTATGACTCCATGAGCGTCTACATGCTGGCAAATACTGCAGCACATTCAAGAAAGAATGTGTGGCCGTTAGCCAAAAAGAGCCTGCAGACCGTTGAATTTCTGCACCATTTGGTACTTTCCCCAATTTGATGTAATGGGATGCTCCAAGATATACTTGCCTCAATGGATTCCTAACTTAACAGGAGAAAGTCATCGCCAAATCGTTTTTAGAGATATAACGCGGAAACAGGCCTTTCAGCCCACCGAGTCTGCACTGACCAGCGATCCCCACAGATTAACACTATCCTACACCCGCTAGGGACAATTTACAATTATACCAAGCCAATTAACCTACAAACCTGTACGTCTTTGGAGTGTGGGAGGAAACCGAAGTTCTCTGAGGAAACCCATGGTCATGGGAAGAACGCACAAACTCCGTACAGACAGCACCCGTAGTCAGGATTCAACCCAGGTCTCTGGCGCTGCAAGACAGTAACTCTACCACTGCGCCACCGTGCTGCCCTACATGTGTAGGGAGAAACTACAGATGCTGGTTTAAACTGAACAGCACTCCGCACTGGACCACTTGGACAATAAAAATATTTACAGTGCCCTCCACAATGTTTGGGACAAAGACCCATTGTTTATTTATTTGCCTCTGTACTCCACAATTTGAGATTTGTAATAGAAAAAATCACATGTGGTTAAAGTACACATTGTCAGATTTCAATAAAGGGTATTTTGTTATACATTTTGGTTTCACCATGTAGAAATTACAGCTGTGTTTATACATAGACCCCCATTTCACTGCACCATAATGTTTGGAACACATGGCTTCACAGGTGTTTGTAATTGCTCAGGTGTGTTCAATTGCCTCCTTCATGCAGGTATAAGAGAGCTCTCAGCACCTAGTCTTTCCTCCAGTCTTTCCATTACCTTTGGAAAATGTTATTGCTGTTTATCAACATGGGGACCTAAGTTGTGCCAATGAACTCATATGAGACTGAGATACAAAAATAAAACTGTTAAGAGACATTAGCCAAACCTTAGGCTTACCAAAATCAACTGTTTGAAACATCATTAAGAAAGAGAGCACTGGTGAGCTGACTAATCGCAATGGGACTGGCAGGCCAAAGAGGACCTCCACAGCTGATGCCAGAAGAATTCTCTATATAATAAAGAAAAATCCTCAAACACCTGCGACAGATCAGGAACACTCTTTAGGTGTGGATTTGTCAATGACCACTGTCCGCAGAAGATTTCATGAACAGAAATACAGAGGCTACACTGCAAGATGCAAACCACTGGTTAGCCGCAAAAATAGGATGGCCAGGATACATCAGAGCAACCACAGTTCTGGAAAAAGGTCTTGTGGACAGATGGGACAAAGATTAACTTATATCAGTGATGGTGAGAGCAAAATATGGAGGAACTGCCCAAAAACCAAAGCATACCACCTCATCTGTGAAACACGGTGGTGGGGGTGTTATGGCCTGGGCATGTACGGCTGCTGAAGGTACTGGCTCACTTATCTTTATTGATGATACTGCTGATGGTAGTAGCATTATGAATTCTGAAGTGTATAGACACATCCTATCTGCTCAAGATCAAACAAATGTATGTATGTATAAACGCTGCTGTAATTTCTACATGGTGAAACCAAAATGTATAAAAATTGCTTTTATTAAAATCTGACAATGTGCACTTTAACCACAAGTGATTTGTTCTATTACAAATCTCAAATTGTGGAGTACAGAGGCAAATAAATAAATGATGGGTCTTTGTCCCAAACATTATGGAGGGCATTGTGCATCAGGCTGTTGTTTATAGACTACAGCTCAGCGTTCAATACCATCATCCCCTCCAAGCTGGTTCCCAGAGGGGGCCCCCGGTGAGTGTCCCTGTACGCAGGGATTCTCCTTCTCTACATTGGGGACCTGGGGTGGAGGGTATTGCACCGAGGTGTTCCCTGCAAGACCCTGCAACCTGTTTCTCTCGCGGTTCACAGACTCGCCAGCCGCCTGCCACTTTTGCGTGCTGGAAGAGTCTGTGTACCATGTGTACATGGAGTGCGTGAGGCTGCAGCCACTGTTTGAATACCTAAAGAGGCTGCTCCTTGCCTTCTGGCTGCATTTTTCACCCACCATCCTCATCTTTGGACACCCTGTGCGTAGGGGAGAGGGTAGGGTTGAAGATGTCCTGATTGGGTTGCTCCTGAGTCTGGCCAAGCTGGCCATCCACGAGTCAAGGCGCCAAGCGGTGGAGGGCTCTACCCGAGCTGACTGCCTGCCCCTTTTCTTGGAATACGTCCGTGCCCGGGTGCGGTTAGAATGCGAATACGCCCTGTCCACGGGCACCCTGAAGGAGGTCCAGGACTGCTGGGCTCTGCAGGGTGTTGAATATATCCTCTATAAGGATTGTATCATAGTTGTATAGTAGGTTATTATGGATATGTTTGTATTGTAGTATGGTGGTGGGTTCTGGCTTGTTTTATAGTAGTGTAAATTCTTTGATATAAATAAATAGATAAATAGAGGCTGGTTGCCAGCCTGCCACTTTTGCGGGCTGTCAGAGTCTGTGTCCCACGTGTACATGGAGTGTGTGAGGCTGCAGCCCCTGTTCCATTATCTAAAGGAGCTGCTCCTTGCCTTCTGGCTGTACTTCACACCCACCATCCTCATCTTTGGACACCCTGTATGTAGGGGAGGGGGTAGGGCCGAGGATGTCCTGGTTGGGTTGCTCCTGGGCCTGGCCAACCTGGCCATCCACGAGTCACGGCGCCAGGCGGAAGAGGGCTCTGCACGAGCCGGTTGCCTTCCCCCTTTCCGGGGTTACGTCCGCGCTCGGGTGGTGTTAGAGAGGGACAAGGCGCTGTCCACGGGCACCCTGGGGGATTTCCAGGACCGCTGGGCACCGCGGGGTGTTGAATTGACAAGGAGTGTAACATAGTTGTATAATAGTTTATTGTTTGTCGTGTATTATGGTAGTGGGCTCTGTTTTGATTTTTACTGTACTGTCTATATTATTTTAATATTTTAATAAATATTTTTGATTTTAAGAAATAGCTGGTTACCAAGCTCACGGAACTGGGTCTCTGCGCATCCGTCTGCAATTGGATCCTCGACTTCCTCATCCACAGACCAGTCTGTTCAAATTGGCAGAAATACTTCTTCTTCATTAACAATCAGTACGGGAGCAGCTCAGCCCCCTGCTCTACTCACTCTATACTCATGACTGCGTAGCCTGACATAGTGCGAACTCCATCTTCAAGTTCGCCGACGACACCACCGTTGATGGACGAATTACAGATGGTGATGAGTCAGAGTATAGAAGTGAGATCAACCGATTGACCAAATGGTGCCAGCACAACAACCTGGCTCTCAATATCAGTAAAACCAATGAACTGATTGTGGACTTTGGAAGAGAAAGGATGAGGACCCACAATCCTGTTTATATCAACGGGACGATTGTGGAGAGAGTCAAACACTTCAAATTCCTGGGCGTGCATATATCTGTAGATCTTTCCTGGACCCAGCACACTGATGCAATTTTAAATAAAGCACATCAGCGCCTCTACTTCCTGAGAAGATTACGGAGAGTCGGTATGTTAAAGAAGATTCTCTTGAACTTCAACAGGTGTACAGTAGAGAGCATATTGACTGGTTGCATCATGGCCTGGTTAGGCAACCTGAACGCCCAGGAGTGGAAAAGACTGCAAAAAGTTGTGGACTCTGACCTCCCCACCATTAAAGGGATTTATCGGAGTCGCTGCCTCAAAAAGGCAGGCAGCATCTTCAGAGACCCACACCATGCTGGCCACACACTCATTTCACCCCTGCCACCGGGAAGAAGGTACAGGAGCCTGAAAACTCTAATGTCCAGGAACAGCTTCTTCCCTACAGACATCAGGCTATTACACGCTACGATCTCAAATAAGCTCTGAACTACAATAGACTATTATTATTGAACTACTATTGTCTGTGTTTTTAGGGGGGGGGGGGGGGGGGGGGGTGGTGTGTGTGTGTGTGAGTGTGTGAGTGTGTGAGTGTGTGTGTGTGTGTGTGTGTGTGTGTGTGTGTGTGTGTGTGTGTGTGTGTGTGTGTGTGTGTGTGTGTGTGTGTGTGTGTGTGTGTGTGTGTGTTATTCCTCTCTCGTGTATCATATTGTTTACAGTGTACTATCTTTACGTATTCTGTTGTACTGCAGCAAGTAAGAATTCCATTGTTCTATCTGGGACATATGACAATAAAACATTCTTGACTCTTGTGTAAAATCAGAGGATTAGGCTGGAATTAGCATCTCTGGAAAAAGGGATTAGGTGTCGTTTTGGGTCGAGACCATTTTGTTCACAGCAAATAAAAGCTTCCATTGCATCCACAAATTTCCAGCATTTTCACAACATTCACAGATAAAGTCTGAAACGGCAACAAAATTCTTAACAAATTACAACACCAGCCAATCAACTTGGCACTAAATCACTTCCTGGTAAATCACGACTGTACGTCAACAATGCTTGCCTACTGATCAAAAAAGGCAGTGCAGAAAGTCTGAAAACCTGGCTGCTAGACAAGACTCATAGATAACCGAGAAGATAGAGAGAAATAACCAGCTGCAACAGAAACCACAAGTCCAGATCTGGTGATTACACCACCACTGAACACCACCGTGAAGTGGGAAAACAAACCCACAATCCTTACCTGTAGCGCGTGGGCAAGTGGCACAGCGGGTAGAGCTGCTGCCTCACGGAGCACCAGGCTCGATCCTGATCTCGGCTGCTGTCTGTGTGTGGAGATTGTATGTTCTCCCTGAGACCACGTGGGTCCCCTCCGGGAGCTCAGATTTCCTCCCACATCCCAAAGACGTGTGGGTTTGTAGGTTAATTGGCCCTCTGCGAAATTGCCCTAGTGTGTAGGGGGTGAAAGTGGCATAACATGGAAATTGCCCTAGTGTGTAGGGTGAAAGTGGCATAACATGGAACTCGTGTGAACGGGCATGGACTTGGTGGGCCAAGGGCCTGTTTCCAAGCTGCAACTTTCAATTCAATCAGAAGCCTACACTGTTTACAAAAACATCTTATTCCAAACAGAATAAAAGATTATCACCAAATTAATTTAGTTTTCATTCTGCTGAAAACTATTGTACCATTCAGTGGAGTACCCCGGACTTTTACTCTGAAAATCACTGAAATATAGTCATATGATCACACAGCATGGAAACAGGCCCTTCGGCCCAACATGCCCACACCGACCAACATGTCTCATCAACACTAGTCCCACCTGCCTGCATTTGGCCCACACCCCTCAAAACCTGTCCTATCCAGGTAAATTTGATCAGTCTAAAGAAGGGTCTCGACCCAAAACATCACCTATTCCTTCTCTCCAGAGGTGCTGCCTATCCCGCTGTGTTACTCCAGCATTTTGTGTCTAACTATCCAGGTACCTGTCTGATTGTTTCTTAAACGTTGCAATCGTCCCAGCCTCAACTACCTCCTCTGGCAGCTTGTTCCATACACCACCCCTTGTATTAGAAGTATACGATTTAACATGAAAAACTGTTTCTCAAAGGTTTGGAACGTGATGGTGTGGCGGCGCCTCGACTAGTCAGTCTGTCTTTTTTTTATTTTTGTCTCGTTAAATGTATGTCTTGACTCTAGTTTTTATTATTTTTCTTTAGCTGTGTATATGTGGGGGGGTGGGGGAAACCGTTATTCTCTTTCCTGTACGGGGACCCGACTTTGTCCCTGTCGGGTCTCCGATGTCGTTGGGCCTAACATCGTGGAGCCGGCGGAGGCCTCCGGTCGGAACCAACCTGAGGGCTCCAGTCGCGGAGCCTGCGGACCTGACATCGCGGGGCTGGCCATCTTCGGAACGGGAAGAGCTGTGGTGGCGCGCGGCTATGACCCGACCGGAGCTTCGGAGGTTCCGGCTGCAGGCCCTGTGGACGGTAACATCTGGAGCTCGCAGGTCCTTGGTGGGAGACCGCTTTTCGGAGCTCCCGCAACGACAACTTCTCCCACTGGAATCGCGGGGTTTATAGGACTTGGAGCGGGGCCTAACATCGCCCTGCATGGCTTAAATGGCCGCGGGCCTTACCATCGCCTGCCGGGGCTTTAACATCGTGAGTCCCAGTCGTCTCGACGCTGCAGTGGACTGCTGGACCGCGGGAGAAGAACAAAGGGAAGAGATAAGACTTTGCCTTCCATCACAGTAAGGAGATGTTGGAGATTCACTGTGATGGATGTTTATGTAAACTGTGTTAAGTATGGTCTTGGGCATTTTTGTAATGTAAGACTGTAGAAAATGCAATTTCGTTCAAACCAAGCTGTTTGAATGACAATAAAAGGCATTCTTCTATTCTAATTATTTAGGGGTCCTTTTCCACTCAGATACAGTTCGCTCTGCTGTGCGGAGTTTCAAAGGACAGCTCAGCCAACAACAGCCTCAAATGCTCCACACTGGTCGGGTCTGTACTTTACCATTTTATTTTGAAACAGAATTTGCTGGTAAATCCGACGTGGGGTTTATTGCCCCAATCCTAATTGCCCATGAGAAGTAAATGCCGAGTCCTCTTCTGGAATCCTTGCAATCCACACACTCCCACAGTGCGGGGAGCACCAGGATTTATACCCAGTGGAGCAGAAATCACAAAAGCATTTATGACAGTGCACAGATTGATGGGAAATATTTTTGAGGGATACAGGCCAAACACAGGCAAATAGAACTAGCTTAGATGGGGCATCTTGGTCAGCATGGACGTGTTGGGCTGAAGAGCCTGTTTCCACGCTGTATGAAACTCAAAGCTCTGACTATGACTTAAATTATAATTTGGTTCATTCATGGTTCGTCAGGGTCTTAGTTTAAAATTATGTTCCCATGCGCCTGCTCGGAGGCATTTTCTGTACCCAAACCTGTCCGATTATTCAATTTAAGGGCGGCAGCACTAGATTGCTGCCTTACTGCGCCTACAGCTCCAAAGACGTGGGTTCGATACCGGCTACAGGTGCTATCTGTACGGAGTTTGCACGTTCTCCCTGTGACTGCATGGGTTTCTCTGAGATCTTTGGTTTCCTCCCACACACCAAAGATGTTGAGATTTTGTAGTTTAATTGGCTTGGTATAAATGTAAATTGTCCCGAGTGTGTAGGATAGTTTTGGTGCATAGAGATCGCTGATCGGTGTGGACCCGGTGGGCCGAAAGGCCTGTTTCCACGCTGTATCTCTAAACTAAATTCAACTATGTGACTCAGACTCTATGAACCCTGTTGTTGGTGGTGGTGGTGGTGGAGCCCACAAGCAGGCATCAGAGCCCATCACATTCCCAAGGATTTAAGAAGGAACTGCAGATGATGGAAAATCAAAGGTAGACAATAGTGCTGGAGAAATTCAGCGGGTGCAGCAGCATCTATGGAGCGAAGGAAATAGGTAACATTTTGGGCCGAAACCCTTCTTCAGACTGAGGAAGAGGGGTTTTGGCCCGAAACGTTGCCTATTTCCTTCGCTCCATAGATGCTGCTGCACCCGCTGAGTTTCTCCAGCACTATTGTCTACATTCCCAAGGATGTCCAATTCTTGGCAATTCTCGACAGGTAATGATATCAAGTTATAAAAGTATGTCATCCCTCCAACAGTCTGTATGTTTTTTCGTCTTTTAAAAATGTTTTAGTGAGTTTTAAAAGTTTGTGTAAATGTTCTCCGGTTGTTTTATGTGTGTGTGTGGGGGTGGGGGGGGGGGGGGGAGGGGGTTGGGGGAAACTTTTTAAAAAGTTTCTTACCCTGTTGGAGATGCAATTTTTTTGACTAACTACCCTATCTCTGCCTTATAATTTTATATACTTCTATCAGGTGCTTCCCTAACCTCCAGCATTACAGAGAAAATAATCCAAGTTTATCCAGCCTCACCCTGTAGTTTACTCCTCCAAATCAGCATCATTCTGGTAAACCTCTTCTGCATCTCTTTAAGCCTTCTTGAAAAGGGGCAACCAGAGCTGCAAGCAATACTAGAATGCAGTCTAACCAACGTATTTTGTACAAGGCACGGTTAGTAAAAGTCTGCTGTTGACACCAAAGTAGGAGGCATTGTAGACAGTGAAGGAAGGCAAAAAACACAGCAGGATCTTAATCAGATTGGCAAGAGGGCCAAGGAATTGCAAATGATGTTCAATTCAGATACGTGTAAGGCCTTGGATTTTGTGAAGTCAAACTAGGATCGGACTTTCGCAGTAGTGCCCTGGGGAGTATTGTAGCGCAGAGGGACCCAGGAGTACTAGTACATGAATCCCTGAAAGTGGCATCACAGGTGACAAGGGCAGTGAAGGCAGCATATGGCACATTGGCCTCCATTAGTCAGAGAACTGCCGACAAGAGTTGGGACATTATGCTGCAGTTGTACATTACCACTCTGTAGGAAAGGCCGCATTAAGGTGCAAAGATTACAACGAAGATATATGCAAACTTTGACATGAGAATCTTGATTATTACGGGTGTCATGGCATAATTCTGCTCCTATGACATGAACTCGAGCCCAAGTTATAGAGAAGTTGATTTATTCCTAGAAGCATAGGAGACCGAGGAGCGAAATTTGAGGAATTTATAAAATCACAAAGGGCATAAATCAGGTGAATGTGCGGTCTTTTCCCCAAGAGAGGGTAAATCAAAAACTAGAGGCATGGGTTTAGGGCAAGAGGGGAAAGATTTAACAGAGACCTGAGGAGCAACTCTTTACCTAGTGGCTGGTGGGTATATGGAGCGAGCTGCCAGAGGTAGTGGAGACAGGCAGGAGAGCAACAATTTAAAAGGCATTTGGACAGTACATTCAGAGGGACATGGGCTAAGCGTGGGCAACTGGACGTCTTGGTCAGCATGAACAAGTTGGGCCAATGGGCCCAGTTCTGCGCTGTTTTGCTATTACAACTTTTCTCCCCCGAACAATGGCCTAGTCATTGCAATTCCTTCTCCAGCTGATTCAAGTGTAGATCTAATAAAGAATTAAGCTGCATCTGAATCTCTTCAGTGACTTTGAAGATGCTGCCTGAGCCACTGAGTTACTCCAGCACTTTGTGTTCGACACAAGATTCCAGCATCGGCAGTTCCTTGTGTCTTCATTTTACTGCTCCACTGTGAAATCTCCTCAAGGTATGCCTACTTTGAAGGAATTCTCCCCCTCTCTCCGACAAGAGTTCTGTGAGAGCCTCTATCACTGCTTCCCCTGTAATTCCTACTGCAGTCCGAAGAAGTATCCCAACCCGAAACGTTACCTATCCATGTTCTCCAGAGATGCTGCCAGAACCACCGAGTTACTCCAGCACTGTATTCTACGCAAGATTCTAGCATATGCAGTTCCTTGTGTCTATATGTTACTGTCTCCAGCACTTTACTGTCTCCAGCACTTTATGCCAAATTGCAATAACGTACACCAGCCAATGTCACAAAGAGTGCAAACACAAAAATGTGCAGGGATTGGTGTGGCAACAGATTTATACAAACTCTGCACACACGCTTGTGAACTTACACAAACGATGCACTCTCACTTGCAGACAGCTTTGTCACAAAGTAAAACTGAACATCAAACCGTATGATACTGGCTTTGGGTGTCTTCGTTTTTAAATCATATTTGTACGCAATGAAAAATATCTGCATCAAATTACAAACTGGAAAGTTGGAAGTCAAGACCTCCAGTGCGTAAACCTCAGTGAACAAGCAGGCCGACATCAATAAAACATTTTTTTTACTGGCAAGACCATCTTAACATTTTATATTTGAAAAGCATAAAAGGCCATACAATTTACAAAGTACCAATTTTTTCAGCAAGTCTATTCACTGCAAAGATGACTTTTGCAAAAATGCCTGGATTAATCTCGGTTGTTTGGTTTTGCACCTTGCTCCAAGTGAATGATAGGTGGAGAAAATTCAAAATATTGTTTGCCATCAACAGATTTAAAATGCATAAGAACTGTGTTACCGTTATTTTGCACACTTAGAAAAGCAGCGAACTAGAATACCAAAATACTTAATGATTTGCATAGCACTTAAAGCAAACTGAATAAAATTGTAGTTTAGTTGCACTTGCAAATGGAATTTTTGGTGTCTGGAATCAAAAGGTTTCAAATATACATGAAGAATAAAGATGGTTGTCAGAGATTGGGTATAGACTAGTATCCCACGTGACCAAAAGGGATCTGCAACTATTAGATGAGAAGGAAGGAAAACAACTCCATAAGGAAATAAAACAGTTATTGGTTAACAAACACTTGCTTTTACAAATTGCAATTGAATGCAAAATTAATTACCTGGACAGCACTTCTAGAATAAACCAATGCATTGCAATTGTCAGACTGCAGTTTGGGGTAAGCAAATGTATTGTAACAGTTGGGCTGCAGTTTAGGTTAAATAAATACATTGTAAGTGTTGAACTGAAGTTTGGGGTATACAAATACATTGCAAGTGTTGAACTGAAGTTTGGGGTAAATAAATGCATTGCAATGGTTTGGTGTAAATAAATACACTGCAAGTGTTAGACTTCAGTTTAAGTTAAATAAACGCATTGCAAGTGTTGGGGGAAAACAAATGCATTATAATCGTTTGGCTGCAATTTGGAGTAGACAAATGCTTTGCAATCATTTGAAGTAAATAAATGCATTGCAAGTGCCGGACTGCAGTTTGGGGTAAACAAATGTATTGCAATCGTGTGGCTACAGTCTGGAGTAAATAAATGCATTGCAACTGTGTTAGTGTGCAGCTTGGGATAAACAAACCCACTGTAATAGTTGGGTTTGAACTGGAAATGAATGTATTCTATTCCCGCGTGTTTTTTTATTTGCGTGCAGGGAGTGGAAGGGAGCCTGCCCGCTGTGTGTGTGTGTATGTGTGTGTGTGTGTGTGTGTGGAGCCGGGACCAGAGCGCCGCTGCCCGCCCGCCCGCCAGCCCGCCTGTCCGTCCGTCCAGGCCGCCGCCGCCGCCGCCGCCACTCGGGCCGGGGAAAGCCACGACAAACCTCCCTCCCTCCCTCCCTCCGCGCCGCCCACCCCGGCCTCACCTGAAAGATAAAGGCACCCCAGGTCGCCTCCATTTCACCCGCGAGGCACGGCGGCGGCGGAGGTGGTGGAGGAGGAGCAGGGCCAGAGGGAGAAGGAGCCACAACAAAGCTGCTCGGAGCACGGCGCTGGGGCCAACATGGCCGCCGCCGCTTCCTGTCACCTCTCACCCCGCGCGCCCGCCCGCCCGCCAGTCAGTCTCCGTCAGTCAGTCAGTCACACAGCAATGCAGCAGCGCCTGCACCGCTCTACCCACCGCCTCTGCATCCAATCACTGCTCCAAAGCAGCGCAATAAACAATGCATATCATCCTATGCAAAACGCTGCATGCAAAGAAGCAGTTCAAATATTCCAAACCCCGAGAAGGATGTTACTTTCAAATAAGCCAATTAAGTCATGAAACTTTAATTCTTACAACCCAGCGGTATGAATATTGATTTCTCTGACTTCAAGTAACCCTTGCACCCCCCCCCCCCCCCCCTCTCTCTCTCCTAATCATGTATTGTCTTTCCGCTGGCTGGTTAGCACACTGCAAAAGCTTTTCACTGTACCATACGATAGAACTTTATTTATCCCAGGAGGGAAATTGATCTGCCAACAGTCATAAAACACAAGATACATGAAATTAAAGTGACGAGTGGAAAGTCCAGGATTGGGAATGTGCAAAGATCGGGGAAGGGGGTGGTCAGTCTACCCCACAAGGGAGAGGAGTTGTACAGTTTGATAGCCACAGGGAAGAAGGATCTCCTGTGGCGTTCTGTGCTGCATCTTGGTGGAACCAGTCTGTTGCTGAAGGTGCTCCTCAGGTTGACCAGTGTGTCATGGAGGGGGTGAGCTGTATTGTCCAAGATGCTCCGCAGTTTGTGGAGCATCCTCCCCTCCGAGACCACCTCCATGAATCCAACTCCAACTCCACCCCCAGGATGGAGCCAGCCTTTCTGATGAGCTTGTTAATTCTGCAGCCTTCGCCCTGCTGCCCCAGCACACGGCAGCGAAGAAGTTGGCACAGGCCACCACCGATTGATAGAACATCTGCAGCATCTTACTGCAGACGTTGAAAGAGTGGAGCTTCCTCAGAAAGTACAGGCAGCTCTGTCCCTTTTTATACAGGGCCTCAGCGTTGCTGGACCAGTCCAGTTTACTGTCCAGGTAAACTCCAAGGTCCTTGTACTCCTTGGTATACCTCAGAACACGTGACATATACAAAACTGAACTGAACTCTCCATCTCTCCCCCACCCTCGTGGCCGTACTGCTGAGTTTCACTGTTTGTATCCACGCGTGATCACCTTTCCTACAGCCAACAATGAACCATTGTGGGCTCCACCTATACTTGCTCATCGTTGCTGGATTTAATTTGCCATTTTGAATATCTCTCATTCATTTGTTCTGTGTACCTTTCCAGAGCTCTCGTTTCCCTCTCCGCTGACTCTCAGTCTGAAGAAGGGTCTCAACCCGAAACATCACCTATTCCTTTTCTCCAGAGGTCACTCCAGCCTTTTGGGTCTGTTTTCATAAACTCACACGGTGGGATCTGAGCCTCCAACAGATAGATGGTTCAAATAACTATGCTACTTTGTCCAACTCTTCCCAATATTAGGATAGAAAGGCTGAAATATATATTATTAAACTCTTTACTGGAACAATTCAAAAGTAATCACAGATTCACTCACAGGCACAAAGTCCTGGAGTAGCTCAGCATAGGCAGTTCCTTGTATCGCAGTCAATTGTTCCTTCCTCGGTTCAAATTTCTCTCCAAAAATTAAACTTTCAATAGACAATAGACAATAGGTGCAGGAGTAGGCCATTTGGCCCTTCGAGCTAGCACCGCCATTCAATGTGATCATGGCTGATCATCCCCAATCAGTACCCTGTTCCTGCCTTCTCCCCATATCCCCTGACTCCGCTATTTTTAAGAGCCCTATCTAGCTCTCTTGAAACCATTCAGAGAACCTGCCTCCACCAGGTTTCTCTGCCCCATTTAGTCTTAGCATTAAAACATTTCAAGAAGGTAGTCTCGACGCACAAAATCAAAATCAATTTTTTAAAAATATAACCGCACAATTGCTGACGTCCCCCCGATGTAGGCGCTGATCGCCCCGATGGGGAGGGGCAAAACGCCACCGGCTACGGGAGTCAAGATCATCCCGTCAACAGAGGGCTCAAGGCCCCCGACCGCGGGAGATCATAGAAGGGAAGAGATTTGAACTTTTTTTCGCCTTCCATCACAGTAAGGCAAGCTGAGGAGTCACTGTGGTGGATGTTTATGTTAAAATGTATTCTGTGTCTTCTGTTGATTTTTATTTGTATGACCGACTTGGCAAATAAAATTCCTCGTATGTTGCAAAACATACTTGGCTAATAAAATATTATTGTGATTGTGAGATTAGCTACTTCCCAGTCCTCCTGAACTTCACCTGTGGCTGGAGAAGATCATTGTTAAGGCTCTCACATTTTCCTCCCTTGTCTCTGTCAATAACCTGGGATAGATCCTATCACGTCCTGTTGATTTATTCACCTTAATGCTCTACAGGAGCCTCAATGTCCTGACCAACAGACCACAATCATGGACAACAGAGGTCAAATCATCCTTTATGATAATCCCGGACACTGGTGCTCAGCAAGGATGTGTTCTCAGCCCCCTTCTTTACTCTTTATACACCCATGACTGTGCAGCCAAGTACCAACCCAATTCAATTTAAGATAACATTTAAGTCATCCAGCTTTAGTTTAGGTTGAAGATACATTGTGGAAACAGGCCATTCGGCCCACTAAGTCCACATTGATCAACAAAACCCGTACACTAGTTCTATCCTACACACTAGGGACCATTTGCAGAAGCAGGTTAGCCTACGAAACCCGCACGTCTTTGAAGTGTGGAAGGAAACCGGAGCACCCGGGGAAAACCCACGCAGGTAACAGGAAGAACATACAAACTCTGTACAGACAGCACCCATAGTCAGGATCAAACCCGGGTCTCTGGCATTGTCAGGCAGCAACTCTACTGCTGTGCCACCATGCTGCACTGTGCAGCTGATGCCCCCAGTTCATTAACACGGCCCTTAAGGAGCAGCCTCAAAACGCACTCACTGCAGGTGTAGTCCTCTTCTTCTTCTTCTTCTTCTTGCGTATGGCGTGCACAGCCTAAAGTTGTTGGACAACTTGTTCTATTTGATCTTACTTGATTGTGCACGCCGGATCGATTGCATTCGTTGAAACAGGGCGGACCACGTGAAGGTTGCAATCTCCCACCCTGCGTAGACCTCCTGGGCACTGAATGGATTCCGCTCCTATCTTCCCCTGTCTTCCTGCACCCTGCAGGAGAAGCATTCCACTAACCTACCTGCCATCTCAACACCAAAACCCCAGGAAAAAATACACAGAAAAACAGACTGCACCTCAACCTGCTCATCCCTCTCCTCAGTCCTCTCACCGAAGCATCTTGAGAAAAGCCTCAGTGCTGCACTTACCCTCGGCATCATGATCAACACAGACATTGTGGGTCGAAGGGCTGTTCCTGTGCTATTTAACGTTTACAGATGCGCCGCATGCATCACAGCACGGTTTGAGAACAGCTCCAACAAAGACCGTAAGAAATTGCAGAGTGTTGTGCACGCAGCCCAGACCATCACACAAACCAACCTCCCTTTCATTAACCCCATCGACATTTCATGCTGCCTCGGCAAGGCCACCAGCATAATCAAGGGCGAGTTGTACCCCTGCCACTCCCTCTTCTCCCTTCTCCCATCAGGCAAGAAGTACAGAAATGTGAAAACGCACACCGCCAGATTCAGGGACAGTTTCTTCCCAGTTGTTATCAGGCAACTGAACCATTATAACAACATCTAGAGAGCGGTCCTGACCTGCCATCTACCTCATTGGGGACCCTCAGACTATCTTTAATTGGATTTTGCTGAATATATAGCACTCAAAGTTATTCCTTTTATCCTGTATCTGTACACTGTGGACAGCTCGAATGTAATCATGTATAGTCTTCCGCTGACGGGTAGCATTTTACTTTATCTTAGTGCATGTGACCATAAACCATATTAAATTAACTAAGAGACTCTTGAGCAAGTACATGGATAGGAAAGGTTTAGAGGGATGTGGGCCAAACACAAGAGTAACTTACGACCATGAGACTCGAGTCAAGTTCCTTGCACTGAGATGACAGAACTCCGGGGCCTGAGCTATAGGGAGGGGTTGAGCAGTCCAGGACTCTATTCCTTGGAGCATAGGAAGATGAGAGGCGATCTTATAGAAGTGTAGAAAATCATGAGAGGAATAGATCGGGTAAACACACAAGAGTCTTTTGCCCAGAGTAGGTGTAGATTGGTTATTTCCTACTAACCAATTGTAGTGCTTGTTAGTAGTTGCTCTGACTAATACGCGATTTATATTACCAAGAGCTTGCTTACGTAATTCAGTCTGATTAGCTGTTAGGTACTGTAACGTTCTGCAGACCAATGCTGTAAGTGGACTTTAATAAATATGTGCTGTATTTTGATGTGTGTACGACTCCACGCATTACATGGTGTCAGAAGTGAGTCTTACCTACTCCGTTCATGTTTATCAGGCTTTGTTTTTTTTACATTTGTTTTACGTGCCTGTTATCTCTATCATGGCAAACTTGTCTCGCCGTCCTAGTCCTCTGATCTTTGACTCCGACATTGCTGATCGCTGACAATGTACATGCTTCCGTGCTACTAAACCTGGCTGGTCCTGAGGCAATGAAATGTGCCAACCGTTTTACTTTTGAGCCTGCTGTTTTAGACGCAAACGGACAGGTCCTAGTGCGTGCAGAAACGATTGATGACCATGCTGTCCCACTTGCAAAGTTTAGACAGCTGTGTGACCTCCCCTCGAACTCTGTCATCGAACGTACCAAGTTTTTTGCTTGTAAGCAACAAGTTGGCGAGCCGATAGAATGTTTTATTAGCGATTTAAAACACATGGCTGCACGCTGTCATTTTCGAGATTTATTCAAGCACTTTGCAAAATATTGCCGTTCCCGTGCAACTCAATCGATCTCAAGGCCAAGTTTGTACCTGTTACAACATGAGTCTGCTGATAACGAAAGCCGAGAGCTTGAGGTGCCATCTGAAAGTGAAGATAACAGTTCAGCCAACCACTCTCTCCTCCCTTCCTCTAACGAGCAACTTGACCCTGAGGTAACCATGTTTGTGAATAACAGGCCTGTGATCGCAAAGATTGATACCGGCGTGAAATGCAACGTCATTTCGTTATCTGAGTTTAAAAAAATTCGTAATGCTGAACATGTTGAAAAGGCCTCGGCCACGCTTTGGGCCTACGGGGTTGATGTTCTACACCCACTTGGACAAACTGCTTTAAACTGCATCATAGACTCACAGCCTCATACCCTAAAGTTTTATATCGTCAAGGGGGAATCTGAAACTCTGCTTGGTATCAAGACATGCCACAATCTAGGCCTAGTATACTATGGCCGCGCTGTCCATCAACTCTTTCTTGCTGTGCCCCACTCAGCAAATACTCTCTCAATGCATAGAACTATTTAACGAAGAGCTTGGCAAGCTGCCCCTCAAGTACAACATCGCCATTGATCCCAACGTCACTCCTGTGGTTCGAGCACCACAGTGTGTTCCGCATGCCATGCGTGACACAGTACACAATGAACTAAAGCAGATGGTCTCCCTGGGTTTCATTGCTGAAGTTACTGACCCATCTGACTGGGTTTCCACCATGGTGGGTGCAACGAAAAAAAAACCCAGGGTCTGCATAAACCCCAGGGATCTCAACACAGCTATCAAACGCCCACACTACCCTATGCGAATGGTAGAGGAAGTTGCCGCTCAAATCTGCAACGCATCAGTGTTCTCCGTTCTGGATGCCAAAAGTTAATTTTGGCAGATTCGGCTGGACCAAGACTCGTCCAACCTTACTACATTCGGCACCCCCTTCGGCCGTTACAAATTCCTGAAAATACCCTTTGGCATCAACTCTGCCAGCGAGGTTTTCCAGTGCACGATGGAACAACTGTTTGCGGGGTATCCATGCGCCATCATTGTTGATGACATTCTCGTTTACGGGCACAACTTGGGTGAACATGATGTAAATCTGAAGAAAGTACTAGACCGTGCCAAAGACATCCAGCTCAAACTCAATCCCCTGAAGTGCAAGTTTCGGGTCCCGGAAGTTACCTACTCCAGACATGTTTTCACAAGTGATGGTCTCAGACCAGACCCATTGAAGACCGCTGTTATCAATGAAAAGCCAGCTCATACTGACGTTATGACTCTACAAAGGTTCCTTGGAATGGTCAACTACCTGGGGAAATTTATTCCCAACCTCAGCGATATATCTGCCCGCTCCGGGAACGGATACACAAAGACGCTGCATGGTCCTGGTATCCGCAGCACCAAAGAGCTTTTGATATCCTCAAGTTGCAGCTGGCCAGCGCACCTATCCTCGCCTATTTTGCTTTGGAGTTACCCGTAACGCTCACATGTGATGCTTGCCTACAGACCACTGCCGATGGCGACTGCAAGCCTGTTTCATATGCCTCTCGCACACTGACTGATACTGAACAACGTTACGCCTAGATTGAAAACGAATTACTTGCAATGGTTTTCGCCTGCATGAAATTGAAAGACTTTATTTTTGTAAAGTTTGTGACTATAGAAACAGATCACCAGCCACTGGTCACCATCTTGAATAAACCCATTCACTCTGCTCCGGCTCACCTGCAATGGATGATGATGATGATGCAGCTGCAACGTTTTGATTTCAACATTATCTATAAAAAAGGCAAGGACATGCACATAGCTGACACGCTATCAAGGGCCCCATGCAAAACCAGCGAACAACTCTCTGAACAGGACCAGTTCTCAGTAATGAAGGTATCGTATGTTCCTACTGATTTCCTAAGCAGCCTGGCTGCTGACGAGACTTTACAATCCCTGTCTGCAGTCATCCGGCCTGGCTGGCGGGATAAACAACAGGGACAGGATTATAGTCAAGGGCCACAAGGCAGTTGTCCCAGCTGTCCTCCGGGACAAGTACTTCGACGCCGACCACAGGGGCCACCCCGGCGTGGAGGCAACCTTACAACGGGCACAGAGCATGTTTTACTGGCCTGGTATGACCAAGTACATACGTGACAAAACTGAAGTCTGTGCCATCTGCAAAAGCCTGACGCTACACCAGCAGAAGCAGCCCTCACTGCCGCACCCGGTTCCTCCTCTAACGTGGTCCACGGTAGTCACAGACATATTCGAATGGCATGGGAAACACTATCTGGTTCTTGTCGACTCTTATGTGGGCTGGTTTGACATCGATCTACTCCAAACCATCACATCTGAAGCAGTTATCCAGAAGTGGCAGCGCCATTTCTCCGCGCACGTCTCCCGTGCACGCCTTCTATCCGACAACGACAGTCGGTTCACCAGCCAGCTTTTCAAAAACTTTGCACAATGATGGGACTTTCGACTTGTCACCAGCAGCCCTGAGTTTCCGCAGTCCAACGGACTCGCCGAATGAGCCGTACGAAGCGCAAAACAACTAATGAAACATTCATACCTTGCTAAATCTGACGTCTACCTGCACCTGCTCAATTTAAGGAACATTGCCAGGGATCCCATACTGGGTTCCCCAGCCCAACGACCGATGTCTCACCAACCCGTGCTCCCCTGCCTGTATCCCAGCAGCTTCTGCAGCCACAGGTCCGTTCTCCACCCACCGTCCAGAAACAACTACAATTCAAGCGCGATGCACAAAAATGTTTTTTTGACAAGTCCAGTAAGTCACTTAAACCTCTCTCCAGTGGACAGGTGGTTCACCTCCAGACCAACAAGGGCTATGGTCGTCAGGGTCACATCCACAGCCCTGCCAAAGAAACGCGCTCCTACTTGGTAAGCGCGGATGGGGCCATTTACAGACGCAACCGTCAACATCTCCTTCCTGTGAAGGACCCGCGTCCTGCGACTCCGTATCCAGATGTTTCGCATTTTGTATCCCCTCCCGCTACCGGTCCTGCTGCTCCACTATCAGAGACTGTGTCCCCCGCGGCCTCTCCACGGCGTTCAGCGTCTAGCCCGCGTACTTCACCACCTGCACCCGGCGGGTCCCCGGTTCCCTCCCCGATCACTTCACCAGTGAAAGGAGGAGATGTGAATTTGTACCGCACACGTGCCGGACGGGTCAACAGGCCACCCATTAGATACGGTGATTTTGTGTAACCATTTATACTTCCCCATATGCGATATTAACGTTCCAGCTCGTATATTGTTTGGCCACCATGTTCCCACGTATCTACAAGATGTAGATTGGTTATTTCCTACTAACCAAATAGCGAGCCCACATCTTCCAAAATATACCTGTGACTTTACACTGATTCACTTTCAACACGGTTCTAGTATCGTAACATTGTGGGTAACTTGTTGGACTGGAATCCTGAGAACCAGACTGCAAATATAGCAAAGACAGACAAAATGCTGGAGTAACTCTGCGGGTCAGGCAGCATCTTGGGAGAAATGGAATAGGTGACGTTTCAGAACCCTTCTTCAGACCAAAAGACGGGCAACAGATGAGCTCAGGATTGATTGCAACCTTGTTGTGGTCGGGGAGCGTATGTGTCTCAGTGACCCCTAGAGCGATGCCAGCGGGAGATTCGTCCTGTTAGGGTCTCCCATGCTGGACAGGTCGAAGGGTAGAGGCGAGACGAAGAGCGATCCACTGGTCCTCCAGGTTGGAGGTTGAGATCAGGGCTAACAACCCTGTCTCGTAAAACACATATGTTACGGAAACAGCAACTGAAGGAATCAACACTACTGAGTGGAGGACCTTCGTTGCTGCCCTACATGCCAGGAGGCACAATAGGCAGTAAGTAAGTCAGTAAGTAAGATGACCTCAGGAAGGGTGGAGTTCATAATGGCACATTGTTGGCTGCAAAATACGTGCTAACGACAGGCCTACAAGGATGTGACAGTGGAACTGGTAGGACAACTGGGGTGAGGGAGAGGGTTGGAGGAGGAATGCAGGGATTACTTGTAATTGGAGAAATCAATATTCATACCACTGGGTTGTAAAATGCCCAAGCAAAATATGAGTTTGTTTAAGAAGGAACTGCAGATGCTGGCAACCCGCTGAGTTTATCCAGCATTTTTGTCCACAGCAAAACATGAGGAACTGTTCCTTCAATTTGCGTGAGTCCTCAATCTCAGTGGAAGTCCCAGGAGAGAAAGGTCAGTATGGGCATCTTCAGTTCCTTCCTCCACATACATGTAGCGACATTAGTTTGAACCCAAGCATTAGAGCTCTGGAATTTAAGTTCAAGATGTAAACTTGGACAATAAATAATAGGAATGTTGTTCTTGAAACATCTGGATGAGTGCAGTAACCCATCTGGTACAATAATTATTTTGTCTAGGAAAGGAAATCGTCTCTCTTTACCAAAGATCCTATAGCTGAGCAAGATAGACCACTCCTGCTAAATGCAATGGGCTGACGTGTAGTACGCAACGGAGCGGAACGTGGGCCTTTTTTTCATCCATTTCCGTAACCGGACCTGACCCGACTCGCAGTGTAATCAACGTTGTGGGGGAACAGTTTGTGTTAATAAATTAAAATTCTGAAAATTAGAAGATTTTTACCAAATAACTTTTATTTTTACGAGGGTGTTTCCTTAACCGGCTTCAGTCTCCGCACTAGTTATCTTTGCTCCGCTATGGGATCTTTGGTGCGGAGACGGAAGCCGGTTACGGAAATGGGGCATAAAATTACCCATGAATCTGCCCATGACCGTACTACGTCTTTTTCATCGAGTGATCTATCTTGCTCGCTATAGGATCTTTGGTATTTACTGGCTATGCCCTGTATGTGACCTCCATTTACCGCAAGGTGCCTGATTCGGACTTGCCTCGGGAACTGTTTAGGATGGCTCTCAAGTTTGGGGAAATTAGGAATGTGCAGTATATCACTAATCAGGAACAGAATAACAGAATAAACAGAAAATGTCTATAGCTGTGAATGGCCAGGTCTTAGTATAAAGGTCTAGCAGGAATAAATACACTTGCATTTTACCCCCCCGAGCTCAATCTGTTTTTCAGTGCGAATTTAAAAAAATCAACAACATAAATCAGCCTTGTAATATATAGGTATACCATGGACCAACAAAAACCAAAGTTCGCTGCACTTTTTTAAAAAGCTTGGAGCAGTTTAAAAGTATCATGCCTCTGAATTCAAATGTCAGACAAAGCCCAGTCTGTATACTGTACTGGAGAAAAGGAAGAGGTGATTTATCGGGCCGAGACCTGAATGAGTCTGAAGAAGGGTCTCGACCCGAAACGTCACCTATTCCTTTTCTCCAGAGATGCTGCCTGTCCTGTTGAGTTACTCCAGCTTTTTGGGTCTATCTTCGCTGTAAACCCGCATCTGCAGTTCCCTCCTACACAGTACTATCCTGACCTTTCTGACCAGAGTGAGGCCATACTCAAACTGAAACAACAGCGCCTGATATTCTGCTTGGGTAAATTACAGCCGAACTGTGTGAACGTCAAACGTAACACCCAACCCCATTTTCTTCTTCTTCCTCCCTTTTATGACCCCAGGGCCCACCAATTCTCTCATTATCCTCCCCCCCCCCCACACCATATCCCTCCTTCTTGCCGACCAACATGCTAGTCAAAGCTAGTCCAATTTGCCTGCATTGGGCCTATATCACTCTATGCTGCGTCTACATATTCCACAATATAACTTCCCTCGACCAATTTATAATGTACCACTTTCAACAAGGCCTTAGTATCATTACTCCTCAAGTATCAGCACTCTTCTCATCAACACCCTTTAGTCTCATTGTTTTCCTTTTAATCTTTGGCCTTTATCCACCCATCTGCCGATCTATATCTGTATCCACCTATCACTTGCCCAGCTTTGTACCGCCCACAGCTCCCCCACTATAATCAGTCTGAAGGGTCCCGTCCCAACCCAAAACGTCACCTAACCATGTCCTCCAGAGAAGCTGCCTGACCCGTCAAATTTTACTCTTGCACTTTGCATTCAGCTCAAGATTCCAGCATCTGCGGTTTCCATACAAACTCAATCAATTAATAGGAAAAAAAAAGAAAATATTGTGCTTCCTGAAATCATCAGTAAAGTAAGGTCACAAATATGCAATTCCTGTCTTGCAGGTGAGAAAAAACATGCAAATTCTTGTAAAACTAAAAAACCTCAGGGAATATCATACGGACACACTAATTCATTTTTTTTATGGACACAAAATGCTGAGGTAACTCAGCGGATCAGGCATCATCTCTAGAGAAAAGTAGGTGACATTTCGGGTTGAGACTGTACTCCAGCATTTTGTGTCTATCTTCAATGTAAACCAGCATCTGCCTTTCCTTCCTACACACTTCATTGTTTACCATGTTAGTGGGATTACACCTAAATATTACATTCACTGATAATATTTGAAGTTGAAAATGCTTAAAGCGTGGTTTGATGCCATTTTCTTCTTATTGATCATATGTATAAAAATTCTCATTTGGGTATTAAGAGATTTCCTTCTCGGGACACACGGCAGCCACTGGTCTTACTTGCAAGTACATTGAGTTAGTAAGGCTTGATAAATTTCAAACACACTAAATCTATTCTGCAGTACACTATCAGGCGTGACCTACATGAATTAACTGTCTGCTTTTTGAAGGAGTGGCATTACAAATTGAGGGAACTCTTCCAATGACTAGTTGCACACAATATGGGGTTGGATAGGCTCCGTACACCACTAGTAGTTTAGAAAGGGGAGGAATATCAAACACCAATTTTCCAAGGAAAGATTATTCCATAAAGAAAGGCAATAGTGGTAACAGCAATGCATAGAGCTACATTTTAAAATAAACCACCCACTTAAAGAGGTAGACAAAAATGCTGGAGAAACTCAGCGGGCGAGGCAGCATCTATGGAGCGAAGGAATAGGTGACGTTTCGGGTCTCGACCCAAAACGTCACCTATTCCTTCGCTCCATAGATGCTGCCTCGCCCGCTGAGTTTCTCCAGCATTTTTGTCTACCTTTGATTTCCCCCGCATCTGCACTTCTTTCTTAAACCTATTTAAAGAGTATCTGATAGCGTAATTCTTTGTTTGCAATGGTCCTCAAATTAATTGACGGGTGCGCAAACACGAATGATTTACTGGTGTAATAGCCTTTTAAATCAGGGCAGTGCGTACTAGGACCATACGCATTAGAATTGTGGCTGTGTGAAATACTTGCTGTACAACTCAGGAACTGCAAAACATGCCAAGGTGAATTTCAATTAAGAATAACTCTTCAACTGTTACTCATGCGGCCACACGTTGTTTCAGTAAAATCTATTCGTGACTTATTCAGAATACATGTATTTGTTATGAATTGTGCCCGAAAGTATCTGGTCTCCTTTCACTGAATTTCTTCAACAACAGAATGGTTGAACACAAATTTAAAACCGATGCTTGGGATGGGTCCTATGGTCAATAGTCCTTTGGGGGAGGAAGGACAGTGGGGCATATCTCCTTTTTTCTCTCTCCTTTCTATTTATTCTTCTCGCACTTCTTTGGTAGTTCAGGGGTCTTTTCTTCTCTCTCTCTCTCTCTTTTGCATCTTTCTTCATTCTTTCCTTTTTTCTCTTTTTTTTAAATTTATGTGTCATTTTATAAAATGTTAAAAATGAAGCTGTACGAAAATTGTATAACTCTCATGCCGATTGCTTTATTCTTGTACAAAATAAATTAAAGAAGAAGAAGGAGAAAAAAAAAAAAGTATCTGGTTCACACCATCTCATTGGGTGGCACGTCTCAAAGTATTTGATCAATTTTCAGTTTCACGGACATCAAAATTACAGGGGAAAAAACCCACTATTCAGCAGAGATACTAAATTAATTTGAGACCATTCACTTTTTTTTTTTTTTTTTAAAAGGCAGACGCGGTAAATATTCAGCAGTTCCATACATCTGCAGGGGGGAAAATAATTTGGGGAATGTTGTGGTGCCAGAATTAACTTCTTACCACTTTGATTAATTTATTTGTCAATTGTACCAACTTTCTCCAGATCAAATGTGTAATGGAGATGGAGATAAGTGCTGAAGGTGTTGTATTTTGAGAAGTCAAACCAGGGCAGGAATTTTGCAATGAATTGTAGGGCCCCCGCGGAGTGGCGGTGCATAGTACCCTTAAAGTGGCGCCACAGGTAAATAGGGTGGTCAAGAAGGCTTTTGCGACATTGGCCTTCATCAGGCAGGGTACTGAGTACGGAAGTTGAGATGTTATGTTACAGCTGTACATGACACTGTGTAACGGGTATAGTTTGGACCCAATAGCAGCACAGAATCAGGCAGGTATAGTTGGTAACGAACTTTATTACGATACTGTAACACAGAGTAGTAACACAGGAATGGGTACACCGTACTCACACAGAGGCTCAGGATTGAGCGAGGGTTCTGAAAAGGGGCAGGCAGGAGACGTAGTCGGGGTAGCGGAAGGTCCGGTCACCAGGAGATCCAACACACGATGCAAACAAACCAGCGAGGGACAGACGAAAGGAGAGTCGAAGCCAGGCAGGAAGTCGGGAAATCGCTGGAGAGTCTTGCATGAATGCTGAGAACAATCTGGCACTGTGTGAACGGTGAGGAGAGTCTATATACCGGGTTAATTGGTGATCAGAGGCAACTGAGTGCAACAGGTGAGGAGAGTTGGGCTGATGAGAGGGGAGTGGCAGGCAGGCAGGTGAGGAGAAGGAGGGGCCGGTGGAAAAGTACTGGGAGGTGAAGTGGATGAGAATGAGGAGAGGGCAGACTGACACACTGCTTATGCCACATTTGGGGTATAGTTTTCAGTTTTGGTCACCCTGCTATAGGAAAGATGTTGTTAAGCTGGAAAGAGTGCAGAGAACATTAATGATGATTTTACCCAGACACAAAGAAACATAGGAACATAGACAATGTGCAGGAGGCCATTCGGCCCTTCAAGCCAGCACCACCATTCATTGTGATTATGGCTGATCGTTCCAATCAATAACCCATGCCTGCCTTCTCCCCATATCCCTTGATTCCACTAGGTCCTAGAGCGCTAACTCAAACAAGACCTATAGGTTGGGTAGGCTAGGACTTAATTCATTGGAGTGCAGAACGCTGCAGGGGAGGGGCGATCTTATTGCGGTGTCATGAATAGATAGGTAAATGCACAGGAGCCTATTTCAGACATTGTAGTTGGATTGGGGTGGGAGGGAGAGAGAAAAAGTGATAGGTGGATACAGCTGAGAGGGATTTGACTGGCAAATAGACGGACAAAGGTCAGAGGTGAAAAGATCAAATCAGCATCTGCTTTTTGTAGGGACTTTATTTTTCTCCTGTTTGGCTGTGTCCATCATATTCACTATAAGGTTTTCCATATTTGTGCCTCTCCTCCTCCTCCTCCTCCATCTCCATGGACTGGGGAGTCCTTCACTACATCGCATCCACTGAGGAAGTCCTTGACCACATTTTAGACATTGCCCACATATCTGCCTTCATCCCCGCATCTGGGAGGATAGTTACCCTAGTCCTCCCATTCCACCGCGTCAGCTTCAACATTCAAAAGATTCTCCACAACTTGTGCCACCTTCAAAATGATGATACCACCAAATGCATCTTTAAAGGACCATTTCCGTCACGATCCCATTACCACTCCCGTTCCCATCAACCATCGTTCTTTCCTATTGCACTTATTTTCACTCTTTCCCTCACGCTACCCAGGGACCCAATACTTCCCAGCTGAAGCAGCAATTCACTTGCAGTTCCTCCAACCGAGTGTACAATTGTTATTGACACCATGGTCGCCACTACATTGGGTCAGAATGGGCGACCATTTTGCAGAGCACTTGCCTTCAGACGGCAGGAGCAACCTTGAGATTCCTGTTGTTGCCACTTAAATCATTCACTCCACTTTCTCCGTGGCTTCTGCACATTTACAATGAGGCCCAATACAAGCATGTGGAGTCTACAACTTCAAGTAACTTGATTGTTCTGCCTTTATCCATCAACCATCTTTGATATTGGCTGTTTGTTCTCTTCCTATAGATGCAGCTTCATCTGTTGAGTACTTTGTAAGTATACCTTATAGTCAACTTCAAGAAAAAACAATTTTTGGAGCTCCTTAGTGAATTGGGTGTTTCTATGTAAAATGTACAAACTTTACAATTCACATTTGCATTGTATACCATTGAAATTAAAATAATTTATTTAATTTAAATAATCCGCATTGATCCAATCGCATTATTATACTAATTTTACAAATGAGAATTTTGTAGTAAGAGAATTGAGATGGGGAGATTTATGTAAGGAACCATGATTTGATAAGTATATGTACTACACTGTATAGAGTGATACAGTGTGGAAACAGGCCCTTCGGCCCAACTCGCCCACACAGGACAACAATGTCCCAGCTACCCTAGTCCCACTTGCCTGCGCTTGGTCCATATCCCTCTAAACCTGTTCTATCCAGGTATCTGTGCAACTGTTTCTTGAACGATGGGATAGTCCCGGCCTCAACTACCTCCTCTGACAGCTTGTTCCATACACCCACGCTCTCTGTGTGGAAAAAGTTACCCCTCGGATTCCTAGTAAATCTTTTCCTCTTCACCTTGAACCTATGTCCTCTGGTCCTCGATTCCCCTACTCTGGGTAAAAGACTGCACATCTACCCGATCTATTCCTCTCATGATTTTGTACACCTCTATAAGATCTCCCCTCATCCTCCTACGCTCCATGGAATAGAGACCCAGCCTACTCAACCTCTCCCTATAGCTCACACCCTCTCGTTCTGGCAACATCCTCCAAAACTTTTCTGAACCCTTTCAAGCTTGACAATATCTTTCCTATAACATAGTGCCCAGAACTGAACACAATATTCTAAATGCGGTCTCACCAACGTCTTTTATAACTGGAACATGGCCTCCCAACTTCTATAAATACTCTGACTGATGAAGGCCAAAGTGCCTAAAGCCTTTTTGACCACCTTATCTACCTGCTGCTCGACCTTCAAAGAACCATGCACCTGTACTCCTAGATCCCTCTGTTCTGCAAAACTACTCAGAGGCCTACCATTCACTATGTAGGTTCTGCCCTTGTTCGACATTCTAAAATGCAACACCTAACACTTAAATTCCATCAACCATTCCACCGCCCACCTGGCCAATCGATCCAGATCCTGCTGCAATCGTTCGCAACCTTCTTCACTATCTGCAAAACCCTAACTTTTGTATCATCAGCAAACTTGCTAATCTTGCCCTGTATGTTCTCATCCAAATCATTGATGTAGATGACAAACAGTATTGGACTCAGCACCGACCCTGTGGCACACCACTAGTCACAGGCCTCCATTCTGAGAAGCAACCTTCCACTATCACCCGCTGCTTCCTTCCATGGAGCCAATTTGCTATCCATTCAGCTATCTCTCCTTGGATCTAACCTTCCAGAGCAGCCTACCATGCGGCACCTTACAGCTCTGCCCTCATCAACCTTTCTGCTCACGTCTTCAACAAAATCAATCTGATTTGTGAGACACGACCTCCCACGTACAAATCCATGTTGACTATCCTTAAACAGCCCTTGCCCATCCAAATGCCTGTATTACCTATCCTTCAGAATACTCTCCAGTAACTTACCAACTACAGATGTTAAGCCCACCGGACTATAGTTCCCAGCATTTTCCCTGCAGCCCTTCTTGAAAAGGGGCACAACATTTTCCACCCTCCAGTCTTCTGGCACCTCTCCCTGTATTTAAGGACGACTCATAAATTTCAACAAGGGCTCCCGCAATTTCCTCTCTAGTTTCCCGCAATGTCCTCGGATATATCTGTTATGTCCTCAGATATATCTGATATCTTAGTATCTTCCATATAAGATAAAGGAAATTTGCATGGAATAGTCTTAACAGATACTCAAGCGAAGACGTGTAGGAAGGAACTGCAGATGCTGGTTGAAACCGGAGATAAGACACAAAAAGCTGGAATAACTTAGTAGATCAGGCAGCATCTCTAGAGAAAATAAATAGGCTGTGTTTTGGCATGAGACCCAACTTCAGACTGAGTCAGGATAGGGGGAAATGAGAGATATATATATATATATATAAGGTACATGGAACAAATGAAATATATGCAAAAAGCAATGATGAGCAAGGAAAGGTGGAGCCCAAAATAGTCTAACATTGGCTGCGGGGAAGGTGATAATGATTGATACAGACAGTGAAACCACTACTTGGGTTGGGGTGGAACGGAGAGGGGATGTAAGGAATACTTGGAAGTTAGAGAAATCAATATTCATACCACTGGGTTTTAAGCTGCCCAAGTGATAAAAAAGGTGCTGTTCCTCCAATTTGCAACTGCCCTCACTCTGACAATGGAGGAGGCCCAGGACAGAAAGGTCAGTATGGGAATGGGGCAGTTTTTCCACTTTGAAGGAAATCACCCGAAATTCGGGAAATTTGGGTTGTCTTCGGGTAATTTTAGGGAAATTGAATAATTTCGGGAAATTTCCGCATCCGGCCCGCGAAGAGGTGTAAAGGTAATACACACACAGCACTGCCGGTTTGGCGCTCAAAGGCTTAAACAGAGCGCTGTCAGTTTAACAAGTGGGAATTTAAACAAAGAGCTGTCGGCTGCAGCGTTATGGGCTATGGACACAGCGCTATGGGTCACAGGCTGTTCAGGAAAATTCTCATATACAGGTAACAATGAGCTTTTGGAATTCTCTCTCAGTGGAAGTTGAGCCTTTGATTATTTCTCAGGCAGTGGTAGAATTCTGGATAGTGGTAGAATTCTGGATAAGCCTAGTGGTGAAAAGTTACTTGTGGGCTGTGGGATTGCAGTTACATTGGGATTGGCCTTGATCTTACAGAACGGTGGGTGGGCTCATGGGGGAAGAGAGAGAGAGAGGGAGGGAGAGAATAAGAGAGGGAGGGAGGGAGAGAGAAGGGGGGGAGAGAGGGGGAGGGAGAGGGACGGAAGGAGGGAAAGAGGGAGCGATGGAGGGGAGTGGGAGGGCGAGAGAGAGGGAGGGAGAGAGTAGGAGGGAGAGAGCAGAGACTGAGACACATGGGGTTGAAAAAACGAAGACAACGAAAGCTGCCTTGCATAACACTGTACAAGTGAGTAACAGAAGCAGGCAGAAACGGTGTAGTTACATAGATCTATTTTGTCTTGTTCTTCTTTGTGTTGTTAACGTGTGCCCGTGAAAAAAACTCAACAAATAGCAAGCAGGATGCATTTTTTTAAATTTCTGGAAATACCATCAAATTCCAGGAAATTTGGGATTCCAGTTTTTTTTTTTTGAGGTGTGGAAGCACTGAAATGGGAGTTAAAGTGTTTGCCAACCAGGACTGGGCGACGGTGTTCAGCTTCTAAAGTTGAGCAAAACTAAGATTATTGCCGACGGAAAAGTCCAAACTGACTACTTTTTATTCTGATGAAGACATTGAGATGGCCCATGGGGGCCGAACGGATAAAATGCTTCTGTTTGTGAAGAATCTAATACTGGAAATTTCAAAAGATGTTCAAAATTCCAATGGGAAATTCAGAAAACTGATCATCCAATGCCGTATAGGGAAAAATAGTTCAATATAAACAGTAACATGATCGAGAAGTTATGCAGAAAGGGCTGAAATTCTTAAGGGCCTGTCCCACTTACGCGACCTTTACAGGCGACTGCTGGCACCCATGATAGTTTGCCGAAATTTTTAACATGTTGAAAATTCAGTGGCGACCAGAAAGACGCCATGATTCTTTGGAGACCTCTCACGACCATAGAGGCTGGATGGTCGTGAGAGGTCTCCTATGGTCGTGAGAGGTCACCCGCGACATGTCACCAGGGGTCGCCTGTATGGTCGTGAGAGGTCCCCTATGGTCGTGAGAGGTCTCCAAAGAGTCGTAGCATCTTTCTGGTCGCTGCTGAATTCTCAACGTTGAAAATTTCGGAGACCTATCACGGGTGCCGGCATTCGCCTGTAACAGTCGTGTAAGTGGGACAGGCTCTTTATGACATTGATGGTGACTTTAGCAAAGTTACTCCATAGATGCTGCCTCACCCGCCGAGTTTCTCCAGCATTTTTGTCTACCTTAGCAAAGTTACTTGTCAGTCCTGTGCTTTTATGCACCTTATTCATCCCTGGTGGGACAAAATGCTTCCCAATACACACCAAACAAACAAATAAAATCCTGAGTTTTTAGGATTATTTACCTGGAACTTCAGCAGAGAATCAGATACTCTACACTTCTGGGAGCAGCTGTTGATACTAAATGAGAAAATACAGATAGAAATGTGACAGCATGGTTACAAATGCAACGCATTGAAATTAGTGCATTAATTATCTAAAAGTGCATCTTGGGCTTCAAATATTCACGGAGAAAAGCGAAACCAGTACAATGGGGGAGAAAAAGGCTGGACTTGGCACGGGATACTACCAACTTAGTCGGTGCCTTTTATGTGGTGATTATTGCATACCATGGGTATGCAAGCAAATAATTTCACTGTCACTTGTCACCTTAGATGCAGTAATTCTGAAATACAAACAAAAAAGCTTAACATTAAGGTCAGACAGCATCGCTGGGAAATAGACGATATTTCAGGTCACACTATTGGTATTCTGTTTTTCAATGCTCCATTTGTTTTGATATAACTTAAGTCTCCCCCCCCCCCAAGGCACATCTATTTCCGTCTGAAGGGTCTCAACCCGAAACGTCACGCATTCCTTCGCTCCATAGATGCTGCCTCACAAGCTGAGTTTCTCCAGCATTTTTGTCTACCGTCGATTTTTTCCAGCATCTGCAGTTCTTTCTTAAATATTTCCTTCTCACCATTCTTTTTCTTTCACTAATTGCCGTCCTAAATTACAGTTCCAAGTCTCCCCTGCTTTTTCTCCCTTAATTGACATCGCCTCCAGACAGATCAGCTGCCATTATCTATCATTATCCATTCTCAGTCAACAATAGTATGTACGGTCATTACAAAATATACGTGCAGAGATAATAATTTAGGCCAATGAATTTAAAAGAATCCTTCACCCAGAGAGCTCAAAGACAAGAAGCTGGTAAAAGAGAACAGACAGGCAAGTTTGTTCATACAGAAGTGGTAAATTAAACTGAAAGTTAAAGATGAGACCCAGGGTTCACACAGGCACCGAATACAGAATCAGGAACTAAAATGGCATGTATCTGGAAGTTTCCGTGACAACTATTTAACCAATTGATATTTGGGTCCCAAAGTTTAGAAATAATGGTGAACAGCAACGGGTATCACTCATTATAAAAGATAAACGAGGCAAATTTTCCTTGTGCAGCCAATGCAAAAATTACCTCTGGCATAGCCAACCAATTTGTACTATTTGTGTATAAATTAAACCTCATCTAAACTTCAAAGTAATTTGTTGGTCATTTGTATGGTTTGGTTTAGAGATACAGCACGGAGATACAATGGTTGCGATACTGTAGGTCCTTAAGGGCCGGTCTCACTTTCACCTCTGCCGAGTTTGCCATTGACTCATACTCGCAGCATGGTCGTAGGTACTCGTGGCATCAAGTAGGTCGGGGCATTTTTCTAGCCTGATGAAAAATGTCCACGAGTAAAAAAGGTTGTGAATTAGGTCGTGAAAGTGGGACAGGCCCTTTAGGTAGTCATCTTTGATTTTATCTTAAAATAGTTACTTATCCCTGATGAAAATTTAAATTAAAATATTTACACGAGGTAGTTGAAGCTAGATTAACACAAAGGAGGAAGAATTGTAAACACTAATGCAGTTGGATAAAGAGGTTGGACAGAGAACCTGAGGCATAAACTGGCACTGACCTATCGATACACCAGGCAAGATTTGCTGACTGAAACTACACAATAGAAATTAAATATTAACATTAATTTAGAAAAGTAGTCAGATCAGGCCAAGTCAAAGGGACACAGCAATTTCTGATCAAGCCACAAACTAATCTTTGAAGATTGGGTCATCGGATTGCAACCCCTAACTTACCTTCCAGACAACTCCAACCTGCCTTTCAGAGCCAGGGTGATGCTTCCACAGAAGAGGGTCCAAAAATGATACTGGACTACGGCACTTAAGCCCCTGTTCAGCAAGGATAAACCTGGGTAATTCTGAAAAGTGTGAGGGGCTTTTTCCTCCATTTATCAGGCTCTTTGCAAGCAAGTATATTCCATTTCCCTCTGACTTTCTTTGCTCCACAAAGAAACCCCCTGGGCAGTTAGCAAATATTCTACATTTGGTAGAACCTCATAAATCTCTGCATTCTTTTCTGCGCCAGCCTTCTCGGGTGTGGTGATCAAACACATCATTCAGCTGCAATACCACCAACAGTTTAGTTTGTTGACCTATTACACTCAACAGGCACGAATTGCACTTGCCATTATCCCTCTCACTATCTTCAACCGTCTTACAACTTTCAAGATCCCTGTCCCTCTATACATGGGACCTCAGGTTTAAAGAAAAGTCCTTATGCCTTGTAGGCTGCTTTCAAATTGCATTACTTCATACCTTTGATTAAAATTTTATGCCCACCTAGCCAGCATATTGATATTATCTCTGCAGCCTGGGGTTCTTCTCATATTATAGGTCTCCTATCTACTACAATAAATGTCAGATGAAGGGCCCAATGCTCTGACCTGCAGTATCCCAAAACAAGTTCTTGATCAATTGTGTTGCAATTTTAAACAAATATTTGTCCACTAGTTTTACATCCTTTTAAAAAATGAACAGCATGAACTGTCTTCATGACTTCTACAACCAAAGCCATGTAAAATGGTTCCCTCTCAACCAGTCAACAAACCAAGCAGCTAACACCAACATCAAGGATCTCTTACCCTGATGATCAGATTCTTTCACTGGATGGATTGGTGGGGTGAAAAAGAAACCAAATCAGGAAAGATCAACCAGTTGAGACAACAGGCACACTAATAACTGAAATCTTCAGCAAATCACACATCTTATTCAGAATGCTGTAAACTTCAAGAATTCTCTTTAACTGCATTTCAGTACATTGTCTGCAACCTGTTGTGTAAGAAGGAACTGCAGATGCTAGTTTAAACTGGTTGGTCAGGCAGTATCTCTGGAGAAAAATAGGTGATGTCACAGGTCGAGACCCTTTTTCAGCGAGTCTGGGGAAGGGAAACGATATAGACTGGGTTCAAGGTGTGGACTCTCATACATCGGCAAGACCCAATGTAGACCGGGCACTCGTTTTGCTGAAAACCTACTCAGTATGTCTGGACCTATCTAATATCGTTGGATAAACTCTTTAATTCCCCGTCCCATACTGACCTTTCTGTCGTCTTAGGCCTCCTCCGCTGTCAATGAGGCCAAAGGCAAATTGGAGGAACAGCACCTGATATTTCGTTTGGGCAGCTTACAGCCCAACAGTATGTGTATTGAAGGCACACAAAAATGCTGGAGAAACTCAGTGGGTCCAGCAGAATCTATGGAGCGAAGGAAATGGGCAACGTTTCGGGCCGAAACGTTGCTCATTTCCTTCGCTCCGTAGATGCTGCTGCACCCGCTGAGTTTCTCCAGCATTTTTGTGTACCTTCAATTTTCCATCATCTGCAGTTCCTTCTTAAACAGTGTGTGTATTGATTTCTCTAACCCTTGCATCCCTCCCCCACTGAAGTCGTACAAGCTTCAAAAGTATCTTGTTGAGTCTCATTGCAATTCGTTTTCAACTAGCCCTTAAACAATGGCCTGTTTCCAATATCAGTCACTTTTTTTGCGTATCTCATTCATTTGTTCAACAGTGCCCTCCATAATGTTTGGGACAAAGACCCATCATTTATTTATTTGCCTCTATATTCCACAATTTGAGATTTGTAATAGAAAAAAATAATCACATTTATTAAAGTGCACTTTCAGATTTTAATAGAGGCCATTTTTATGCGTATTGGGTTCACCATGTAGAAATTACAGCAGTGTTTATACAGCCCCATTTCAGGGCACCATTATGTTTGGGACACAGCAATGTCATGTAAATAAAAGTAGTCACGTTTAGTATTTTGTTGCATATCGTTTGCATGCAATGACTGCTTGAAGTCTGCGATTCATGGACATCACCAGTTTTTGGGTGAATTCACTGGTGATGCTCTACCAGGCCTGTGTTGCAGCCATCTTTAGCTTATGCTTGTTTTGGGTGCTAGTGCTCTTCAGTTTTCTCTTCAGCATATAAAAGGCATGCTCAATTGGGTTCAGATTGGATGATTGATTTGGCCACTCAAGAATTTACCTTTATTTTTTTGCTTTGAAAAACTCCTGTTACTTCAGTATGTTTGGGATCATTGTCTTGCTGTAGAATGAACTGCCGGCCAATGAGTTTTGAGGCATTTGTTTGAACTTGAGCATATAGGATGTGTCTATACACTTCAACCATCAGCAGTTGTATCATCAATGAAGATAAGTGAGCCAGTACCTTCAGCAGCCATACATGCCCAGGCCATAACACCTCCACCATGTTTTACAGATGAGGTGATATGCTTTGGATCTTGGGAAGTTCCTTCTCCTCCATACTTTGTTCTTGCCATCACTCCGATATAAGTCAATCTTCGTGTTATCTGTCCACAAGGACTTTTTCCAGAACCGTGGTTGATCTTTTAAGTACTTCTTGGCAAATTGTAACCTGGCCATCCTATTTTTGCAGCTAACCAGTGGTTTGCATCTTGCAGTGCAGCCTCTGTGTCTCTGTTCATGAAGTCTTCTGCAGACAGTGGTCATTGACAAATCAACACCTGAAGAGTGTTTCTGCTCTGGTGCAGATATTTTTTTATTAGAGGATACTCATCAGCTGTGGAGGTCTTCCTTGGCCTGTCAGCCCCTTTGCGATTAGTAAGCGCACCAGCGCTCTTTCTTCTTAATGATGATCCAAACAGTTGATTTTGGTAAGCCTAATGTTTGGCTGATGCCTTTAAGGTTTATTCTTATTTCTCGGTCTCATAATGGTTTCTTTGACTTTCATTGGCACAACTTTGGTCCTCATGTTGATAAACAGCAATAAGTTTCAAAAGGTGGTTGGAAAGACTAGGCGCTGAGAGCTCTCTTATACCTGTATTAAGGAGGCATTTAAACACACCTGTGAAGCCAGATGTCCCAAACATTATGGTGCCCTGAAATAGGGGGTACTATGGACAAACACAGCTGTAATTTCTACATGGTGAAACCAAAATGTATAAAAATGCCCTTTAATAAAATCTGACAATGTGCACTTTAACCACATGTGATTTTTTTTTTCTATTACAAATCTTAAATTTTGGAGTAGAGGCAAATAAATAAATGATGGGTCTTTGTCCCAAACATCTCTCATTTCCCTTTCCCCTGACTGAAGAATGGTCTCGACCCGAAACACCCACAACCTGTTGCCTGGATGTCAAACCCTTGCATTGGAATTAAATATTAGTGTAAATCCATGCTTCCAAATACCGGTTGTTAATGTAACGGTTTAAACGTTGGATGATTCAGATAATTAAGCACCCCCACGTGTTCAAATTCAATCATGGTAAATTTGCAAATAAACATGTTGGCACTTTATTAACTGGCTGTTTTACAATTGTGCTTTCAGCTGATAATCAAGTCTCAGCCAACTTTTGCTTTAAAAAAATTCTTCAAAGCCCTCATGAAAAAAATGCACTCTTCCAGCATTATTGCTCAAAAACAGGCAGCTCCAGTACACTTCGTATCGACCTACTGTCAAACTGTGTAGATTCTATCTCTTGTGGAGTCCCTTTTGTATTACAATGGATGGAATAAGTCTAGGCAGTGGAAGAGCAAAATATTAGTCAGACTTTTCAAATGTTTACAGCATATCAATCACACATACAAAATTTAGCTGTGACAAGCATCACCCAATATCAATTTAATTGATAAAAGTACATACTCGGGGGACTTGTAACCACTTACCTTTACATTTTGTAACTACAATAGGGGATGTTAATATGGTTTCCAAAATATTGCATTTAAGTATAACCCTCGGATGCAGTATTGTGCATGCGATTTGATTATAGCCACTTGTGTATGTTGTTTTAATAGCAAAGTAAAACGTTTCATATCAGGGCACGAAGATTGCTTGGGCTGTCCAAATATTGTGGTGAGTTATCTTCACGATGAATCTGTCCATAGATACCTTTTTGCTCATAATGCTGGTTAATCTTCACCAGCTGCAAATCATCTTTCACCGAATTTGTATATTAGAAATAAAAACTGCTAAGCCTCTGAAATCAGCTTTTGTTACACTTTTTGGGGAATAAGTCTTCAGTATTAGGTGTCCCCTTGATTGTGGGCACTGCACAAGGTACTGCACATTGCCCAAAAGAACTTCAAGCTGATGGGGATCTAATTAAAGGTCATTCCCTCTTAGAAGTTTTGGATATACGGTGCATTTGGAAAAATGGAGAAAAAGTGCCAAGAAAGACTACTGCAACATGCCTTGAAAGACTTGATGTTCCCGAAAAAATTGTCAGTACTGTAGTGCAATACTCCCTAACGCACGTAAAATCAAATGTCAAAGGATCCAGCTTCCAATTTAAAAAAACCCAATGCAAATTGAATTCTTCACTAATCTGAGTCCAGGCAACCCTTTCAACTTAACCATGTTGCTTGACCCGAGAGATTATCAATCTACCTCACTACCAGTTATCCTTCTAGATGTGGTTCTTTTCCTGGCAACCAATTGCCGTTATCAAAATTCTCAGTAATTGCGTTACAATTGTCAATCCATCAGTGTTAACGTCACCACGCATCAACTACATGGAGCACATGTCAGGTCATTCCCATCCATGACACCTGCAAAAAAAAAAGTCCCAGAGTAAAACCACATCATACATTTGTACTAAAATAACTGAAGTGTTATTCAAAGGCAACAACCTTACGTAATCTAGTTTCCGTCTTTCACTGAGACTACTGCCTGATAATCACTAACTGTTAATATCTAATCCAATCTGCCACCACCACCTAGACTGCCTGCACTTTAATTGTGCTCCATAAAAGAACATAAAGCTTTCACCTCCCTTTAAGGGCGAGATTTGCTTCAAATTTAAAGGGAACTGTTCACCCATCTAAAAAAAATAATTAGGATACAGGTTCCAGAGGTGAAATAGCTATTAACGGTGATTCCAAGTCAACAATTCCTCACCAGTCCAGAAATGACAATATACCAGTGCACCCTCACACAGAAAGTTGCATTCGCCATTGGACAGAAGTTAAAACTAGTTGCTCTTGCACCAGAGACCCAAAACAAGTTCTCTTTCATCTTTTCCAGTCCAATCAAACCTTTCAAGTCTATTTGCTTTTATTTAAGCACCCAATTGTAGCTCATGCATGATCTACATGCTGTTTTGATTTGGAAATTTTCAAATTGAGAAAAGTTTCAGTTGACTAGAGGTGTAAAATGACAACCAGCAATGCTATCTATGTCAAGTGATTTTGGGCATAATGCCATTTTTCATATGCAAAGACTAAATTAGAATTAGAAGCCATGTTAACTAGTAAGGAGGTTTATCAGTGGAGCTGAAATAAGGGATTTGGCAGAATTTGTGCAATTCATCTGATAAATCAATTCCCACAATTAAGTGGGGTCAGAATGGAAACAATAATGCTACGAACCTTATAACATTACAGAATGGAAACAATAATGCTACGAACGAGCTCGTCATATTTAACTCAGAATAAGGAAACTATGTTGAAAATGGACCCTCTCCTCCCCCCCCCCCCCCCCCCCCCAAAAAAAGCAGGGCATACTTCATGTCAGAAATCAAGCAGAGTTCCTTTGATAGAAAGCAAGAACATGCAGAGTATGGGTAAGAAAATACATCCCAAATTCCAGTGTCAACAATGTAGTCAAAACCTACATTTCAATCACAGCACAGACATCAAGCAATTCCGCTACTCCTTTATGAGCATGATTGGTATGTCTTTGATCATTAGATTATGTTGGGGATCACCTGATATAGGCAACATGTTTATGAAGTTTGCTAAGATGACCATTTTAGGCACCATATCTGAGGAAGGATGTGCTGGCTCTGGAGAGGGTCCAGATGAGGTTTATAATAATGACCCCAGGAATGAGGTTAACCAATGATGAGCATTTGTCATCACTGGGCCTATACTCGCGGGAGTTCAGAAGAATGAGAGGGGTCTCATTGAAACATACAGAACAGTGAAAGGCTTGGATTGAGTGGATGTGGAGAGGATGCTATATTTAAGAGGGTTAGATGTGGCCCTTGTGGCTAAAGGGATCAGGGGGTATGGAGAGAAGGCAGGTACAGGATAATGAGTTGGATGATGAGTCATGATCATATTGAATGGCGGTGCAGGCTCAAAGTGGGGAGAGTCTAGGACGAGAGGTCATAGCCTCAGAATTAAAGGACGTGCTTTTAGGAAGGAGATGAGGAGAAATGTATTTAGGCAAAGGGCGGTGAATCTGTGGAAATCTTTGCCACAGAAGGCCAAGACAGTGGATAGTTTTACGGCAGATATATAGATTTTTGATTAGTAGAGGTGTCAGAGGTTATGGGGAGGCAGTAGAATACGGTTAGGAAGGAGATAGATCAACCATGATTGAATGGCGGAGAGTTGATGGGCCGAATGGCCTAATTCCACTCATAACCACATGACCTTACAACTGACAAGAAATAAAACAGGGTTTATTCTATTAACTCATCGTGAGAAGATATAATGACATCTTACATTTCCGACTTGAATTCTTTATTTTATGCACAAGGCAACATAGTTTAATTTTCTGATGCACCGTAGACCAAAACTTGTATTGATAAAAATATGGATGTCCATTGTAATGAACTTAACCGCTGGGAACAAGTTGTTTCCAAGCCAAATACAGATTTGCTTCACTATCCTGCAATAAAATTCTTATTCTCAATGGAAATTTGACATCAGAATTGGTGTAACAGACATGGCTGATATCTGTGGCACCAATGACAATACTAGGGTAGCACAAGCTGACCATGTGTTTTGTATAGATTTAAGGGCCTGTCCCACGAGCATGCGGCAAGCACGACCTAACGTGGTCGCTTGAGCCGCACGGGGCCGGTCCCACTTCGATCACCAGAGCCGTATGGAGTTGTCCCGACATCGCGCGGGGCTCCGAAAAACTGACTGTTCAAAAATTCCGTGCAGCAACGGCCTGCCTCAACGGGCGTGCGCGTCTCGACGCCTTACTTCACATCACTCACGGCCCCCGTTTCCAGTTTGGTCGTGCTCGCCGCATGTTGGTAGGACCGGCCCTGTACGGGGATCACTCTATCTCCGCGTGGCCCCCGCTTCCGTTTTGGTCGCGCTTGCCACATGCTCGTGGGACTGGCCCTTAACTCTATGCCGTGTATAGAAAATATTTGTGAGCAGTACTTGCCTATTTCAAAAGCAATGAGTATTACTTAAGAACAAGAGCATAAAAGATGTTTCAATGAAGAAAAGGTGCCATTTTCATAGTTAACATAGAAAGTGTGTAGATTCAAGTCAGAAGATATAAAATACTCTGCTGCAAAGAAATGCAAAATAAAAATCCAGCAACGGCTTTGTTGATCCTTTATTAAAATTCACAACATTCTTTGTCTCACTGTGTTTAGTCATTACACTCATCTTGTACAAGCTATCTAATGTCTCAAGGAGAGTGCATACAATACACACAAAGGATGCTAACCACAAGATGTCTCTACTGCACCTCAATTAAGTGCTTTAGGGACAACCAATGGCAACACATCACTTTCTACTTATCCATCCCTTTGTTAACAAAAGTAACAATTTTCTGGAGCAAAAAAAGAAAATCAACCCAAATTAATCCTAAAATGACCATCCCACCCATCTTTAGTTTTAGAAATCACCATCCATCTGGCAATAGATTTTTTTTGATAGACAAAAAGTAGGAAAACGCTTTCATGTTCTAATATACTTGAGCTGAAGAGTGTTTGATTACTCCGAAAAAGATTAACAATTTAGTGGTGGAATTACACACTATTGTAGATTATCTTGATTTTTCCGTTAGTTGTTCCATTACAATACCCAACTAAGGAACTAAACTTAAAACTACCAGCAGATTCTAGTACAACAAATGTAAGCCCAATACATCACGCCCATGTCAAGTAACCAAAATTTAGAATACTAATTTGCATCATAAATGTGGTAATACAACTTGTAAATTAATGGGAATATATAAAATGCATTTTATTTACAGCATTTGTTGTGAACAGTTTGGAGATTACTTAAGGCTCCTGACAAAATTACACAAAATGGAAGCCAGACATCTGTTCACAAAATTATCAACCCAAACATACACTTAAAAAGTAATTTATTGTCAAAATGGATGTTAAACATTAAAGCTTAAGATGTAATACGTTTGGGCCAAAAAATCAATCGATTTTATCAATCCCTTAAATTTGGAACGCACAGCCAATTCATATCTTTAACAAACACCCCATAATAAAGTACAAAAAGTTAGATATCAGCCTTGTTAAATTGTTACCAAATCCTGAATGCCGAATCCATCCAAAGAGATTGCTCCAGTGGTACCTCTCCTGGTCCTGGCTTCACTCCGTTTACGAAAAAAGGCCAAAGGAACACACAAAAAACAGCCAATCCCACGGGCCATCCATTGAATTCCAACTGATTAAAAAAACAAAACAAAAAAACAGGGAAGGGCTTTTCGAATAGCCAATTGTGGGTTTGAGGGAAAAAACAAAAACAGAAAATAACAAACAAAACAAAAAAATCCACAAATACACGGTTTGATTGGGGCAGCAATCCACTCCTACAGCTCCTGGTAATATGATCCCGCTCCATGAATCCATGTTATGATCCTCCCTATCCTATCCTCATAATGAATTGAATCCAAAGATCCAGCTCCAAGGATTGGGATCCAATGAGCCCTCTCCAATCCAAACCTTTAATAACCAGCAAAACCAAAAAAGGAGGCAAACGTTAGATACAACAAACAACAAGGTTTATATGGGATGGGACAGTCATAGCTGTCATCTGGTCAATATATACAGATGCTTTGACAGATGAACAGCACAAACTGCAGCACACCCCTAGTCAATATGAACGTTGTTACATATTTTAAGAAGTAATTTTATTTCACAATACCATTAAAAATGACAAATTACTATTGTAGTTAAGCATTCACTAACCCAACATCATTGTGACCCATGAATGGGCACATGATATAAGCCTTACACTTACTTAGCTACATTAAATTATGTCTATAGATACTGCTCGGTTTATTTGGAAAGTAAATGAAATAAGGGACATGATGTTGGACTAGTGGATATAAATTCAAGCCCTGATAGCATGTACTACACGCACTTCGGTTACAACAAAATTTACTGGTGCAGTTTTTTTACTTTCATCGACGCCTTCATTTCTAGTTACCATGTGAAATCTAGTAATTGAGTTGTACTATACATGTAATTCACCACTTAACTGTATTACGCACTAAATTGATGAATTTTTGATCCAGGTAACCAAACTGCTGAAATACAGCCATTTTACTTTTAATTCTTTTAGAAGTTTGTAAAGTTTACCAATGGAACTTCTGCTCAAAATGGTGAAAACCAATGCCAGACTAGTCACACAGAACATGCAAGCTCAGCAGTATTGATGCTGCACAGAACTTCGTAATGCGGCACAGTAACACCACAGTTCATGGATTATACAACCATTTGTACAAAAGAAGCACAACTTCAATACTGCCAAGTTTAATTGTGACAATAGCACTTGGAGTCATACCATTGCCTCCATAAATGATCAGATTGCTCCTCCTCCTCCAATTAGAAACGATTTGATATTCCTAATATGACTGAAATGAGCTCCACAATCCTTTAATCCAAAGAATGCTTAATCCATCCTCAGTTGAGATATGTCTATAGGAAGATACATGAAAAGGTAAGATAAGGTACAACACAAGGTTTTCACAGACATGTTTCACAACAGCCCTATCTACATAGCATCCTACAATTCTTACATTAGGATTTATTCAATTCAAATGAAGTATAAACATTAACAAATTACTGCAACAGTTTACTGTTAATTCATGTCATGTTGACACCATTTTGAAAACTTCCCAAACTCCAAATCTATTCTATCTATACAATTATCAGACCTCAGCAATGACGAGGGAATGTTAACAAAAGAGACTCAACCCTCTTTGCGGTATCGATTTTAAATTGTGTACTAAACTTGAATAAAACAAGTTAACGTGGATTTAAAAATAAAGAATCCATTCTAATTAAGGAAAAGAGTGGCGTTCTACAAGAAATTCCAGCAATGGATTTACAATCTAGCTACGCGAGCGCGATCTGCTATGACGGGGTGAGTAGCGGGGAGATCCTCTGCTTCGTCTGGGAGAGTAACTACGGCTTCTGCTGCGGCTTCGGCTACGACTTCTGGTTCGACTGCGGCTACGTGAACGAGATCTTCCATAGCTTGGACTTCGTGGACCGTCAACTTTCACACGGATATATGCTGTTTCTCCCTATTGAATACGTGAAGAGAAATGTTCACTACTTTCAAATGTAATCCAGGAAAGCCACTGAATAAGGCTAATACTATGTTAGTTTTTTTTTGTGTAAAGTATTACGTCCTTGTGCCACTCAGTGGCGACTTTCAACCAGAATAGTTTTCCTTGCAACTTAAGGCATGTTAAAGATAGTGCTGCAAATTAATCACAAACTTTTCGTTAAGACAAAGAGGTTAAATTGTAAAACTCAGCACAATATATTTGCCCACACAATTATTAAATGGCCAATTCCCACAAGGATTCAAAGATTGTTGTATTAGCCATAAACAGAAACCCGTTTGCTTAAGCCATTCCTTGTGGTTATTTTTGCCTTACCTGAAGCTCCAAATGAACAGTTAAGTTACGGCTCTTAGTCATCATCTCTTAAGCCTTTCAGAATTAGGTTACATACCTCATGTGATCGAAATTTTGTGTTATCCAGCTTTCGTACAGCATAGTTCATATCTTCCTTGCGAACAAACTCCACGACACCAGTCCCATCACGAAAAACATCAGCGTAACATACATCACCTGCTTCCCGCATGTGATCTTTCAAATCTTGCCAACTACCACTCGGAGGAAGCCCTGGGAAAGTCCATTTTGTTATTAAAAAAAACATTATATGTTGTTCAAAAATAAGTGAAAGGATTGTAATCTCAGACTCACCTGATACCACCACTCTGTATTCTGAGCGCCTAGAGGGGGGCCCATATCTTCCCCTTGGTGTTTGACCACCACCACCACCACCTCCGCCTCCTCCTCCACCACCGCCTCCTCCTCCGCCGCCGCCGCCACCACCACCACCACCCCCTCTTCCAGTCCCTCTCCCACTCCGTGGAAATTCAACACGCAGACGGTATCCATCATAATCATAACCATCGCGTCCATATACGGCATCTTCCGCGTCTCTGTAAATACAGAGAAACGTCAAATTTCAAGTGAACATTGACAAAACAGTCATTGGAGCAGGCTCCAAGTTTTAAAATAAGGCAGTACGGCCAAAACTTTATCATTCCATGTTCCCAAAAACATGAAATCGTCTTGTATTTGGGGTAACCGCGTGGTCTACACAGTGCGCGGGAAAACAAGAACCAATCACAAGTACTTCACTATTATAATGTAACACGCCATCAAACATATGTGCTGTTTGAGTTAAATCTGATCTCACGTTTGTCTGCAAAGCATGCGGTCTTATTCTCACTTAGAGCTGCAGCAAATCCCCGCTAAACAAAGGGCTTGCGTGGCGCGCTTTCCCTCTGCAGCAAAATGGCGATCAGACTGGAATAGATACAACCAGTCGGTTACATTCCAGATAAACACTGCCGAAGTGGTGCTCCGTATGGCACATAAATCTTTCATCATCATGGTTTAAACCTCCCCTTGTCCTCGGGAACCCCAAACATTTTACACAACAGAAACAAGGTCAATCAGAATGTAACTGAAACTAAACGGACAGCACATTTATCATCTGAACAAATGGATCGCCCTCTCATTTAAGCGGCTGCCCTTAACTATGGTAACACGCTTTAAAAAAAAACTTGAACAAGCCTTAAAAAAAAAGCTGCACCAAGTTCAATTCCTGCGGGAGTTAAACTAGTAGATAAATGTAACTACGTCCAAATGTATTACGACCACCCCGCCCGGAGATGTGTCCACCACGAGGTTGCACCGAATACTCATGTTCAAAAGCTGAAAGCCAACACGGTCCCCGCCACACAACAGGCAGCAAAGCCAAGCTCAGGCTGGTTGTAAGGAGAAAACACACTGATGCCAAGCCCCGAGCTGCAACGGAGGGATGCAACCTCCCCACCATTGCCAATATTCCCGCGGATAGAAACAAAAACACATCGAGTGGATATCTTAGCTCCAGCCTAGGGAGTTACATGTACTGTATGTCCCCCCCCCCCCAGATAGAATAGTAACCTTCCCGGCCCTCCCTCCCTCCGAGGGGGGGGCGCTCGGGAGGTGAGGGCAGAGCAAGAGGAGAGAAGGTGGGAGACGGGAGGGGTTGGAGAGTGGAGAGTACATAGAAAATAGGTGGAGGAGTATGCCATTCGGCCCTGCAAGCCAGCACCGCCATTCAATGTGATCATGGCTGATCATCGCGTCAGTACCCCGTTCCCGCCTTCTCCCCTTATCCCTCGATTCCCTTAGCCCTAAGAGCCAAGTGTCTTGAACTTTCTCTTGAAAGTTAGGGGGTAAGGTGAGAGGGGGAGAGATGCTGGTGGTGGTGAGGGAGTAGAGTAGGGCGCCTGGTGGTGGGGGGAGCGGGGTGGGGGTGTGATGGGGGGAGCGGGGTGGGGGTGTGATGGGGGGGCCGGGGGGGGGTGTGATGGGGACCCGGGTGAGAGGCGGGGACCCGGGTGAGAGGCGGGGACCCGGGTGAGAGGCGGGGACCCGGGTGAGGGGTGGGGTGTGATGGGGACCCGGGTGAGGGGTGGGGGTGTGATGGAGGCCGTGCGCGACTGGGGGTGGGTGCGCACACCTGACCCCCGCCGTCCTGCCCGGTCGGTCGGTCCCGGCTCCGCTCTGCTCTACCTCGGGTCCTCGAACTCGACGAAGGCGAAGGGCGGGCCGCCGCGGCGGTTCTTCAGGTCGATGTCCCTGATGCTGCCGTACTTGTAGAAGACGTCCTCGATGTCCTTGGTGCGGATGTCCGGCGGCAGGTTGCCCACGTAGATCCGACAGTCGTTGTTGCCCGCCGGCCCGCGGATAACGCCGCTGTGGTTTTGCATCCCGTTCCCCTCCAGCGCGGCGGTTGGTGCGGCTCCAAGTAGGTGCGTAAAAACTAAAAAAAAAAAAACCCGATGGGATCACCGAGAGAGAGAGAGCGAGAAACGCCGAGAGTATTTGCGCGACTCTGCCGGAGCCCACGCTCTGCAGTCTGTAGAATTAGTTTGGTTAAGACGCCAAACGAAAGGAAACTGGCCGGGAGATGGATGTTTCGGCGCAAGTCGCGGGTTCCAACCGCCGTCCGCCGCTTCCCGCGATCGCAACAAAATGGCGGGTGCTCCCCTCACTCTCGGCTCCGTCCCGAGGAGTGCGGCGGCCGCAAGTAGTCCCGGCCCCCGCGGAGCGCCACCACTCCAACAAAAGAGTACGGCTCTTCCAAGTCGGCCCATCCCACAGCCGGTTGTTCCTACGTGTCCTGTGCAACTGCAGACCGATTTCTTTCACGTTTCCCGATTTTTCATGCCGTTGAACGTCTCTCACCCGGCAGGAACGGTGCATGTTAGGGTTTTTTTGGGTGGGGGGGAGGGGTGCTGCGCAAGAACCCCGGGTGAGGAGGCGGCGCTGACGTCATGGTACTTGGCGCGCTTGGGCATCTCCTTCCCCCGACACCCGGACGGCGGCTCCATGTCGCCCACAGACACCAGCGACGCTGCTCGCTGCCTTTACACCAAAGATGCTGCTTTACACCACTTATAGCGGCCAGACTCAAGAGACTGCAACAATATAAGCGGCTGCTGGGGGATGCGTTGCAGCCGCACAGTTGGCCCAATCTAGCATGTCTCCAGTGACTCTTACAAACTTCCACAAGAAGCATGCTTCAAATGCTGCTTTATTTGTCACGTGGATCTTATAGAGGTGTACAAAGGCATGAGAGGAATGGTTCAAGTAGGCGCACAAAGATTTGTTGCCCAGAGTAGGGGAATCGAGAACCAGAGGACATAGTTTTACCGTGAGGAGGAAAGATTTAATAGGAACCTGAGGCATAACTTTTTCACACAAAGGGTGGTTGCCACATGCAATGAACTGCCGGGGGAGGTAGTTGAAAGTACAGGAGAAAATACATGTGCTATTATTGCAACGTTTGAGAAACATGAACAGGAGGGATATGGGCCAAACGCAGGCAGGTGGGAGCTAGGCCAGATGGTGCATCAGGACGGCGTGGGCAAGTTGGGCCGATGGGCCTGTTTCCATGCTGTATGACTATATGGTTAGCGTCCAGGCCTGACGTCAGAGAGCCAACATCCCGGCGAGCGGGCCTGATCGGCGGGCTGCCCGTAGCGGCGACTGTGGAGAGGGCTCTGGAGGCCCCGACCACTGGTGAACATCGAGGAAGAGACTGACTTTGGTGCCTTCCCTCACAGTGGGAAACTTTTGATTTTGCTGTGTGGGGATGTTTTATGTTTAAATCTATCGTGTGTTGTGTTCTTTATTTTAGTGTATGGCTGTATGGTGATCACATTTCACTGCCATCTGGCACATGTGACAAATAAATGTATCTTGTATCTTGTGTATCTGCACAGTGAAATTAATTTGCATATATTACACATGCAGGAGTCGCCTTGTTTTGGCACCATTTCCAAAGTCCAGTCGGCCCACGCTCGATGTACTGGAGCAGTTCTCGAATATTGACATCCCTCTACTTGTCCAGCAATCTTTGTGTCCCATGGGCTCCTACAGCCGACTTTGAAGGCATAGGAGGCATTGCCTCGATTCACTTTCCTATCGGCGATTATTTCTCCAGTTATGCCGCCTGATGAGCCTGGTCCTGCTGACGGACGGGCCCTGCGGTCTGATGAGGTTTATTTTAACAAAGTGCTGGAGTAACCCAGTGGGTCAGGCAACATTTCCGGAGGGAAACTATTGGTAACGTTTCAGGTTGGGTCACTTCCTCTTGACTATTTGGGAACGGCTTGGCCCAGGACCGCAAGAAATAGTAGAGAGTTGTGGATGTAGCCCAGTCCATTACACAGACCAGACTCCCCCACCACCGACTCCCATCTGCATTTCATTCTGCCTTGGAAAATCAGCCAACGTAATCAAAGACATCCTACCTAGCTCATTGCTTCTTCCAGCTCCAGTCTGGCAGTAGATACAAAAGCTTGAAGGCAGGCACTGCCAGGCTTGGGGATAGCTTCTTCCCCTCTGTTATCAGGCTTCTGAACAGTCCTTCCATAAGCTAGGGTATTGTCTGATTCACCTCTACCCCATTGTGGCCATCGGGCTTTGTCTATGGAACTGATGCGCTACTGAGCTAAAATATACTCTGTACCTTCCCCATTGCTCTATCGATTGTACTTGCGTTTGACTTGATTGTATTTATCTATAGTATTATCTGCTCCGATTGGATAGCATACAAAACAAGTTTCTTCCCAGTACTTTGGTACACGTGACAATAATAAACCTAATCACTGGAGAATTCAATGTTGATGTTGGAGTAACAGCACCGCATACTCCACTTGTGTAGCTTGCAACCCAACAGTATGAACAGTGTCAAATTCAATTTCAGATTAACTAACCAAATCCACCTTCTGACTTTCTCCCCTCAACTCCCTCCCTCCCTCCTCCTCCCCTCTTCCCTACACTGCACCTGGACTTGCACCTACTTCACTCACCTTCCACTTGCATTCCTTCTGGCTTCACAATTCACGACGACAGATGGCACAATGGGCTAAGTGTTCGGCTGGCAACCGGAAGGTAGCCGGTTCGAATCCCGCTTGGAGTGCATACTGTTGTTGTGTCCTTGGGCAAGACACTTCACTCACCTTTGCCTGTGTGTGAATGTGTGAGTGATTGGTGGTGGTCGGAGGGGCCGTAGGCGCAGATTGGCAGCCACGCTTCCATCAGTCTGCCCCAGGGCAGCTGTGGCTACAGAAGTAGCTTACCACCACCGAGTGTGACTGAGGAGTGAATGAATAATGCGATGTAAAGCGCCTTGAGTATTAGAAAGGCGCTATATAAATCCCATCCATTATCATTATTAACTCTTTTATGCTTATCTTTTCACCTCTGGCCTTTGTCCAACCATCTGCCTATCAACTCCAACTGTATGTGAGTATCACTTGCCAGGGTTTGTCCTGCTTCCACTTCTCTTCCAGCTTTCTTAGCCCCACCCCCTATCAAAATCAGTTTGAAGAAGGGTCCTGACCCTAAAAGTCACCTATTCATCTTCTCCCTGAATGCTGCCTGACCTGCTGAGTTACTTCAGCACGTTGAGTCTAAACCTAAACAACACGTAGTTAAAGAGAGACTTGTAGTCATGTGGTGCTTTTACAAATCCTTGGACCTTGGATACACACAGAAACAAGCCCCTTGATCTACTGAGTCAGTGCCAACCATAAGCCAGTCATTTACACTAGTGCTACATTGTTCCCTTTTATTTTAGTCTCTTAGATTACACCACTTGCCTACACACCAAGGGGAATTTGCACTGGACAATTGGTCTGCCACCCTATTTATTGTTTGGATCGGTGGGAACCCATAATGTCACAAGAAGTACGTGCAAACTCCACGCAGAAAGCATCTGAGATCGGGATTGAACCTGAGACTCGTGGCGTTGTGAGGCCACAGCTGTGCCACTGACTTCCAAAGCATTTTACAGCAAAATGTAAACCAGCATCTGCAGTCACCCTTGTTTAGTTTAGAGATACAGCGGTCCCTTTGGCCCACCGAGTCCGCAGCAGATCCCTGCACATTAGCACTATCCTACACAAACTAGGGATAATTTAGAATTTTACCAGCCAATTAACCTACAAACCTGTATTTGGAGTGTGGGAGGAAATCGAAGCACTTGTAGAAAACCCGCCATTGTATCTACCTTTATAAGAATCATCGTTGCTGAATAATGTTTAAATTTTTTAAAAAATGTTTTCAAGTCTTCAGCTTAAACGGCAGACCACCAGCTATGCTTGGATACGAGAGACATCCTCTGCACTTGATTTAATTTCATTCCTATGCCATGAATTGCCCTACCTTGTAATACCAATTGCTTAGGGATCAGCATGATCTCTATTAAACAGTGACTAAGTTTAGGTTTATTGTCAGGTGTTCCAAGGTAAACAGCTTTGCATGCTATTCAAACAGATCAGATAATGCTATACATAAAAACAATCATGCCAAACTCTAGTACAATAGGTAGAGCAAAGGGGAAGACACAGAGTGCAGAATATAGTTCTCAGCATTGTAGAGAATATTAGCATTAAGCTGAGGTTGGATGCATTTGGATTGTTTATTTCTGGAACGCAGAGGAAGACCCGATAGAAATATGTAAAGTGACGAGTGGCATAGATAGGGAAGATCGACGGTAGAAATGTCAAATACTCTAGGACATAGCTTTAATGTGAGAGCGAGAAAGTTTAAAGATGATAGTCCCCACCAGACTGGCCGGGAAGCTAATGGAATTGGGGCTCAACACCTCCCTGTGTGCCTGGGTCCTGGACTTTCTCACCGCCAGGCCCCAGGTAGTCAAGATGGGAGGGAATACATTGAAGTACCTCACCCTGAGCACAGGATCGCCCCAGGGTTGCGTCCTCAGCCCCCTACTGTACTCCCTGTACACACATGACTGTGTGGCTAGGTTCAGCTCCAACTCTATAATCAAGTTTGCTGATGACACTGTGGTGGTGGGCCTGATCTCAGACAACGACGAGAAGGCCTACCGGGAGGAGGTGGCTGGTCTAGCACTCTGGTGCCAGGATAACAGCCTCCTCTTGAACATCAAAAAAACGAAGGAGCTGATCATGGACTTTAGGAGGGCACATCATCCGAGGACGTACACTCCATTGAGGATAAATGGGGATCCTGTGGATAGGGTGAACTGTTTTAAATATCTGGGAGTCCACATCTCCGAGGATATGACATGGGCATCACACGCCTCAGCACTCGTGAGTAAGGCAAGGCAGCGCCTTTACAACCTCAGGCAATTGAGGAAATTCAGAGTGTCTCCGAGGATCCTCCAGTGCTTCTACGCAGCGGCGGTGGAAAGCATCTTGTCCGGGAACATTACCATCTGGTTTGGGAATTGCTCTGCCAAGGACAAGAAGGCTCTGCAGAGAGTAGTGCGTTCGGCCGAACGCACTATGGGAACTTCACTTGCCCCCCTGCAGGAACTATACATCAGGAGGTGCAACTCCAGAGCCAACAATATCATGAGAGACCCCTTCCACCCCTGCAACGGACTGTTCCAACTGCTACGGTCAGGCAAACGCCTCCGTTGCCATGCGGTGAGTACGGAGAGGTTGAGAAGGAGTTTCTTCCCAGAGGCCATTCGGACTGTAAACGCCTATCTCACCAGGGACTAACTCTACTGAACGTTTTTCCTTCCATTATTTATTATGTAAAAGAATATGTGTGTTATGATTGTGTTTATAGTTTGTTTGGTTGTTTGTCTTTTGCACAAAAGTCCGCGAGCATTGCCACTTTCATTTCACTGCACATCTCGTATGTGTATGTGACAAATAAACTTGACTTGACTTGACTTGATTTACAAGTCAAGTCTCCTTAAACTGCATCTGGAATGCGCTGCCAGGATAAATGATGGAAACAGATATGATATCGATGTTTAAGAGGCATTTAGCCTCGTGAATAGGTAAAGAACGGAGGGATATGGTTCTTGGGCAAGCAGATACAATAAATATCAATTGGCATCCTAGTCTTCACAGACACTGTGGTCTGAAGGGCCTATAGTGTGGTTCTGTTCTGATGTAGCATGGGCTGATGAGTTATTCATAACTACACCTTTGATTTGGAGAAGCTGCGCTCTATAAGGCGCATTTGGAATATTGTGAGCAATTTTGGGCACCATATCTGAGGAAGGATGTGCTGGCTCTGGAGAGGGTCCAGAGGAGGTTTACAAGAATGATCCCAGGAATGAGTAGGTTAACATATGATGAGCGTTTGACGGCACTGGGCCTGTACTCGCTGGAGTTTAGAAGAATGAGGGGTGACCTAATTGAAACGTACAGAATAGTGAAAGACTTGGATAGAGTGGATGTGGAGAGGATATTTCCACTAGTGGGAGAGTCTAGGACCAGAGGTCAGAGCCACAGAATTAAAGTAGATGAGGAGGTATTTCTATAGTCAGAGGGTGGTAAATCTGTGGAATTCTTTGCCACAGAAGGCTGTGGAGACAAAGTCAGTGGCAGAGATAAATAGATTCTTGATTAGTACATGTGTCAGAGATTATGGGGTTAGGAGGGAGAGATAGATCAGACATGATTGAATGGCGGATTAGATTTGGTGGGGTGAATCGCCTAATTCTGCTCCTATCACTTATGAAAGCACATGTAATGAAAATGAAATTGGGCTGCTTGTGTTTAAAAAGAGGGTGGCCCAGTGGCGCAGCAGTAGATTTGGGCCACGTGGGTTTTCTCCGGGTGCTCCGGTTTGCCTCCACACTCCAAAAGATGTACAGGTTTGTAGGTCAATTGTCTTTGGTAAAATTGTCCCCGGTGTGTAGGATCGCGTTAGTGTATGGAGTAATCGCTGGTCGCTGCAAACGTGGCGGGCCAAAGAGCCTGTTTCTGCACAGTATCACTCAAGTAAAACCTAACGTCGTATTCTGCAAATTTACTAATCAGCTTACTTACATTTGCTCTTCTTCCATTGCCTCCGCCTCCAACACCTATGTGTATGGCAAAGCCTCCTTTACTCTCAGTTACAAACCCTTCTCCTATCTCTAACATTCCTTCTCCTCCTGGACTCCTCTTGCCGGCCTTCCACCCTCTCCGGACTTCTTGATTTCCAACTGTGGAGGGACTTCTCCACTCCCCTTGCCCATACATTCACGAGGATGTTGCCAGCAATCGAGAGCCTGAGCTATAGGGAGAAGTTGGGCAGGCTAGGACTTTATTCCTTACGCTCTTGTACTTAAGTATTATTGTGACTAATGTATAGTAAGATTGTTACTGAACTTTACACAAACGAAGAATTTCACTAAACCGTGGTACATTACGAGTGTATTGCCATGACATGAGGGCCTGAGCTATCAAGAGATGTTACACAGGCTAAGACTTTATTCCTTGGAGCTGATCTTATAGAGGTGTATAAGATCATGAGGGAAATAGATAGGGTGAATGCACAGAGTATTTTGCCCAGGGTCGAGGAATCAAAGACCAGAGGACATAGATTTCAGGTGAGAGGAGAAAGATTTAATAGGAGCCTGAGGTGCAACTTTTTAACTCAGAGAGTGCTAGGTGTATGGAACAAGCTGCCAGAGGAGGTAGTTGAGGCAGGAAATATAATAATATTTAAAAGACACATGGACAGACACATGGATAGGGAAGGTTTTGATGGCTATGGGCCAAACGCAGGCATGCAGCATGGAAACAGGACCTTCGGCTCAACTTGTCCATGCCGACTAAGATGCCCCATTAACACAAATCCCACCTGCCTGGATTTGGCCTATAACCTCAACCTTATCTATCCTGTTCAAATGTATTTTAATTTGTTATAGTACCTGCCCCAAATACCTCTTCTGACAGCTTGTTCCATACACTTACCTCCCTCTGTGTGAAAAGGTTGCCTCTCAGTTTCCTATTAAATGTTTCCCTTCTTACTTTAAACCTATGTTCACTGGTTATTAATTCCCCTACTCTGGGTGAAAGGCATCTCTGTAAGATCTCTCCTCAGCATTCTGTACTCCAAGGAATAAACTAAATAAAGGATCAGTCTGAAGAAGGACCTCGACATGAAATGTCACCCTTCTCGGCCTTTTGGCTAACATCAAGTGTAGTATCTGTTCTTATCAGTCAGTAAAAGAGCTATATAAAGAGCATCTGTTCTTGTTAGAACAGGGAAAGAGATCTGTTCTTATTAGAACAGTCCTGGCGGTCCTTTAAGGACAGGAGCTGCAGATTACGATTTAAAAAATCGTAGCAATGGCAGCTGCAATGGGAACCAGAGGACAGGGTATCCGCAATACCCTCAGGATTAGTGTCAAGGATCTCAGTGAGGGGATGCCCTTCAGTCGAGACACCTTTGTAAAGAAGGTATTGCTGGAGACCTGCAAGTTCGAGCCCAGGGATATCTACTGCCTCCAGGACTTCCCGGGTAACGGTTATTTTGACGTTACATTTGTGCTTCCGACAGGATGGCAAAAACTGTTAAAGGATTTCCAAGAGAAGGGGAATGAAGCTCCGCTGTCGTTGCTGAAGGTGCAGCCACTCTTCACCCTCCCGAATCAAAAAGAGAGGACGATCACGGTCCATATGTTTAACCCACATGTGCCCGTAGTGGATGTCCTCACCTTCCTTGCTCGCTACGTCGACGGAGCAGGGAACAGCGTGGACGTGAAGGATCTGCATGGGATTTGGACGAGCAAGCGGCAGGTCAAGGTAAAACTGAGGGTGGACAAGGAAGGAACTCTCCTCCACCCTCCATCGGTGTTCGCAATTGGAGGAAACCGAGGATATTTAATTTACGTGGGGCAGCCCAGAGTTTGCAGAAAGTGTAATAAGCCTGGACATGTGATGGCCCAATGCAATGCAGTGGTCTGCAAAAACTGCAAAATGGAGGGCCACGAGACAAAGGACTGTCAAGCCAGCAAGAACTGTAACCTGTGTGGGGAGGGAGGCCACCTTTACAGGGCCTGCCCAAAAAGAGCATGCACATATGCACAGGCAACAAGAGGGGCGGCTTCCAGCACCCCCAGGGTAGGTGAGACACCCACTACCACTGCCAAGTCCCCAGCAGAAAGGGGAAACAGGGATGAGGACAGCCCAACCACCTCAGCCACCTCAACCACCTCGAGCCCCCAAGTGCCAGGAGAACTCCAGCACCAAGCCCAGGAGGGAGAGTCGATGGAGGAGGGGGGAGAGCAAATTTGGACTACTGTAAAATCCAAAAAACACCAGAAGGGTCAGCACACGGAGCAGAGGCCAGAAGGGGATGGCAAGCCCAAAAAAACCACCAAAAAACGGTCTCTCTCCCTGACAGAAGGGAGAAACCTCTCCTCGTCGGAGGATGAGGCGAACGGGAAACCCCACAAGAAGAAAATCGGGGCGGAAAGGAGAAGGTGCAGGACGATTGTACACCTGCACCAGGAGACCGAGAGCAGTGCAGCGGTCGAGGGGCTCCAGCCCCAGGACATCGGGAGCAGTGCAGCGATCGAGGGGCTCCGGCCCCAGGACAACGGGAGCAGTGCAACGATCGAGGGGCTCCGGCCCCAGGACAACGGGAGCAGTGCAGCGGTCGAGGGGCTCCGGCCCCAGGACAACGGGAGCAGTGCAGCGATCGAGGAGCTCCAGCCCCAGGGCATCGGGAGCAGTGCAGCGGTCGAGGGGCTCCAGCCCCAGGGCATCGGGAGCAGTGCAGCGGTCGAGGGGCTCCAGCCCCAGGGCATCGGGAGCAGTGCAGTGGCCATTGGGCCCCAGCTCCGGGCAACCGGGAGCTTTGTAGCGGCCGATGGGCCCCAGCTCCGGGCAACCGGGAGTATCGTAGAGGCCGATCGGCCCCAGCTCCGGGCAACCGGGAGCAGTGCAGCGGCCATTGGGCCTCAGCTCCGAGTTTCCGGGAGCAGTAAGCCTGTCACTGAGCCCCAGCCACGAGAGACGGGGGAAGCGGCGCACCCAGAAGGGGGTAAAACGAGCAGCCCCCCCCCAACGACACCTCGGGTTACCACAGGGGAAACCCAACCCGTTGAGGAGGCCGGGTATCTGAGCCCAGGAAAGGTGAGGCAATTCACCGAAGCGGTGGGCATGAGGGAGCAGGAAAACGGACTCTAAAGGACAATGGAGCTCAAACTGGCATCCTTAAACGTGCGCAGTGTGAAGAGCACTGCGCGATGTGTTAATGCCTTGCAGTACCTGGCCAAGGTCAAGGCAGATGTGACTTTTCTACAGGAGTGCGGGTTGCCACACCTCCGCTGTTATCGGAGGTGGTCGCGATGGTGGCCCCACGGACTGTCTGTGTGGTCGGGGGGCAATGATTGTCGTGCTTCTGGCCTGGGGATCTTGCTGCGGGGAGGGAACTTCGCCATCACTGAGGTCAGGGAGGTGGTTGCGGGGCGTCTCCTCGTGGTGGATGTAATGTACCGTGGTTCTCCGCTCCGGCTGATTAATGTGTCTGCCCCACCCGTGCGGAGCGAGCGGCAGGCCGTTCTCCAGCAGCTCCCAGTGCTGTTGGCCACGTCCCGGCAGCTCGTTCTGGCCGGTGACTTCAACTGCATCATTGATGCGGCTGGACGATCCGGCAGTGCCGACAACAGACTGGACAGCACGTCCAAGTTCCTGATGGAAACGGTAAAAGACGCAAAGCTGCACGACGCCTTCAGCGACCCTGCAGGCGGGTCCCAGCCGCGGTTCACCTGGTCGAGATCGGACGGTTTGGCCCGATCCCGGATAGACTTCGTCTTCACCACGAAGGCCGTCACGGTGAGACACACCGACCTCACGCCGGTGTTCTTCTCTGACCACTGCCTCCTCCAGGCTTCCTGTCACCTACAGGAGGACCGGAAGGCAGGCAGAGGGACGTGGAAGTTAAATGTGAAGCTGTTGACCCCAGAGAACGTTGAGGAGCTAAAGAGGGACTACGCACGTTGGAGAACGGTGAGGCCCCTCTTTGACTCCCCGACACTCTGGTGGGAAGCAACCAAGGAGAACATTAAGAGGTTCTTCATAGCCAAAGGGGTTCAGAGAGCAAGACAGAGTCAGAGGGAATTGTGCCAACTCCAGACAGAATTGCAACAACTGCTCCTTCTGCAGTCGAGGGGGGTGGATGTGAGGGAGGAACTTAGAGAGGTGAAGGACCGGCAAGCTCGGTTCTTTACCTCTGAATCCTCCAAGATCATCTTCCGATCCAGGGTCCGCCATGTGGAGCAGGATGAGACGTGCTCACGTTTCTTCTTCCATAAGGTTCACAGGGGGAGCTCTGTGATCAACAGCCTTAGGGAGGAGGACGGCTCGGTAGCATCCTCGCAGACAGACATGATGAGGGTCTGCAAATCCTTTTACTCGGAATTGTATGACCAAAAGGCCACAGACAGCACCGCCTCCCAGAACTTCCTGTCCTCTATCACGGAGGTCTTGGAGGACAGCAAGCAGGAGAGTCTGGACCAACCACTGACCCTAGAGGAGCTGACTGGCTCCATCCGCTCCTTTGACTCGAGTAAAACTCCCGGAAGCGATGGCTTACCGGCCGAGTTGTATTCGGCTCTGTGGGACTGGGTGGGCCCGGACCTGCTGGAAGTGTACAACGACATGCTTCTAGCCGGCAGCATGTCAGACTCCATGAGGAAGGGCAGCATCACCCTAATCTACAAGCAGAAGGGGGAGATGAAAGATATAAAGAATTGGAGACCCATAACATTGTTGAATGTAGACTACAAGATCCTGTCTAAGGCCATCGCCAACCGGGTCAAGTCTGCTCTGGGACGGGTGATCCACCCGGACCAAACCTGTGCTGTACCTGGCAGGAAAATCTCAGACAGCCTAGCGCTGCTGAGAGATACCATCGCCTACGTGCAGGACAGACGGGTGGATGCCTGCCTAGTCAGCTTGGACCAGGAGAAGGCCTTCGACAGGATATCGCACACGTACATGAGGGACGTGCTCTCCAAAATGGGTTTTGGGGAGGGAATCCGAAATTGGATCAAACTGCTCTACACCAACATCCGTAGTGCAGTCCAAATCAATGGGTGGGAATCAGACAGTTTCCCTGTAAGGTCTGGAGTCAGGCAGGGTTGCCCTCTCTCTCCTGTCTTGTTTGTCTGCTGTATTGAACCTTTTGCCGAGTCCATCAGGAAGGATGCGAGCATAAGAGGAGTGACATTGCCAGGCAGTGGGGGCATTCAGGTCAAGACCTCCCTGTACATGGACGATGTCGCCGTCTTCTGCTCGGATCCAAGGTCGGTCCGCAGATTGATCAGCATCTGTGACCAGTTTGAGTCGGCCACGGGAGCCAGGGTGAACCGCAGGAAGAGCGAGGCCATGCTCTTTGGCAACTGGCCCGACCGATCTTCCATCCCCTTCACCATCAAGCCTGACTTCTTGAAGGTGCTGGGGATCTGGTTCGGGGGGGCTGAGTCGAGTAACAAAAATTGGCTGGAGCGGATAGCCAAGGTGGGGAGGAAGCTGGAGCTGTGGAAGCAACGCTCCCTCTCCATAACCGGGAAAAATTTGGTCATCAGGTGTGAGGTGCTCTCGGGTCTGCTGTACTTGGCACAAGTGTGGCCTGTCCCTCCCTCCTACGCCACGGGGATCACCCGGGCCGTCTTCCAGTTCATCTGGGGGTCGAGGATGGACCGGGTACGACGGGTCACCATGTACAAGTCGGCAGACAACGGGGGTAAAAGCGTGCCCAACGTCGCCCTCATCCTGATGGCCACCTTTGTGTGTGGCTGCATCAGGCGGAGTGTAGAGCCAAGGCACGTGGGCACTAAGTGCCACTACCTGCTGAGGTTCTACCTGTCCCCGGTGTTGCGAAGGATGGGCCTGGCGCAGATGCCACGCAATGTACCAGTCAGCTGGACATTGCCGCCCCATCTGACGTCTGTTGACAGGTTCTTCCGGACCAACACCTTTGACCACAAGTCCATCGGGCAGTGGTCAGCACGGAATGTCCTGCAGGCACTGCAGGGAAAGGACTCGATGGATCCGGTGGCGTGGTTCCCAGAGCAGACTGCCCAGCTTGTCTGGCAAAATGCCTCATCGCCAGAACTGACCAACAAGCACCAAGACCTGGCTTGGCTGGCGGTGAGGGGAGCCCTCTCAGTTAGATCCTTCCTGCACCGTCGGAACCTCACTACCAGCGCACGCTGCCCCCGGGACGGTTGCTATGGAGAGGAGACGGTTGCCCACCTCTTTGCAGAGTGTGGATTTGCAAAACGAGTCTGGAGAGGTATGAAAGGGTCCCTGGAACGATTTATCCCGAACAGCTCCGTCACAGAGGACTCTGTGATTTACGGACTGTTCCCAGGGACACATTCAGAGACTGACATCGAGTGCTGCTGGAGGGTCATCAACTCGGTGAAAGACGCTCTTTGGTCTGCCCGAGCGTTGCTCACCACCCAGCAGAGCGAGATGTCCGTCAGGGAATGTTGCCGACTGGCCCACTGCAGACTGCAGGAGTACGTGCTAAGGGACTCGCTGAAGCTTGGTGCAGCCAACGCCAAGGCTTGGTGGGGGAGGGCCACAGTCTAGGGTCCTTCCGCTGCTGGACATGGGGGGCACAGTATGGTGGAGACGCCCCTCAAATTAAATTAAATTAAGGGAAGGTATCCCACACCAGAGGGCCACATGAGTGGCACGGGTGGGGGACATTTTTTGTGGAACTTGAAATGTCAGATGGAAATTTTCGCACTTTGTACACATTGTATATATTTATTACTTGAACAGGGGCCACAGAGTGGCACTGGTGGGGGACTGTTTGGTGAAATTTGACAAATGTAAAAAATTGTACTGGAAAAAGTTTGTATAGTCTCCGAAAATGTCGGATGAATTTTGTTTTGAATGGTTCAGAAATTGTATATATTTACCAATTGAATAAAGTATATTTTGAAATAAAAAAAAAAAAATGAAATGTCACCCATTCCTTCTCTCCAGAGATGCTGCCTCACCAGCTGAGTTACTCCAGCATTTTGTCTACCCAGGAATAAACTAGACTGCCCAACCTCTCATAAGTCATAGGAGCAGAATTAAGCCATTCGGCAAACCGGGTCCATGCCAACTAGCGATGATCCCGTACACTTAAGGGCCTGTCCCACTTAGGTGACTCTTTAGACGACTGCCAGGGACTAGTTTTAATGGAATTCACCTACGACACCTGGTGACAACCTACGACAGCAAAAATTGTCACCACTGTCGCCGAATAATTTTCAACATGTTGAAAATTTTGCGGCAGTTGCCTGTAGTCGCCAAAAAAATCGCCTGTGAGACAGTCCTTTAGCATTATGCTACACACTAGGAACAATTTTGATTTTTTTTTTACCGAAGCCAAATAACCTACAAACCTGCGCGTCTTTGGAGTGTGGGTGGAAACCAGAGCACCCGGAGAAAACCCATGTGGTCAGAGGGAGTTCATACAAACTCTGTATAGACGGCTCAAGTAATAAGCATCGATCCCGGATCTTTGGCACTGTAAGGCAACAGCCCTACCGCTGCTCCACTATGCTCCCTGATTTCAGTGTGTGAATGCAACCCCAATATGACTCTTCTACATCTTTTCCCTTTTCATTGAACATAATCAGGAATGTCCGTCCTAATCAGAAGCTACCTTCACAAGGGATCTACCTCCTTCTGTAATGTGCCCTGTTTGATGGTAATGAGGATATTTGTAGTTTTCGAGATACACCGTGGAAACAGGCCCTTCAGCCCACCGAGTGCGCAGACCATCGATTCCACGTGCACTAGTTCTATCCTACACACTAGGGACAATTTACAGAAACCAATTTAACCTACAAATCAGCACGTCTTTGGGATGTGGGAGGAAACCGGGGCACCCGGAGAAAATCTACACGATCGCGTACATATAGCACCCGTAGTCGGGATCGAACCTGGGTTTTTGGTGCTGTAAGGCAGCAACTCTTAACACTGCACTGCCGTGCCGCCCTTTCCACAGTGCTGTCTGATCTATTGTACGTTTCCAACATTTTCTATTTTTTATATTAGATAACAACCCTCTTCAGATCAAATCCATTTATCCATTTTTGAGATGCCAACATCCTAATGTCTCTCTTCATTAAACCTTTCTGTTCACCATTATAAATAGAAAGAGGCTGCAAATGAGCCGCAGAGAGAGGAGTAAATAATTTAGGAGACATTACGCCACATTCTTCTAAGCTGAGGTGGAATGACAAGTACTCGATCCCTCTATATAAAGGTAGCAGGAATTAAATATAAAGTAGTGTGAATGTGTGTTTGACTGGTTGCTGATTCATAGACTTTGCAGAATAAGGAACATGTAAGGAGCTGGTTCTGGGAAGGGGAGTGAGGAATCTTTGCAGTTGGGGGCTTGCGATTGCCAAAATGAGCAGGTGTTAATTTGGAGAGAAGGGTAGAGAGGGACGACCTATGACACACTAAGCAAGGCTGAATAATGTTTGCTAGAGGAAGGATGGCATTTAACTCACTCTTAAATCCATCCAGTGGAGGCCAAGTCACTGGATGGATTTAAGAGAGAGTTAGATAGAGCTCTAGGGGCTAGTGGAGTCAAGGGATATGGGGAGAAGGCAGGCACGGGCTATTGATTGGGGACGACCAGCCATGATCACAATGAATGGCGGTGCTGGCTCGAAGGGCCGAATGGCCTCCTCCTGCACCTATTTTCTATGTTTCTATGAGTGCAGAGAGACGTTGCCAGGATTCGAGGGTTTGAGCTACAGGGAGAGATTGAGCGGGCTAGGACTTTATTATTTGGAGCGCAGGAGGCTGAGGAGTGGTCTTATAGAGGTGTATAAAATCATGAAGGGAATAGATAGGGTGAATGCACAAAGTCTTTTGCCCAGAGTAGGGGAATCAAGACTCAAGGGCAGTTTTAAGGTGAGAAGGGAAACATTTAAATGGAACTTGAGGAGTATTTTTTCACTAAAGAGAGTAGTGGGTATTTGGAACGATCTGCCAGATGAGGTAGTTGAGGTGGGTACTATAATGACATTTAAAATACATTTGGACATGTACGTGGATCGGAAAGATTTACAGGGTTATGAATCAAATGCTGGCAAATGGAGTGTATAAAGAAACTGCAGATGCTGGTTTATACCGAAGATAGACACAAAGTGCTGGAGTAACTGAGCGGGTCAGGCAGCATCTCTGGAGAGAAAGGATGGGTGACATTTCAGGTTGGAATCCTTCAGACTGGAAGTAGAGGGGTGGGAAATGAAAGTAAGAAAAGGCTTCCCGACCCAAAACGTCACCCATCCTTTTTCTCAAGAGATGCGGCCTGACCCACTCAGTTACTCCAGTACTTCGTGTCTGTCACCGGAAAATAGGACTAACTGAGATGGGGCATCTTGTCTGACTGGGCAAGTTGGTCCAAAGGGCCTGTATCCATGCTGCATGACTCTAATGTTGTGGCACCTACAATACTGGTGTTGGTGGGTTATTGAAACATCTCCAGCGAGTGCAACATGCTGCACATGTTTTTTTGTTTGAAAGATGCAACATGGAAACAGGCCCTTCAGCCCACCGAGTCCATGCCGACCACCCATTCACTAGTTCCATGTTATTCCACTTTCCCATCCACTTCCTACCCACTAGGGACAATTTACAGAGTCCGATTAACCTACAAACCTGCATGTCTTTGGGACGTGTGAGGAAAGCAGAGCACTTGGAGGAAACCCACGCAGTCCCAGGGAGAACATGGAAACTCCATACAGTCAGCACCCGAGGTCAGGATTGAACCTGGGTCTCTGGCGCTGTGAGGCAGCAGCTCTACCACTGCGCCACCGTGTTGGTTATCATTGCACAGATTCTGCACGGATCAGCTCTTGTTTTGTTGAATACACTGCCATATTGTGTTCTGTGTGGACCAGTGTCAAATCAATTCAGGTTTAATAGTTAAAGGGGTAAGTAACCAACAGGACACTTTATTTGCATTTTTGCATGTTTTCCATGCTGTATGTGATACATCCCTGATTTCAATGACCAAGTTACTGTTGGGTCACAGACCTTTCACTCATTCTCGCCCAGCTGGGCTAAGTTAAAGTTAACCATTTTCCACCATGCTTATTCATTCAAAGATTATTCATAACCACGGGGACACTCCTTACCCCTTAGTCATTGTCATTCCAGTAGACTTGCAGAAGATAATCTGTTATCAAAGTCATTTTATCACCCAACTAATAACTAGGAGGTAAAGAGATCTAAGTTTAGTTTAGTATAGAGATACAGTGCAGAAACAGGGCCTTCGGCCCACTGTTCACCCTGCCATCATAGAAACATAGAAAATAGGCGCAGGAGTAGACCATTCGGCTCTTCGAGCTAGCACCGCCATTCAATATGATCATGGCTGATCATCTAAAATGTTCCCGATGTTGGTGGAGTCCAGAACCAGGTGTCACAGTTTAAGAAAAAAGAATTTGGCTCTTAGAGCCAAGTCTAACTCTCTCTTGAAAACATCCAGTGAATTGACCTCCACTGCCTTCTGTGGCAGAGAATGCCACAGATTCACAACTCTTTGGGTGAAAACGATTTTCTTCATCTCAACCCTGAAAGGCCTACCCCTTATTCTTAAACTGTGACCCCTGGTTCTGAACTCCCCCAACTTCGGGAACATTTTTCCTGCATTCACCCTGTCCAATCCTCTAAGAATGTTATATGTTTCTATGAGATTACCTCTCATCCTTCTTATTTCCAGTGAATACAGCCCAGTCGACCCATTCTTTCATCATATGTCAGTCCCGCCATCCTGCGAATTAACCTGGTGAACCTGCAACCTCATAGCATCCTCCTCGCAGCTCACACGGCCACCCAGCTTTGTGTCATACGCAAACTTGGAGATGTTACATTTAATTTCCTCGTCTAAATTGTTAATATATATTGTAAACAACTGGGATCCCAGCACCGAGCCCCGCGGCACCCCACTAGTCACTGCCTGCCATTCTGAAAACGGCCCGTTAATTCCTACTCTTTGCTTCCTGTCAGCCAACAAGTTCTCTATCCATGTCGATACCCTACCCCTTTTTCAAGTCCTTACCTTCCCGGAGATGTGATCATTTTTCGGATCACATTCTCCGGGCTCTGCAGCCTACCATCGATGGAGTTGGAAGCCCCCTCGGACTGTCGTGAGCCCCACCGCGGGGCGCGGACTTAACATCGGAGCTGATCCCTTGCCTGGGATCGCACCCACCTGTGGACTTACCATCAAGGGCTTGCAGTCTCGGGAGAGGCTCGTCGGGAGCTCCAACGCCGCGGAAGGCTCGACCAGCCCCAACGCGAGGTTTGATCGCCCGGCGCGGGGGAGCTGACAACCCCCCGATGCAGGAGCTGAACGCCTCGAAGCGGCTACGGGAGTCAAGACTGTCTCGTCTACGGTGGCTCGAGGCCCACGACCGAGGAAGAACAAAAGGAAGAGACTTGAACTTAATTTCACCTTCAATCACAGTGAGGAATGTGTAGGAGTCAGTGGTGGATGTTCATGTTAAAATGTGTTTTTGAGTCTGTGGCTTTTAATTATATGACTGACCTGGCCAGTGAAATTCCTCGTATGTTGCAAAACATATTTGGCGAATAAAATCTAATTCTGATTCTGATTGACTCCCACAGCTATCTAGACTACACTATCTTCCACACTTTCTCTTACAAGGATGCCATCACTTTCTTGGTGTTCCCCATCTCTGTCTCTGCTCTCAAGATGAAGTTCTCCATTATAGGACAGTCATAAAGCACGGATATTCAGTCCATGCCGACCAAGATGCCCCATCTAACCTTATCCCACTTACACAAAGCACCATCCTTTAAAAATGTAGATTACCTCCAGATTATGCGAACTTCACTTGGTTATCAAATAAAGTCATACAGCACAGAAACAGGCCCTTCAGCCCAACACATCCATGCTAACCAAGATGCCCCATCTAAGCTAGTCCCATTTGGCTCATATTCCTCTAAACCTCTTATTTCCATGTTTCTGTCCAAATGTCTGTTAAGTGGGATAGCACCTGCCTTAACTGCCTCCTCTGGCAATTCATTCTATATACACACTACCCTCTGAGTGAAAAAGTTGCCCTCAGGCAATTGAGATTAAATCTTTCCACTCACATTAAAATTATGTCCTATGGTTTTTGATTCCCCTATTCCAGCAATGATTTTACACACCTCTATAACACTTCCAAACTATCCACTTTCTTCTGGAAATGGGGTTACCCCCCACACTTGCGGATGAAGCCCTCACCCATGCCTTTTCCAGTCCCTGTAATTCTGCTCTTGTTCCCTCCACCTTCCTGCCCACACAACCTCCCCCCTGACAGAACAAAGGTGGAGTTCTGATCAATACCTTTCAACCCACCGGCCTCTGCATCCAACACATCATTCTCTGACATTTCTGCGATCCCACCACTAGTTGCATCTCCTTCCCATCCCTTTCTGTTTTCCACAGAGACCTTTCTTTCCGTGACGCCACGATTCGTTCAATTTCCGATACCCCCCCCACTCCCACATACACGCTTCTCTCTCCTAATCTACACAAGTCCTCTCAGGTATAACGTTCTCTCCACAGCTCCTGCTCCCCTATCGAACAGTTCCTTTTGCTTCCTCCAGCTATAGAAGCAATGGCCAATAAAGAACACCAACGCCTCTACTTCTATAGAAGGCTTTGGATGTTCAGCATGTCCCCAACAACTCTCACCAACTTCTACAGATGCGCCGCAGAAAGTATCTTATCAGGATGCATCACAGCATGGTTTGGGAACAGCTCCAATCAAGCCCGCAAGAAATTACAGACTATTGTGGACGCAGCCCAGACCATCGTACAAACCAACCTCCCTTCCATTGACTCCATCTATACTGCACGCTACCTCGGCAAGGCATGATAAAGGACGAGTCACTGGTCACTCCCTCTTCTCCCCTCTCCCATCAGGAAAGCGGCACAGAAATGTGAAAACACACACCTCCAGATTCAGGGACAGTTTCTACCCGGCTGTTATCAGGCAACTGAATGGTTCAGTTCTATTCCAGTCAACAACTACAGAGTGGTCCTGACCTCCCATCCACCTCATAGGAGACCCTCAGAATGTCTCTAATCGGACTTTACTGGACTTAATTCCGCACTAAACATTATTCCCTTCATCCTGTATCTGTGCACTATGGACGGCTTGATTGTAATCATGTACAATCTTTCTGCTGACTGGATAGCATGCAAGAAAAAAGCTTTTCACTGTTCCTCGGTACACGTGAAACTAAACTAAGCTGACCTTAAGTAAACTAAATTAACTGGAGTTTGAAGAAGGGTCCCGACCCGAACCGTCACCCATCCCTTTCCCCCAGAGGTGCTGCCTGACCCACTGAGTTACTCCAGCACTTTGTGTCAAACTAAACTAAACTAAACTAAACTAAACCAAACTCTACTTCACATCTACCGTAGTCCTCTCACATATAACTTTCTCTCCACTGTCTCTGCCCCCCCCCCCCCCCCCCCCCCTATCAACCAGTTCCTTTCCCCTCATCCACCACCTCTGTCCTCATCGCCAGCCCCTGCCCACTTAGGGGTCCCCTGTTCCCCTCATCTCCCATTCCCATCCATCCACCACCCCTCCCTCTGGTTCTGCATCTAACCCCTCATCTGTTGTCTACACCCATGACCCCACCCCTTTGTTTCCTCTGCTGGCCCATCTGCCAATCGCCGCCTCCTTACCTGCGTCCACCTCTCACTTGCCAGCTCTTGCCCCACCCTTTCCCCCTCACCAGCTATCTCCTGTCTGCTCCAGTCTTCAGGAAGGCTCCCAACCTTTCTGAAGCGGCACGGTGGCGCAGCAGTAGATTTGCTGCCTTACAGCGCCAGAGACCCGGGTTCGATCCCGACTATGGGCGCTTGTCTGCACGGAGTTTGTACGTTCTCCCCGTGACCTGCGTGGGTTTTCTCCGAGGTCTTCGGTTTCCTCCCACACTCCAAAGTCGTACAGGTTATAGGTGAATTGGCCAGGTGTAAATGTAAAATTGACCCTAGTGTGTGTAGGATAGTGTTGGTGTACGGGTCGGTGAGGACTCGGTGGTCTGAAGGGCCTGTTTCTGCGCAGGATCTCTAAAATAAACTAAACCTAAAACGTCATCTGTCCATTTCCCTTCGCAGATGCTGACTGACCCGCTGAGTCCTACCGGCACTTTGCTTTATGCCCAAGATTCCAGCATCTGCAGCCCTTGTGTCTCCAGTCTGTTTTCTAGGGTGCACAATCATTAAGGAAGGTCCCTCTTCATGTTCTCTCTCCAAGGGAACATAGGCACATACAATATAGTGGAGGGGATGTGGCCAGCAGCCAAATGCTCTACAGTCCAACAAACCATTATAGAGTCACACCGCATGGAAACAGGCCCTTTGGCCCAACTTGCCCAAGTCAACCATGATGTCCCATCTACACTCGTCCCACCTGCCCACATTTGCTCCTTATTCCTCTAAACCGCTCCGTTCCATGTACCTGTTCAATATATATTTTAAATGTTTTAATAGCTGCCTCAACTACCTCCTCTGGCAGCTCGTTCCATATACCCACACCCCTCTGTATGAAAAAGTTGCCCCTCAGGTTCCTATTAATTCTTTCTCGTCTCACCTTAAACCTATGTCCCCTGGTTTGTGAGTCTCCTACTCTGGGTTAAAGACTCTGCGCATTCACTCGATCAATCCCTCTCATGATTTTACACACCTCTATAAGATCAGCCCACAGCCTGCTGCGCTGCAAGGTTTCTTTTGCATTAGGACATTAATAGCTGTGCGTAAATGGCGGACTAATAGCAGACAAATTATGAAGCAAGTTACAGAGAAGTAACATCAGATAGTAACATATTAACAATAGAACCAAGTGTCGGGATTACCCGATGCAATGTAAGTAGGAGTTCCAGCTGCTATTTATTGCTGTCTGAACTGTAACTGTACAGAGCCTCTAATGCCATCTGTTAGCGACTCATCTTTAATTGAATGACAACGAGTAAATAGGCCAAGAGAGTTCTTGGTGCCTACTTTGAGTTTTTAGACCATAGACAGCATGGAAGCCAGCCCGTGTCCACACTGACCATCGATCACCCATTCACTCTCGTTCTATTTAGGGCGGTACAGTAGCGCAGCGGCAGAGTTGCTGCCTTACAACGCCACAGACCCAGGTTTGATCCTGACTACGGGTGCTCTCTGTACGGAGTTTGTACATTTCTCTTGTGACCGCAAGGGCTTTCTCCGGGTGCTCCGGTTTTCTCCCACACTCCAAAGACGTACAAGTTAGTAGCTTAATTGGCTTTGGTAAAAATTGTAAAATGTCTCTAGTGTGTAGGATAGTGCTGGTGTACGGGGTGATCGCTGGTTGGCGCTGACTCGGTGGGCCGAAGGTTCCGTTTCCGCGCTGTATCGCTAAACTAAACAAAACAATGTTACCCCCTCTTTCTCATCTACTCCCCGACACACTGGGGGCTATTAACAGAGGCCAATTAACCTACAAACCCACACATCCTTGGAATGTGGGAGCACCCGGAGAAAATCCACGCGGTCGCACCGAAAACATGCAAACACCTCACAGACAGCACCCGAAGTTAGGAACACAAACCCCGGTCACCCCACTGTGAGGCAGTAGCTCCTCCTGCTGCGCCTCAGTGATCTTACTGAAGTGTTTAGAACTGGGCTGGGAAACCTTTTCATGGTGGAAGGCCGCATTAAGTTAGCTGTAATCTAATAAGGCCACATCCAAGATACTTCAATTAGATATACTTCAAAATGTACATTATTTTGTTAAAATAGCCCTCATGACTTACTAATGTTTTAATTGTGACTGTCAGTCGGGGAGGATTATTTTGTTGAATCTTTTTTCACTCTTTGATATTTGAAATACGTTCATTTTAAGTTTAAAATAAAAATAATAAAAGATGAACAAAAACATATTAATAATAATAAATATTTGTTCTACAAAATTTGGGTTCATTCAAAAGGCCGCACTTAATGGCTTAGAAGGCCGCATGTGGTCTTAAGGCTGCAGGTTCCCCACCCCTGGTCTAGAATGATGTTTTAGGTGCTGGTGTTAGGGTGTCTTATGCCTTTTTGCAAAAGAATGAACATTTTACAAAGTATAATCAAACCAACCAAAAAAGTAAATAACTATACTCACAGCTTTGTCGTTACTCTGTTCCTTTCCACAATACAGCAAACCTCTAGGTTTAACCTCTTTATAACGCATTTTGGTTATAGTGGACCAAATCTGTTGTAGACCATTTGTTGCTTGTTGTTTCATGGTTCTCATCACCATCGATCACTGGCCCGGCGTGGTCTGTTATAGTGAGGTTGTCTGTCACTGATTGATTGATTGTCACTGGTGTCAGTTCTTCCTTTCAACTGGTCTCTCAAGTCTACACATCAACAGGCACACTTACTGAGACAAGATCTTGGTCAGGGCTTTTTAATATCAATAAGGCATGAACCACAATTCTTCAACTTTCATCAAAATGCATTCATCTTGTTGGATTGAGAAAATGTGGGATGGTTATTTGCCAATAATCTTTACATTTGAAGCAAATCTTCATGCGGTAGAGTTGCTGCCTTTCAGCGCCAGGGACCCGGGTTCGATCCTGACTACGGGTGTTGTCTGTACAGAGTTTGCAGGTTCTCCCTGTGACCGCGTGGGTTTTCTCTGGGTTTACTCCCACACTCCATTGACGTGCAGGTTTGAAGGTTAATTGGCTTTAGTAAAGATTGTAAATTGTCCCCAGTGTGTTGGATGGTGCTGGTGTATGGGTGATTGCTGGTCAGTACGGGCCCAGTGGGCCGAAGGGCCTGTTTCCGCACTGTATCTTTAAACTAAACAAAACTTTTAATATTTTAGATCAGGAAACGGTGATCTCCAAAAAACAACACTTCTGACACAATATTACACTCATTAAATATGGATTGTGAATATTTTGTGACTGTTTGCTAGTTTGGAGGAGTGCTTGAATCCAGTTGGGTAAGTGAGGATGCTTTGGGCAGAAGCATCAAGGAGATCTTTCTAACGTGGCCAGCTTTCTTCAAATGATTGTCGAGTCTTTTACCCAGAGGAGGTGAAACAAGAACCAGATGACATGGGCTTAAGGTGAGAGGGTCAAGTTTTAATAGGAATCTGAGGGGCAACTTTTTCACACAAAGGGTTGGAGGTATATGGAACAAGCTGTCAGAGTACGTAAAATGTGTAGGAAGGAACTGCAGATGCTGGTTTATACCGAACATAGATGCAAAGTGCTAAGTAACTCAGCACCGGCACTTTATGCCAGAGTAGGTAGATGAGGAAGGTACTATAAGAACATTTAAAAGACACTTGGATAGGTATGTGGATAGAAAAGATGTATTGGGATATCTCTAATATAAGGACGGTTAAATATTAGGGGCGGCACAGCGGTGTAACGGTAGAGTTGCTGCCTTATAATGCCAGAGACTACGGGTGCTGTCTGTACGGAGTTTGTAAGTCCTCCCTGTGACCACGTGGATTTTCTCCGGATGCTCCGGTTTCCTCCCACACTCCAAAGACGTACAGGTTTGTAAGTTGATTGGCATCGGTAAGTTGTATAATTGTCCCTAGTGTGTAGGATAGTGTGAGTGTACGGGTGATCACTGGTCAGCGCGGACTCAGTGGGCTAAAGGGCCTGTTTCCGCGCTGTTTCTCTAAAGTCTAAAGTAAAGTCCAAAGAACAAATTTGGTACAACAGTTCCCAGGAATTTAGGTGAAAGGATGATTGCCACCTGGACCCAAACCTATTTCTCCCCCTCCCCCTCCACCCACATTCCTTCCTCTGGCTTCACAATTTGCTACTCTTCAATCCTTTTGTCTCACGCCTTCTGCTTTAGTCACTGGCCTTTGTCCAACCATGTATGGTGCTGTGTACAGTGTTTGTACATTCTCCCCATAACCTGCGTGTTTTTTCCCCGAGATCTTCGGTTTCCTCCCACACTCGAAAGACGTACAAGTGTGTAGGTTAATAGGCTTGGTATTAATGTAAATTGTCCATTGTGTGTGTAGGATAGTGTTAATGTGTGGGGATTGCTGGTCGGCCCAAACCCGGTGGGCCGAAGAGCCTGTTTCTGCACTGTATCTCTAAACTAAACTCAACTAATCTATCCTGTTCCTGCATTGTACTGTTCTGTGTTCTATTTGACTATTGTGAACAGGTGATCGATAGTCAGAATGGACTCGGCGGGCCGAAAGGCCTGTTTCTGTAGGGATCGAGAACGTCACAAAGGCGTAGGCCATTGCCTGTTTGAGTTGGAAGTGAATCGTACAACTCTATGGGTAGCAGTAACCCTCCAGCTCTTGTGAAATTGGTCATTGTTCGGGTGTGTGGCTAAAGTACCGGCCAGCTGTTCAATGATGGGGAAACACTGCTGTTCAGTCCAACGCTCTCTTTATTCAATGCCAAACAAACACGCTCTCTAGCTGGGCTAATGACAGTAATCAAGCCTCCAAAACGTGCTATTGTTCTGTTTCTTTGCCCAAGATGCCAAATGTAGCACCAAAGTATTGTTGCCACAGAGATTAATGAACCGTTCACTTAGACTGAACTTTAAGCCTCATTGTCCCCCTGGCAAAATTCCACCTTAAGGACTAAAGCAGACATTAATGAATCTAATAATTCGTCTGCACATCAGTAAACCTGTGCACCTGTTGCTAGTTTCTGTCTCAAGACTTAGCTCCTGCTTTGGCATGTTTTTGTCCCATGTTTAACATCAACTTTTTGAAAATGGAAACCACGATAATCCAGCATCCATTTTATCTCTTTAAAAATGTCAATGCCTTCTACATGCTCATCCATATCGTTGATATAAACCACCAACAGCAATGGGCCCAGCGCATCCCTGAGGCACACCACCAGTCACAGGCCTCCTGTCCGAAATACAACCTTCCACCATCACCCTCTGCATCCTTCCATGAAGCCACTTCTCTATCTATCCAAGGTACACAAAAGTGCTGGAGAAACTCAGCGGGTGCAGCAGTATCTATACCCTTCTTCAGACTGATGTGGGGGGGGGGGAGAAGAAAAGGAAAAGGAGGAGGAGGAGCCCGAGGGCTGAGGGAGAGACAGCAAGGGCTAACAAAATTGGGAGAATTCAATGTTCATGCCCCCAGGATGCAGACTCCCCAAGCGGAATATGAGGTGCTGTTCCTCCAATTTCCGGTGGTGCTCGCTCTGGCCATGGAGGAGACCCAGGACAGAGAGGTCGGATACAGAATGGGAGGGGGAGTTGAAGTGCTGAGCCACAGGGAGATCAGGTTGTTTAAAGCGGACCGAGCGGAGGTGTTCGGTGAAACGATCGCCAAGCCTACGCTTAGTCTCACCGATGTAGATCAGCTGATATCTAGAGCAGCAGATGCAATAGATGAGGTTGGAGGAGATGCAGGCGAACCTCTTTCGCACCTGGAACGACTGCTTGGGTCCTTGAATGGAGTCCCCGCCCGCACCCCCACATCAGTCTGAAGAAGGGTTTCGGCTCGAAACGTTGCCTATTTCCTTCGCTCCATAGATGCTGCTACACCCGCTGAGTTTCTCCAGCATTTTTGTCTACCTTCAATTTTCCAGCATCTGCAGTTCCTTCTTAAACTCTCTATCTATCCAGTCGGCTAGCTTTCCTTGGATCCCATGCGATCTAACCTTGCAGAGCAGCCTACCGCGTGGAACCTTATCAAGTACATAGACTCTTCTATCTGCTGAAGTCCATGTAGACAATATCTACGTCTTGCACTCATCAACGTTTTTAGTTGGTAAATTGGTTTGGTAAATTGCAGGGGATCTGAGGTTAAACAAAGTGAGAGACAAGCCACCTCGGATACTGTCACTGTAATGTAAAGTGAGATTTTTTAAAGTTCGAACCCACGGTACGGCACGGTGGCGCATGGGTAGAGTTGCTGCTTAACAGCACCAGAGACCCGGCTTCGATCCTAACTACGGGTGCTGTCTGTACGGAGCTTGTACGTTCTCCTCGTGACTGCGTGGGTTTTCTTCGGCTGCTCCGGTTTCCTCCCACACTCCAAAGACGTACAGGTTTGTAGATTCATTGGCTTGGTATAAATGTAGTATGTGTTGGATAGTGCTAGTGTGCAGGGATCGCTGGTCGGTGCGGACTCGGTGGGCCGAAGGTCCTGTTTCCGCTCTGTATCTCTAAACTAAACTAAACCAAGTGAAAAATATGGCTTCACCAGGAAAGGATCTGACAACTTAACTTACCTTAACTCACTTCTTCTTCTTTCGTGTCCTTATGCTCTATAGTGGCTCGTCACTGCTGTACACATCGTTGCGCTACTGGAGGGTTGAGTGCAAGGTCTGCAGTAGTGCATGGATTATCCAGCAATGGGCATTGCAGTAGGTGTTGCATTGTCTGGGTCTGTGTGCCACAGTCACAGGTTGTTGTACCCTCGATGTAGCCCCATTTGTGCATTGTCACCCTTGACCGACCGATCCCGGTTCGCAGTCGGTTGAGACATCTCCAGTTCAGCCGGTGCTCATCAGCACCTGGTGATAACAAAATGGTGTTTAAGAAGGAACTGCAGATGCTGGAAAATCGAAGGTAGACAAAAGTGCTGGAGAAACTCAGCGGGTGCAGCAGCATCTATGGAGCGAAGGAAATAGGCAACGTTTCGGGCCGAAACCCTTTGGGTTTCGGCCCGAAACGTTGCCTATTTCCTTTGGTATCAAAATGGTAGCTGGTGTGGGCATACCGGCTCTGCTGCTGGAATGCCCATCTTGGTGGAAATAGGGACAGTTGCTGGTCTGTTCTTCCACATCTGTAGGCGAGCTTCAGTCGGTGTTGTTTCCAATGGGGTGACGCTGATTAGGAAGCTCTTACTGGATTTTAACCGCCTAGGAGGGACACATGGTTGTGTAATGGGTGTCTGTGGTCTGTCAGTGGTTTCAGACGCTCTGTCCTACTTGCGACAACTCTCCTGATGTCTGGGGGAGCGATGCCAGCCAGTAGATAGACGTCAAGTCAAGTCAAGTCAAGTTTATTCATCACATACACATACGAGATGTGCAGTGAAATGAAAAGTGGCGATGCTTGCGGACTGTGCAAAAAAACCCGATGTTTTTGTCCGTAGATCGGAAGCAACCAGTGATGCTGCGGCAGCTGCCATTCACGGATGAGTCGATCTTCTTTGCATGTGTAGATCTCTCCCAAGCGGTTTCACTTACTGCGTCCACCTGATTCATAGTTCTCAAGAGGATGTAGCCAAGTAAACTCTGATCTTTGTTCAAAGCACAAGTAATGTTGATATAATTTATAGACTGACTACTGACAGCTATTCATTTAACAGCTTCCTATGGAGTTCCTCACAATAAACTCTGCAAAAATGTTTGTTCACTATTAACATGTGCCCATTTAAATAATGCATTAACTTGCCATTGCAGTCAGAGTGTACTACTTATTTTGTTCATCAGCCTAAAAACATGCATACATGTATAAGAAAGAACTAGGCACAAGGTAGACACAAAATGCTGGAGTAACTCAGCAGGAAATGCATATTCATTGATTAGATTAGATAGATTAGATTAGATAACCTTTATTGTCATTCAGACCGAAGTCTGAACGAAATTGCAGCAGTCATACATACAATACAATACAATAAAAAACAACAATAAACACATATTAACATTAGTAGGTACACAAAATTGCTGGGGAAACTCAGCGGGTGCAGCAGCATCTAAGGAGCGAAGGAAATAGGCGACGTTTCGGTCCGAAACCCTTCTTCCTTAGTAGGACTGGATGTTACAATCACTAAGGTTTTTCACTACAATTGACATTTGGCATTCTTGGGGATGACCAATAGGTGATTTTGCTACAAATCAGACACATCTTCAGTTGTGTACCAAAACGTTACTGGGTGTTTCGGCCTTTTATCCCAAGACACCCTCAGTCGAGGCAGGCCCACCGCAGGGTGATCAGACCTGGGTGTGTGTCTTATGGTTAGCCTCTAGATCAGTGGTTCCCAACCTTTTTTTGGCCATGCCCCACCTAATCACCTCTAAAATCCTGATGCCCCCCCCCCCCCCCCTTTTTTACCCCCAAAAAAATATTTACTCAAAATAACATCTGAAACATAAACTACATATGATTACCTGATGGAAAATCCAAAAAAATAAAAATCGAAAATTTGGACCCAGACCTCCTCAGTCGCGCTCAATTGCCCCCCTTAAAAATCAAATTGCCCCCCTGTGGGGCGTACGCCCCACGTTGGGAACCACTGCTCTAGATGGTCACGTGGCAGCCAAGACAGCTTATTTTCTCTTCAGCCACAGCCAGTGACTGCTCCATTCGGCTTTTTTCCTTCCATCTTCCTCTCTACCACTGACTGTGGCTGGTTGGGCTCTGGACTCGTGTCCGTTGGTGGGACAGTACGTGGTTGAGCTTCACCTGAGGTGCTGATACCCTGTGGACTGTGGTGGTTAACCTGTCACTGGGCTTCACTCGACTGATTTGGCCTACCTCTTAGAAATTAATGGTCAATTATATCTATCTCTATACATAAACCTCTGATCTCGGATGTATATTTTTTGTGTGTGTGTTTGTGCATAATCACATCTTCGCAAAAAAACTACGCGTTAACGGTAAAATCTTTACATATTCCGGTAGACATTTTTCCTCTGGAGTCCAAAATCGTCTTATCTGAAAATGTCATGCTTTATTTCTTGATGAAAATGTTCAAAAACATTACACCTGGAAGAGATGAGACTCCTCCTAGCAGGCAAAGCAGACCACTTCCAAAAGACGTGGTCTGCATTTATGGAACTATTACAAGCATAAGGTGCAATAGTAATTTAAAAAATAAATGGTACCAGGATCTGGTAACGGGGGGTAAAAAAAAACAAAAAAAAAACACGGTTGGTATATCCTTTTTTGCGGAGTTTTGTGTTATAATAGAGCGATTGTTTCTCCTTTTTTTTCTTTTCTTTCTAGGGTCTATTTCCTTTCTTTACTTCCTTCTCTAACTTCTTCTTTAAGGGGCTTTCTTTTCCCAACACTTTCCTGCACCTTCACGACTCTTGCTCACTTTCCTTACTTCTTTTATTTCTACCTTTTTTAAAGCTCGAAAAACGAAGTGGTACAACAAAATGTAATAAGATATATGTGATGTGTATTACTGTAATTTACTGTACTTCTAATAAAAGTAAATTTAAAAAAAAAAGAAAATGTTCAAAAATCCGACAAAACTTTGAATTTAAAAACGATTGTCTTTCGCTCACAATGGGTCTGCGTGCCTTCTTCCTCGTGCTGCGAGTGACGTCACCCCCCCCCCCCAACCCTCCATTCCCCCCCCCCCCCCAATATTCAAAAGACGCCGCCGGAGATGAAGTCGGGCCCTGGACTGTAGACCAAAGATCATAGCTGAAGACTGCGGCGGCCCAACTCACGGTCCTTTGGTCGATGCTCGCCCGCTGGCACAATTTTACAATTCACCGAAACCAATTAACCTACAAACCTGTACGTCTTTCGAGTGTGGGTGGAAACCAGAGACCTGGAGAAAGTCATGGGGAGAACGTACAAATTGCGCACAGACAGCACCCGTAGTCAGGATCGAACTTGGATCTCTGGCGCTGCAAGGCAGCAACTCCACCACTTCACCACCGTGCCGCCCCATCTTTAAACCGAGAGGGACAAAGTTTTAAGGAGATGTGCAAGGCAAGGTTAGTGAGTACCTGGAACACACTGCCAGCGGTGCTTGTGGAGGCAGATATGACAATGGCATTTAAGAGACTTTTGGATAGGTACATGGATCATGAGCAGGTAGATAAGGGTTGGTCTTGTCATCATGTTCGGCACAGACATTGTGGATTGCAGGGCCTGTTCTCCTGATCTATGTGTTAAACTCCCAAAGTGATACAGAGCAGTATAATCAAAAGTTCATACCAATTCAAAGGAGACAGTTTTCAACTGACGAATAACTTTCCTGAAGATAGACACAAAGTGCTGGAGTAACTCAACGGGTCGGACAGCATCTCTGGAGAAAAAGGATGGATGACGTTTCGGGTCGAACCCCTTCTTCAGCCAGTTCAGTCCGAAGAAGGGTTCAAGACCGGAAACATCACCATCCTTTTTCTCCAGAGATGGTGCCTGACCCGCTGAGTTACTCCAGCACTTTGTGTCTATCTTAGAAGGATACAGGCCAAACACGGGCAAATGGTACTGGCGTAGTTGGGGTATCTGTTGGCATGGAAAAGATGGGCTGAAGGGCCTGTTTCCATGCTGCATCACTCTATGACGCTAAGAGGTAACGCACTGACTTTAGTAAAACAGATGTGCTCCGGGAATATCCCACAACATTTTACAACCAATAAATAATATCTGAAATAGGTTTACTGCTGCAGTTGAGTAAAATATGTTAACTTAGGTGCACTTCAGGGAGTTCTGGGCTCCTCTGGTATTTCATTCAACTGGGAGCTCTCTATGTGTGAACCTGCAGTGTATCAACTAAACATCCTCCATGCAGAGTAGGTAACATCTATTGGGACGACAGATGGCACAATGGGCTAAGTGTTCGGCTGGCAACCGGAAGGTAGCCGGTTCGAATCCCGCTTGGAGTGCATACTGTCGTTGTGTCCTTGGGCAAGACACTTCACCCACCTTTGCCTGTGTGTGAATGTGTGTGAGTGATTGGTGGTGGTCGGAGGGGCCGTAGGCGCAGATTGGCAGCCACGCTTCCGTCAGTCTGCCCCAGGGCAGCTGTGGCTACAGAAGTAGCTTACCACCACCGAGTGTGACTGAGGAGTGAATGAATAATGCGATGTAAAGCGCCTTGAGTATTAGAAAGGCGCTATATAAATCCCATCCATTATTATTATTATTATGCTTTATCATATATTACATAGTAATTTTGTGTCTAAATTGAAACATTTGATTTAACCCACACAATTCCTGAGGGTGTAACCAGCTTTGATTGATGTCAGAGGAAGGACTTGACAGAAGTGGAGACACGAGGAACTGCAGATGCTGCTTTACCACAAAAAAGACACAAAGTGCTGGAGTAACGTTTCGGATCGCTACCCTTCTTCAGAATCTGAAGACACAAATATTCACAAATTCTAGCATTACTCCAGCACTTATATTGAAACATAGAAAATAGATGCAGGAGGAGGCCATTCGGCCCTTCGAGCCAGCACCGCCATTCATTGTGATCATGGCTGATCGTCCCCAATCAATAACCCGTGCCTGCCTTCTCCCCATATCCCTTGATTCCACTAGCCCTTAGAGCTCTATCTAACCCTCTCTTAAATCCATCCAGTGATTTGGCCTCCACTGCCCTCTGTGGTAGTGGAGGCCAAATCACTGGATGGATTTATGAGAGACTTTGTGTCTTGATTTGACATAAGTGTCTGTTTGGCTGGGTAAGCACTAATTAAAAGCCAATGTTTTGTGTCTAACTTAGTTTACTTTAGATTGGTTTAGTTTAGTTTAGTTTAGAGATACAGTGCAGAAACAGGCCCTTCGGACCAGCGAGTCCATGCCGACCAGCGATCCCCGCACACTAACACTATCCTACACACACTAGGGACAATTTACAATTTTACCACACCAATTAACCGACAAACCTGTACGTCTTTGGAGAGCGGGGGGAAACCAGAGGTCTCGGAGAAAACCCACGCAGGTCACGGGGAGAACATACAAACTCCATACAGATAAAATTGAAAGATACTAATCTTACCTGGAAGAGCTGAATCTTGGCTGAAAGATACCCAACTCCTGTCTTCCACGCCACACAGCACTAACAATGCAAAGAATGTGTGGTTGATGTTAAGATCCCTGCGAGGTTCAGTGCAAGTTTAATGGGTTCTTAATTGTCATGTGTGCACTGCACAGTCAAATTCTTCCACCCATCGCATTATTTTTTTTTTTTATTTTTTTTTTTATTTTTTTTTTAAATTTTTTTTTTATTAGAAGTAGACATATTATAAAATGTAGTTACATATTATAGTAAAAAAACTTTTCATATACATCAGTCATACATTATTAAAATTTTCCATTATCAATTACTTCTGCTTCTAGTGTTTTTATTTTTTATAGAAAGAGGGAAAAAGAAAGGGTAGAAAGTTACAAATAAAAAAGAAAGCAAAAAAAAACACAACAGAAAAACAAGGGAGTAGGAATGGGTTACCTGTAATACATCAATGGAGATAGGTTTGTAGGTTATAAAGTATAGTTTTTCATCTATTCCTGAGTTCAAGTTTCAGCTGGGTCCTCGTGCTGTACCAATCTATCCCTTCAGATAGTTAATGAATGGAGCCCAAATTTTATGGAAAAGATCTAGTTTGTCCATTAAGACAAGTCTAATTCTTTCTAAGTATAGGGTCTCCGACATTTCCGTAATCCACATTTTAATTGTGGGGGTTGTAGGGCCTTTCCAAAATTTTAATATTAATTTTTTTCCAGTTATTATACTGTAATTTAGGAAATTTCTTTGGTTTGTTGTGAGTGTTAAGCTTTGTTCTGATATTCCAAGTATTATTAATTTTGTGTCTGGGTCCAGTTTTGTATTAATAACTTCTGAAGTTATTTCAAAAATATCAGTCCAGAAATGTTTAAGTTTTATACAGTTTGCAAACGTATGTTAAATTAGCCTCTAGATGTAGACATTTATCACAAATAGGAGAGATTTGTGGGAAGATTCTATTTAGTTTTATTTTACATAGACTACTATGTAAGACCTTGAATTGTATTAAAGTGTGTCTGGCATTTAACTATGAACATTGATGTATTTGTTGTAAACTTTCGTCCCACATATCTTTCGTGATAGGATGACCTATTTCATTTTCCCATTTGTATCTATATGGTTCGGTCGGTGGTACCTCGTTATTTAGTAGGGTGTTATAAATATAAGCTATTAGTTTTTCAGTATTAGGATGCTTGTTCAGACATTCATCAAGAATTTCTGATTCCGTATTCCTGTAGACTTGTGTATTAGATTTAACATAATCTCTAATTTGTAGATATCTGAAGAAATTATTTGAGTGCAGTCCATAATTCTGTTGTAACTCTTGAAATGAAAGAAAAGTACCTTTCCCATAAAGATGTCCTATATTTTTGATTCCATAATTTTTCCATTGTGTGAAACCTTTGTCCATAAAGGATGATTTGAATAAAGGATTATTTACAATGGGAAGGCAGAGTGGTATATTATTCAATTTTAAATCTTTTTTTATTTGTTTCCAAATTCGTATTCCACTATGTATTATGGGGTTTTCTTTATAGGTTTTTTTGTGCAGTTTTGTGGGGGCAAATATGATCGGTCCAATTTCAAAAGGTAGACAGTCTTCCTTTTCCATCATTAGCCAATCTGGTTGTTGATCCATTTCTTCCAGCCAGAAATTCATGTTTTTAATATGGACTGCCCAAAAATAAAATAAGAAATTTGGCAAAGCCAGACCTCCATTTATCTTTGATTTACATAAATGTTTTTTACTTATTCTATGATTCTTATAATCCCAGGCAAAACTTGTAACAATGGAATCGACTTTTTTGAAAAATGTTTTTGGGATATATATCGGAATTAATTGAAGTAGGTACACCCGTCGCATTATTTTGGCGCCATTTATAAAAGGAAAGAAAAAGTCCAAAGTCCAAACCTCGGTCCATGTGCTGAATGTATTGGAGCTCCCCCAATCCAGGTAAACCCAGGAAAGCTCCAGGCTCGGCACACTAACCAACTATAGAAGCACCTGTGAGTTTACCTGGTGCAGTGCAGAAGCAGCTCGATGTTCATTCAAATATTGTGCCACCTTCTGGAGGGAGGACCGTCACTAAGAAGCACGAGTAAAAGTGGTTGAAACTGAAACCATTTGGTAATCTCAAAGACACAAAGTGCTGGAGTAACTCAGCAGGTCAGGTTGGCATCTCTACAGAATGTAAGAAGAAACTGCAGATCCTGGTTTAAGCCGGAGATAGACTCAAAAAGCTGGAGTAACTCAGGAATGGGTGATGTTTCGAGTCGAGACCCTTCTTTACCCCCGGCTAGACTCCCCATAGGCTGTGAAAGGAACTACCCCCCCCCCCCCCACCCTGGGAAATACGGTATTCAAAAACATATAGCATCACATCATTTGTACACAAATTCCATTCTTCTCTCTTTGTTTCCTAAGACACACTTAAGATAATGGCAATCCATATTTGAAAACCCCGCCAAGAAACTTGCGCCGGTCGCGAGGTGGGGGTCCCTCTACGCAGGGATTCTGCCCCTCTACAATGGGGACCTGGGGTGGAGGGTATTGCATCGAGGTGTTCCCTGCAACCTGTTTCTCTTGCGGTTCACAGACTCGCCAGCCGCCTGCCACTTTTGCGGGCTGGAAGAGTCTGTGTACCACGTGTACATGGAGTGCGTGAGGCTGCAGCCACTGTTTGAATATCTAAAGGGGCTGCTCCTTGCCTTCTGGCTGCATTTTTCACCCACCATCCTCATCTTTGGACACCCTGTGCGTAGGGGAGAGGTTAGGGCTGAAGATGTCCTGGTTGGGTTGCTCCTGAGCCTGGCCAAGCTGGCCATCCGCGAGTGAAGGCGCCAGATGGTGGAGGGCTTTACCCGAGCCAGCTGCCTGCCCCTTTTCCGGGGATACGTCCGTGCCCGGGTGCGGATGGAAAGGGAATACGCCCTGTCCACGGGAACCCCGAGGGAGTTCCGCGACCGCTGGGCACCGAGGGGGGTTGAATGTATCCTGGACAAGGATTGCAATATAGTTGTTTAGCAGTTGCTTAGCATATCTGTTTTGTCTTGTATTATGGTGGTGTTTTGTTTTATGGTATTGTAAATACTATTTTAATATTTGAATAAATATTTTTGATTAAAAAAAAAAAAAAAAATTAAAAAAAAAGAAACTTACGCTGTGCATGTGCAGTACTGCAAAGGCAGAATTTCAGCTGCCTTCATCCCTGCTTGTCATTGACGGCTTGAAGCAGCGCAGACGGCACGTGGGCTGCACAAACCTTCGCATGTTACAAGTACTGCGGATGAAAGGCACGGAGAATTATGCCTACTTAAGAGATCGATCTCTTAGATAGGCATGATTCTCCCATGCCTTTACTATTTATATTTAGTAATTACCATTTTATAATTTTACTCAGGGTAGGCAGTGCCTACCATGCCTACCCTGACGGCACGTGCCTGCTACCATCATGGGGATCTATCGCAGTCGCTGCCTCAAAAAGGCTGCCAGCATCATCAAGGACCCACACCATCCTGGCCACACACTCATCTCCCCGCTGCCATCAGGCAGAAGGTACAGGAGCCTGAAATCTGCAACATCCAGGTTCAGGAACAGCTACTTCCCCACATCAGATAACTTCAAAACAAACTCTGAACTATAACAGCCTATTGTACTTTATCTGTTTATTTATGTGTGTATATATATATTCTATGGTATATGGACACACTGATCTGGTCAGTATTTATGCGTACTATATTCTGTTGTGCTGCAGCAAGCAAGAATTTCATTGTCCTATCTGGGACACATGACAATAAACTCTCTTGACTTGACTCTTCTGTAAATTGTCCCTGGTGTGTAGTATAGAACTAGTGTGTGGGTGATCGCTGCTTGGTGCGGACTAGGTGGGCCCATGGACCTGTTCCCATGCTGTATCTCTAAAGTCTAAACTGAACTAAACTAAACAGCACTAAGTCTAGAGCCACAACATCAAAGTCCCCAGTTGAAAGACTGCGTGCACTTCACATCTGGCCCCTCAGATTAACACCAGTCCTGCATGTTACGGGCTCCTCCCCCACACCCTGCACCTCCTAGCCCTGGTACACCGTCCAGACATAAAATGGCGGTCAGTGTGAAGGCCTACAGTGGGATCCCTCTGCGCAGGGATTCTCCCCCTCTACATCGGGGACCTGGGGTGGAGGGTATTGCACTGAGGTGTTCCCTGCAACCTGTTTCTCGCGGTTCACAGACTCGCCAGCCGCCTGCCACTTTTGCGGGCTGGAAGAGTCTGTGTTCCACGTGTACATGGAGTGTGTGAGGTTGCAGCCCCTGTTCCATTATCTAAAGGGGCTGCTCCTTGCCTTCTGGCTCCACTTCACACCCACCATCCTCATCTTTGGACACCCTGTGCGTAGGGGAGAGGGTAGGGCCGACGATCTCCTGGTTGGGCTGCTCCTGGGCCTGGTCAAGCTGGCCATCCACGAGTCATGGTGCCAGGTGGAAGAGGGCTCTGCCCGAGCCGGCTGCCCGCCTCCTTTCCGGGGTTACGTCCACGCCCGGGTGGTGTTAGAGAGGGACAAGGCACTGTGCACGGGCACCCTGGGGGATTTCCAGGACCACGGGGGTTGGAATGCATCCTTAATAAGGATGGTGATATAGTTGTATAATGTTTTACTTAGTATTGAAGAATTTTTGCTTGACTTGTATTATGGTGGTGGGCTTTGTTTTGATTTATTTTGTGCTCTACATATTATTGTAAATAATTGAATAAATTATTTCTGGTTATATAAAATAATAGTTCTGCGTGTTAGACCAGTCGGTTCGCGTGGGCAAGATGGGCCAACGGGCCTGTTTCCACACTGTATGAGTACGACTCCGAGAGAAACTTTAAATGATTTTCACATTACTTTCAGAGCCGGAGGCGAGAGAATGGTGGGTGAGTTGAAGTAGGGTGAGTAGTGGCCCGAGGGACAAAATGCCTGTTGCTGAGTTGTCTCTCTCTGAGTGTGACAACGCCCAGCATTTCTCTCCATCCCTCCCCAACCGACTCCAACTTATTTTCTCTTTACCCAGTTTACTTTAGATTTTAGACTTCAGAGATACAGCAAGAAATAGGCCCTTCGGCTCAGCGAGTTCGCGCCGACCATTGATCACCTCGTGCACATTAGGGACAATTTACAATTTTACCGGTCAATTAACCAGCAAACCCAAACGTCTTTGGAATGTGGGAGGAATCCGGAGCACCCAGAGAAAACCCACGTGGTCACTGTGAGAGCGTACAAACTCCGTATAGACAGCGCCTGTAGTCAGGATTGAACCCGAGTCTCTGAAGCTGTAAGGCAGCAACTCTACCGCTGCGCCACCGTGCCACCCTGTTCTGACGGAAGTTCTTCAATTCGCAAAGTAATAGCCCCCTCCCACGGTGCGAGTTAATTCAAGTGCTCTCCCGAGCTTAAAAAAAATCAAACTCGGAGAATGAACGTAGCAGGTATGTCAGAGCTCGGGGAGGTCTCTTAACGGCTCGTAATGCTAACGGCAGGTACTCGGGAAGACTCGCTAAGGGCAGGTAAGCACGGGAAGACTCGTGAAGATTTTTCAACATGTTGAAAAATGTCCACGAGAGCCCCGAGTACCGACGAGTGGCCATTACCGTAGTTCTCCAAGTTCGAATCAGGGCAAATGCGGGAGAACTCTTGGAATGAACTCGTACCGTGGGACAGGGCTATTAATCTGTTTCTCTCAACTGCCTGACCTGAGTGTTTTCCAGCATTTTCTGTGTTTAGTTTGGCTTGTTTATCAGAAAACAAAGTGCTGGAGTAACTCAACAGGTCAGGCGGCATCTGTGCAGGACATGGATAGGTGACGTTTTGGGATGGGGACCCTTCTTCAGACTGATGAAGTGTCCCGACCTAAAACGTGCCCTATCCATTTCCCTCCTGAGATGTTGCCTGACCCTCTGAGTTCTTCCAGCACTTTGTGTTCCGTGCAAGATACCAGCATCTGCAGTTCCCTGTGTCTATGCCTGACGTTTATCATGTCATGTCACAGCATAAAGCCCTCCTGGGACGAGCAGGTGTGTTATTAGATAAGTCCTCTAGCCTGGAGTGTCAAAGAGTGCTCGAGAAATATCGCACTGTGATGTGGGTTGACAGGTTACATGCTGTTCGGATGTTTTCCCATGGGAAAGTCTTGTAATAGAGTCAGACAGCATGGAAACAGTCTCTGCAGCACAACTTGCCCACACCGACCAACTTGCCCACACCGACCAACCGATATCGCCAAACGGAAAGCGGAGACTCTGATCCCGGCTAAGGAGAACGACCAGCGACCAGCGCCCGCTGTGAGTCCCCATCGCATCGCCAATTCCAGCCAATCCTCCTCTGGTCCCCCTCGCTGACTCCTCCCCCTCCCTCGTGATGCCCCCCTCTCCCGCATGGCTCTTCCCCCGTATTTTCTCCGAGCTCACTCCCCCCCTCCCTCCCCCCCCCCGCCCACACACCCCTCTCCCCCCACAAATCCACCCCACACACCCCCCGCCCCGCTCCAACAAGCCCGCCGGCCCCACAAACCCCCCCGCCTCCACAACCCCTCCCCCCACCACACACCCCTCCCCCCCACAACCCTCCTGCCCACACACACCTACCCCCCACAACCCCCCACACACACACTCCCCCCCTCCCACACACACCTACCCCCCACAACCCCCCACACACACACCCCCCCAACACACACACACACTCCCCCCCTCCCACACACACCCCCTCCCGCCCACATACACACCTCCTCACCGCCACACACCCCACTCCACCACACCCCACCAACTCCCCCCCCTCCTACACCTCCCCGTCCACACACAACCCTCCTCCCCTCCAACCACACGCCCCCTCTGCCAGACACCCCACTCCCCCCCCCCACACAGGAAGAGGAGGGGGTGGGAGTGCTCGGGGATGAGGGGAATTGAGCCGCGCCTGCGCAGTTAGGGGCTATGGGTGAGTGGTGGAATATTGCGTTGGGGAACGGGTTGCGTTGGGGGACCAGGCCTCCCGTGTGATGGGACCCAACAGCTCCCACCTAGTCTAGTATTCCTCTAATCCATTCTTATCCATGAACATGGTCAAATGTCTTTTAAATGCTGTTATCATATCTGGCTCAACTAACAATTCAGTCCACATATCCACAACCTTCTGTGCGAAAGGGTTGCTTTTCAGGTTCCTATTCCATCTTTCCCTTCTCATTTTAAACCTATGTTCCCTAACTAAGGATCTGGTTTCACTGCTGGTCTTGGAATAATCAAAGGGGCTGTGAGTAATATCTAACCCAGAGAGGTCTGGATGCTCAGGTGTTGAGTCAAAAGTGTTTTAGTGGAATTCTTTCTTGCAGCAGCACAACAGAATATGTAAACAATATCATAAACAAAATTAAGTTCAGTGTGTGTATATATGTATATACGTAAACACCCACATACATACAAATAAAAACAAACAAACAATAATGGCACAAAAAGGCAAAAAGGAACTGCAGATGCTGGTTTAAACCGAAGATAGACACACGATAAACGTCTGAAGAAGGGTCTCGACTCGAAACGTCACGTTTTCCTTTTCTCCAGAGATGCTGCCTGACCCCCTGAGTTACTCCAGCTTTTTGTGTATATCCTCGAAATCCATGTAGTTCGGAGCCTATTTGGAGCTTGTAGTGTTTAATAGCCTGATGGCTGTAGGGAAGAAGCTGTTCCTGAGCCTGGACGTTACCATTTTCAGGCTCCTTTACCTTCTTCCCGATGGCAGGAGTGAAATGAGAGCGTGGCCTCTGATGATGCTGGCTACCATTTTGAGGCAGCGCCTCCTGTAGATCCCTTCGATGGTGGGTGCAATCAAAGTGTGTTTGTAGGAATTTGGGAATTCAAGGAACATTGGAACAGCATGGGAAAATCGGCATGAGTTTGGGAATGATCCTTCGTCTCATTGAACGGCAGAGCAGATATGAGATGGACTCTTACTGTTTCTTATATTCTTATTATTTTGTTATATTTTCTGCTTAAGTTCAGCTCATCCATCCAGAATGCCAAAAAAGTCACCTCCAGTGTCACATACAGCACGGAAGAAGGCCCTTTGGCCCGTCAATGGTTTGATGGTTCTTTATTGTCACATATGCACAGCCCACAAATGCACAGTCGCCGTATTGTGGCACCGTTTACAAAGTAAAAAGTCCAAACCGACCAAGATACCACATCTCAGCTAATCCTCTGCTTCTTGATTCCCCTACTCTGGGTAAAAGACTGTGCATTCACCCCATCTATTCCCCCCCCTCTTGGCAATGAGGGGAACACAGTCACTGGACGACGTCTCCTACATTTTAAATTGGAATGCGGAACAAATTTCTTCTGTGATGGTGGGGTGAGATGAGATGAATCTTTAGAACACTTCACCCTGGAGAACTGTGAATGCTGAGTCATTCAGTGCTGATTTTGCTGAGAAATGGGTCAAGGAACAGCAGGCTAAAAAAGGGGCTGGTCCAGCTGATGGGAGCTTCAAGTGGTCCGTACTTGTTCAAAGAATAGTCAAACTTAGGTATCGAGCGGTTCAATATTTTATTATTTCAACAAATGAAGCTTGGATGGATTGCTGGATGCTGCGGCAAGTTTCATGAAAGTGCATCCCTTCTCTCTCTCTCTCTCTCTCTCTCTCTATCCCTCCCTCCCTCTCCCTCTCTCTCTTTCTCTCTCTCCCCCTCCACCCTCTCTCTTGCTCTCTCTCTCTCTCTCCCTCCCCTCCCCCTCTCCCCCCCCCTCCCCCCCTCTCTCTCTCTCCCCCTCTCCCCTCTCTCTCCCCCCTCTCCCTCTCTCTCTCTCTCTCTCTCTCTCTCTCTCTCTCTCTCTCTCTCTCTCTCTCTCTAACAAGTCACATATAAAATCATGAGGGAAATAGATAGGGTGAATGCACAGTGTAGTGGAATCGAGAACCAGAAGACATAGGTTTAAGGTGTGAGGTGATCACTCAGATGGTGGTGGGTCCACGGAATGAGCTGCTAGAGGAGGTAGTTGAGGCAGGTACTATAACAACATTTAAAAGATGTTTTGACAGGTACATGGATAGGAAACATCTCGAGGGATATGGGCCAAATACAGGCAAATGGGACGAGCTTAGATGGGGCATTTTGGATAGCATGGACAAGTTGGGCTGAAGGGCCACTTTCTATGATGTTTGACTGTCTCTCTGTGTAAGACATATAAAATTATATGGATATTCTAAATTTATATATTGCCCCATATATAATTGATTAGTACGGGTGTCTGAGATTATGGGAAGAAGGCAGGAGAATGGAGTTAGGAGGGAGAGATAGATCAGCCATGATTGAATGGCAGAGTAGACGATGGGCTGAATGGCCTCATTCTATTCCTATCACTTATGATCTATGATAACATGAATTTAGTTTGTGTTCCACAGTCAATGTTTCCTGGTCTGTTGGAAAGCTGCAGGGAAAGAAGCCAACAACCATCTCTCCCTATGCCCTATTCCCAACATGCCCAATTTACCTTTCATTCATAGAAACATAGAAAATAGGTGCAGGAGGAGGCCATTCGAGCCAGCACCGCCATTCATTGTGACCATGGCTGATCGTCCCCAATCAATAACCCGTGCCTGCCTTCTCCCCATAATTCGATGTGTCAATACTGACAATTAAAAACATGCATTGTTTAGAAGAATTATTTAGTTTTATTTTCGATAGGGTGTAGAAGCACGGTGGCACAGCGGTAGAGTTGCTGCCATACAGCGCCAGAGACCCGGGTTCGATCCTGACTACAGGTGCTGTCTTGTATGGAGTTTGTACGTTCTCCCTGTGACCGCATGGGTTTTTCTAGGAGCTCCGGTTTCCTACCACATCGATTAATTTGCTTGGTATAAGTGTAAATTGTCCCAAGTGTGTGTTGGATAGTGTTAGAGCGCTGGTTGGTGTGGACTCGGTACTGTGCTGGATCTTTAAACTAAAAGGTTGAAAGAACCTTATATTAGTTTCCTATGATTGAAAATATTTAAACAAAACAAAATAGTTGCTTTCGTTTAACATTGCAATAATTATTTAAGTTTTTTTTAGTTTTCAGAGATACAGCAAGCAAACAAGAACTTTGGTCCACCCAGACCATCGATCACCCGCTCCAACTTTCGCACCCACTCCCGACACACTAGGGGCAATTTACAGAGGGCCAATCAACCTACAAACCCGCACGACTTTGGGATGTGGGAGGAAACCCACGCGGACACAGGGAAAACGCGCAAACTCCACACAGACAGCACCCGAGGTCAGGATTGAGCCTGGGTTGGCGGCACTGTGAGGCAGCAGCTCTACCCGCTGTGCCACTGTGATTGGAATGAAAATATCTTCTTTTCAAGTGTAACTACAATTTAAGGCCTGAATGACAAAAAAATTGTGACAATCTTTACTTTCTATTAATACCAATAATTTGCAGAAGTGAGTTGAGACGGAGTCTGGTGACTTGTATAGCAGCTGAGAGTTCAGCTGATGACATCTTAAAGGGAGGACAATTTGGGCCAGTACTGCAGAGACCAAATACAGAGGGATGCATGATCTCCGCCCTATTGTATTTCAATAGAGTGTCACCAATGGGAAATTCTCATATACTTCAACAATTACGGGCAAATGTTTTATTACCATCTAACAAAGATCCCAAGGTTATGAAACGTATTGTAATAAAACAATTTTTGAAATAAAAAATTGGCTTGTCTGATCTTTCTTCTTTAGACTTTAGAGGTACAACGTTGAAACGGGTATTTTGGCTCATTGAGCTCATCAAATATGCCATTGAGGATCACGATTAAGGTAAGGATGGGACATCAAGAGAATTTTGGATGTGTCAGAAGGAACTGGTTTAAACCGAAGATAAACACAAAATGCTGGAGTAACTCAGTGGGACAGGCAGCATCTCTGGGGAGAAGGAATGGGTGACGTTTCGGCTCGAGACCCTTCTTCAGACTGAGAGTCAGGGGAGGGGGAGATACAGAGATAAGGAAGTGGACGGTGTGAAAATGAGACATCAAAGGGGTTGGAGATCAAGGAAAATGTAGAATAAATCATTGTTAGCCAGGAGAAGGTAACAACAAAGCAAACAGAGATAAAATGTCATTGGGGACAGGCAGACTGGTCGGAGAACGGGGAAGGGGGAGGGATGGAGAGCGAGGGAAAGCATTTTGGAACCTGGCACTTTGATAGAAATTTGGGAGGGGTTAGGGTCATTTAGATAGTTTAGTTTATTATTGTCACGTGTACCGAGGTACAGTGAAAAGCTTTTGCTTGCGTGATGTCCAGTCAGCGAAAAGACTGTACATGATTACAATCAAGCTGGCTACAGTGCACAGATACAGGATAAATAGTACAACATTCAGTGGAATGTATATCAGTGAAGGGAACATCATGGAATGGAAAGAATGATTCAGACTGGGACAATGTTGGGTGGTGGAATTTTGAGGAGGAGAAATAAATCAGAGGTCAATAGTTATGGTATCAGGCTCATGTGATTGTAGAAACAAAGAACTTGGGAAATTGGGAAGACCAAGTGACTGGAGTGTTCGTGGAGGAGCCGTTTGGGATCAGTGACCACAGTTCGATTAGGTTTACGATAGTTATGGATAGGGACAGAGAGGGCCCAAGTGTTAAAATGCTCAACTGGGGTAAGGCCAACTTTGAGGATATGGGAGAAAGTTGATTGGAGCAGGGTGTTTGAGGAGAAAGGAACATCAGCCAAGTGGGATGGTTTTAAAAGTGTGCTGACAAGAGCTCAGGATACACACGTCCCTGTTAGAGTGAAGGGCAAGGCAGGCAAACACAAGGAAGCTTGGCTGACGAGGGAAATTGAGGCATTGGTCAAAAATAAGAATGATGCATGGGACAGGCATAGGCTGTTGCGATCAAGTGAATCCCTGGATGAGTTTATTAAAAAAAATTAAACTGAAACATAGAAACATAGAAACATAGAAACATAGAAAATAGGTGCAGGAGTAGGCCATTCGGCCCTTCGAGCCTGCACCGCCATTCAATATGATCATGGCTGATCATCCAACTCAGTATTCTGTACCTGCCTTCTCTCCATACCCCCTGATCCCTTTAGCCACAAAGGCCACATCTAACTCCCTCTTAAATATAGCCAATGAACTGGCCTCAACTACCTTCTGCGGGAGAGAATTCCAGAGATTCACCACTCTCTGTGTGAAAAATGTTTTCCTCATCTCGGTCCTAAAAAATTTCCCCTTTATCCTTAAACTGTGACCCCTTGTTCTGTACTTCCCCAACATCGGGAACAATCTTCCTGCATCTAGCCTGTCCAACCCCTTAAGAATTTTGTAAGTTTCTATAAGATCCCCCCTCAATCTTCTAAATTCTAGCGAGTACAAACCGAGTCTATCCAGTCTTTCTTCATATGAAAGTCCTGACATCCCAGGAATCAGTCTGGTGAACCTTCTCTGTACTCCCTCTATGGCAAGAATGTCTTTCCTCAGATTAGGAGACCAAAACTGTACGCAATACTCCAGGTGTGGTCTCACCAAGACCCTGTACAACTGCAGTAGAACCTGCCTGCTCCTATACTCAAATCCTTTTGCTATGAATGCTAACATACCATTCGCCTTCTTCACTGCCTGCTGCACCTGCATGCCTACTTTCAATACCTACCTATACCCAGCCACTGACACTCTCCTCCGCTTAGCGGAGTTGGTCCTCACCCTCAACAACTTTACATTTGACTCCTCCCATTTCCTCCAATCACAAGGCGTAGCTATGGGCACACGCATGGGCCCCAGCTACGCCTGCCTCTTTGTCGGGTACGTTGAACAATCCTTGTTCGAGACGTACCAGGGCCCCATCCCCGACCTCTACCTCCGTTACATTGACGACTGCTTTGGTGCCACCTCCTGCACCCACACACAACTGACTGACTTCATCCACTTCACCACCAACTTCCATCCGGCACTCCAATACAGCTGGACGATTTCCGACACTTCCCTACCATTCCTTGACCTCACCATCTCCATCGCAGGGGACAGACTCCTGACCGACATACATTACAAACCCACTGACTCACATGGCTATCTGGACTACACGTCTTCCCACCCTGCCCCCTGTAAAGACTCCATCCCCTACTCCCAATTCCTCCGCCTACGCCGCATCTGTTCCCAGGATGAGACATTTCATACCAGGGCATCGGAAATGTCCTTGTTCTTCAGGGAACGGGGATTCCCCTCCGCCACCATAGATGAGGCTCACACCTGGGTCTCATCCATACCCCGTAACACTGCTCTCTCTCCCCATCCCCGCACACGCAACAAGGGCAGAGTCCCTCTGGTCCTCACCTTTCACCCCACCAGCCGGCAAATACAACACATAATCCTCCGCCATTTCCGCCACCTCCAACGTGACCCCACCACTCGCCACATCTTCCCATCTCCCCCCATGTCTGCCTTCCGCAAAGACCGCTCCCTCCGCAACTCCCTCGTCAATTCTTCCCTTCCCTCCCGCACCACCCCCTCCCCGGGCACTTTCCGTTGCAACCGCAAGAAATGCAACACCTGTCCCTTCACCTCCCCCCTCGACTCCATTCAAGGTCCCAAGCAGTCGTTCCAGGTGCGACAAAGGTTCACCTGTATCTCCTCCAACCTCATCTACTGCATCCGCTGCTCTAGATGTCAGCTGATTTACATCGGTGAGACCAAGCGTAGGTTGGGCGATCGTTTCGCCGAACACCTCCGCTCAGTCCGCAATAACCTACCTGACCTCCCGGTGGCTCAGCACTTCAACTCCCCCTCCCATTCCCAATCCGACCTCTCTGTCCTGGGTCTCCTCCATTGCCAGAGTGAGCAACAGCGGAAATTGGAGGAACAGCACCTCATATTCCGTCTGGGGACCTTGCGTCCTTATGGCATTAACATTGAATTCTCCCAATTTGGCTAGCCCTTGCTGTCTCCTCCCCTTCCTTAACCCTCTAGCTGTCTCCTCCCACCCTCCCATCCGCCCGCCCTCGGGCTCCTCCTCCTCCTCCCCTTTTCCTTCTTTCTTTTCCCAACCCCCCACCAGTCTGAAGAAGGGTTTCGGCCCGAAACGTCGCCTATTTCCTTCGCTCCATAGATGCTGCTGCACCCGCTGAGTTTCCCCAGCAATTTTGTGTACCTTGCCTACTTTCAATGACTGGTGTACCATGACACCCAGGTCTCGTTGCATCTCCCCCTAATCGGCCACCATTCAGATAATAATCTACTTTCCTGTTTTTGCCACCAAAGTGGATAACCTCACATTTATCCACATTATACTGCATCTGCCATGCATTTGCCCACTCACCCAGCCTATCCAAGTCACCTTGCAGCTTCCTAGCATCCTCCTCACAGCTAACACTGCCCCCCAGCTTCGTGTCTTCCGCAAACTTGGAGATGTTGCATTCAATTCCCTCGTCCAAATCATTAATATATATCGTAAATAGCTGGGGTCCCAGAACTGAGCCTTGCGGTACCCCACTAGTCACTGCCTGCCATTGTGAAAAGGACCCGTTTACTCCTACTCTTTGCTTCCTGTCTGCCAGCCAGTTCTCTATCCACATCAATACTGAATCCCCAATGCCGTGTGCTTTAAGTTTGTATACTAATCTCTTATGTGGGACCTTGTCGAAAGCCTTCTGGAAGTCCAGATATAACACATCCACTGGTTCTCCCCTATCCACGCTACTAGTTACATCCTCGAAAAAATATATAAGATTCGTCAGACATGATTTACCCTTCATAAATCCATGCTGACTTTGTCCAATGATTTCACCACTTTCCAAATGTGCTGCTATCCCATCTTTAATAACTGATTCTAGCAGTTTCCCCACTACCGACGTTAGACTAAATGGTCTGTAATTCCCCGTTTTCTCTCTCCCTCCCTTTTTAAAAAGTGGGGTTACATTAGCTACCCTCCAATCCTCAGGAACTACTCCAGAATCTAAAGAGTTTTGAAAAATTATCACTAATGCATCCACTATTTCTGGGGCTACTTATTTAAGTACTCTGGGATGCAGCCTATCTGGCACTGGGGATTTATCGGCCTTTAATCCATTCAATTTACCTAACACCACTTCCCGTTTCCATGTTAATAATTCCTATGTTAAATGCCTGTTATCAGGCAACTGAATCATTCTACCTCAACCAGAGAGCAGTGCTGAAATACTATCTACCGCTTTGGTGAACCTCGGACTATATTTGATTGGACTTTTCTGGCTTTACCTTGTACTAAACGTTATTCCCTTATCATGTTTCTATCTCTATATAACTAAAAGTTTTTGTCTTGTTTGTGCCCACGATGTGTCAATCTGGTTTTCCTATCTTCTTCCAAACGCTAGGTCACAGCCTTCCCATTTTCACACATCCTACTCACATTTTCCCAGTTGTGGCGATAAACATTTTCCCGTTGCATTCCCACCTATATTTCCGAAGTTATTAATCTTTTAAAATTTAAAAACAGCCCCAAAAACTCACCCATTTTGGGAGAAAAAAAATCCGAGTGACATCACAATGCACTCGCAAGGCAGGATGGGACACTCTGGGCGGGAGGGGCACTTCAGCGCTCGCAGTGAATGAGGAGTGGTGGCTGCCAGCGCCCGACGCCCACCCAGTACCTGGTGGGGAGCGTAGTGCCGCAGGCCGAGCCCGGGGCTTGAGTGAGGGCCGAGCACGGGGCTTGCAATGGGGCCATGACCAGGGCCGAGAATGAAGCCGCCACTGGAACCAAGGAGGAGCCTGGACTGCAGCCCAGGTGGCGGCCGAGCTGACGGCTGGAGTCTACAGCCAGGGCTGAGTTCCAGGCCCTAGCGCTGCTAGCTGTGGCTGAGGAACTGGTGCACGGGGCAGGGATTTAGATTCTTAGATCACTGGGATCTGTTTTGGGGTAAGGGGGAACTGTACAAAAGGGACGGATTGCATCTTAACAGGTGTGGGACCAGCATTCTGGCAGGCAGGTTTGCCACTGCTACACGGGTGGTTTTAAACTGAATAAGGGGGGTGGGGTGTCGAATGGGATAGTGGAGGATGGAGTTAAAGGGAAAGGGTTTCTTAAATGTGTGAGCGTAGAGACAGAGGGGTGTAAAATGAGGGTAGAAGCAATAGGTAGCAAGGTGAAAAGTAAAAGTGGCAGGCAGACAAAACCAGGGCAAAAATCAAAAAGGGCCACTTTTCAACATTATTGTATAAGGGGTAAGAGTGTTGTAAAAACAAGCCTGAAGGCTTTGTGTCTCAATGCAAGGAGCATTCGTAATAAGGTGGATGAGTTGAATGTGCAGATAGCTATTAATGGCTATGATATAGTTGGGTGACCAAGGCTGGGAGCTGAACATCCAGGGATATTCAATATTCAGGAGGGATAGAGAGAAAGGAAAAGGAGGTGGGGTAGCGTTGCTGATTAGAGAGGAGATTAACGCAATGGAAAGGAAGGACATTAGTTTGGAGGATGTGGAATCGGTATGGGTAGAGCTGCGAAACACTAAGGGGCAGAAAACGCTGGTGGGTGTTGTGTACAGGCCACCTAACAGTAGTAGTGAAGTTGGAGATGGTATCAAACAGGAAATTAGAAATGCGTGCGACAAAGGCAAAACAGTTATAATGGGTGACTTCAATCTACATATAGATTGGGTGAATCAAATTGGCAGGAATGGGAGGAAGAGGATTTCTTGGAATGTATGCGGGATAGTTATCTAAATCAACATGTAGAGGAACCAACGAGAGAACAGGCTATTTTAGACTGGGTATTGAGTAATGAGGAAGGGTTAGTTAGCAGTCTTGTTGTACGCGCCCCCTTGGGCAAGAGTGACCATAATATGGTTGAGTTCTTCATTAGGATGAAGAGTGACATTGTTAATTCAGAAACAATGGTTCTGAACTTAAAGAAAGGTAACTTTGAGGGTATGAGACGTGAATTGGCCAAGGTTGACTGGCAATTAATTCTAAAAGGGTTGACGGTGGATATGCAATGGAAGACATTTAAAGACTGCATGGATGAACTACAAAAATTGTTCATCCCAGTTTGGCAAAAGAATAAATCAGGGAAGGTAGTGCATCCGTGGATAACAAGGGAAATCAGGGATAGTATCAAAGCGAAGGATGATGCGTACAAATTAGCCAGAAAAAGCAGCATACCGGAGGACTGGGAGAAATTCAGAGACCAGCAGAGGAGGACAAAGGGCTTAATTAGGAAAAGAAAAATAGATTATGAAAGAAAACTGGCAGGGAACATAAAAACTGACTGCAAAAGTTTTTATAGATATGTGAAAAGAAAGAGATTAGTTAAAACAAATGTAGGTCCCTTGCAGTCAGAAACAGGTGAGTTGATCATGGGGAACAAGGATATGGCGGACCAATTGAATAACTACTTTGGTTCCGTCTTCACTAAGGAAGACATAAATAATCTGCCGGAAATAGCAGGGGACCGCGGGTCAAAGGAGTTGGAGGAATTGAGTGAAATCCAGGTTAGCCGGGAAGTGGTGTTGGGTAAATTGAATGGATTAAAGGCCGATAAATCCCCAGGGCCAGATAGGCTACATCCCAGAGTACTTAAGGAAGTAGCTCCAGAAATAGTGGATGCATTAGTAATAATCTTTCAAAACTCTTTAGATTCTGGAGTAGTTCCTGAGGATTCGCGGGTAGCAAACGTAACCCCACTTTTTAAGAAGGGAGGGAGAGAGAAAACGGGGAATTACAGACCAGTTAGTCTAACATCGGTAGTGGGGAAACTGCTAGAGTCAGTTATTAAAGATGGGATAGCAGCACATTTGGAAAGTGGTGAAATCATTGGACAAAGTCAGCATGGATTTACAAAAGGTAAATCATGTCTGACGAATCTTATAGAATTTTTCGAGGATGTAACTAGTAGCGTGGATAGGGGAGAACCAGTGGATGTGGTGTATATGGACTTCCAGAAGGCTTTCGACAAGGTCCCACATAAGAGATTAGTATACAAACTTAAAGCACACGGCATTGGGGGTTCAGTATTGATGTGGATAGAGAACTGGCTGGCAAACAGGAAGCAAAGAGTAGGAGTAAACGGGTCCTTTTCACAATGGCAGGCAGTGACTAGTGGGGTACCGCAAGGCTCAGTTCTGGGACCCCAGCTATTTACAATATATATTAATGATCTGGATGAGGGAATTGAAGGCAATATCTCCAAGTTTGCGGATGACACTAAGCTAGGGGGCAGTGTTAGCTGTGAGGAGGATGCTAGGAGACTGCAAGGTGACTTGGATAGGCTGGGTGAGTGGGCAAATGTTTGGCAGATGCAGTATAATGTGGATAAATGTGAGGTTATCCATTTTGGTGGCAAAAACAGGAAAGCAGACTATTATCTAAATGGTGGCCGACTAGGAAAAGGGGAGATGCAGCGAGACCTGGGTGTCATGATACACCACTCATTGAAAGTAGGCATGCAGGTGCAGCAGGCAGTGAAGAAAGCGAATGGTATGTTAGCTTTCATAGCAAAAGGATTTGAGTATAGGAGCAGGGAGGTTCTACTGCAGTCGTACAGGGTCTTGGTGAGACCACACCTGGGGTATTGCGTACAGTTTTGGTCTCCAAATCTGAGGAAGGACATTATTGCCATAGAGGGAGTGCAGAGAAGGTTCACCAGACTGATTCCTGGGATGTCAGGACTGTCTTATGAAGAAAGACTGGATAGACTTGGTTTATACTCTCTAGAATTTAGGAGATTGAGAGGGGATCTTATAGAAACTTACAAAATTCTTAAGGGGTTGGACAGGCTAGATGCAGGAAGATTGCTCCCGATGTTGGGGAAGTCCAGGACAAGGGGTCACAGCTTAAGGATAAGGGGGAAATCCTTTAAAACCGAGATGAGAAGAACTTTTTTCACACAGAGAGTGGTGAATCTCTGGAACTCTCTGCCACAGAGGGTAGTCGAGGCCAGTTCATTGGCTATATTTAAGAGGGAGTTAGATGTGGCCCTTGTGGCTAAGGGGATCAGAGGGTATGGAGAGAAGGCAGGTACGGGATACTGAGTTGGATGATCAGCCATGATCATATTGAATGGCGGTGCAGGCTCGAAGGGCCGAATGGCCTACTCCTGCACCTAATTTCTATGTTTCTATGTTTACGGCCTGGGTAGGTGCTGGGGCAGGGAATGGGAGTGAGGGAGGAGCATGAGGGAAATGAGGAGGAGATGGGGTGGGGAATAGGGGGGAGAGGGGAAAGATCCTGGGGAGGTGAGGAGGGGGTTGGGAGGGTAGTTGCCATGTCTACACTCCCTCCCTCCCCCTCTCTACCCACTCCCATCTACCCTCATTCTCACTCTCTCTACCCCCTCCCCTCTCTACCCCTCTCCTTGTACCCTCCCTCTCTACCCCCCTCCCTCTCTAGGGATTGAAAAGGGAGGGTGAAGAGGAGGAGGAGGGAGTGCTGGGGGATGAGGAGAAATGAGCCGCGCCTGCGCAGTTGGGGGCTATGCGTGAGTGGTGGAATCTTGCGTTGGGGGAACGGGTGAGTGGTGGAATTTGCGTTGGGGGTCTGCACTTAGTCTAGTACACTATAAATGCTCAACTGTAATCATGTACTGTCATTCTGCTGTCTGGATAGCAAGCAACAAAAGCTTTTCACTGTACCTCTGTACGCGTGGTAATACACAAAACTGAACTGAAACAAGTGCTGTGATAAGGTCACAGAGTGGTCAAACGCAGCATAAAATGCTCATTGGTCTGCAATAATAGCCTACTGATCTCACAACAGTGGCACCTACTGCACCTGTTCGAAAACCCCTCCCTCCGTTACTCCAGCCAGCCATGCAGTGACGTTTCACAAGGCCAGATTTAGAGTGAGTGATGCCATTGCCTTTGTCTGCTGCTAACTGCTTTGAGATTTTCCAAATTCATTTGCACTAAAAACATTTGCAATCAGGATAAAAAGAGAATTTCCAATCTAGATAGGATTGAAGTAGCCTAATGTGTGAAAAACTAATAATCCACTTGCAATTTATTCATTCATAAAAACAAGATGACTAATTTTTTAAATAATGCTTTAATAGATAACACATCGGCATTTATTTAATGTTCATGTGCTAGGTGCAGAATTAGGCTATTCGGCCCATCAAGTCTTGGCTGATCTACCTGATCTATCAGATAGATGGATATCAGATATCTTGGCTGATCTATCTCTCCCTCTCAATCCCATTCTCCTGCCTTCTCCCCTAAACCCTGACACCCGTATTAATCAAGAATCTGTCAATCTCCGCCTTAAAAATATCTATCGACTAATAGCCCTGTCCACTAGTGGAAACATCATCTCCACATTCACTTTATCCAGGCCTTCCACTATTCGAAGGTGAATGCAATGTTTGCATTTATTTCCAGAGGGTTAGTATACAAAAACATGGATGCAATCCTGAGGCTTTATAAGGCACTGGTCAGATTGAATTTGGAGTATTGTGAGCATTTTTGGGCCCTATATCTGAGGAAGGATATGTTGGTTTTGCAGTGGGTCCTGAGGAGGTTTACAAGAATGCTGCTATTTACTTCCTTAAATAATGCCAACAGGTTCATCAGGCAAGGTTTGCCTTCCACAAATTCATAGGTAGACAAAAATGCTGGAGAAACTCAGCGGGTGAGGCAGCATCTATGGAGCGAAGGAATAGGTGACGTTTCGGGTCGAGACACCTTCTTCAGACCCGTTTTCACAAAGCCTATTTTATTGTGTGCTTCTAAGTACTCATAAATATCATCCTTTATAATGGACTGTAAAATCTTACCAACCACTGAAGTCAGACTAACTGGCCTACAGTTTCCAATCTTATACTTCGTTCTCTTCTTGAACAGCGGAGTAATATTTGCAATTTTCCGATTGTCTGGAACCACTTCTGACTCCAGTGATTCTTGAAAAATCACACAAATGCATCCATAATCTCTAAAGCCACCTCTTTCAGAGTGCTGGGGTGTAATCCATCTGGTCCAGGTGACATCCACCTTCAGACCTTTCAGTTTCCCAAGCACCTTTTCCACCTTCTGACACCATGTTCCCGATGTTGGGGGAGTCCAGAACCAGGGGCCACAGTTTAAGAATAAGGGGTAAGCCATTTAGAATGGAGACGAGGAAATTTTTTTCTCACAGAGGGTTGTGAATCTGTGGAATTCTCCGCCTCAGAAGGCAGTGGAGGCCAATTCTCTGGATGCTTTCAAGAGAGTTACATAGAGCTCTTAAAAATAGCAGGGTCAGGGGATATGGCAAGAAGGCAGGAACGGGGTGCTGATTATGGATGATCAGCCATGATCATATTGAATGGCGGTGCTGGCTCGAAGAGCCGAATGGCCTACTCCTGCACCTATTGTCTATTGTCTATTATCTATTGAATTTCTGGCACGCTGCTGGTGTCCACAATGATGACTGATGCAAAAAGATTAAATCAATCTGCCATTTCTATATTCTCTATTATCACTTTTCCAGCCCTTATTTCCAGGCCCTTCGCTTTGTAATTAGACACTATTTTTTTGTTCCATTCAAGTCTTCTACCAAAACAGCACCGATAGCATAATAATGAGGGGAAAACATGTTGTTATTTTTATTACAAACATCGAGCAGCATTAAAACATTAATTCAATGTCCAGGTTTTGATGACCCAATAAACCACATAAACTTTGCTTTAATGACCTAACATTGTAATCATTGAATGACTGCCTTGTTACATGCTACAGAGTTGGTAAACGATTTGTTATTGTGTCAGAAGGAACTGCTGATGCTGGTTTATACTGAAGATAGACACAAACTGCTGGAGTAACTCAGCGGGACAGGCGCAGCATCTCTGGAGAAAAAGAATGGGTGACGTTTCTGGTCGAGACCCTTCTTCAGAAGAATTGAACCATTGAAAAATATTTTGCAATTAAAATGTTATCTTGACACAACAAATAAGCAAACAATAATAAATCGCTGGAGAGGAGGAATGGGTGACGTTAGGGGTTACGACCCTTCTTCAGAGCTTCTTCAGAAGAAGGGTCTCGACCCAAAACGTCACCCATTCCTTCTCTCCAGAGATGCTGCCCGTCACGCTGAGTTACTCCAGCTACGTGATAGGGAAATGATTAGTGGAGGGTTGAACAGAAGCCAGAGATGAAAAGACAAAAAGTGTGTGATTATGGAAGGAGGCATGAATTGTGAAGAGAACAAACGCCCCCCCCCCCCCCCCCCCCCCCCCCAATCTCTCGTCCCTATCTGGATACAAACCAAATTCTCCCAGTCCCCCCTCCACCTACATTCCTGCCTCTCCTTTCCTTCTCTGGGGTGGGAGATTGCAACCTTCACGTGGTCCACCCTGTTTTGGCAAATGCAATCAAGCCGACGTGCACAAACAAGATCAAATAGAACAAGTTGCCCTGCAACTTTAGGCTGTGCACGCCATACGCAAGAAGAAGTTTCCTTCTCTCACACATAGTCTCTGCCAATCAAACCTTACCCCCCCCTCCCCCCACCACTATCTATCACTTATTGTTCGCTTAATTGCTGTGTCAAAATAACATTTTAATTGCTTTTATTTTAATTACTTTATTGTCACATACTTCGAGGTGCAGTGAAATTTATTTTTTGTATACAGTTCAGTACAAGTATCACTATATCTAAGCACTTTGATACATATTAGACAAGCATCTCAGATACAGTACAAGTGTGTAGTAGTAGTGCAACTTTATTTCAGTATTAGTTTAGTTTTAGACATACAGCATAGACACAGGCCCTTCGGCCCACCAAGTTGGTGCCGACCCGCGATCCCCACACACTAACACTATCCTACACACACTAGGGATAATTTGCAATTTCACCAAAGCCAATTAACTGACAATTAATCTGTGGAGTGTGGGAGGAAACCAGAGCACCCGGAGAAAACCCACGCGGTCATGAGGAGAATGTACAACCTCTGTACAAACAGTACCTGGGTCTCTGCCGATAGTAACTCTACCGCTGCACCAACGTGCCAGATTTTTCATTTACAGAGTACTATGTTTACATATACTGTTGTGCTGCCGCAAGTAAGAATGTCATTGTTCTGTCTGGGACATCTGACAATAACACACTCTTGACTCTTGACCATGCATCAAGAGCTTTTGCAGGCATCTTCAGCCTTTGTCTGCTACGGACCTGCTTGAAAATAACGTCTCAGAAAGGAGATGAGGAGAAATTTATTTTGTCAGAGGGTGGTGAATCTGTGGAATTCTTTGCCACTGAAGGCTGTGGAGGCCAAGTCAGTGGATATTTTTAAGGCAGAGATAGATAGATTTTTGATTAGTACGGGTGTCAGAGGTTATGGAGAGAAGGCAGGAGAATGGGGTTAGGAGGGAGAGATAGATCAGCCATAATTGAATGGTGGAGTAGACTTGATGGGCCGGATAGCCTAATTCTACTCCTATCACTTATGACCTTATGACATCCATAATACTGGTGCCCAGGAAGAACAAAGTGACATGCCCCAATGACTACCCACCAGTAGCACTCATGTCTTTTGTGGTTTGGAAACAGCTCAGCCCAAAACCGCAAGAAATTACAGAGTTGTAAATGTAGGCTAGATGTACCCAATCCAGCCTCCCCACCACTAACTCCATCTACACTGCACGCTGCCTCACAGAAGCAGCAAATGTAATCAGACTTGTTCCAACACTGTCGTTCCTGCTTCTCCCTACTTCCGTTGGGCAGAAGGTACACACCACCAGTCCTCCAAATAGGATCCAAACTATATAGACTTAGGGACATTATTTCAGACTTTTGCACTGTCATTGTCTATTTATTTTCTTTATATATACTGAACTTATTTTGTTGTTTTATTATGGGTTTTTCAGAGTACTATGTTTACATATCTGTTGAGCTGCTGCACGGAAGAATTTCATTGTTCCGTTTTGGGACCTATGACAATAAAACGCTCTTGACCCTGGCTTCACATTCCATGTTTCTTCCCTCCTTATCTGACAGCCTTTTGTCTTATTTTCATCTCTGGCCTATGTCTCCCCATCTGCCAATCAAATCCCCTCACCTGATTCTAACTATCACATGGCTGGCTTTGTCCCATCCTTACCTCTCTTCCAGCTTTCTCCCCCCAAATACAATCAGTCTTAAGTCTGAAATATCGCCTACCCAGTCCTCCAGAGCTGCTGCCCCACCCGCTGAGTTACTCCAGCACCTTGTAAAGAATAATAGGATTCAGAGTAGATTTATGAAAGGGCTAATGTTTGAGGACTTTGAGGATGTGATCAGTAGAATTTGTGGTTTAATTGGATTTTCAGTAAGCTTTTCATGAGGTTCCTCACAGGGAAATGGTCAACAAGATTAAAGCACATGCAATCAGGAGTAAGATGCTGATTTGGATTGAGAATTGGCAATTGGACAGAAAGCAAAGAGTGGGGATGAGTGGATCCTTCTCAGCTTGATGGACTGTGACCTGGGATGAGGTTTATCATTGTCGTGTGTAGCGAGTTACAGTGAACAGCTTTGTTTTGCAAGCTATCCCAACAGATTAGATAACACTATACATAAACAGAATCAGATCAAACTCAAGTACAACAGACAGATCAAAGGGGTACACATATAGTTCTCAGCATTGTAGCTCATCAGTTCCATAGACAAAGTCCAATGTCCACAATGGGGTAGAGTTGAATCGGACAGCACCCAAGCTTATAAAAGGACCATTCAGAAGCCTGATGACAGAGGGGGAGAAGCTCCTCCTGAGTCTAGTGGTGCGCACTTTCAAGTTTATTGTTGGTTCATAAAGTGCAGAATTAGGCCATTTGGCCATCAAGTTTACCATTCAATCATGGCTGATCTGTCTTTCTATTTCAACCCCATTCTCCTGCCTTCTCCCCATAACCTCTGACACCCTGGCTCGGACCCAGCTCGTAATATTTGGCAGAGACTTTCATATGGTCACGTTTTTGTTTTATGAGTATACAAAGTGGGTGGCATTGTGAGTAGGGAGAAGCATGTAAATAACATCAGGGGAGCTGGACAAGGTAGTCGAATGGGCGAGAACATTGCAGATCATAGACAACAAATAAAGTTTTTCATTGTACCTTGGTACACGTGACATAAAGTTAAATTAAATTAACCCACCAGCACATCTTTGGAATGTGAGAGGAAACTGGAGAAACCACTTGGGAAGAATGTGCAAATTCCTCAGGACAGCACCTGAGATTCACATCAATTCCAGGATCCTAGGTCCGTGAAGAAGCAACATGAACTGTTATATCATTGTGCCACTGTGGAACTGACCCTGGAACTCTTTCAGTTGGCACTGTTACCACTTGTGTCATCCAATCCCCTGATCTCCATACTTTCCATAACACTCCTTTTGTTCTCCCCTACCTCCTCTGCCAGCATACTGAGGACAACTTTGGCATCCACTTCCTCATAGAGTCATACAGCGTAGAAACCGGCCCTTCGGCCCAAGCTGACCAACATGCCCCACCTATACTAGTCCCACCTGCCTGCATTTGGCCCCAATCCCTCTAAACCTAACCTATCCATGTACCTGTCCAAACGTTTCTTAGACATTGTGACAGTACCTGCCTCAACTACCTCCCCCAGCAGCTTATTCCAAACACCTACCACCCTTTGTGTAAAAATGTTGCCCCTCGGGTTCCTATTAAATATTCCCCACCTCACCTTGGTTGAGACCTCGCTTGTTGCAAACACATCGAACAACCGCCGCCCTTTTCCTCCACAGATGCTGCCTGACCCACTGAGTTACTCCAGCAACTGGTGTTAGCAATGCGATTAGATAATTTGTCTCTGCAAAGCTGATCGCCACATATGAAACGCTACTGCATTTGCAAATATTGCTGCCCCCACATTAAACCTGGATCTTGTTCTGCAATCAACTCCCAGCCGATTTGTCAGCCTAAGCCAAGTTAATATAACGCAGTGGCGCAGCTGCCTTGCAGCGCCAGAGACCCAGGTTCAATCCTGACAGCGGGTGCTGTCTGTACGGAGTTTGCATGTTCTTCCCGTGACCAGGTGGGATTTCCCCGGGATCTTCGGTTTCCTCCCACTCCTAAGACGTACAGGGTTGTAGGTTAATTGGCTTGGTATAAGTGTAAATTGTCCCTCGTGTGTGTGTGGGGGGGGGGGGGGGGAATAGTGTTAGTGTGCGGGGATCGCTGGTGGGTGCACTCTCTATGGGCCGAAGGGCCTGTTTAGGCGCGGCGGTATCTAAACTAAACACACGCATTTTGTTTATTTTGGAACGAGTAATTTGCTTCTTCTTAAGTTCATAAATTCTAGAGCAGAATAAGTCCATTCGGCCCATCAAGTCTACTCCGCCATTCAATTGTGGCTGATCTACCTTTGCCTCTCAATCCCATTCTCCCCATAACCCCTGGCACCCTTACTAAGTGTATGGGAAGGAACTGCAGACGCTGGTTTAAACCGAAGGTAGACACAAAAAGCTGGAGTAACTCAGTCTGAAGAAAGATCTCGACTCGAAACGTCAGCCATTCCTTCTCTCCAGAGATGCTGCCTTACAGAGGCTGAGTTACTCCAGCTTTTTGTGTCCGTCTACCTGCACTAAGTGGGCATTCGATCCAATTTGAGATTCCAGCTGCCAAGACAGATGTGTACAGCAATTCGCTCTTCCCCCGCACAATTAATGCATGGAATAATCTTCACCCTACCATAGTTGCCCAACCAGATGCAACTAAATTTAAGGTAGCTCTTTCTGCCTTAAGTCCTCCCTCCACAGCCTCCAGTTTAAATTCCATTTGTAATATTTTGGAGGAGCCAAGAACCAAGAGCCGCTCGCTTCGGCTCGGGGACTTCAGTTGCCTGTTGCAAGTTCCCTGACTTGGTGAATTTGGTGAGCAAGTTTCCCCGAGTGCTCTGCATTGTGGGTTGAAACAGAATGTGGGAATACACAGGCAAGGGGAAAATGCAAGGAGCGAGAGGACGGGGCGGTGTCAGCCAATGGAGGAGGCAGGCGGCTCGACCATTGCGGAAGGGCGGGCGGTATTTGAAGAGGACACGGAAGGGGCGGGGTGTCACTAAACAGCAGATTGCACCGGGGTGAAAGCGGCTACGGGGGAATTAAAAAAAACAAAAGCACATCTTCACTGGAGAGACCAGTACTGGGGAAGGTGAGATAATCTCCCGCAAGGCATATATATATATGTATGTATATATATATATGTGGTTATTTTTCTCAGCGTTGATTTTATTCTCACTGTGCCTCGGCCACCAGGTTTTAAGTTACCTTAAAATGACCTGAGCTCTATTTTGTAAAGGGACTGCGTTTGCAAAGCGTTGATGTAAAATACGCGTATCTGCTGCAGGTTTCCCCCCCCCCCCCCCCCCCCCCCCCCCCCTATTTCCCCGCCACCCTCACCCCTCCCCGTCGGGTCTGGGGAGGCAATGACAGGCATTGCATAATGTTCGTGCCGGGGAACGTCTTGGAAACTCGCTGTGCGAGGAGGGGAAGCGTGTTCATTGCGCTCACTCGCGGCATTACGTGAGTCTGCAGCGAGCAGTTGTTCGCTGTGGGGAGGGAGGGAGGGAGGGAGAGTTGTATTCGCTGAATTCGGATTAGTTGGTCCAAACCCATCAGTTCGATTACAAGGAACGTGACTGAATAAAGTTTGGATTGCAGTAGGTGCATGGTGTTTTCTTTATCGGGTTTTTTATTTCGTGGGGAGGCAAGAATGAACTCAGACGGCGTTGGGGGGGGGGGGGGGGGATGGGACCGTCTTGGTTCTCTGCAGAAATCGCAGGACTCCACCTTCAAATCGAAGAGACCAATCTCTGAGGGATTCTTTTCACCGCTTGATCGCGAACGTGCACCTTTTTGAGCTATCGGTGACCCTTCTCGGGAGGAGTCGAGTATTCGAAGCAAGGCTTAAATTTAATGCAGTATTTTTTTTGGATATTAAAAAAATATAATACATTTAGATATTAAAACAAAAAAATCTTCATCGTTTCGGTTGTCATAGCTTGTGGCTGTTGCTACATCAGACGATTAAACCCGTTGGTAATTATTTTTCTCCTCTTCCTAATAAAATCCACATTGGGGCGCGACAGTGGTTTTAAGTGCGTCGTTTGTGACCCGTGTCACAATGAACATTTTATCTCCACTCCGCCCCAGCAGGCTTTTGCTGAAATCCCGACATGTCCCCTTGCCTTGCTTTGCCTTGCGTGCCATTTTCCGGCCTGTTGTTGTCTTTTTGCAAATGGAGGTTCCCCCCGTTGTCTCCTCCTGCGTGGGTGACGAGTTTGGGGGGGAAGAAGTAGGGTGTGTGTGTGTGTGTGCGCTGTAACCATTTCTGGGTGTGATGCAGAGTGCGTCTGGTGCCTCAAGCCAAGCCGCAGGAAGTTTGAAAAAATTATTGTTTAAGAAGGAACTGTAGATGCTGGAGAATCGAAGGTAGACAAAAATGCTGGAGAAACTCAGCGGGTGCAGCAGCATCTATGGAGCGAATGAGATAGGCAACGTTTAAACGTTGCCTATCTCCTTCGCTCCATAGATGCTGCTGCACCCGCTGAGTTTCTCCAGCATTTTTGTGTACCTTTGGAAAAATGAGTGTTCGTGGCTGGACCGGCTCGGTTAAATGTAGAAGTTTAACAAAATCTGTCTCTTTTAACCGGTTTTACACATTTAACCGGTTCCTTTAACAATAAAAGACTAGCGAGGCATCATGAGTACTGTATATCATGCGTGCTCGCTTTACCCTTGAAGTGGAAACGGGATGTTTAGATGCGGTATGTTTTTTTTCCCTTAACGTTGTAGGCACGATGTCCGATAGGAAAGCGGTGATTAAAAATGCTGATATGTCCGAGGATATGCAGCAGGACGCGGTTGACTGTGCGACCCAGGCGATGGAGAAGTATAATATCGAAAAGGACATTGCTGCATTTATCAAAAAGGTAAATTCTCTCGAGCGTTATACAGTGGCGGCTGAGACTTTGTTGAAATATGGAAGACCACCGCTATTCGGTGCTTCTCTCCTGTTCCTTTCCTCTAGAGATACTGCCTGACCCGCTGAGTTACTCCAGATTTGTGTGTCTATCTTCGGTGTAAACCAGCATCTACATTCCATTCGGTTAATTCTCGATTGATATGTCTTTGACAATCACACGACAAATAATGCCCTATCTTGATACTGTCCAGTCAACAGTTGGGACTTTGGAGAAGATATTCTCGAGGGAGCCGACCTGGGTGTCTCCAGAAACAAACCGGGTAGCTTGACCAGGTCTACAATGACGTAACTGTGCTTTTGCAGATGCTTGTAAATACTGTTGGTTATTGCGGCCTTGTCGCTCATGCTCCACACAAGGCAGTGGTCCGAAACGGGTTTTGGCACCAGCCAACAATTGATTCACAAATGCAAGTGTTGTCAGCAGATTAACACCACTGCCAACGTTTCACTCTCTCAAGGGAAATAGGAACACTTTTATTGCACACTCTCCAAAGTGTGGTAGGTGTATGGAACAAGCTGCCGGAGGAGGAAGTTGAGGCGGGGCTATCGCAATATTTAAGAAGCAAAGGTACATAGATAGGACGAGCGTAGATGGACAGGAGCCGAACTGGGACTAGTGTAGAAGGGACTAGTTGGTCGGTGTGGGAAAGTTGGGCCGAAGGGCCTGTTTCAGACACTATGACTGACTCCAGGAAAGTAGCACTGCATATTTGTGTAGAAAGGAACTGCAGATGCTGTTAGACACAAGATGATAGATAGTTCCTTTATTGTCATTCAGACCTTTCGGTCTGAACGAAATTATGTTGCCTGCAGTCATACACAGAATCAATAATAACAAAACGTACAATAAACACAAATTAAACATCCACCACAGTGCGTTCACCAAGCACATCCTCACTGTGATGGAGGCAAAGTCTTCAGTTGGAGTAACTCAGCAGGTCAGGCAGCATCTCTGGAGAGAAGGAATAGGTGATGTTTCAGTCGAGACCCTTCTTCAGATGGACTGAAGAAAGGTCTCGACCCAAAAAAACACCTATTTCTTTTCTCCAGAGATGCTGCCTGACCTGTCTACCCTCAGCACATATTTGATTGTGCACCCCCCCCCCCCCCCCCCCCCCATATTAAAAATAATCTGGAGAAGCATTGTTGTGATGGGAGAAATGATTCATAATAATGGCCGCCTTTTAAACATAGAAACATAGAAAATAGGTGCAGGAGTAGGCCATTCGGCCCTTCGAGCCTGCACCGCCATTCAATATGATCATGGCTGATCATCCAAATCAATATCCCATACCTGCCTTCTCTCCATACCCCCGATCCCTTTAGCCACAAGGGCCACATCTAACTCCCTCTTAAATCCAGCCAATGAACTGGCCTCAACTACCTTCTGTGGCAGAGAATTGGCAGAAAATCAACTACCTTCTGTGGCAGAAAATGGCCAATACCCTCTTATTCTTTGCCTCCATGGGTGGGAGGGTGTGGTTCTCTTGGTCAATAAGAGTGCTGGTATCTTCACTGCCCCTCCATCTATTTCTAGAGCTATTAAGATGTACAGAATGGGAAAAGACCTCCCCATTGACCCACCCAGTCCAGCTGTCTCCATGCCTGGTTTACTGACAGCCCAAAGGAAACGTGCTCGATTAACACACGTTCCATCTTGGGTGATGGGCTATTGTGTAAGGATAATTTAGCCAAGCCTATCCTCCTTTGTCAGCAGATTAACACATCTAAAAAAGTTTCACCTTCTCAAGGGAAATGGGACCACATTGCACGCCCTCCAGGAAGATAAGAGGGGACACATTTTGTTGTTATGTCTCCCCCCCCCCCCCCCCCCCCCCCCCCGCCCCCATGCCTCCTCCTTCCACAATTACAATTACAAAGTCACCTTGGAAGCATTGTTATTATGGGAGAATTAATCCCAAATAATGCCGAGCTTTTTAAATGGCCTAACATTCTGTGCCTCCGTGGGAAGGGGTGATTCTCTTGGTCTGTATGAGTGCTGGTATCTACACTGCCTCACCATCTATTGTGATACAGAGTGGAAATGACCTTTTTGCCCCCCCACCAACCATCTCCACGTCTGGTTTGCTGACAGTCCACAACAAACATGCTCGATGAACACACATTTCAGCAATGCATTTTTAATTTTGCTTTTCTTTTCTTTTAGTTCTTCTATTTTATTTCATTTTATTATTTCATTTATTGTATGACATGTTTTTATGTGAAGCACTTTGAGTCTGCCTCGTGTATGAAATGTGCTATATAAATAAAGTTGCCTTGCCTTGCCTTGCCTTGGGTGATGAGCTATAGTGTAAGGATAATTTTGCCAAGCCTAACCTCTTTTTCCTCCTCTTCCCATCCATTTCTTCCAACTTGCATCTTGCTGTCCTGCCCCCAGCTGAAGTGTGGTGGGGGGGGGGGGGGGGGGGGGGGTAACATGAATAACTGTAGATAAATACAACATGATGGAGTAACTCAGCAGGTCAGGCAGCATTTCTATTCCCTTTCATAGAAACTGAGAAAATAGGTGCAGGAGTAGGCCATTTGGCCCTTTGAGTCAGCACCGCAATTCAATATGGTCATGGCTGATCATCCTCCCTCCCCCCCCCCCCCCCCCCCCGTTCCTGCTTTTTCCCAACCCTATATTCCATTAGCCCTATGAGCTAAATTTAACTCTCTTGAAAACATCCAGTAAATTGGCCTCCACAGTCTTCTGTGGCAGAGAATTCCACAGATTCACAACTCGGGATGAAAAAGTTTTTCCTCATCTCAGTCCTAAATGGCCTAACCCTTATTCTTAAACTGTGATCCCTGGTTCTGGACCCCCCAACATGGAGAACTTTGTTCCTGCATCTAGCCTGTCCAATCCCTTAAGTCTTTTTATATGTTTCTATAAGATCCTCTCTCATCCTTCTACATTTAATTCCCTCGTCTAAATCGTTAATATAGTAAATAACGGGTCCCAGCACTGAGCATTGCGGCACCCCACTAGTCACTGCCTACATTCTGAAAAGGACCTGTTAATTCCTACTCTTTGCTTCCTGTCTGCCAACCAGTTCTCTGTCCATGGCAATACCATGTGCTCTAATTTTGCACACTAATCACCAGCGCTGCTGTCTGACCCACTGAGTTACTCCAGCATTTTGTGTCTATCTTCGGTGTAAACCAGCATCTGAAGTTCCGACCCATGAACAACTGTAGCCCATACTGACTTGCTAAGTGGATAATCCTAGGACCTAGGCACGAGGAACTGCAGTTGCTGGCTTACAAAAGAAGGACATATTGCTGGAGTAACTCAGCACATCAGGCAGCATATCTGGTGAACCTGCCTGGATAGGTGATGTTTTGGGTCAGGGTCCTTCAGACTGATTGTAGAGGTGGGGAGGAGAAAACTGGAAGAGAGGTGGACATGGGACAAAGCCTGGCAAGTGATAGGTGGATACAGGTGAGAGGGGGGGGGGGGTGGGTGTTGATTAGCAGATGGTTGGATGAAGCCCAGAGACGAAAAGACTGAGAGAAGAGGCATGAATGTAGGTGGAAGGGGAACGGGAGGATTTGGTTTGATAGGGGGGAAGGGTGGGGTCATAGTTCATGCCTCTTGTAGTTTTTGCCTCTTTCCTTACCTCACACTTTTTGTCTTTTCATCTTGTCCAACCATCTGCTAACCACCCCCCCCCCCCCTCCCCCCCTTTATCCACCTATCACTTGCCAGGCATTTCCCCACCCCCACCTCGCTTCCAGTTTTCTCTTCCCATCGTCATCGATCCATACAGTTAACCTAAAATTGGAGCATTCAATGTTATATTCTGGGGCCTATATGCCCGTGTTCATAAATTGTAGGAACAGAATTAGGCCGTTCGGCCCATCGAGTCTAATCTGCCATTCTATCATGGCTGATCAATCTTTTCCTCTCAACCCCATTGCCCTGTCTTCACTTCATGACCGCTGACACCTCACGAATCAAGAATCTGTCACGCTCCACCTTATATGAAAAAAAATGATTTTTTTTTTTTTTTTTTAATCCATTGACAGCCTCTGCAGTCATCTGTGGCAATGAATGAATTCCACAGATCGACTACCCTCGGACTAAAGAAATTCCTTCTCATCTGCTTTTTATTCTGAGGCTATGGCCTCTGGTCCTAGACCCTCTTACTAGTGGAAACATCCTCTGTACATTTACTCTATCCAGGCTTTCACTGTTTGCTGAGTATCAGAGGTCCCCCTCCCCCCCAACCCCTCCCATCATTCTAAGCTCCAGTGAATACAGGCCCAAACGCTCGGATGTTAACCCAATCTATCGTGGGATCATTTTCGTAAACTACCTCTGGACCCATTTCAACATCAACACATCCTTCTTCCAATTATGTGGGCCAAAACTGCCTGCTCTCCTCCAAATGTGGTCTGATCAGTGCCTTATGAAGCTTCAGCAATATTGTCGTTGTGGCTTTGGTTTTCAGCTGTTGAACTGTAACCTTCAGTTGTTGCCATTGTACCTCGTATATCCTGTTCTAGCCTTAGCCAATGTGGGTAAGCTTTCAGCAATTGTGCATGTGATAATGCTGTGATGGTTAATGTGAAATCTTTAATCTCTTGCAGGAATTTGACAAGAAATACAATCCTACCTGGCACTGCATAGTTGGCAGGAACTTCGGGAGTTATGTCACGCATGAAACAAAACATTTCATCTATTTTTACCTGGGTCAGGTTGCAATTCTTCTATTCAAGTCAGGCTAAAAAAGAAAGGGGGATAAACATGAACTTGTGCACTGACGGTAGGAGCCACAGTCCCTTTAATGGCTAAAAGGCTGCATGGACTTTATCTTCTGTGTATATGTAGCAGTAAACTTGCTTTAACGCCCACAAGGCTTTTTCTTTCTTTTCATTGCACTGAAATGGTTAACAGTGGCCTTTAAATATTAAAAAATACCTGGAATGGTTCTGCCTGAAGACCTGGATTACTAGAAATCTATCCAGAGCAACTTTTATTTTGTTTCATTCAGAAACTCATTTCACGTTTCTTCTCCACACCTCTCCACTCTTTTAACCCCTCCCGTCCCCCTCCCCCCACCCACACACACACACATACCTACAAACTACCTTACCCCACATCAATTATTTGTACACAGAAGAATGCAGTAGCACTGCAGGTGTTGGGTGTGAGATATTTATTGCTTTTCATTTAGTTTTTTTTCAAATAGCAGAAGATAGCTATTGTATTGCCACTTTTTTTTGATACACCAATATTCTGTGGCTAGGTAAGGTTTGTAGGTTTAAAGAAAATCCGCTACATAGAAACATGAAATGGCTGGCCTGCCAGAAATGTCGAGAATGGTTTGATTGCACCTTAATTGGGACAAAACCAACTTGTTTTTCCTTGTGCTGTAATCTGCCAAATGTGAAGAAGCCTTCAGTTTAAAAGATCACTGTCAAACGTACAACAGTCAAAAGCTACTCTGAAATGTAGAGCACTTAGGCAAGTTGTACGTTTTCCTATTTTTGTTTCCCCCCCCCCCCCCCCCCGTTTTGCACGTTGAGGGAGATTTTCACCAAACTGTCTGTGGTGTTTTGTCCATTCTTAAACTATCCTCCTTTCCCACCTGTAGCTCACTAAAAGGTTGCAAACTGATCTTTGATATAAGCAAATATGTAAACAATGCAAGGTGCTTATATTAAATGTCATCCCAAATGATGTCTATGAAATCTAAATTTTTTCACTTCTCTTATCCTGGTGTGTATTTATTTGTATGTACATAGCTTATGATTAAAAGCATGGAAAAGCTTCAATCCTGGTTCATGCATCTGAGCTAACTTAATGTATTTGCCAATAAATGGAAAGTGTCAGACCTCTGTCAGTTATGGAAGTTGTCTTGATGTCTCTTTTGTAGCTTATGATTAGAAGTAACAAAATTTCCATTCTTGACCATTGTGGCTATCTTGGAGTGTAATCAGATTTTGCAAGTATGATTTTTTTCCCCCTGCTTATTAAAAGGGACTGTACACTACTGTAAACTAATCTTTGGGGTAACTGTAATCTTCAAGATTTTATTGCAGTGTAGCAACTTGCTTAAGATTTGAATGCAAGGTATTAATACTGCCAGCTTGAACCTTCCATCCACCTTTTCAATCATATGTGAGTATCAGCACTTGATGTCCATCCTAATTCCCCTGGTGATGAGATGACATTGGGTGGGTAACTTCAAATGCATTCAAGTGGTCTACAATTAGATCCAACTCCCAAGGTAGGAATGAAGGGAAATGAGGAGATGGTGGTGTTCACACATGTTCACAAGCCTATTTTAGATTGAAGTGGATGTGGAAGGGATAGTCAACGTGTGGAGCACATTCATTCCTCTGTGCTTTGTCTTTCAATGGGTTGAACCAATTTAATATGTATATTGCAAAGATCATTAAGCTGCTTAGGGGTTGAGATTGGTTTCCACAGGATCAGCTGTACAAAGGGGCTACATAACATGATTTATTTGTATTCTCATTGTCTTTTTTTTCCCCATCTGTATTATTTAAGAAAAGACTATTCTGCATATCGGGGAGAGTAATGGATTTAAACGTGAACCCTGTCGAACTCTCAGTTACTGCTCCCTGATGCATAAAGGTTTATTTAATAATTTTTGGATTTCAACATGTATAAATTTCAAAGCTATCTGTAAAAAAAAAAGCAATCATTAGTCTAATAAATGTTCAGTAAAACAAAGCAAGTCCAAGTCTCATCATTCAATCAACTGTAGGATTATTAATAGCAGATTTGCCTTCCATGCTAGCATTGGTTGGGGAGAGGATTTCTGGGATGGGTGAAAAGGCGCATTAACAAATATCAGTCACAAAATGGAGAATTTTGGAATAAGATGTTTACTTCCTGAAAAAGGATGTGTTTAGAACATAAAATGGAGAATCATTATTGGGTTACAGGGCAAGGGAGTTTAAACGAATTTGTGCTATGCAGCTCTTTACTTTCAGGAGGTTTACAATGTATCAAAGCAAGTTGACACAGCTAAAATATATTTTCATTTATGCACAGTTACTCTGTAATGTTGTTCTGGTAAGACCATCCGCCTTGTGGCGATCTTTTTGTGCAAAAGAATAAAACTAAGAGTTGAATAGCATATAATGAAAATCAGAATGAAGCAATCTGTGCGTTTAGTGATCTGGAGTTGTTTTTTGACAACAAAGGGGCAAGTTACAGTCGATATTCTTGGAAAGAGTTGCCATCCTTTTACCTGCGTTGCTGCCTGCTCCAAAAGGAACTTGCTGTAGAAAAAGCATTCAATTCAATTGTTCTTTATTGCCACATATATATGCACCGCACAGTGAAATTCAAGTACTGGTCACCATATTTTGGCACCATTCACAAAATAAAAGTCCAGTCCGCATGCTGGATGTACTGGATGCCCCATGTCCAGGTAAGCCTAGGCTGCTGCAGGACTACCTCCGTTGTCCTCGACTGGATGGGCCGCTAAACAATGTCCCTCTCTGCCCGACCTCCACTGTGTGGAATGCCTTTGTTATGTTGCAAGGCATTGAACAAATTAGATTTATTTATTTGCTTTTCTAATTCTATGCTTTTTTGGTGAGATTTGAATAATGAACTTCTGATTGACCATAGATAATGCTGGAGTAACTCAGCACGACAGGCAGCATTTCTGGAGAGAAGGAATGGGTGACCTTTCGGGTCAAGAAGGGTGTTTCAGTTAGAAATTGGCAAGTATGATGTTGTGGGAATTACAGAGACATGGCTGCAAAAGGACCAGGGCTGGGAACTGAATATTCAAGGGTATACGTCCTATCAAAAAGACAGACAGGTGGGCAGAGGGGGTGGGGTAGCTCTGTTGGTGAGAAATGAAATTCAGTCCCTTGCGAGGGGTGACATAGAATCAGGAGATGTAGAGTATGGATAGAACTGAGGAACTGTAAGGGTAAAAAGACCCTAATGGGAGTTATTTACAGGTCCCCAAACACTAGCCTGACAAGGGAAGTCGGGGACAGTATAAAAATAAAAGTGGAGAAGTATAACATAGCAAAGATGAGCGAGAAGCCAGAGGATTGGGTAACTTTTAAAGAACAACAGAAGATAACTAAAAAGCCAAAACGGGGAGAAAAGATGAGGTACGAAGGTAAGCTAGACAAGAATAAAAAAAAAAAAAAAGGGTAGTAAAAGCTTCTTTAGGTATGTGAAGAGGAAAAAATAGTTAAGACCAAAGTTGGACCATTGAAGACTGAAGAAGGTGAATTTATTATGGGGAACAAGGAAATGGGCGATGAGTTGAACAGGTACTTTGGATCCGTCTTCACTAAGGAGGACACAAACAATCTTCCTGATATAGTAGTGATCAGAGGATCTATTGTGACAGAGGAACTGCAGGAAATGCACATTAGGCTGTAAATGGTGTTGGGTAGACTGATGGGACTGAAGACTGATAAATCCCCAGGGCCTGATGGTCTGCATCCCAGGGTACTTAAGGAAGAGGATCTGGAAATCATGGGCGCATTAGTGATCATTTTCCAATGTTCCTTAGATTCAGGATCAGTTCCTGTGGATTGGAGATGAGCTAATGTTATCCCACTTTTTAAGAAAGGCGGGAGAGAGAAAACGGAATTATAGACCAGTTAGCCTGACATCGGTGGTGGGCAAGATGCTGGAGTCAATTATAAAAGATGAAATAGCGGCACATTTGGATAGCGGTATCAGGATCAGTCCGAGTCAGCATGAATTTGCAAAGGAGAAATCATGCTTGACTAATCTTCTCGAATTTGAGGATGTAACTAGAAAAATGGACAAGGGAGAGCCAGTGGATGTAGTGTACCTGGACTTTCAGAAAGCATTTGATAAGGTCCCACATAGGAGATTAGGGCACGTGGTATTGGGGGTAGGGTACTGACATGGATAGAAAATTGTTTGGCAGACAGGAAACAAAGAGTAGGGATTAACGGGTCCCTTTCAGAATGGCAGGCAGCGACTCGTGGGGTACCGCAAGGCTCGGTGCTGGGACCGTAGCTATTTACAATATACATTAATGATCTAGATGAAGGGATTAAAAGTAACATTTGCAGATGACACGAAGCTGGGTGGCAGTGTGAACTGTGATGAGGATGCAGAGTGACTTGGACAGGTTGGGTGAGTGGGCAGATGCAGTTTAATGTGGATAAATGTGAGGTTATCCACTTTGGTGGCAAAAGCAGGAAGGCAGATTATTATCTAAATGGTGTCAAGCTGGGAAGTACAATGGGATCTGGAGGTCCTTGTTCATCAGTCACTGAAAGTAAGCATGGAGGCAGGTACAGTAGGCAGTGAAGAAAGCGAATGGCATGTTGGCCATCATAACAAGAGGAGTTGAGTATAGGAACAAAGAGGTCCTTCTGCAGTTATACAGGGCCCTAGTGAGACCACACCTGGAGTATTGTGTGCCGTTTTGGTCTCCAAATTTGAGGAAGGACATTCTTGCTATTGAGGGAGTGCCGCGTAGGTTAATCAGCTTAATTCCCGGGACGGCGGGACTGTCATATGCTGAGAGAATGGAGTGGCTGGGCTTGTATACTTTGGAATTTAGAAGATTGAGGGGATCTTATTGAACCATGTAAGATTATTAAGGGTTTGGACACGGTAGAGGCAGGAAACATGTTCCCGATGTTGGGAGAGTATAGAACCAGGGGCCACAGTTTAAGAATAAGGGGCAAGCCATTTGGAACGAAGATGAGGAAAAACTTTTTCATCCAGAGAGTTGTGAGTATGTGGAATTCTCTGCCTTGGAAGGCGGTGGAGGCCGGTTCTCTGGAGGCTTTCAAGAGAGTGTTAGATAGAGCTCTTAAAGATAGTGGAGTCAGGGGGTATGGGGAGAAGGCAGGAACGGGGGTACTGATTGTGGATGATCCACCATGATCACATTGAATGGCAGTGCTGGCTCTAAGGGCGAATGGCCTACTCCTGCACCTATTGTCTATTGTGACGACCCAAAACATCACCCATTCCCACTCCAGGTCTGAAGAAGGGTTTCGGCCCGAAACGTTGCCTATTTCCTTCGCTCTGCTGCTGGATGCTGCTGCACCTGCTGAGTTTCTCCAGCACTTTTGTCTACCTCCTCCAGAGATGCTGCCTGTCCCACTGAGTTACTCCACCATTTTGTGTCTATCTTCGGTTTAAACCACCATTTGCAATTCCTTCCTACACATTCTAATTGACCATACTGATTTTATTGGTTCCAACGAGTGGAATAAAATGTTTGGTCAATTTACATCTGGTTAAATAACAGGATCTACAGTGCCCTCCATAATGTTTGGGACAAAGACCCATCATTGATTTATTTGCCTCTGTACTCCTCAATTTGAGATTTGTAATAGTAAAAATCACATGTGGTTAAAGTGCACATTGTCAGATTTTTTTAAAGGCCATTTTTATACATTTTGGTTTCACCATGTAAAAATTACAGCTGTTTTTATACATAGTCCCCCCCATTTCAGAGCATCATAATGTTTGGGACACATGGCTTCACAGAGGTTTGGAATTGCTCAGGTGCGTTAATTGCCTCCTTAATGCAGGTATAAGAGAGCTCTCAGCACCTACTCTTTCCTTCAATCTTTCCATCATCTTTGGAAACTTTTATTGCTGTTTATCAACATGAGGACTAAAGTTGTGCCAATGAAAGTCAAAGAGGCTATTATGAGACTGAGAAACAAGACTAAAACTGTTAGAGACATCAGCCAAACCTTAGGCTTACCAAAATCAACTGTTTGGAACATCATTTAGGCTGTGGGCTGAGGAGCTTTTTCGTTCAGGTTCGTGACCCAACTCACGGAACTACCTTAATTTTTAACACATTGTGTAAAAATATTATATAAATCATACCTGAAACTCGTGTACAAAACCTGCACATTTTTAAGAAATATGAGAAAAACCTCATTTTCTGAGTGGTAATTGCCCAATCAATGCATGTTTGACATTGAGGTTGGACGCAAATTGACCAATCATGCACTTTATTTTATGGTCGCTAGGCAGCGAGGGCCGTGGGATCATGGCTGCCTCTTCATTACATCAATAGCAATAACAAGGTTTCCAAGGAATAAAGGTAATGCTGATCATTTTGTGGTGGGTGGTGAGAGCGGTCGGTCGGGCCGGACCTCTGGCAGGTGGTGAGAGTTGGGCCTGACCTCCATGGGTGCTGCGAGTGGTCGGTCGGGCTGTCGGTAGGCCGGTGTTGCAGCAAGTGTGTGGGAGGTCTGACGGAGCCGGCGCTATGGTGGTGCTGAAGTCGGCCCGGACGGCATGTAGGGCAGTGCTGCTTCCCGCCATCATCACCACCAGAAGGGCATGCTGGCCGAGGTGGACGTGCTGCGAGAGCAGCTCTGGAAGGGGGGCGGGTTAGGGTTAGGCATTTTCTTGTCAGTGGGAGATTACGGAGAGTCGGTTTGTCAAGGAGGACCCTCTCTAACTTCTACAGGTGCACAGTAGAGAGCATGCTGACCGGTTGCATCATGGCCTGGTTCGGCAATTTGAGCGCCCTGGAGAGGAAAAGACTACAAAAAATAGTAAACACTGCCCAGTCCATCATCGGCTCTGACCTTCCTTCCATCGAGGGGATTTATCTCAGTCGCTGCCTCAAAAAGGCTGGCAGTATCATCAAAGACCCACACCATCCTGGCCACACACTCATCTCCCTGCTACCTTCAGGTAGAAGGTACAGGAGCCTGAAGACTGCAACAACCAGGTTCAGGAATAGTTACTTCCCCCCAGCCATCAGGCTATTAAACCTGGCTCGGACAAAACTGATTATTAATAACCCATTATCTGTTATTTGCACTTTATCAGTTTATTTATTCATGTGTGTATATATTTATATTATGGTATATGGACACACATCTGTTTTGTGGTAAATGCCTACTATGTTCTGTGTGCTGAAGCAAAGCAAGAATTTCATTTTCCTATACAGGGACACATGACAATAAACTCACTTGAACTTGAACACTCACAATTATATTCATTATACTATTTTTATATAATATAATTATACATAATTATATATGATTACAGTCATATTCACAAGTTATATATAGATATATAATTATTATACTATATATATATAGTATAATATATGGTTTAAAAAGACTGCAACACGGAAATAGGTCCCCCATGGTGTAATATGGGCATTGGACAGTAGATGGCGCTTACTTTTTCGATCTCATTTTCTAATCAGTTTAATTATTTAATGTGCAACTTTTGGCACTGACGAGTTATGACTTCCTTCTCAATTATATTTTATCTAAATCTGTGCAAAATTTAATTTAGTTACGAGACATGGGTCACAAAAGCTGATTTTTAGACACATTTTTGACCCTCGGCCCACAGCCTAATTAAGAAGAAAGAGAGCACTGGTGAGCTGACTAATCGCAAAGGGACTGCCAGGCCAAGGAAGACCTCCACAGCTGATGACAGAAGAATTCTCTCTATAATAAAGAAAAATCCCCAAACACCTGTCCGACAGATCAGAAACACTCTTCAGGTGTGGATTTGTCAATGACCACTGTCTGCAGAAGACTTCATGAACAGAAATACAGAGGCTACATTACAAGATGCAAACCACTGGTTAGCTGCAAAAATAGGATGGCCAGGTTACAATTTGCCAAGAAATACTTAAAAGAGCAACCACAGTTCTAGAAAAAGGTCTTGTGGACAGTTGAGACGAAGATTAACTAGTAAGAGCAAAGTATAGAGGAGAGAAGGTACTGCCCAAGATCCAAAGCAGACTGCGATTCATGGACATCACCAGAGAAGACACCCAGCAACTGGTGATGTCCATGAATCGCAGACTTCAAGCAGTCATTACATGCAAAGGATATGCAACAAAATACTAAACATGACTACTTTCATTTACATGACATTATTGTGTCCCAAACATTATGGTGCCCTGAAATGGAGGGACTATGTATAAACACTGCTGTAATTTCTACATAGTGAAACCAAAATGTATAAAAATGGCCTTTATTAAAATCTGGCAATGTGCACTTTAACCACATGTGATTTTTTTTCTATTACAAATCTCATTGTGGAGTACAGAGGCAAATAAATAAATGACAGGGGCCGCGGAACGTTTTGAAAGTGGGGGGGCTGAGCGATCACTGATCACCGGTCTCGGGGGTACCCAGTGATGGAGAGAAGGGGGAGGGTGGCACAATTATTATTTTTTGTTGTTGCTCGACCTCCAAACACGGGGATATTACAGGCCATCCCCCAACTCAAAAAGTGGGGGGATATATCCCCCATTACCCCCCCCCCCCCCCCCTCTCTCTCTCTCGGGTTGATTCTCTCACTCGGGACCGACTCTCCCTCCCTTCCGCTCGGCAGCTAATCACAGCACTTCGTTCACTGCCCCATATCTCGACTGCGCTGTGACTGGCCGTTGAGCAGAGGGCAGGGAGGGTTTTGGGGGGGGCAGTCTGATTCCGACACGGCTGGTCGTGGTTTTGCCGCACTCACTGTGCGCTTGTTCTGAGATTCTGGATGTCGGAGGTCTTCAGAAGAAGAAAAATATGCCTGCGGGCCGGATAATTTTGGGTTATGAAGCATGTCTCTCAAAAAAAGTGGAGGGGCTGCAGCCCCACCGGTTCCACCGGTTCCACGGCCCACTGATATATGGGGGGGGGGGGGGGGGCACTTCATTGAAACTTACCAAATAGTGTAAGGCCTGGATGTGAAGAGGATGTTTCCACTAGTGGGAGAGTCTAGGATCAGAGGGCGCAGCCTCAGAATAAAAGGACGTACGTTTAGAAAGGAGATGAGGAATTTATTTAGTCAGAGGGTGGTGAGTCTGGAATATAGTGGCACAGACGTCTATGAAGGCCAACTCAATGGATATTTTTAAGGCAAAGATTGACACATTCTTGATTACAGGGAGAAGGCAGGAGAATGGGGTTGACAGGGAAGATAGATCAGCCATGATTGAATGGCGGAGTAGACTTGATGGGCTGAATGGCCTAGTTCTGCTCGTAATTTTAAAAAAAGATCTTAAGGGAGAGGTTCTAGGCTCAATTGCTGAGACTGGGGAGAGCAAATGGGAAGAAACCCTTGAAGATGGTTAGCCACAGATTTGTTGGGTGAGCCAACAGCCAGTAGCTTGACACTGAGGTGCAATGGAATATAGTGGGTGTGGGATCATCGTGGAGTAGAGGTGAGCAAAGGGGTAAGGAGCTGAGAAGGGAGGTAATGAGGAAAAGACATTGGGTTGTTGAAGAAATGCCAAGCGCAGACTGGGTGATCATTTCACTGAACATCTATGCTCAGTCTGCTTTGGACTAGGTGATCTCCTGGCTGCTAAAGATTTTAACTCGCATTCCCATACCGACATTTTTGTCCAGGGCCGCATCCACTGTCGACGTGAGGCCTCACGCAAAGTGGAGGAACGGCACCTCATATTTTGCTTGGGCTGCTTCTTTATTTATTTATTTATTTAGCGAATGCAAGGTCCTTTAGCCAAGCAGTTGCCTCTTGATCTGCTGTATGAAGGGTGACAAGTCCTCCTTTGAGTCTTTGTTGAGGGCATACTTCAATGATGTGTTGCATTGTTTGCTGCTCTCCACAAGCACACCGTGGGGTTGGGCTGCTGCCCCATTTGTGAAGGCTGGCCAAGCAGGGGCCATGTCCAGTCCTGAATAGCAAAGAAGATCAAAGCCATTGATGGTGTAACGGCCCGTTTCCTCTGTGCCCAACGTGAGTCTCTTGGAGACAGATGACGTCGATGGAGTGTTGGTGGGCGAGGACTTCGATGAGGCGTCGCTTGGCTGCAGAGAGGCCTTCAACATTCAGTTGTAGTATTCGGAGAGCAGGTCCAACTGCTAGGTGCTCTTGAGGCTGGTCGTTGTTGCTGCTTTCGGCTTTGGGATAATGACTAGGATTCTTTGACTTGGCTCTCAGGCGTCGTCTTGTAGAATTTAGTCTGCTGGGAGGATCATTGGCTTCCCCAGGCGAGCCTGGGTACTGACGAGAACGCTGATCCATTGCCCCCCTTCTAACCCAGTGGTATGAATATTGAATTCTCTAATTTCAAGTAACCTTTGCATTCCCTCTCTGTCCCTCCCCTCCCCCACCCTAGTCATTCTACTAGTTTCACTATTTGTATCCCTTCGTTATCACCTCTGCGCTGTTTGTTCGTTTACCCCGTGACCATGTGGGTTTCCTCTGGGTGCTCTGGTTTCCTGCCCACACTCCTAAGATGTACAAGTTTGTAGGTTAATTGGCTTCAGTAGAAATTGTAATCGCTGACACGGTGGGCCGAAGGGCCTGGTTCCATGCTGCATCTCTAAAGTAAAGTTCACCTTCCTCATAGTCCATGGTTTCCTACAGGGATCATTACATGGGATTGAGAAAGTCAGATTAAACCTTTTTTCTCCACTCCACATGGCCTGCTAGTGTTGGAACTATTTATTGCCCCTTGACTTTCTTCCCATCCGAGAACCAAAAATTCAACTCAGAACGGTACTAGAACCCAGAATCACAGAGGAGTAAGTTGACAGAAACCTTGAAGATAGACACAAAATATGGAGTAACTCAGTGGGACAGGCAGCACCTCTGGAAAGAAGGAATGGGTAACGTTTCGGGTCGAGACCCTTCTTCAGAAACCTTGTTGAGTTACTGACTGGTACCATGCCAATCTTATAAACTACAGCCACAGTGAGGGGAAGGAATATTTATGCTAGTCAGAGGACCTGGATGGGGTCAAGGAAAGAGCGTTCACGTCGCGGCCCTGTTTCAACCAATCTTTCCACCACCACGCACAAGATGCACAAGAAGCGCAAGACAGACACCATTGTGCAGATGCCGAGAAGTATGTTCAGCTCTTGCTGAACAACTTCTAATCTTGTGTGTGGACTCGATAAGAAGAAGAAGAGGACCTGGATAGCATACAACATCCACGATGATTTATTTCCAGGACTGGATTCTTCACAAGCATTTAGGAGTATAAACTGAAGCCAATTTCCCCTCCTTAGTCCAATCAGTTACAGGAGCAGACATTCGTATCAATAATGGGTTGTTCTGGTCTGTAGTTCAGTTTCTCAGTGGATGAACTTGCACTGCTATTAGTGAGCCTGTTTGCATATTGTTTTACAAAAAATGACACTACAAAATCCATAAGGTTATAGACCCATTTCCAGTTACCATGGTGCCCGATACAAGAAACATATTAGCATATTAACATGTTTGAACTCAACAATCTTCACATCTTTTCAACAACACTTATCAGTATTTATTTCCAGAATCTATAACTCATAGCTACAGGAATTAAATCATGTCAGCAGTCAGCTGAATTGTAAATGTGAGTCACTGATACCTATTTTGCAAACTGGATGGAATGTGAAAATGTTAAAAACACTGAAATCATATGTAACAAAATAAAAATGTAACTATTTAATTTGTCATTTGATAATTTCCAGTTTTCTAGGGATACAGCATGGACACAGGCTCTTCAGCCCACCGAGTCCATGCTGACTATTTATCACCCGTTCACACTAGTTCTCTGTTATTCCACTTTCTGACCCACTCCCTGCACCTGAGGAGGCAACTTACAGACGTTAATTAACCTTCACACCTGTACATCTTTGGGATGGAGGAGGAAACCAGAGCACCCGGAGGAAGTAGACATAGTCAAAGCAAGAATGTGCAAACTCCACACAGACAGCACCAGGTGACGCCACCAGCAGTGGCTGCCTCGCCAACAGTCTGTCTGTCCTTTCTTCGTTTTGTTATTTTTAGTATGTGTTAAAAGTATGTTTTAGTGTTCCTTGGTCCAATTTATGGGGGGGGGGAACGTTTTTTTTCAATCTCTTACCTCGAAAGAGATGCAATTTTTTTCCGTATCGTATTTCCGTCCGCACTGCGGCCTAACATCGTGGAGTTGGCGGCCTTTGCTGGAGACTGATTGGGCGCTCCAAGATGCCGGGGTTTGCGGGACTTTAACATCGCGGAGCTTGCGATCCCTTTGCCGGGGTTCGAAGCTCCAACCGCGGGGCCTGTGGACTTTAACATCGTGAAGCCCGCGGTCTCTGGTAAGAAGAGGCCGACTCGGGGGCTCCATGCCACGGAGAGAGTTTCAACCGCCCCGATGCGGGAGTTTCGATCACCCCGACGTTGGGGGGGGCTTCGATCATCGGCTGCTTGAAAGAAGCTTGAAAGTGTGCACCACAGCAAGCATACTGTGAGGTTGCATCACAGCTTGATATGGGAACAGTCCAAAACCACAAAAAATTGCAGTTAGTTGGGGATGTAGCCTCGTCCATCACACAAACCAGACTCTCTGCCATTAACACCATCTGCACTTCACACTGCCTTAGAAAAGCTGCCACTATAAAATCAAAGACTTGTCCTGCCTTCTCCCCACTCCCGTTGAACAGAAGATACAAACTTGAAAGCACAACACCAGACTCAAGAACAGCTTCTTCCCCTCTGTTATCAGGCTTCTGAACGGTCGATCCATAAGCTAGAGTAGTGTCCGATTCACCTCTACCCCATGGCGGACATTGGACTATGTCTCTGGAACTGGTGCACACAATGATGAAACTGTATTCTGCACTCTGTATCTTCCCCCTTGCTCTACCTATTATGCTTGAGTTTAGCTTGATTGCATTTATGTATAATATTGTCTGATTTGACAGGATAGAATAGAAAACACATTTTTTCACTGTACTTTGGTATACATGACAATAATAAACCTAAACCATATTACCAATGACCATATTACCATGTCCAATGTAACAGCAGGCGAAAAATAACATTAAAATCTTGGTCTCAAATGCTTGATGGGTGCATTGTTCATGGTGGAAACATGAATGGCGTGGACGCATTGGAAGAGAGTGCATTGAATAAATGGTACAAATAATGCACAGAAAGAAATGGCCCAGTTGTATTTACTATGTATATTATGAATAAAGTATTGTCTCCATTTGGGAGCATGCAAAATCATTCACAATCTCAGCCAGTGAATAAAACAGCCTTTATGGCCAAGTTAAAACTCTAATATTTTTTAACAATTCTGAAGGTACAAGAAGTAGCAATGTTACAAAATTTTGAGATTTTAAAAATCAAGTCTGCAATTTATCCCATCAGATAAAGCATAAAAATAAGTTTAATTTGACACCTAATTCACTTTCATATCTCAAGTATTTAAAAAGTTATGGCCATTTTCATACTGGGAAATGAGCATTTTGTTCCCTATTGATTTTCTATGGAGATAACAAAAAAGCTGTGATCGTGAACAGTCAAAAGCCCATAACTTTCTTAAAAATTAAGAGAACTGAATGAAATTTTCAGTTATCATAGATTGAAGCATTCTGAAACAAATATAAAATAATCTCTTGGATGACCTGAAATTAAAGCATATAATTAGTTAGTTACCTAACTGTAGCTAATTTCAGACTTCAATTACTAGATCTAAACATCTATCCATTTCTTAATAAATGATTAACATTTTTAAATAGCCTAAAAGTCCAAATAATATTCACAAATAATTCACAATAAAACATGATTTTAAAATCTCATTTACATTAATTTATAGACCAAATGGAAGGAATTTAGTGTTCAATTGCTGTAAATAAATGCCCATTTAAATCAGCTTTCCAGTGGGTCCCTGTGGAACGCGCTGGTTTGGAACGTTCACATTGCGGTAGATTTGTGCCCCAAATGCCCAGAAAAATACTGCGGGATATAATGGGCCCAAAATGAGCTTCTCGCAATATTAAACTTTGTATAAAGGGATCTTTAGAAGCCCTTTTTAATGTAAAAATATACAGCATACCTTCAGTTATTTGCTTTATGAGACCCTGCGGTTGCTGGTGGTCGCGGGTTTAGAGATTGATTTTTAAACTACTATAACTATTATACGAGGCCTTTAAAACTAATAATAGCTTTTGCGATGGGGTCTTCCAGCGATTTTTCGTTAATAATTAACTAGGCTGAACATCTTCGATTTGAACAGCCTAGAGAAAATCGCGTTTTAAACCCGCCCCCCTCTAAACGGCGCCAAAATCGCGCACACCCGCAGAGACAGATTTTCTGCGACGCTTCAGGTAGGCTTTGCAACATACCTAGACTATGGTGCCGTGCGCATGGGTTTTCTCCGGTGCTCCATTTTCTTCCCGCATTTCAAATACGTGGTGGGTTTGTAGGTTAATTGGTTTCTGTAAATGGTCCCTAGTGTGTAGGATAGTACTAGGGTACAGTGATCATTGGTCAGCACGGACTCAGTTGGGTGAAGAACATGTTTCCACGCTGTATCTCGAAACTAAACTAAACAAAACTAAATTGTCACTCTCCCAATGGGGGAGCAGGGATTGTGGGGGAGGGGGGGTTGAAGCGGAGAGGGGAACGAGCTCGGAGAAAAGACGGAGCAAGAGCCATGGGGGAGAGAGGGGCATCACGGGGGAGGGAGGAGCCAGCGAGGGGGACAAGAGGGGTAATGGCTGGAATTGGCAGTGCGATGGGGAATCACAGCGGGCGCTGGTCGCAGTTCGTTCTCCTCTGCTGGGACCAGAGTCTCCGCTTTTCGTTTGGCGACATCGGCGACATCTCCAAGTCCGGGCTGGGCTGGGTCTCCCATGCTGGGCTGGGCTCAGTCGGTCTCCGACACTGGGCTGCTGCTTGGGGCAGGGCGGGGCTGCCTGGGGCGGGGCTGCCTGGGGCGGGGCTGCCTGGGGCGGGGCTGCCTGGGGCGGGGCTGCCTGGGGCTGCTGCTTGGGGCGGGGCTGCTGCTTGGGGCGGGGCTGCCTGGGGCGGGGCTGCTGCTTGGGGCAGGGCGGGGCTGCCTGGGGCGGGGCTGCCTGGGGCGGGGCTGCCTGGGGCGGGGCTGCCTGGGGCGGGGCTGCCTGGGGCGGGGCTGCCTGGGGCGGGGCTGCCTGGGGCGGGGCTGCCTGGGACGGGGCTGCTGTCTGGAGCTGCTGCTTGGGGCGGGGCTGCTGCTTAGGGCAGGGCGGGGCTGCCTGGGGCGGGGCTGCTGCTTGGGGCAGGACGGGGCTGCCTGGGGCGGGGCTGCTGCTTGGGGCAGGTCGGGGCTGCCTGGGGCGGGGCTGCTGCCTGGGGCTGCTGCTTGGGGCAGGGCGGGGCTGCCTGGGGCTGGGCTGCTGCTTGGGGCGGGGCTGGGCTGCTTGGGGTGGGGCTGCTGCTTGGGGCAGGGCGGGGCTGCCTGGGGCTGGGCTGCTTTGGGCTGGGCTGCTTCGGGTCCCTCCGAAAGTCCAGTTGGAAACCTCCGCCGGCCACCCTCACTCAAGTAAAGACGCGATGGGGCAGGAAGGGGCGGACCATTCCGGAGAGTGACAGGGGAAGAAACTAATCTATGTGGCGCCGACTGGCAGGAGAAGAGATCGATCTGCGCATGCGCAGTTTTTAATATTTTAAATCTCGCTAACTTTTACGACATTCATCCAATTGGAACTAAACTTGGTGCAATTGCAGCGCAGGAGAACGGTGAGTGAACTGATGAAAATTCGCAGCGCTATCGCAAACTGTTTTTGCGCAAATATAAAGACCGCCAAACCGGAAGATAACAAGGTCAGAGTTTTGGTTATGTATAAATATTTCACTTTAGACTTTAGAGATACAATGCAGAAACAGGTTAATGGCAGGAACACTACCATGTAAGCCAATTAACCTACATACCTGTCCGTCATTGGAATGTGAGAGAAAACCGGAGCACCCGGAGAAAACTCAGGCGGTCACACGGAGAAGGTACAGACTCCGTACAGATAGCTCCGGTTTCAGAGTTGAAATCGGGTCTCTGACATTGTAAGGTGGCAGCACTACCCTTGTGCAACTGTGCCACCCTTTCACACCTCAGCTTACCCCCAGATTGTATGCAGCTAAAGGAGTTCAAAATCAATGGAGTTAAATCAGATTTAATTGGATATTTATCAACACGTCTCCTGGTCTGTGTAGTTCACTGCCATTTAGTTCAAGCCGTAGGCAATGCAACCTATCCTTTTCTTTATATTGGAGAAATGTTTACTATTAGAAAATCTGGAATGCAATTCAGGTTATTTGAAGTGCAGTTTAAAATTACAATTTGAAATTTGCTGCTAACTATCAATTCATCATAAATCCCACTGAGATATCATATAAATAATAAAGTAGCATATTCAGAAATGCGGAGATTGTAAATATTACTCCATGTTTTCATGTAAAATATATGAATGACGCTTTATCCACCTAATGTAGCAATGTTACAAAATTTTGAGATTTTAAAAATCAAGTCTGTAATTTATCCCATCAGATAAAGCATAAAAATAAGTTTAATTTGACACCTAATTCACTTTCATATCTCAAGTATTTAAAAAGTTATGGCCATTTTCATACTCGGAAATGAGCATCTTGTTCCCTATTGATTTTCTATGGACATAACAAAAAAGTTGTGATCGTGAACAGTCAAAAGCCCATAACTTTCTTAAAAATTAAGAGAACTGAATGAAATTTTCAGTTATCATAGATTGAAGCATTCTGAAACAAATATAAAATAATCTTACTTGGATGACCTGAAATTAAAGCATATAATTAGTTAGTTACCTAATTGTAGCTAATTTCAGACTTCAATTACTAGATCTAAACATCTATCCATTTCTTAATAAATTATTAACATTTTTAAATAGCCTAAATGTCCAAATAATATTCACAAATAATTCACAATAAAACATGATTTTTAAATCTCATTTACATTAATTTATAGACCAAATGGAAGGAATTCAGTGTTCAATTGCTGTAAATAAATGCCCATTTAAATCAGCTTTCCAGTGGGTCCCTGTGGAACGCGCTGGTTTAGAACGTTCACATTGCGGTAGATTTGTGCCCCAAATGCCCAGAAAAATACTGCGCGATATAATGGGCCCAAATTGAGCTACTCGCAATATTAAACTTTGTATAAAGGGATCTTTAGAAGCCCTTTTTAATGTAAAAATATACAGCCTAACTTCTGCTATTTGCTTTATGAGACCCTGCGGTTGCTGGTGTTCGCGGGTTTAGAGATTGATTTTTAAACTACTATAACTATTATACGAGGCCTTTAAACCTAATAATAGCCTTTGCGACGGGGTCTTCCAGCGATTTTTCGTTAATAATTAACTAGGCTGAACATCTTCGATTTGAACAGCCTAGAGAAAATCGCGTTTTAAACCCGCCCCCCTCTAAACGGCGCCAAAATCGCGCACACCCGCAACGGCAGATTTTCAAAGACGCTTCAGGTAGGCTTTGCAACATACCTACAAGAAGCTCCCAAGCCTTTCCTGACGTCCTTTGAGCGAGGGCTATTTGTATAGAATAGAATAGCCTTTTATTGTCATCCAGACCGAAGTCTGAACGAAATTTAAGCAGTCATACATATAATACAATACAATAAAAAACAACAATAAACACATATTAACATCCACCACAGTGAGTCCACCCAACATCTCCTCACTGTGATGGAGGCAAAAGTCTTAGGGCTGCAGTCTCTTCCCTCCTCTTCTCCTTCTGCGCTGAGGCGATACCCCCCGGGCGATGTTAAAACCTGTCCTCGCGGCTCAAACACCACGGCCCGGGGTAGTCGAAGCTGCCGCTCACCAGACCTGCTGACGCAGCCGCTGGCCCGCGGCCGAACCCCCGGTCTCAGGCCACCGCCACCAGAACTGCCGTCCCAGCCCCCGGAGCATCGTTCCAGCCCCGAGCCGGATCGCCCTCACGTGAGTACTGCCACCGTCCAGGCCCCCGCTCCTCCCTCGGGCCAGGCCGCCCCGACCGGGCACCGTTCCTCCCTGTGTATATGTATGTAGCTTGCTTGTGTATACTATTCTTATAACAAATGTAAAGCACTTTGGTCAACGAGAGTTGTTTTTTTAAATGTGCTAAATAAATAAATGTGACTTGACTTGACAAGATGGTGCCAGAAATGTGGCAACTCTTGTGTACTGCCTCATTGTAACCTACTATCTTACAGTCTTGTGCTTAAGTATGATTGTGACAATGTATCGTAAGATAGATAGAAATGCTGGAGAAACTCAGCGGGTGAGGCAGCATCTGTGGAGCGAAGGATAAGGTGACCTTTCGGGTCGAGACCCTTCTTCAGACCCTTCTTCTCGACCCGAAACGTCACCTATTCCATCGCTCCATAGATGCTGCCTCACCCGCTGAGTTTCCCCAGCATTTCTATCTACCTTCGATTTTTCCAACATCTACAGTTCCCACTTAAACAATGTATCGTAAGATTGTTACTGAACTGTATGCAAAAAATGAATTTCACTGTACCTTGGTACATGTACAAGGGTATTGCCAGGACTTGAGGGCTTGAGCTATAGAGAGAGGTTACACAGGCTAGGACTTTATTTGTTGGAACACAGGAGGCTGAGGGGTGATCTTATAGAGGTGTATAAAAACATGAGGGAACAGATAGGGTGAATGTACAGAGTCCTTTACCCAGAATAGGGGAATCAAGAACCAGAGGACATAGACACAAAATGAAGTCTGAAGAAGGGTCTCGACCCGAAACGTCACCCATTCCTTCTCTCCAGAGATGGTGCCTGTCCTGCAGAGTTACTCCAGCATTTTGTGTCCATCTTCGATTTTAAACCAGCATCTGCAGTTCTTTCCTACACCAGAGGACATAGGTTCAATGGGAGAGGGGAAAGATTTAAAAGGAACCTGAGGGGCAATCTTTTCACACAGTGGGTGGTGGGTGTATGGAATGAGATGCCAGAGGAGGTGGATGAGGCAGGGACTAGAATCAAAACATTTGGACAGGTACATGGATGGGAAGGATTTAGAGGAATAGAAGCCAAACGTGGGGAGGTGGAACTATCGTAAATGGGGAATCTTGAATGGTATGGGCAAGGTGGGTCAATGTACCTGTCTCCATGCGGTTTACTCTATGACATGTGACAATAAAGTACCAATAAACCACTGAACTCACATCACCAAAGAAACCTTGTCCGAGATGCGATTGTTTTCAGGATCGTATCCCCAATCACTCTGTGGCCTATTACCATGGAGCTGGCGGCCTTGCTCGGGACTGACTTTGAGCCCCACCGTGGGGACGTGGACTTACCATCGGAGCCAATCCCTTGCTCGGGATCGACGCTCCAACTGCGGCCCGTGCATTTCACCATCGAGGTGCTCGCAGTCTCGGGTAGAGACCGATGTCAGGAGCTCCAAATGGCACAGAAGATTTCGACCAGCCCCGACCCGGGGTCAAATCGCCCGGCGCAGGGGAGCTGGGATTCCCCCCCCGATGCAGCAGCTTGATCACCCCGACTGCCTGCTGTGGGAGCCAAGATCGTCCCGTCAATGGAAAGCTTGAGGCCCCCGACGGTGGGAGAACAAAGAAGGGAAGAGATTTAACATTTTTTTCGCCTTTCCATCACAGTGAGGAATGTGGAGGAGTCACTGTGGTGGATGTTCATGTTAAAATGTATTTTGTGTGTTCTGCTGCTTTTTATTGGTATGACTGTATGGCAAATGAAATTCCTCATATGTTGTAAAACGTACTTGGCTAATAAAGTGTTATGATTATGATTATGAAAATATTAGGTGAATGTGCTTGCGTTAATTTCTTGCAACCAAAAAAATAACTGTAATAAAAAAGAAATACATATGTTGTGGGAAATAAAAGTTGTACAGGCAGAAAATAATTTGTATTGAGAACGGGAATAATTTTAAATTATAGATGCTATCGCTGGCTCCCTATGAATTAGTGTTTTTATTCTATACCATTCTAGTAAACAGCATAGTCAGTAGAAACAAGGAACTGTGAATGTTGGTCTATATCAAAGAAAGACACAAAGTGCTGGAGTAACTCAGTTCTTGATGACATAGTTCATGGCACAGTGGCACAGTTGGTAGAGCTGCTGCCTCACAGTGCCAGTGACTCGGGTTCCATCTTGACCTCGGGTGCTGTCTGTATGGAGTTTGAGTGTTCTCCCTGTAACAACGTGGGTTTCTCCCTGGGTGCTCTGGTTTCCCCCTACATCCCAAATAATTACAGGGTTGGAGGTTAATTGGCCTCTGTTCCCCTAGTTGTAGGGAGTGGATGAAAAAGTGGGATAACATGGAACTAGTGTGAATAGGTGGTTGATCTGGTTGCATCATGGCCTGGTTCGGCAACTTGAACGTCCAGGAGCAAAAAAGACTGCAAAAAGTTGTGACCACTGCCCAGTCCATGACCGGCTTTGACCTCCCTACCGTCAAAGGGATCTATCATAGTCACTGCCTCAAAATGGCAGCCAAAATCATCAAAGACCCACACCATCCTGGCCACACACTCATTTCACCATTGCCATCAGGAAGAAGCCTGAAAACGGTAACATCCAGGTTCAGGAACAGCTTCTTCCCTTCAGCCATCAGGCTATTAAATACATCAATGAATATGCTCTGAGCTCTGAACTGCAAAATACTATATTATTACTGCACCATATTTGTTATTTATTGAACTTTTTTTTCTCTTCCCCCGTTATGTACTATGTTTACATATTCACATATTCTGTTGTGCTGCAGCAAGTAAGAATTTCATTGTCCTATCTGGCACATATGACAATAATACACTCTTGACTCGATGTCCAGGTGCGGAACAACCCGAGACTGTGGTCCTCCCCAAAGAATCTTGCCGTTGGCTGCACCAAGCTTAAATGTGTCCCTCAGCACATCTCCTGCAGTCTGGAGTGCCTAGTCGGTGACATTCCCTGATTGGCAAGTTTCAGGCAGACCAGAGAGCATCTTTGACTTAGATGATGGTCTTCCAGCAGCACATGATATTCGTCTCCGAGTGTGTCCCAAGGTACAGCTCCTAGATTGGAGTGTTTTCTGTAACCAAACTGTTTGTGATGAACCATGACAAGGACCCACATTTTGTGAAGAGGTGGGCAACTGTGTTGTCCCAGCATACCAAGATGTCATAGTCATACAGCAGGAAACAGGGCCTTTGGCCCATCTTATAAATGCCGACCAAAGTGCCCCAACTACGCCATTCCAATTTGCCCATGTTTGGCCCATATCCACCAATCCTTTCCTCTCCATGTACCTGTCCAAATGTCCTTAGAAGGCTTAGGAAGTTCGGTATGTCTCCTACAACTCTCATTAACTTCTACAGATGCGCCATAGAAAGCATTTTATCAGGAAGCAACACAGGTTGGTTTGGGACCAGCTCCATCCAAGACCACATGAAATTACAGCAAATTGTGGATGGAGCCCAGACCATCACACAAACCAACCTCCTCCCTTCTATTGACTCCATTTATACCTCACGCTGCCTCGGCAAGGCCAGTAGCATAATCAAGGTATAGTCGTGCCCTGGCCACTCCCTCTTCTCACCTCTCCCATTGGGCTAAAGGTATAGAAGTGTGAAAACGCACACCTCCAGATTCAGACACACTCCAATCTATTATTATTATTATTATTATTCCTTTAATAATCCTTTTCAGGAAATTACAGTGCCACGACAGCTTCAAGACAAACATAACACCACGCTTTCATACATAACAAGTTAAAATACGTTAAAATACAAGTTAAAATACAATTAATTAAAAAAAAGTGCAGTTATTTATGCTCATTAAAAAGTCTTATAGCAGCTGGTAAACAGGACTTCCTGTATCTCTCCGTTTTGCACATTGGTACAATCAGCCTCTGGCTGAAGATGCTGCTCTTGATCACCTTCAGGGCATGGAGTGGGTGAGTGGGGTTTGTCATTATGGAACCTAGTTTATTTAGAGTTCTGGCCTCTGCCACCTGCTGGACCGTTCGTTGCTCAGCCCCGACCACTGAGCCGGCCTTCCTGATTAGTTTGTCCAATCTGTTTTTATCCGCTATACGGGCGCCATCTCCCCAACAGGCCACAGCAAAGAACAGAGCACTGGCCACCACTGAATGGTAGACACTGCACAGTAGGGGTTGGCAGATATTAAAAGACCTCAGCCTCCTTAAAAAATACAGTCGGCTTTGTCCCCTCCTGTACACCGCCTCCATATGACACTTCCAGTTCAGCTCACTGTCAAGCTGCACCCCAAGGTACCTGTGATTAGCAACCACCTCCACCTCAGTGCCCTTAATGGTGATCGGCGTTGCTTGAGTCCTCCTCCTCCCCCTCCTAAAGTCCACCACTATCTCCTTTGTTTTTTTGGTGTTGAGATGGAGATTATTGTGTGCGCTCCACTCCACAAAGTTACTTATAATGTCTCTGTATTCCTCCTCATTGCCCCCTTTAATGAGGCCATCTAGGAGCTGTACCTTGGGACACACTCGGAGACGAATATCATGTGCTGCTGGAAGACCATCATCTGTCAAAGATGCTCTCTGGTCTGCCTGAAACTTGCCAATCAGGCCCGCAAGAAATGCAACACCTGTCCCTTCACCTCCCCCCTCGACTCCATTCAAGGTCCCAAACAGTTGTTCCAGGTGCGACAAAGGTTCACCTGTATCTCCTCCAACCTCATCTACTGCATCCGCTGCTCTAGATGTCAGCTGATGTACATCGGTGAGACCAAGCGTAGGTTGGGCGACCGTTTCGCCGAACACCTCCGCTCAGTCCGCATTAACCTACCTGACCTCCCGGTGGCTCAGCACTTCAACTCCCCCTCCCATTCCCAATCCGACCTCTCTGTCCTGGGTCTCCTCCATTGCCAGAGTGAGCAACAGCGGAAATTGGAGGAACAGCACCTCATATTCCGTCTGGGGTCCTTGCGTCCTTATGGCATCAACATTGAATTCCCCCAATTTGGCTAGCCTGTGCTGTCTCCTCCCCTTCCTTCACCCTCTAGCTGTCTCCTCCCATCCGCCCGCCCTCGGGCTCCTCCTCCTCCTCCCTTTTCCCTTCTTTCTTTCCCCACCCCCCATCAGTCTGAAGAAGGGTTTCGGCCCGAAACGTCGCCTATTTCCTTCGCTCCATAGATGCTGCTGCACCCGCAGAGTTTCCCCAGCAATTTTGTGTACCTCCAGATTCAGGGACAGTTTCTATCCAGCTGTTATCAGGCAACTGAACCATCCTACCACAACCGGAGAGGCAGTGCTGAACTACTATCTACCTCTTTGGTGACCCTTGCACTATCTTCACACTGTGTTTTTGATTTTTGTTTTTGGACTGAATTCTGTTTTTAATTTGTGTTTCTGTGATGTCTTTATTATTTATTTTATTCTGATTATATGTTTATATTCCTGTTAACCTATGTAAGGTGTCCTTGAGATGTCTGAAAGGCACCCAATAAATAAAATTTATTATTATTATTATTATCTTTGATTGAACTTTGCTGGCTTTATTGCCTTATCCTGTGTCTGTACTCACTGTATTTACAATTGTATGCACACGATTGTAATCATGTATTGTTTTTCTGCGGACTGGTTAGCACGCGACAAAAGCTTTTTACTGTACCTCGGTACACGTGACAATAAACTAAACTGAAACTGAACTATGCAATGCAACCCATCTTTGGCTGCACTGGGGATTTGGAGCTTTTTTGCACTAAATTGTGTTTTAAAATATTTTTTTGTTTATTATGTTATCTATGAGTACCGAGTACTGTGTTTACAAACCTGTTATGCTGCAACAGGGAAGAAGTTCATTGTTGTGTTGTTGGTACAAATGACAATTGAACCCTCTTGGCTTGACTCTTAACTGAGGGGATCGGTTACTATGGAAACGCTAGCTGGGACCCCGGCCTTTGACCCGGAAAGAGTCGTTCGGCAGCGTGCGGCCGTTGCCATGGAGATCAGGCCTGCTTGCCGGAAGCGGCGCCGAGCCGAGCCATGGCTGCCGAGCGGGGCCACGGGGAGCCGGCGGCGGCGGCGGCGGCCGTGACCACCCACCCCAGCAGCGACTTCAACCGCTTCCGCAACAAACTCTTCACCATCAGGGCCTCGGAGAGCGAGAACTTCAAAACCGAGGTGAACCTGGTCTTCGATCAGCTCATCTCGGAGAATTACCTCAGCCATTCCAGCATAAGCCGCGAGGTAAGGGCCCGGCTGACAGCGTGTGTGACAGGCAGCGGCTAAATATAAACCACCTACTCACCTCCTGCTGCAGTTATGGATGTGCTTCTTTGCCGCAGTCAAATATATGACTACTTGGGTTGGTCCGAGAAATAGGACCTAGTGTGGACATTATCCCCCAATCCCAAACTCGCGATCCTCATCCAGGAGTTTCTTACCTGCTTGAAGGTGAGACTCCTGGACACCTTTCAACATTGTGTTTAAGAAGGAACTGCAGATGCTGGAAAATCGAAGGTGGACACAAGTGCTGGAGAAACTCAGCGGGTGCAGCAGCATCTATGGAGCGAAGGAAATAGGCAACGTTTCGCTCCATAGATGCTGCTGGACCGGCTGAGTTTCTCCAGCACTTGTGTCTAACTTCACCTTTCAACATTATTGGTTAAGCCGTCTAGATCGCCCTAAGGCCACGAAAGACGTTTAAAAAAAAATAATAACACAGGTCTTAACATAAAGTCCGTGGAATCGCGAGGAAGCGATTGTTGACAGAATTGGTTTAAAAAAAACAGAATCCATCAGGGGTTTTAATTGGAAGTTGGACAGAGATTGGTCTGGTTATTCATTTATCTATTTTTGAAATCTGTATATACTGAATTTTGTTGTTTATTATGGATTTTACAAAGTACCATGTTGTGCTGCTGTAAGTAAGAATTTCTATCTGTGCACTGTGGACTGCTCAATTGTAATCATATATGGCCTTTCTGCTGACTAGTTAGCACGCAACAAAAAGCATTTTCACTGTGACAATAAGCTCAACTAAATATATCCACTAAGGTATTGGCATAGATTTGGTGGGCTCAATCTGATTTTAATTCTTGAATATAGTAAACATTATAATGGACCGTAGGAGAGGAGAATGGTGTCCGTTATTGCTGATTGTCCACTATAACAAAGTAAGGGATTATCCAGTATTAGAGTTTCATTGCACAAGTAGAAGAAACAAAGAACTGCAGATGCTGGTTAAGGGCGGCATGTTGGCGCAGAGTTGTTGCCTTACAGCGCCAGAGACCTGGGTTTGATCCTGACTACTGGTGCTGTCAGTACGGAGTTTGTACATTCTCCCCTTTGTGGGTTTTCACCGGCATCTCTGGTTTCCTCCCACACTCCAAAGACGTACAGGTTTCCATTCTAATTAGCCTGATAACATTGTAATTTGTCCCTGGTGTGTGTAGGTTAGTGTTAGTGTACGGAGATCGCTGGTTTGCGGACACGGTGGGCTAAAGGGCCTGTTTCCGCACTGTATCACTAATCTAAACTAATACACAAAAGGACACAGTGCTGGAGCAGGTCAGGTAGTATCTTTGGAGAACATCTGTATAGTTTAGGGGTAACATGAGGGGGAACTTCTTTACTCAGAGAGTGGTAGCTGTGTGGAATGAGCTTCCAGTGAAGGTGGTGGAGGCAGGTTCGTTTTTATCATTTAAAAATAAATTGGATAGTTATATGGATGGGAAAGGAATGGAGGGTTATGGTCTGAGCGCAGGTATATGGGACTAGGGGAGATTATGTGTTCGGCACGGACTAGAGGGGTCGAGATGGCCTGTTTCCGTGCTGTAATTGTTATATGGTTATATGGTTATAACATGGATGGTTTGGGTAGAGACCCATTCCTCAGACTCTCAGTCTGGAACTGGGCCTGGAATCCAGGTGAGTTGACACCCGCTGCCTGCTGGTGGATGTGGGAGATGCGAGGATGGGTGGAATTATTTGTCGTGGCCTGCAGGCAGCTGGAGTACGGGTAAGGATCGGCAGTGGCGGAGACAGGCGCAGCCTGGAAGTGGGAGAGGAGGTGGTGGCAGTAGATCTGGCCTGGAATCTGATGGAGAAGCGGTGAAGACCTGCGTCGGCAGCCTGTCCTGGTGATGAAGGTTGGTAGGTCCGGCCTGGATGCGGCCCGTGTGGCAGTGCTGGCCGGTGGTTATGTCAGCAGTCCGGCCATGTAGCGGTCAGGGAGGCGGCTTTGGCAGCCCGGCCTGGCGGTGAGGGTTGGTATGCCCGTCCGCTATAACCAAAATTTATTATAAAGAGGTTTGTAATAACGAGGGTTACTGTATAAGAGTTTACACACTACGGGCAATTTACAGACGCTGATTAACCTACAAACCTTCACATTTTTGGGATGTTGGACAAAACTGGTACACCCGGAGGAAACCCGCACGGTCACAGGGAAATCGCATAAAGTGAACACAGACAGCACCCAAGGTCAGGATTGAACCTTCTCTGGCGCTGTGAGGAAGCAGCTCTACCAACTGCACTACTGTGCCGAATATTTATAGTATAACCAATGCTACAAACAAATCCATTTTCAAATGTAGTCTGCTGCATGGTCTTTAGTAGTGGGATCCCTAGTAAATATCCTCCTCTATTATATTATACTATATTACATAGTATATCTCCTCCTCCCTTAACCTAGCAATGATTGTAAACTATTAAACATTATAAACAAGACACCCATATCTTCTCTGCATAACTGCTGGTTAACAATTTGTTGCTTTTATTTTGTTTATTTGGAAGACTTAATCTTATTGTAAAGCTACCGGGGATGTGTCAAACTTCTCAACAAATGATGGTGTTAATAAGATAGAAATGTCATAAAATTATAGTGTTGTGAGGTGTCTTGCCATGTTACAATTCCTGCTGCTTTTAAGTGATTACACTGAAGTTACCAGCAAATGCTTCAATCCATGTGTAGTATGTTAAAATGGTTTGATTTATCAGTTGGATGAAACATAGTAACTTGGGCAATGGGTGTATAAATCGTGTGAGGAATTGATATGGTGAATGCATAGAGTACTTTACCAAGAGCCAGAGGACATAGGTTTAAGACGGAAAGATTTAATAGGAAACTGAGCAGCACCTTTTTTCACTCAGAGGGTGGTGGGCATATGGAACGAGCTGCCAGATGAGGTAATTGAGGCAAGTACACTAACAGCACTTGAAAGACACTTGGAGGGATACATGGATAGGAATGTTTCAGAGGGATATGGACCAAATGCAGGCAAAGGGAACTAGCTTAGATAGGGAATTTTGGTCGGCTGAAGGGCAGTTTCCATGCTGTATGACTTTATGTGTCTAAATGATTGGAGGGTGGTTAACAACTGGGAAATAAGATCTCAACGTGAAAGGATATGGAAAGTGAATTGTACATTCTGTTCATGAATTTGGAACATGACCTTTCGATCAAATTGTCTTCTAGGCTTTGGCATTTGTTTCAGTAGCAGCAGTAAGTACAGTTAAGTTATAATTGTAACCTGGTGAAATATCTCAGTGCTGTGACGTGATGTAACGTGCTTGAGCAATTTAAAAGGAAGTTAATGCAAGTTTGTCCATTTAAGGAGATAATGAACCAATTAGTTTTTTTGATATTGGGATATGCATGATGTACAATTGCTTTATCTCATTCGTTGGGTTACTTCAAAACTGCGCAGCGGTAGAGTTGCTGCCTTACAGCGCCAGAGACCCGGGTTCTATCCTGACTATGGGTGCTGCCTCTACGGAGTTTGTACGTTCTCCCCGGGACCGAATGGGTTTTCTCCCGGTGCTCCGGTTTCCTCCCACATTCCAAAGACGTACAGGATTGTACAAAGGTTGTAAATTGTCTTCAATGTGTGTAGTATAGCATTAGTATATGCGGTTGTTGGTCTACGCGGACTCAGTGGGCCGCAGGGCCTGTTTCCGTGCCGTAAGTATGAACTAAACTAAACTAAACTAAAACTGATGCTAAGGTAAATAACGTACAATTAACGGAATAATTATCGACAAGGAGATGTAGACAGACTGGTGGAATGGGTTGATGGCAGATTAAATTTAATGCTGAGAATTGTCACGTGTTATGTGTGCGGGGAAAAATATGAACACGGATTTAAACTAGAGGACAAAAAACTGAAAGGGTTACAAGATCATTAATATCTAGGGGGCGTGTGCATAGTTGGTTTAAAGTGGCAGGCTACATTCAGAAGATGGACAAAAAAGCTGGAGAAACTCAGCGGGTGAGGCAGCATCTATGGAGCGAAGGAATAGGTGACGTTTCGGGTCGAGAACCTTCTTCAGACTGATGTCGGGGGGGAGGACGGCAAAAAGAAAGGAAGAGCCGGAGACAGTAGGCTGTGGGAGAGCTGGGAAGGGGAGGCGAAGGAAGGAGAAAGCAAGGACTACCTGAAATTGGAGAAGTCAATGTTCACCACACTGAGGTATAAACTGTCCAAGTGAAATATGAGGAGTTGTTCCTCCAATTTGCTGTGGGACTCACTCTGGCCATGGAGGAGGCCCAGGACAGAAAGGTCGGATTCGGAATGGGAGGGGGAGTTGAAGTGCTGAGCCACCGGGAAATCAGGTTGGTTATTGCGAACTGAGCGGAGGTGTTGGGCGAAGCGATCGCCAAGCCTGCGCTTGGTCTCACCGATGTAGAGGAGTTGACCCCTGGAACAGCGGATGCTTTAGATGAGGTTGTTGGATGTGCAGGTGAACCTCTGCCTCACCTGGAAAGACTGCTTGGATGGAGTCGAGGTTGGAGGTAAAGCGACAAGTGTGGCATTTCCTGCGGTTGCAAGGGAAAGTACCAGGGGGTGGTTTGGGTGAGAAGGGACGAATTGACCAGTGAGTTACCAAGGGAACGGTCTCTGCGGAAAGCAGAAAGGGGAGGAGATGGGAAGATGTGGCTAGTGGTGGGATCCCGTTGGAGGTGGCGAAAATGTCGGAGGATTATCTGTTGTATGCGACGGCTGGAAAGGTGGAAGGTGAGGACAAGGGGGACTCTGTACTTGTTACGAGTAGGGGGATGGCAAGTGAGAGCGGAGCTGCGGGATATAGAGGAGACCCTGGTGAGAGCCTCCTCTATAGTAGAACAGGGGAACCCCCATTCCCTAAAGAATGAGGACATCTCCGATGCCCTGGTTTGGAACACCTCATCCTGGGTGCAGATGCGGCGTAGACGAAGGAATTGGGAGTAGGGGATAGATTCAGAAAGTGATTTTAAAAAGCATAGGCATTCATCCCACGCTCTATAAATAGAGTACAAAAGCAAAGAGGTCATGACGAGCCCTCATAAAACATTGGCACCGGCACAACTGGATGGTTGATTATTGTGCAACTTGGAAAATAGGAGTTTGATGATGGATCAGACAGTCATCTAAAATCAAGAATCATAAGAACAGATTGGAAAAAGAGAAACTAGCGTGGACATAAGGGGAGGAATGGCCTTCCATTTTATGCAAAGAAATAACTATTTAAGGAATATAATGGAATGAATAATTTATGGAGAATTAGAGATATGTATTTCCGAATGTCAATTTCTCTAGAGAAAATTAGTTTTTGGCCTCGTGAAACTTTTATAGACCAATAGACCAAGTGGGACCCGTTGGGTCCTGTCCCCTCAATATATTATCAAGGGGGGGGGGCGGCCTGCGGCGTCACACACATGCTAACCACCCCCCCCACACGCATACACTAACCACCCCCTTGATAATATATTAATAGTATTCATTCCCTCCTTTTACCCCATCCCCGCCTTAGCCACTCACGCATAGCCCCCAACTCGTAGACGCGGCTAGAGAGGGAGAGGGAGGGGGGTAGAGAGGGCAGAGACAGAGGGCAGAGGCAGAGGGCAGGGGGCGAGGACAGAGGGCGGAGGCAGAGGCAGAGAGAGGACAGAGGCAGAGAGAGGCAGCAACCTCCCCACCATGCGCTGACACGAGGACCCCGAGCGTGGCGGCGGGCGGGCGAGCGAGCGGGCGGGCGGGCATGCGTCGACCAAAGAACCGCGAGTTGGGCCGCCGCAGTCTTCAGCTATGATCTTTGGTCTTCAGTCCAGGGCCCGACTTCATCTGCGGCGGCGTCTTTTGAATAACGGGGGGGGGGGGGAGGAGGGAGGGTTGGGGGGGTGACGTCACTCGCAGCGAGAGGAAGAAGGCACGCAGACCCATTGTGACGTCATCAGCGAAAGACAGTAATTTTTAAATTCAACGTTTTGTCAGATTTTTGAAAATTTTCATTAATAACTCGAGAAATAAAGCATGACATTTTCAGATAAGGTGATTTTGGACTTCAGGGGAAAAATGTCTACGTAAAATGTCTATGTAAAATTTTTACCGTTACCGCGTAGATGTGATTACACACAAACACACACACAATAAATACATGTTTGTAAATGATCCACTACAACATACATATTGAAACATAAGTCTTTATTCCATTCAGAAATATGGAGCTTTTGAACTGCCAGCCGTGCACTCTAAGCTCACCATGGCTTCTGCCAGCATCCAAGATCAGAGTTTTATAAGTATAGAGATAGAGCAGTATGGCACAGGAACGAGCAATAATGTTTGTGACAAACATATGCCAAGTGAAACTGATCTGATCTGCCTGATCATGATCCATATCTCTCTATTCTCTGCATTTCCATGTGCCTAAATAAAAGCCTCTTAATACCACAAAAAAATGTAAAAAAAGCTTGCCCTGCACATCTCCATTAAACTTTCCCCCTCTCATCTTATATCCATGTCCTCTAGTGTTGGACATTTCCATCCTGGGAAAAGTTTCCTGACTGTCTACGCTATCTATGCCTCTCATAATTTTATATACCTATCTAGACTGTGGGCCTGATACTGAGCCTGGAACTCAGCTGAGGCGACACTCCGGACTGCTGGTGGGCTATATCTCTCGTTTCCCTTTCCCCTGACTCTCAGTCTGAAGAAGGGTCTCGACCCGAATTGTTACCGATTCCTTTTCTGCAGAGATGCTGTCTGACCCGCTGAGTTACTCCAGCTTTTTATGTCTATCTTTAGTCTCCCCTCAACCTCTGCCGTTCCAGAGAAAACAATCTAAGTCTATCCAACCTTTCCCTGTAGCTGAAATCCTCTCATCCAGGTGGCATTCTGGTAACCTTCCTCCGCACCCCCCTTTTCCAAAGCCACACAAGTTTCCTGTAATGGATCAACCGGAAAAGGATTACACGCTGGTGCAGTAGTAGAGTTGCTGCCTTACAGCACCAGGGACCCTGGATCGATCCTGTCTACGAGTGCTGTTTGTACAGAGTTTCTACGTTCTCCCCATGACCTGCGTGGGTTTTCTCCAATTCACCCCGTTTCCTCCCACTCTCCAAAGAAGTACAGGTTTATAGGTTAATTGCCTTGGTATAATTATAAATTTTGTAAGTGTACGGGAATCACTGGTTGGTGCGGACTTGGTGGTCCGAAGGGCCGAATAGCACGCTGTATCTCTAAACTAAACTGAACTGCATGTAATGCACTAAATGTGGCCTAACCAAAGTCCTATCGAGTTGCATACACTATATGTCGTGTAATCACTATCTTGAGAAAATGTAACAGGAAGAAATTAAAATACAGTTTGGAGAGGATAGCATTGGGGCTTGTCCTGGTGAAAAAGATAATATTTTATAACCTGGATAACATAGTCAAGGTGGGGCGAAGGGCCTGTTTCCATGCTGTATATCTCTATGATTCCCTGACTCTGGATGGTTCTTGTACTAATTTTGATCATAAATACAAGAATGTTTTCATTGATGATGCTCCCCAAAAAGAACATAGAAACATAGAAACATAGAAATTAGGTGCAGGAGTAGGCCATTCGGCCCTTCGAGCCTGCACCGCCATTCAATATGATCATGGCTGATCATCCACTCAGTATCCCGTACCTGCCTTCTCTCCATACCCTCTGATCCCCTTAGCCACAAGGGCCACATCTAACTCCCTCTTAAACTTGGTATATTGCAGTAAATATTCCATAGTTTCCAACACCTCAAGATTTTATTTATTCGCCTGCTCTGTACCATTAGCAAAACCCGTGAAATGGGACTGCTGTGCTAGTGTGCAATATGTAGGCTGCAGGAGATCAGAACAATATGTCACTGGGAAAGAGCCACTGATCATTATCTGCTTCCATTTTTTCTAATCCTTTCGAAACTACGATGCTTTTCATGCTTCCATCACTTGATTTTGCACATCTGCTTGTTATCCTGGTTTATTTTTCTTTTCTTTCTGATGGTGTGTGGCCATCAGTCCATGCTGTTATTTTGATGTTCTCTTTCCTCAAACTTTCTGTAACTCTGCTCTCCCACAAAAAGTTGCTGCCTTACAGCAAATGCAGCGCCAGAGACCCGGGTACGATCCCGTCTACGGGTGCTGTCTGTACGGAGTTTGTACGCTCTCCCCGTGACCTGCGCGGGTTTTCTCAGAGATCTTCGGTTTTCTCCCACACTGCAAAGGCGTACAGGTTTGTAGGTTATTTGGCTTGGTAAATGTAAAAATTGTCCCTAGTGGGTGTAGGATAGTGTTAATGTACGGGGATCGCTGGTCGGCGCGGACCCGGTGGGCCGAAGGGCCTGTTTCCGAGCTGTATCTCTAAACTTAACTAAATAAATAGAAATATGAGCAGGCAAATTGTAGGTATGTTGCAAAGCCTACCTGAAGCGTCGTTGAAGATATGCTGCTGAGGGTGTGCGCGATTTTGGCGCCGTTTAGAGGGGGCGGGTTTAAAACGCGATTTTCTCTAAGCTGTTCCAATCGAAAATGTTCAGCCTAGTTAATTATTAACGAAAAATCGCTGGAAGACCCCGTCGCAAAAGCTATTATTAGGTTTAAAGGCCTTTAATAGTTATAGTAGTTTAAAAATCAATCTCTAAACCCGCGACCGCCAGCAACCGCAGGGTCTCATAAAGCAAATAGCAGAAGTTAGGTTGTATATTTTTACATTAAAAAGGGCTTCTAAAGATCCCTTTATACTAAGTTTAATATTGCGAGTAGCTCAATTTGGGCCCATTATATCGCGCAGTATTTTTCTCGGCATTTGGGGCACAAATCTACCGCAATGTGAACGTTCTAAACCAGCGCGTTCCACAGGGACCCACTGGAAAGCTGATTTAAATGGGCATTTATTTACAGCAATTAAACACTAAATTCCTTCCATTTGGCCTATAAATTAATGTAAATGAGATTTAAAAATCATGTTTTATTGTGAATTATTTGTGAATATTATTTGGACATTTAGGCTATTTAAAAATGTTAATCATTTATTAAGAAATGGATAGATGTTTAGATCTAGTAATTGAAGTCTGAAATTAGCTACAATTAGGTAACTAACTAATTATATGCTTTAATTTCAGGTCATCCAAGTAAGATTATTTTATATTTGTTTCAGAATGCTTCAATCTATGATAACTGAAAATTTCATTCAGTTCTCTTAATTTTTAAGAAAGTTATGGGCTTTTGACTGTTCACGATCACAGCTTTTTTGTTATGTCCATAGAAAATCAATAGGGAACAAGATGCTCATTTCCCAGTATGAAAATGGCCATAACTTTTTAAATACTTGAGATATGAAAGTGAATTGGGTGTCAAATTAAACTTATTTTTATGCTTTATCTGATGGGATAAATTACAGACTTGATTTTTAAAATCTCAAAATTTTGTAACATTGCTACAAATTGCTGCACTATTCAATGAGGTCATGATTAATTCTGTGCTTCCAAATCAACGTTTCCACTCAATCCCCATGTTCTCCAGTTCCCTGCTGAAAAAACAATTGATCTCAGCCTTGAATGCACTCAACAAGATAGTAAGATTAAACGAGAACTTACCAGTTTGAAGTTTGATCTGTATTTTATGAGGAGGAACGTTGAGGGAATACGTGAAGAACCCGCTTCCAACGCATGCGTGTCATTCTTCAAAGCGGCGGTGTGAGGTCACAGAAACTATAATGACCTAACATAGTAAGATTATCAAAGAGATACCAGTTTTTGATATGATCATAGGAGGGTGGGAGCGAAGGGCACGTATTCCCTCAACGTTCCTCCTCATAAAATACAGATCAAACTTCAAACTGGTAAGTTCTCGTTTAATCTTACTATTTTACTTCGGAGTCACGTGAGTGACTACGTGAAGATTTCAAAGCTCTGTGACCTCATGCCGTGGAACGAGTCCATGCTTCACAACTGCCTTGGGTATTGGGAGAGAATATCATTAGCAATTTTAGACACACTTATACAAAGACTTGTGTGATATAACGAGAAAATAAATGTATTAATTGAAATCATAGCCCTGTAACCCTTCGGGCAAATTATAATATTGAACGTAAAATGCTTTCCGAAAATGATGATGGCTCCAAAACTGGTTTATTATAAAACCTTTGGAAAGTCCTTTCGGATGACCATCCTGCTATTCTGAGGATTTGGTCCGTGGGTACCTCCAGAATTTTTGCTGTGGATGTTGCTGCAGCCCTGGTGGAATGAGATTTAAAAACATTAGTGTCTATTCCTGCCATCTTTAGGACACATTTGAGCCACCTTGAGATAGTTTGGGTCATGACCCTTTTGTGCGGTTTCTTGTAAGAAATTAACAAAGCCATTTCCTGACCTCGAATGCTCTTAGTATATTCCATGTATAATTGGATATGTTTTGCTATACACAGACATTCGTCATATGGATATGCCATAAATTCAATCACTTGACCCGATGAACCTGGTCTGTTTTGTTTTATTAACTCATGTATGACAAACACCAGTTTCTCTGGTGAGATGATCAAGGAGTCCAGGCTCAGTTTGCTTAATGACTGGACTCGTTGTGCAGTAACTAACGCCATGAGCATAACCATCTTCATGGTCAGTTTCTGCAGTGATAATGCTGTTATGGGCGACCAGCTCCTCAGCATGTTCAAAACGACACCCACATCCCAGATTTTGGAGTACCTGGTTTTAGGGGGATTTGCATTGAATATGCCCCTCATATGTTTTGTTACCAGGGGGTGCGTTCCCACCGTGTGCCGCTCCATTCCTTGTGATAGGTAATTGGAGAGTGCACTTTTGGCACTATTGATGGCACTGTAGCCCAATCGTTTATCATAATGGAGGTTTGTTAAGAATTCCAATACGGCCGGAATGTTCTTGGCCCTTTGGTCGAGGTTGTTGTCAAAGCAGTATATGCCCCATTTCTTGATGTGTCCGAGGTACTGCTTCCGTGTTGACAGTCTTTGTGCGGATGTGATGAGATTCATCGTCCTGTCTGACAGCCCCATGCTGTGTAGTGGGTCTTTCAGACTCTACAAATCAACAAATCCATAGTCTTATGGCATGGGTGACTGCCCCCCAGTTACTGGATGAATTAATAAATTCGGGCTATGTCCAATAATGGAACATGGTTCTAACACCATCCCCTGTATGACCGAATACCACGGTTGAGTAGGCCAATCGGGTACTATGAGAATCCCAGATGCCGAATATTGTTGAATTTTCCTTTGTACCCGATTGATGAGGCAGAATGGGGGAAAAGCATAAAAAACGCCATTTCCCCCAATGCAGTGAGAAAGCATCTGTAGCTTCTGCCCCAGGGTCTGGTTCCCAGGACACATACCTTGGTAATTGGTGATTCAACCTGGACGCAAAAATATCAATATCTGGTCTACCATATTTTGCTGTAATTTCAGCAAATACATTTTCATTTAACATCCATTCCGTGTTTTCATTAAATTTGCGTGACCTGGTGTCTGCCACTGAATTTAGCTTACCTGGTAGGTATGTTGCCGATATCCAAATGTTTCTTTGGATACACCATTTTGTAATACCATAGACGGGTTGTCAATAATGATGGGGTTGGAGCAATACCTAATGCTATGTTCCCACCACTGTAGTTCAATTATAGCTTCCGTAGGCAGCTCCATAGGTCTATCAAAATTACCTTTGTTAAATTTGAGTGCTCTAATTTTTGCTCTTTGCAAATTTTGATAATGTAATGGCCCAAAATGTGTGGCCGGGAATGTAGCTACAATCTTCCCAATTATCCGGCCTACCCGTCCAATGGAGGGTCTGTTGGTGTTAAGAAGCTCGCTGCAATCCTCCTGTAGGGCTGCGGCTTTATCTATTGGTAAAGTTACTAACATATTGACCGTGTTAATGGTGAATCCTAGATAATCCATATTAGTTTCTGGTATCAATTTACACTTAACTACCGTCTGTGTTCCCCTCTGATGGGTACTGTATAGTATGCATCTTTTAAGTCAATGCTTGCCATATAGAAACCAGCTGATACTAATTCTTTAGCAGTGATAAAGGTATCCATCTTAAAATGAACATATTGAACGAATGTGTTTAGGGTTGAAAGGTCAATGATAATCCTGCAACCCCCATCTTTTTTATTTTTAATAAATATGTTTGATACAAATTTTAATTGTTCATGAGTAGTATGCTCAATCACACCTTTTGTATACAATCGTTGTAGCTCCATGTGGGCTTTAGATTGTTCGGTTTTTGTAAGGACGAAATGCCTTTCTGGTGTATGTTGTACTGAGGGGTTATTGGAATGAGTAAATTCTATCAGATAACCCTGAATACTGCTTAGAATATACGAGTCTGTAGTGTGTTCGAGGTTGTACTGGAGGTTGATGCTTCCGCATCTTCCAGGGTGGCCGTCCCTGGCCATACCCTAAAAAAGGCTGCTGCGGGTTGTATTGGTTTCTGGCAGTGCCACTGGTATGAGCCACACTTATCGCTCTTACATGTGGCTGGTACCGTGATCCAAAATAAGCCTTCGTGCTGGCTTTGATGAGCCCCAGTGTCTTGGCTTCTTCGTCCAGTTTCTTGACCTGTTTGGACAAGTCTTGCCCAAACAAAAGGGTTGAGGTTTTAACGGCTCTTTGTTTGCAAATTGTTGCGTATTTGGGATCCAGTGTCGGCTGAATAGCAGCCTTCCGCATGCTATTCAGCTCATATTGTACATTACAAAACAGAGCTAGCGCGTCTTGGTGGTCTTTAGTTAGCTCTGTTTTGTCCAGGGTGCGGGTGTAGGCTGTGATCCCTGCTGTAAGCCCCTTTAAGGTTTTCTGGATTTTGAGGTCCTGGTTCCTGATGTCCCTCCCCATATGCTTCCAAATGCATTGGTTGACACTGGGGATTTGTAATGCATCACAGTTACCAGGTGGCAGATGTCTGGCCAGTGTCTCTGTGAATATTTGTTGTTGGAGTTGATGGCCAGACATGTAATTAATACTGGCTGCCATCCTGGAATCCAAGTCTGCCCCTGTTTGACTTGGTTTGAAGTAATCAGCCACCATGTCCAGCAGTGTATGTTTTTCTGCAGATTCAGGATCATGGGAAGCTGTGTAATCAGGGTCTGGCCCATCAGGGTCCTGCCCACTCTCCTCCAAAGAGGTCGAGATTTCAGGGGGTCCCTCACGGGGTACCCATATGGGGCTTGCCTGCCCACTGTGGCTAGTCTCCACATTCATGGAACTGCCACTGTAAAGGAGCTCCTCCAGCAGCTCCTTTAGACGGTCTCTATGTTGAGCTGCACTTGCTATTTTTGGCTGCTCCCATTCCTGCAGCCTTTCAGCAGTGTGCTGCTCTTCTCTGTATCCCCGCTGTTCCCGTACCCGGTACTCACGGGTGCTGGTTTGCGGGCTTTCCTCGTCCCGCCGCTGGCCACACCTGACTTTGGTCCACGTCTGTTCCCGGTCAGCTGTTTCTCCTGGCTGCTCCGTATGCAGCCACTCATAGCGGGTTTGTTCCGTCTCCCGCACCCGTTCAGCCCTGGTCCGATATTGATACGGGCTGGTCGCCCGCTGCTGCTCCAAGTCGGGCTTTTCTAGATGGTGCGTTTTTGTTTGAACTTTGCCTCCCGGCCGGGAAGTAAGTTTCGTCAGTGCCAGAATGATTTCTGGCCCAGCTGATTCCTCTACCGAGGCCTCTAGAGCCGACGGCTGCTGTCTCTGCCGTTCATCCACGTTTACAACGCGTTTCTCGGGCAGCTTTTTAGCAGACCGCTTCCTTTTTACTCTGTCCATTTGTGTAAAACTAAAAATGCAGAGTCCTTACAGAGTCCTTTCTTCTCCCGTTACTGGGGGACGTCCTCCCCCCTCCTGTTGACTCGTGCAATGCGTGTAGCGATATGACACGCATGCGTTGGAAGCGGGTTCTTCACGTAGTCACTTACGTGACTCCGAAGTAAAACAGCATTCACTGTCCGCTCATGAAGAGAATTCCGAAGTGAAAATTTTCTCATCTCTGACTTGAACAACTGACTTTTTAATCCAGAGATTGCACAGTGGCGCAGCGGTAGAGTTGCTGCCTTACAGCACTTGCAGCGCCGGAGATCCGGGTTCGATCCTGAGTACGAGTGCTGACTATACAGAGTTTGTACGTTCTCCCCGTGAATGCGTGGGATTTCCCGGAGATCTTCGATTTCCTCCCACACTCCATAGACGTTCAGGTTTGTAGGTTAATTGGCTTGGGTTTGTATACTTGGTATAAGTGTAAATTTCCCCTAGCGTGTGTAGGCTTGTGTTAATGTGCGGGGATCGCTGGTCGGTGCGGACTCGGTGGGCCGAAGGGCCTGTTTCCGTGCTGTATCTCTAAACTAAACTAAAACTAAACCTGTCAATAAAATGGCAAGGAAGGCCAGTGGTGATAGTGGAATGCCTCAGAGGTCAGTGCTATTTGTCATCTATCTTGTAATTTGTCAACTATTACAATGATTTGAATGTGAATAGACAAGGCACGATTAGTAAGTTTGCAGATGAGAGTAAAATAGTTGATTTGTAGATAGAACATATAAAGTTCAGGACAGGAACAGGCCCTTTGGCTCATAAATGTCCGTGCCAAACATGATTGCAAGCTCAACTAATCTTGTCTGCCTACACAGGATCCATACTCCTCCATTCCTTGCATATCCATGTGCCTATTTAAAATCTTATTAAACACCACTCTCTTATTTGCCTCCACCAACGCTCTTGGCAGTGGGTTCCAGACCACACTAATTTAAAATAAAACTTGACCCACACATCATATTGAAACTTTGTTCTTTTCACTTTAAAGTTGTGCCTTCTAGTCTTTGACATTTACAGCCTGTGAAAAAAGGTTCTGATTGTCTATCCTATTTATGACTTTAATAATTTTATATATTTCTATGTGATCTCTCAGCCTCCTATGCTCCAGAGAAAACAATCCAAATTTGACCAACCCCTGCTTGTAGCTAATACCCTCTAATCCAGGCAGCATTCTGGTAAATCTCTTCTACACCGTCTGCATTCCAATATTCCAAATAACCTCTAAACAAAGTTGTATAAAGCTGCATGATGACTTCCTGACTCTTGTACTCAATGCCCCGACCGGTGAGGGCAAGCATACCATAGACTGCCTTTACCACTCTTACTTGTGTTGCTACTTTCAGGGACCTATGGACTTGAATCCCCAAAATATCTCCATACATTAATGCTGTTATGGGTCTTGCCATTACTCTACTCTTACATTCGGCCTCCCAAAGTGCAACACCTCACACTTGCTCAGATTAAACTCCCATCTGCCATTTTTATCCATCCATTTCTGTAGTCGATCTATATCGATCTATATCCTACTTTATAATTTGGCAGCCTTTGCAGTCCGCAACTCCAGCAATCTGCAAACTTACTAACCAACTTAACTGGGGATTTATCCATCTTAATGCTCTTCGAGAGCCTCAACACCACCTCCTCCTTGATTTCAAACTGCCCTTGCATATTAGTGTTCTCCACAATAATCTCCCTACCCTTCATGTCCTTCTCACTGGTGAATACAGATGCAAAATACTCACTAGTAGCTCACCTACATCTCCAAACTCAATCTACAAATTCTTCCTTTATCCTTGAGTGGTCCTATATTCACCCTGGTTATCCTCTTGTTTTAATGTAGGTATAAGAAGCCCTAGGATTGTCCTTAATCTGACTTGCCAAATAATGGCGAATAAAATGGTCCATTTTGGCCCTTTTAATAGCATACATTTGTTATTTCCTACTCATTTTATATTCCTCAAAGGCACTGCCTGATTTCATCATCTTAAACCTTGCATGCTCTGTATTTTGACCAAATTTGCAACCTCTTCAGTCATCCAAGGTTCTCTTAATATACCCTACTTATCCCTCCTCCTTACTGGAACATGCTGGTCCTAAACTGTTCAACTGACCTTTAAACAACTCCCACATGTCGGATGTGGACTAGCTCAGTAACAACTGCTCCCAAGTTACTCTTCTTAGCTTCTGCCGAATAGCGTTGTATTCTGCCTTATTCCAATTTAATACCTTCCCACAAGGCCCAGATTTATCTCTGTTCAAAGTAATCTTAAAACAAGGGATTGTGATCACTAACCATAAAATGCTCTTCCATTGAAACACCAGTCACCCGGCCAGGCTTGTTTCCCATCACAATATCCAGTATGGACCCTCCATGAATTGGATATCCACATATTGTTTTAGAAAAGCATCATCGATCCACCCAACAAATTCTGGCCCATCTAAGCCTTTTGCACTGTTGGTCCTCGTCAGATAACATCACCCACTATGGCAACCCTGTTGCTTTTGCATCTTCCGACAATTTGTCTACATATTTGTCCCTCTATCTCCCCTGGCTTATGGGGGGGGGGGCTATAGTACGCTCCCATTAGAGCGCTTGCACCTTTGTTAGCTTTGAGATTTTTCCATATGAGATGATATGGATGAACCTCTTTGAGCACCGCTTTGAGTTTGAGTTTAGTGTATTGTCACGTGTACTGAGGAACAGTAAAAAGCTTTTGTTGCGTGCTAACCAGTCAGCGGAAAGACAATACATGGTGTGCTTTTTTGGCCATTGGTTTAATATGGCTGGTCCAGAACATTGTCCCTGAATAGTAGTGCAGATCTTCACCTCTTTTACCTCCCTCTATCACATCTGAAACATTGAAACTCTGGAGCGTAGAACTGCTAGTTGTGTCCCGCTTGCTGCCTCATCTCCGTAATGGCCACATCATCATAGTCCCAAGCATTAATCCAGGGCCTAAATTAATCTGCTTCACCCACGATACTCCTTGCATCGAAATAAACACACATAGCCCACCAGCTTTGGGGCGGCATGGTGGTGAGTGAATGAATGAATGAATAAGTTTATTGGCCAAGTATTCACATACAAGGAATTTGTCTTGGTGCTCCGCCCGCAAGTGACAACGACATACAGTGACAGCGGTAGAGTTGCTGCCTTACAGCGCCAGATACCCAGGTTCAATCCTGACTACGGGTGTTGTCTGTACGGAGTTTATATGTTCTGCCTGTGACCGCGTGGGTTTTCTCCGAGTGCTCTGCTTCCCTCAAGCATACAGGTTTCCGCTCCAAAGACGTTCAGGTTTGTAGGTTAATTGGCTTTGTTAGAAAATTTGTAAATTGTCCCCAGTGTGTAGGATAGTGCTAGTTTACGGGGATCGCTGGTCAGCGTGGATTTGGTGGGCTGAAGGGCCAGTTCCTGGCTGTATCTCTAAACTCTAAAGCTTCACCATTTTCCTTGACCATTAGAGCTGTCATTTCTTTGAGAATCACCTGTCCTATTCCATATTCTTTTGATTTATTGAAATTAATTTCATAGCTTTCTGTCATGATTTGAGCCTCTGACCTTCAGGTTGCCTCTTTAAAACTGCAGCCTGTAATCAATCAGATTATAATTGTGGGTATTGCTCTTATTTGTCTTTTTTCCCAAAGATTAATTTAAATGTGTTTACTGCAGTTTGTGCAGTTCCAAACAAGGACTCAGACTGAAGAAGGGTCTCGACCCAAAACGTCACCCATTCCTTCTCCCCAAAAATGCTGCCTTGTCCCGCTGAGTTAAGGGCCTGTCCCACCAGCATGCGACTGCATGCGGCGAGCGCGACCTAACGTGGTCGCTTGAGCCGTACGGCCTCGCGGGGCCGGTCCCACTTCGATCGCCGGAGCCGTATGGAGTTGTGCGGGGCTGGTCCGGACATCGCGCGGGGCTCCGAAAAACTGACACTGTCCAAAAATCCCGCGCGGCAACGGCCTGTCGGCCCGCAGCCGCATTGAGGCCGTACGCAGCACCTCGACGCCGTACGCAGTGACTCGACGCCATATGCAGCGTCTGGACGGCGTACGCAGTGCCTTGACGGCGTGCGCCTAGCGCGTGGCGTGGCATGATGATGTCACTGTCCGGCGTGCCGTTGCGTGATGACGTAACCGCCCTACGCCGTGCAACGTCCAAATTCAGTCGGCCCGCCTCCTGCCCAGCTGATTGGTGAGTATGATGTCGGGACCAGCTCCAGACGGCTCCGCGGTTGGAAGTGGGACCGGCCCCGCGAGGCCGTATGCCTCAAGCCACCACATTTGGTCGCGCTCGCCGCATGCGGTCGCATGCTGTTGGGACAGGCCCTTTACTCCAGTATTTTGTGTCTTCCTTCGATTTAAATCGGCATCTGCAGTTCTTTCCTACACAAGGACTCATTTTCCCTTGGTCCATATATCCAATGAAAACATATATGTAGATCACAGCACTCTGAGAGGAATCAAAAACATCAGGGTCATTGCAAATATTTATATCCTTTTGGAGGAAAATTTATAATCAAAATTATATATTGACTCCTGGTGACTGGCAGTTCCATGGTACCCTTCTCTCTGTTATCTGGTAGTTAATGTGAATTTTGTTCAGTTCCAGATATGAGAATGGCGGTATTGAGCAATAAGAAGGGTCCCGACCCGAAACATCATCGAACTGGGGCATAGGTTTTGTCTTTTTGCACTATTATTGATTGTTTTTTATGTGTATGTATGTGCATATATACACACACTGAACTTTATTCCTCATTTATCATATTGTTGACAGTGTACTATGTTTACATATTCTGTGTTGCTGCAAGTACGAGTTTCATTGTTCTATCTGGGACAAATGACAATATTGACTTTGACATCACCCATCCTTTTTCTCCAGAGAGACTGCCTAACCCACTGAGTTACTCCAGCACCGTATGTCTATCTATGGTATATACCAGCATCTGCAGTTCCTTTCTACACAAAGCAAACTAACTACAGTTCCAGAGGAATTGATTACATTATGTAACCTCTCAGGTTGACTGCATTGTCAAATGCCTTCTAATCTGTGTCTCAGAAACCATTATGGGCCTGTCCCACTTAGGCGATTTTTTAGGCGACAGCCGGCGACAAGGCTGTTGCCACATGGTCGCCGGGGTGTCACCTGTATGCCACCATCGGTATCCACCAACACTTCAGACGTAGGTGCTGTCGTAGTTGTCGCCAGGTTAACGTAGGTTGTCGCCGGTGCTGACTCGGTTTTTTGTTTGTTGTTAAAGTAATGATTCCATTTCAAATGTTATGTCGAAGGGGGGTCCAGTCGCCGGTTTTTCGGCTACCTGCTACGACTATGACAGTCGTCGGCAGTTGCCTAAAAGTAGCCTAAGTGGGACCGGCCCATTACTTCACAAATGGCGATAAATCAGCCATAAAGTTAGGTTAATATTGAGTTGAAATATCCTGTTGGTATTGCAATGAGAAATTTATACTAATTTATACTGATCTTATAGATCATCTCAAAGGATAAACAAGCCTTTAAATTACACTGAATCAGTGGCATGCCAGATCTTGTCTTGTATGTAGGTGATGTTTGCATGGCGTTAGTGCAATAGATTTGCAGCCATGCAGACATCAATTTTTCTCCCCTAATAATTCCTGTACATCAGTATGAACAAATGCAGATAATGGAGCAGTGATTTGCAAACTTGAGATGACTTACCTTTCAGTCCTCTGGTTTATTGCATTCCCTTTGGTTTAGATCTCAGATTTTTGCGATACAGCGTGGAAACAGGCCCTTCGGCCCATTGAGTCCTCGCAGACCGGTTATCCCCATACCCTAAACACGGGAGACAATTTACAATTAACCAAAGCCAATTATCCTGAACACATGAAGGTAGACACAATAAGCTGGAGTAATTCAACAGGACAGGCAGTATCTCTGGAGAGAAGGAATAGGTGACGTTTCGGGTCGAGACCCTTCTTCAGACCCTTCTCCTACATCCCTGCACGTCTTTGGAGTGTGGGAGGAAACCAGTGTACCCAGAGAAAGTCCACGCAGTCACAGGGAGAATGTACAAACTCCGTGCAGACAGCACCCGTAGTCAGGATCGAACCCGGGTCTCTGGCGCTGTAAGGCAGCAGCTCTACCGCTGCGCCACTGTGCCACCCATGCCACTTACATACTGAAGCTCTTGAATCATGGCCTTATGGGATTCCATGTGACTGCCGCTCTTCATATGTGAACCTGTGAATTTGGTGACAATTGGCTGCTTACTCATGGCCCAACATATGTGGCCCAGTCAACGTGTAGCAGGGTTGCAAAGTTTTCATTCTATTCCAGAAAGTCTGGAATACAGAATTGTGCTCAATGCTACATAGAAACATAGAAAATAGGTGCAGGAGGAGGCCATTCAGCCCTTCGAGCCAGCACCGCCATTCATTGTGATCATGGCTGATCATCCCCTATCAATAACCCGTGGGTGCCTTCTCCCCATATCCCTGGACTGCACTAGCCCCTAGAGCTCTATCTAACTCTCTCTTAAATCCATCCTGTGACTTGGCCTCCACTGCCCTCTGTGGCAGGGAATTCCACAAATTCACAACTCTCTGGGTGAAAAAGTTTTTTTTCACCTCAGTCTTAAACGGCCTCCCCTTTATTCTAAGACTGTGGCCCCTGGTTCTGGACTCGCCCAACATTGGGAACATTTTTCCTGCATCTAGCTTGTCCAGTCCTTTTATAATTTTATATATTTCTATAAGATACCCCCTCATCCTTCTAAACTCCAGTGAATACAAGCCTACTCTTTTCAATCTTTCCTCATATAACAGTACTGCCATCCCAGGGATCAATCTCGTGAACCTATGCTGCACCGCCTCAATCACAAGGATGTGAATTAGGAGACCAAAACTGTACACAATACTCCAGATGTGGTCTCACCTACCCTAGGTTAGAATAATTAACTTGGTATTCTACTTATTCTATGTACCTCAATTCTAAACTAGGCCATAAATTTCCCATGAACCATAAAGGGTTTACGTTTCAGAACAAAGACTCTCCTACCTGAAAAATTGGCTTTTTATTTCTCTTTCTCCAAATGCTGCCTCCCGAGCTCAAAGAACGTATAGCATAGGAACAGGCCCTTTGGCCCACAATATCCATTCCGAACATGATGCCAGGTTAAACTAATCTCTGACAGCTCGTGACCCATATTCCTCCATTCCCTGCTTATCCATATACCTATCTATAAAAGGATCTTAAATGCCACCAACATTCCCTGGCAGCATGTTCCTGGTATCCACCACTCTCTATATAAAACAAAACCTGCCCCGGACATCTCCTTCAAAATTTGCTCACCTTACCTTAAAGCTATGCCCTTGAGTCTTTGACATTTCCACCCTGGGTAAAGGTTCTGACTGTTTCCTCTATCTATGCCTCTCATAATTTTATATACTTTTATCAGGTCTCCCCTCAATCCCTGGTGTTTCAGAAAAAACAATCCAAGTTTGTCCAACCTCTCCTTATAACTAATATTCCCAATTCAAGACAGCATTCTGGTAAACCTCTTCGGCTCCCTCTCCAAAGCCTCAACATCCTTCCTGTAATCATAAGGTCATAAGGAATAGAATTAGGCCATTCGGCCAATCAAGTTTACTCCGCCATTCGATCATGGCTGATCTATCTCTCCCCCCTAATCCCATTCTGCTGCCTTCTCACCATAAACTGACACCTGTACTAATCAAGAATCTATCTACCACTGCTTTAAAAAATATCCACTGACTTGGCCTCCACAGCTTTCTGTGGCAAAGAATTCCACAGATTCACCACTCCCTGACTGAAGACATTTCTCCTCATCTCCTTCCTAAAAGAACGTCCTTCTGAGGCCATGACTTCTAGTCCTAGACCCTCCCACTAGTGGAAACATCCTCTCCACATCCACTCTATCCAAGCCTTTCACTATTCTAATGTAAGGTGGCAACCAGAAATGCGCATAATGCTCCAAATGCAGTCGTTTAAAGTTGCAACATTACTTTGTAACTCTTATACCCAACATCCCGACCGATGAAGGCAAATATTCCATACGCCTTCTTTACCACTCCAGCTACATGTGTTGCCAATTTCAGGGTTAATTAATGAGGTATTTCATAAGGAATTAATAATGTATTAATTGTATACTTTTCCGAATTCCTGAAATTCAACATTTCACGCTTGCTCAGATTAAACTACATCTGCCAATTCACTACCCATTTTATGTAGCTATCTTTATCTCCACCATCGAGTTATAGAGTCATAGAGTGATGCAGCGTGGAAATAGGCCTTCAGCTCTACTTACCCACGCTGGCCAACATGTCCCAGCTACACTAGTCCCACCTGCCTGTGTTTGGTCCATATCCCTCCAAACCAGTCCTATCCATGTACCTGTCTAACTGTTTCTTAAATGTTGGCGTACTCCCTGCCTCAAGTACCTCCTCTGGCAGCTTGTTCCATTCACCCACCACCATTTGTGTGAAAAAGTTACGCCTCAGATCCCTATTAAATCTCTTCCTCTTCACCTTAAACCTATGTCCTCTGGTCCTCGATTCACCTACTCTGGGCAAGAGACTGTGCATCACCTGATCTATTCCTCTCATCATTTTATACACCTCTATACGATCACCCCTCATCTACCTGCACTCCTCACATGGGCCTCACTATATTATAATTTCCTGGATTATCTTTAATTTCCTTATACAAAATTTAAAAAATAGCTACTCTCCAGTTCTCTGAGACTTTGCCTGTGACAAGAGAAAATACAAAGATCCTCATTAAGTCCCTTGCAATCTTTTCTCTTGCCTCTCTTAATAACCTGGAATGTAACCACCTTAATGGTCCCAACGCCATCTCCTTCTTGATTTTCAACTCTCTGGCATAGCACATTAGTATTCCCCACGCTGATCTCACTCTCCTCCATGCTGCCTCACCCGCTGAGTTACTCCAGCATTTTGTGTCTACCTTCACTCTCCTCGATGTCCTTCTCCTTGGATAATACAGATGCAAAGTACGCATTTGGTACCCCACCTACATCCCCTGATTCTATGCACAAATTCCCTAATTTCTCTCTGGTTACCTTTTGGTTTTTAATTTATATATAAAAAGCGTAGGGATTTTTAAAATTTGATTCGCCAATGATATTTCACGGCACAATTTGGCCCTTCTAATTGTCCATTGGAGACCTTTGACCTATCTTCAATCGGACTTCGGTGTTATATCTTACGCTGAATGTTATAGCCTTTATCTGTACTATGTGGACGGCTTGACTGTATTCATGTACAGTCATTTTTCTGACTGGATAGCACGCAAACAATAACTTTTCACTGTACCTCGAAGCACGTGATAATAATAAACTAAACTAAACTAAATAAATGATGCTCTGTCCATGTCTGTAGGACCCAGACAATATTGCAGAAATTAAGGTCACCACTACGACAACCTTGTTGATTGTGCATCTTTCAGTAACCTGTCTATATTTCTTCTCCTCCATCTGCTGGCTATTGGGGGGGGGTTCTATTATAATCCCATTGGGGTAATTGCACCTTTTCTTTTTGTCCTTTCTACCTGTATTGCCTCAGTAATGCTGAATATTTTCAGCATTTTCTTTTCTTATATCTGATTTCTAGCATCAATTGAATTTTTAGTTGTATTGTTTGGTTTTCATTAAAATAGGTAGTCTGTTTTATGGATATGTAAAACTTGAGCATACATTTGGATTCACTACAGCAAGAAAATTCAGCAAGTTTTGTTGATCTCTGTGCCTCGGGTACGCAAAGTTTCTCAACATTTCTTTCAGAAAAGTAAAATCCAATCCTAATTTCCATACCTCGAGTTTTCCGTTAATCACCTTCTGTTTGTTTAGGGTTTGTTCAAGTAAGGCAGGGCCAGTTGTTTGGGTCAAAAAGGCAAAATGTAATTGTTGGGGTGAACATGACATGTTTTTACTCCGAGTACAACAAATTTGTGGTGGTCAGATGCACTGAGAAAGATCCTTTGCCGTCAGTAGCAACTCATTACATAGAACTAGTGTGAATGGGTGATCGATGAGCGTTGTAAACTCAGCGGGACGGTGGGCTTGTTTCCATGTTCTATCTTTCAATCAATCAAATTATATGCACCAGTGAGGTTGACATCACAGATTACACCTCATCTTTCAAGAATAACAAATAATTAAATGGATTAAGTATAAAATGGAATGGTTTATCTCAAACAATTTCACTGTAAGGTAGAGAAAAGTTTCAGTTATATCACGTAGAAACAAAGAACTGCAGACACTGGTTAAAACAAAGATAGACACACCATGCTGGAATGTTATCATCTTGTTACTTTTGGACTACTGTCTCTTTGTGTCTGCCCTCTATTAGTGGTTAATGGGGTGAACATTGTCATTTGCTTTTAGTATCTGAATCTGTTTTTATCTGCGTGGAAAATTTATTTTTATGTTTTCATTTAATTTTCAAAATTTGCAAAGTGTCAGTACTGAAATCATAATTTTAACTCACTTGTGCACCCACAATTCCAGGAATAGACCTAGTGCTGGAATAACTAAGTGGGTCAGACAGCATCTCTGGAGAACCTGGACAGATGGCATTTCGGGTTGGGAACCTTCTTCAGACTTTGTTGAACTCATGTTCCATACTTTACTACTTAACCTCCAGGCTTTGCCTTAATTATCTTATACTTTAACTATCACTCTGCTTTTAGTTTGCAACAATAATTTGCATTTATATGGTATTTTTAAGCTTGGTAAATGGTCAAGTCATCTCATAAGTCAAGCACTATTTGTCATCAGGGTGCAGAAGGGGTGTATCGGATTAGATGATATTGGCCACAAGCAGAAGTTTGACAAACTTGGACTGTTTTCTCTGGAATGTCAGAGGTTGAGGGTAGACCTGATAGAAGTATATAAAATTATGAGAGGCATTGATAGGATAGACAGTCAAAACCAGTTTCCCCAAGGTGGAAATGTCATAGACTGGAGGGCATGGCTTTAAGGTCAGAGGGGAAAAATTTAAAGGAAATGTGCTGGGCAGGTTTTCTACACAGAAAGTAGTGAGTGCCTGGAATGTGTTGCCAGGGGAGGTGGCGGAGGTGGTGATACGATAGTGACATTTAGGAGGCATTTAGATGGGCACATGGATATGCGGGGAGTGGAAGGATATGGATCATATGAGGCAGAGGAGATTAGTTTAACTGAGCATCATGGTTCATAATAATATACATACGGAGCTTGTTCAAAGACTTAAGTTTTAAAGTGGGTATTAAAGCAGCAACAGTAGGTGGATTGGTAACATTAATTAGTTCTGAAAAGCCGACGCTGACATGCTGGAAAACCTTATGATTAGCTAATGATTCCAGGCTGCTTGATATTTGCACCAATAAACCTATAATTTTATCTACATGTTTGTAATTTTAGATATCGTGCATATGTGAGAAATTAAAAAAAAAGTTTTGGTTTGTTCTTGTTAGCTTTCTTTGCAAGTTTGCACTTGTGTTACTGCTAGAACAGCTATATGACCATCAGTGGCCTTGTAGCAGAGTTTATATAGTCATACACAGCTATGGTGGAGGTGTAGTTATTTGGTTTCATCTTGTATTTCACGATGATTGAACGGTTTAATTAGTGCAGAGGGTAATGTGTGCTCTGCATTATCTTTTTTTTATCTCTTGTTTATGTGTGTAAATTTTAGAATGATGGAATCGTAGAGAAGTGCAGCATGGAAACAAGCCCACTGAGTCCGTATCAGTTGGCAACTACTCTTGATGCTGACATGCTGAAAATTAGTAGTTAATGGGGTGAACATTGTCATTTGTTTTTAATATTTAAATCTGTTTTTACCTTTCTGTGTGGAAATTTATTTTTAAGTTTTCATTTAATTTTCAAAATTTGCCCATTGATACTAATTCCATGTTAATCCTACTTTTTATTCTCCCAACATCTTCGTCAGATTCTACTACTCATTTATATAATGGGGCAATTTAGACGGGCCAATTTTCTTGCAGTTCTCCCATTTTTTTTCCTTGCATTCAGAGCTTCCCTCATATCACACACTTTCATGTGAATAGAATGGGCTCGTGGTCCATTTGAAGACCCGACTGTCAATTTGCTAAGATAGTTCTTATCTTCCTGATTTTATTATTTATGTTTCTTTCTGGATCGTGGTCCCTTTTGCATAAATATGTTGCAGGCTATTCAGAGTAACTGGGTTTAGATTGTCAAACATACACAAAGTATTAGAGCTTGATAATGCTAACTTGCCTGTAGAGTTTCAGAAACATACTTTGTTTGGTGGCTTCAAAAGGGAATTGAATAGGCATCTAAAGGGAGAAAAGTTGATTGCACTTGGGAGAGAATGGGGCAATGGAATGGGGCAAGGGCGGCACATTGGCGCAGCGGTATAGTTACTGCCATACAGTGCCGGAGACCCGGGTTTGTTACTACAGGTGCTGTCTGTACAGAATTTGTACGTTCTCCCGGCGACTGTGTGGGTTTTCTCCAGGTTCTCCGGTTTCCTGCCACACTCCAGAGACGCACTGGTTTGTAGGTTAATTGGCTTTGGTAAAATCGTAAATTGTCCCTAGTGTTTAGGGTAGTGCTAGTGCTAGTGTGCTAGGTATAGTAATTGATGGTCGGTGCGGACTCGGTGGGCTGATGGGCCTGTTTCCACACTGTACCTATAAAGTCTAAAAGTCTAAACTGAAGGGATTGCTGTACGAGAAGCTAGCATGGACTATGGGCAAATGGACACCTTCTGTGCATGAAAATTATAATTTAAAAACATTATTTGCCAACTTGACAGTATTAATCCTTTGTGTCTTGGAACTGTAATTTTACTTTGGCTCAGAATTAATATTTGATTCTGCTGTTATAAATTCCCAATGTTGGGCGAGTCCAGAACCAGGGGCCACAGTCTTAGAATAAAGGGGAGGCCATTTAAGACTGAGGTAAGAAAAAACTTTTCACCCAGAGAGTTGTGAATTTGTGGAATTCTCTGCCACAGAGGGCAGTGGAGGCCAAATCACTGGATGGATTTAAGAGAGAGTTAGTTAGAGCTCTAGGGGGTGGTGGAATCAAGGGATATGGGAGAAGGCAGGCACGGGTTATTGATTGGGGACGATCGCCATGATCACAATGAGTGGCAGTGCTGGCTCGAAGGGCCGAATGGCCTCCTCCTGCACCTATTTTCTATGTTTCTATAAAGTGTTTGGAGACTTTTTAAAAATAAATTACAGGCATAACATGCAAACATTTGGTGTTATCGTTAAACATTGTTCAGTAACATGATTGCTGTTCAGTAATTGCAATGTTTGCTCGTTCTAATCTAGTTATCTGTACTCTGAGACGCAGCCTTGATGCTATTATTTCAATGGAGCCTGCTGCGATCTTGCAAGATATCCAGTCAACAGAGTTGATTGAGTTGACATCCAATCTAATGTTTTCCCAAGATGGTGTGCATTTGTCCTTGGAAGAGGGTTAGGAAGGAGGATTGTATTCAGTGATATTTTAGCTTTTATTTTTCCAAATTGGGAACCTCATAGAACATAGAAAGTTATATCACAGGAACAGGCCCTTGGGCCTACAATATCAGTACCGAACATAATGCCAAGATAAACTAATCTCATCTGCCTGTGCATGATCCATACCAATCCATTCCCTACATATCCACGTGCCCATCTAAATATAAAAAACTGAGATTTTTCTCCCTCATTTCGGAGATTTTATTATGGTGGTTAGATTATAATAGCACTTGCATTTGTATGTTTAAGAAGGAACTGCAGATGCTGGAAAATTAAAGGTAGACAAAAATGCTGGAGAAACTCAGCGGGTGAGGCAGCATCTATGGAGCGAAGGAAATAGGCAACGTTTCGGGTCTCGACCCGAAATGTTGTCTATTTCCTTCACTCCATAGATGGTGCCTCACCCGCTGAGTTTCTCCAGCATTTTTGTCTACCTTGCATTTGTATAATGCCTTTCAAGTCAAAATATCTCAAAGCATTTTGTGCTCCGTATTCATTTTATTAAGCAAAGACAAAAAACATTTACACAACTGGACAGTTTCTGGTGACATTTGCCAGCACATGAATGATCTGACTTTGGTGATATCCTACAGTAGCAATCTGTTTTCATTCTATATGGGCCCTGCCTTCAGACTTGGGTTGTACTGGAATGATGTGAAGTAAACCTGTAGTCAGAAATTTGCTCTGGGTAATTGCTGCATCCTATACTTTACCATACTGACACAACATGTTGGTACACATACGTTATCTGTCTCTTGTACCCAGAGCAGAGGAGCAGGTGCTACATAACTAATAAGCCAGAAAATTGCAGAAAATCTATTGTACACACCACGATAAACATGCAGCACTGGAAACACAGCGGTGCAGCTGGTACAGCTGCTGCCTCACAGCTCCAGGGACCCAGATTCGATCTTGACCAGGGGTGCTGCCTGTGTGGAGTTTGTGCATTCTCCCTGTGACCGCGTGGGTTTTCTCTGGGTGCTCTGGTTTCCTGCCATATTCCAAAGATTTGCAGGTTAATTGCCTTTTATAAATTGCCCCTAGTGTGTAGGATGCAAAAGTAGGATAACATGGAACCATTGTGCGGGTGATCAATGGTTGGCGCAGACTTAGTTTAGAGATGCAGCATGGAAAGCGACCCTTCGCCCAACTGAGTCCACCATGAGAAAGTGTCAAGACTCCGCTCTGGGCCACTTGGACTACAAAAACTCATATGTCAGGCTGTTATTCATTGACTACAGCTCAGCATTTAATATAATCATCTCCTCCAAGCTGGTTACCAAGCTCTCAGATCTGGGTCTATGCGCATCCCTCTGCAATTGGATCCTCGACTTCCTCATCCACAGACCGTTGTCTGTCCTTATTGGTGGAAATGTGTCATCCTTGATAACAATCAGCACGGGAGCGCCTCAAGGCTGCGTGCTCAGCCCCCTGCTGTACTCAGTCTATACTCATGACTGCGTAGCCGGTCATAGTGTGAACTCCATCATCAAGTTCGCCGACGACACCACTGTTGTGGGACGAATCACTGATGGTGACGAGTCAGAGTATAGAAGTGAGATCGACCGATTGACCAAATGATACCAGCACAATAACCTGGCCCTCAACACCAGCAAAACCAAGGAACTGATTGTGGACTTTGGAAGGAGTAGGATAGGGACCCACAATCCCGTTTATATGAACGTGGAAAGGGTCAAGAACTTCAAATTCCTGTGCGTGCATATTTCCGAAGATCTTTCCTGGTCCCAGCACACTGATGCAATTATAATGAAAGCACATCAGCGCCTCTACTTCCTGAGAAGATTACGGAGAGTAGGTATGTCAAAGAGGACTCTCTCGAACTTCTACAGATGCACAGCAGAGAGCATGCTGACAGGTTGCATCATGGCTTGATTCGGCAACTTGAGCGTCCAGGAGCGGAAAAGAATGCAGAAAGTTGTGACCACTGCCCAGCCCATCATCGGCTCTGACCTCCCCACCATCGAAGGGATCTATCGCAGTCGCTGCCTCAAAAAGGCTGCCAGCATCATCAAGGACCCACACCATCCTGGCCACACACTCATCTCCCCGCTGCCATCAGGTAGAAGGTACAGGAGCCTGAAATCTGCAACATCCAGGGTCAGGAACAGCTACTTCCCCACAGCCATCAGACTATTAAACTCGCCATCAAACAAACCCTGAACTATAACAGCCTATTGCACTTTATCTGTTTATTTATGTGTATATGTATGATCTATGCTATATAGACACACTGAACTGTTCTGTATTTATGCGTACTATATTCTGTTGTGCTGCAGCAAGCAAGAATTTCATTGTCCTATCTGGGACACATGACAATAAACTCTCTTGACTTGATTAGCCTGAGGCTTTTTCACAGTGTAAGTCACGAGTGCAACTAAATTAAAATATATCTGTTGGATTCCTTTGATTTGAACCATTCTCACTGTACTTCCCCAGATCGCAAAACAAAAATTAGACTGACTGCATAGCCTGTCAAAATTAATTAAAGTTTCATTTCTTACAGAATGTTATTAGAGGTCAGTTATGTGCCAATATTGCAACAGTCAAGTCAGCAGGTTTTGAATTGGAGTTAAGCTGAGAAAAGACCAACACCTTAATTGTTAGAATATTCTTAGAATTTTTCGACTATATATGAGACAAATCACACAATGTATAGAACATATGTTGTCGGGAACAAGAATGTTTTCACAAGGAATTTAGTACAGATCCACCACTGATTTTCCGACAACTGATATTTTAATCCGGACATAATTACGGGAGGGCGCTTGAAACACCCCCTGGAAGTCGCCCCCCCCCACCCGAAAATGTGGCGCCTAGGCCGGTGAGAAGGTCGCCTGGCGCGGCTTTAAACGCCGTGGAACTTGTCATCGCCCGCCGGGGGCTTTAACATCGGGAGAGGATGGAGAGCAGGGGAGAGAGAAGACTTTGCCTTCCATCACAGTGGGGAAGATGTTCACTGTGATGGATGTCTGCATGAATTGGGTTGGTTGTGTGTCTTGTAAAATTGTTTCTTTTTGTTGTATGGCTGCAGAAACCAAAGTTCCTAACAGAAAAATAAAGTTAATTGATTGATTGATTGAAGGTCGATCTCGACCTCATCAGGACTTCCGCGGCCGATCGGTGGGTTGGATTTGCCCCCTGCGGTCAGGGCTTTGGAACTCCAGCTGTCCTGGGCCGCCAGATCTGATCCCATAGCTGACTTCTGAGGCCGAATTTGAGGACAGTATCTCGGCTTCACGACGGCCGAGGCAGACCGTTCCGTTACCGTCGGACTCCTCTCGGAGGCCGTGACCTCTGTTGGTTTGGACAATTGGATAATCTGGCAAGACTTTGGAAACAAGGGTGCTGGAAAATTGGTGGCTGGATGACCAGCTGAAATCTCTGTTTAAAAGTGAAAATCTCAATTGCACTGTGATTCTGCAGTTTAAAATCAATAATACAAGAACAAACTGTTTCCCAGATCATGCAAGTTGGATACAGTGTTATGATTGATGAAGGCATCACACGTACAAAGGCGTTGCAGCTCATTAATATGGACTGGCTTAGGCCTAATTTATTTACTTTCCAAAATAGTATTGATACAATTTTACGAGTTAACCCATAATTTCCACGTGAGTTGGCACTGCGCAGTTTATACAGGAACTGAAAACCCCCACAAAAAGGCAGCATTTCTCGAGAACATGGATTAGTAACGTTTTCGGGTCTGAACCCTTCTTCAGACTGATTGTAGTGGGGGAAGAAAGCTGGGAAAGAGGTGCAGGCGGGAACAGCTCGGCAAGTGATGGGTGGGTACTGGTGAGGGGGTGTTTAATTGACAAATGCGTGGACAAAGGTCAGAGATGGGATGAAGATGGGGAGATAAGGAGAGAAGAAGTTGAGATGAAAAGGAGAGAAAAGAGTGTTAGGAGACAAGCGGAGTGAGAAGCAAAGCCAGAGGGAGGGATATAGGTGGAAAGGACAGGGAGGAAGTGTAGCAGGATAGTTGGAGAAATGGGTGGGAACCATGGTGGGGCAATGCAAGGGAGACTGGTAAAATGGTGGTGGGGGGGGGGGGGGGGGGGAAGGTGTAACTCAAATTGGATAATTCAATGTTCATACCATTTTAAGTTATCCAAGCAGAATATGAGGTGCTGTTCCTCCAGTTGATGTGTGGCCTCACTCTGACAATGGAGGAGGCCCAGGGCAGAGAGATTGCCATAGGAATGGGAAGGGTAGTTACAATGGTTTGCATTGACTTCTCTAACTTCAAGTAACCCTTGCTTTCCCTCTCTCTCCATCTCTTCCACTTCCTAGTTCTCCAACCAGGTCTGACTGTCTCCAACTACATTTTATCTCTGTTTGCTTTGTTGTTTCCTTCTCCCAGCTAACAATGATCTACTCTACATTTTCCTTGATATCATCCACTTTGTCCTGTTTTCACACCTTACACTTCCTTATCTATGTATCTCCCTCTCCCCTGACATCAGTCTGAAGAAGGGTCTCGACCCGAAATGTCACCCATACCTTCTCTCTAGAGATGCTGCCTGTCCCGCTGAGTTACTCCAGCATTTTGTGTCCACAATAGTTAGCAGCTTGGAGATGCAGCAGGCCAAAGCTGACCGAGTGCAAATATCTAGCAAAATGGTCGCCTATGCTACACTTAGTCTCGCCAATTTAAAAGAGGCCACATGGAGAGCACCGAATGAAAGGTTGGAGTAAGTGCATGCTTTGAAAAAATTGCCATTGTCTTTCCATTTTTTTTAGGAGGAGGAGAGAGAGTGAGAGAAACTACTCAGTTAACATGACCTCAATGGGAAGTTGTAGTTGCAGTTGTATAAGACATTGGCAAGGCCGCATTTAGAGTATTGTGTTCAGTTCTGGGCACCATGTTATATGAAAGATGTTGTCAAGCTGGAAAGGGTTTAGAGAAGATTTACAAGGATGTTGCCAGGACTAGATGGTCTGAGCTATAGGGAGAGATTGAGTAGGCTGCGACATTATTCCTTGGAGCGCAGGAGGATGAGAGAAGATCTTCTAGAGGTGTATAAAATCAGGAGAGGAATAGATTGGGTAGATTCACAGTCTATTGCCCAGAGGAGGTGACTCGAGGACCAGAGGACAAAGGTTTAAGGTGCAGGGGAAAAGATTTAATAGGAATCCCAATGTTTAAAAAACAGTTAGGCAGGTACATGGATAGGACAGGTTTGGACCAAACACAGGCTGGTGGGACTAGTGCACCTGGGACATGTTGGCCGATGTGGGCAAGTTGGGCCGAAGGGCCTGTTTCCACACTGTATTGCTCTATGACTACAACATTCATGATCAGGATATTACTATTAAAAGAGTATAAATCCCTTGAAATGTTAAGTTATTCAAGGAGAGCCAGCATGGATTAGGTAACAGTAGGTAAGGCCTGATAACCCCAAATAATTTCTTTGAAGACAATTATGAGAGGCAAATGCAGGGTACACAGTCAGAACCTTTTTTCCTGGAAAATCAAATACTAGAGGGCAAAGTTTAAAAGAGATGTGCGGGGCAGGTTTTTTACATAAAGAGTGGTGAGTACCTGGAACGTGCTGCCGGGGGTGGTGGTTGAGACAGATACGATAGTGGCATTTTATAGACTTTTGGATAGGCATGTGGATGCACAGGAAATGGAGGGATATGGATTATGTGCAGGTAGCTAAGAGTTAATTTTGCCGTCATGTTTGGCACAGACACTATGGGCCGAAGGGCCTGCTCTTGTGCTGTTGTATGCTATGTTCTCAGTGACTAAAGTAGTGGACAGTGGAATAAGAATGAATTTCTAGAAGGCAATAAATAAAGTCCATAAGTTCTGATGATGAATTATCAACCTGAAACATTATCTATATTCTTTCTCCAAGGATGTCACTTGAATATTTTTAACATTTGCTGTTTTTATTTCAGATTTCCAACAACTGCAGCTTTCATTTTGTTTTCCATTCACTCTTAGCCAAACTGGAAGCTTGTGGAATCCTTATTAATAGTAAGATTAAACGAGAATTTACCAGTTTGAAGTTTGATCTGTATTTTATGAGGAGTTACGATGAGGGATTACGTGAAGAACCCGTCCAGCACGCATGCGCGACATACTTCAAAGCAGCGGTGTGGAATCACAGGAAACACAATAATTGAAATAAACATAGTAAAGAAAAGGAGAACTAAAAATATCAGTTGATCTCTATAATTGAGGGTGAGAGCGGAGGGCACGTAATCCCTCATCGTAACTCCTCATAAAATACAGATCAAACTTCAAACTGGTAAGTTCTCGTTTAATCTTACTATTTTACTTCGGAGTCACGTGAGTGACTACATGAAGATTTTAAAGCTCTGATTTCAAACCGTGTAACAGTTCATACTTCACTCGCTGCTGAAGTCATTCGAGGGAGGAAGTATGTTATCGTAATCAACCATGAATCTGTTTGTAAAACAATAATGGTGTTATTAACAATAACAAGACCAAAATACTCCCCCGGGCTTAAATTATATATTTGCAGATTCCAATACTTTTTCTGCAAACGATACAGGTTCTGCCAGCGGCTTGTTATAAAAGTTTGGAACGTATACTCCCTAGACCACCCCGCTGTAGCCAGGATGTGGTCCATAGGCACGTCCATCCTCTTAGTCACCGATGTGGATGCTGCCCTGGTGGAGTAAGATTTATACACGTTAGTATTTACTCCAGCAACTCCCAGTACCTGCTTGGGCCACTTGAGATAGTTTGGCTCGTCACCCGACCATGAAGTTTCTTGTGGCTGACCCATAAGGCTTTTTCTCTCCCTCTGGGATTTCTTATTGTGTCGATGTAGTTCAATAAGTGGGTCATGACACATAACCGTGGTTCAGGTGGGTATGCCCGGAATTCCATGACTGGACCTGATGTTCCTGGTCTGCTCTGTTTGACCAGCCCCTGAATGGTAAATGTGACACGGTCTGGTGTTATAACCATATTGTCCAATCGCAGTAGATGGAGAAACTGGACTCTTTGTGCTGAGACAAGGCCATCAGCATGGCCGTCTTCAGGGTAGGCTGTTCCAGGGTGAGGGACCTGGCTGGTGACCATCCCCTAAGGTACGTCAGGACCACACTGACATCCCAGATTTGGGTGTACCTAGGTCTGGGGGATTAGAGTTGAATATGCCTCTCCTGAGTTTGATCACCAGCGGGTGGTACCCTATGGCCTGTTGTCCTGGTGCCCGAGTTAAGTACGCTGACAGAGCACTTCTGGCTGTATTGATGGCACAGTAGCTGAGTCCTTCATTGTCGTGAAGACCTGCCAGGAACTCCAGTACAGGTTTTGTTGTAGTTGAATATGTAGTTCCTGTATTTGAACAGTATCTTCCCACTTCTTGATGTTCGCCAAGTATGTTCCCTAGTGGATATGCGATGGGATGCTGTCATCGTGTCGATAGTGCTGTCTGACAATCCAGGCCCAGCAGTGGTCTTCCCAATTCTGCAACCCAGGCCCAGCAGTGGTTTTTTCAAATCTGCAACCCAGTAGTTTAATTTATCGTGGCATGGGTGGCTTATGCCTGAAACTGGGTGAGTTGATAAGTCTGGGCTACTGGGAAAATCATTAGGGTTTTAATGACCATGTCGAGGACCACTGGGAACCATGACTGTGGGTTTAGTCGGGTACTATCAAAATACCTGAAGCAGAGTCCATCTGTATTTTGTGTAGTACCTGACTAATGAGGCCGTAGTACCCGACTGATGAGGTAGAAAAGGGGAGAACATAGAGATTAGATTCCCCCCCCCCAGTTCAGCGGGAATGTATCCATTGCCGCTGCCTCAAAGTCTGGTTTCATGCGACATACATCGGTACGTGGTGATTCAATTGGAATACAAGGAAATCGATATCTGGTGTTCCATATTGCTTTGTATTTTCAGCAAATACTTTGGTTTAATATGTCTGTTTACAGTATTTAGCTCACCTGGTAGGTAAGTTGCTGATGGTCAAATAAATTTGACGACATACGGTTACCAATTGTTAAATAAATTGTCACATGATATCGATTTGATTCCGCCCAAGTGGTTTGGTATATGTCACCACTGTGATGTTGTTAATTTATAAACGAACATGCAAAATGGTGCACTACTGAACAATATGCTTTTACCAATAGAACGTACTCAATGTTTCCAACTAGGTTTTATGCCCAGTGTCTATAGTGATGACGACTCCAGATTAGTCTATTTGCCACCATGTGTTATTTTATTTAAACACTAGCACCTTAGCTCTAATGGAAAGGTTCAAGTTAAGTAGCTGGTAATGCTGCTACTAATTCCCAATTACTCTTGCCACTTTGTTGAATGGTTGGTTGATTGTTACCATTAATTGTTACAGGTTGTGCCATACGCTGACTCTCCTTATGGCTATGTTATAGATGAGTGGATAGAGTTAATTGAATACCAGATAGTCAATAGTTGTGGATGGTGTCAACGTAGATTTATCTGGATTGTATGACAGAGCCCAGGCTAAATAAGTTTTAGTAGCTAATGCTGCTGATTTAGCTATTTCCATGGATTTGTCTATCTTTAATATCATGGAGACATGCCATGACGATATGTTCCTTAATAGTGTCAGGGCTGGTTTGAATATCTGGAAACAGTTTTGGCTCATATTAGCCATTGTCAATAATTTATACTGCCATAGTTACCCCATCCAGGTAAATTGTGGTATCTCCGAAAATCTTTTATGAATGGGTACTGAATAGTATGCATCTTTTAAGTCGATGTCTACCATAAAGTATCCTAGGAAATCCATGGTTAGCAGTTACAAGTTTCCATAAAGTGTGTATACCTGGTGAAAATACTCAAGTGGTTAAGTCAATGATGGTGCGACATTCACCATCTTTGGGTTTTTTGGTACCAAAGGTTCACATTAGACTTCTTTATGACCACTTTGTATATCTTCTCCAATTAGCTAGTCCCTCATGTTCTTTTTTTAGTGGGAGGGTAGACCCCTTTGGGGTGCATGCTGAACTGGTGGCAAGTTTCTTAATTCAATTTTTATCCTTGAATATTTTTGGTATATAACTACCAAGTGTGATAGTTCTTCATGCTTCCAACCCAGGTGTGACCCCCCCCCCCCCCCCCCCCTTTTAGTACAAACCCATCACCTTTTATGTGATGGTAGGAACCATACTTATCTGTCTTCACTGTTGTTTAGTGGTGTGTTCATTTCTTCGGTTTCTGGTTCCTTGTCTGTAGGGATGGTGTTGTTGGGGGGTGGCGCATTTTCCATGGGGCCTGCTCTGGACCCTGGCCTGAGAAGGCTTACGGGGGCTGGCATGCGGGCCCCGAGCTTTCACCAGTACCATTAAGTAGACGCCTACTGGTGGACGCGTGGAGGTACTGCTGTCTGGTTTTGTGTGGTGCTCATTCCAGGCCCTGCCCTCTTGATGCCGAATATCTTGGACACTTTGTCCAGTTTTTTAGGCTTGGTTTGGTAACTTGCCAGATAGCAGGATCTGTGGTTGTGAGGTCGGCGTTCTCACAGTCCTGTGAATTTTTTAGGTTGAGGGCAGGTTTTATGACTTCCTTCGAGAAGTTGCGGAGCATACTGTGAACAGTAGGGTCAGGTGTTTTACCATACTACCCTGCCCCTCTGGAATGAGCATGCGAAAATGATAGCCGACGTCAGGGGTATCAAATGCAATTTAAGATATTTGGGTTTTTAAATGCCCTGCTCAATGTACCCCCAATAATGGTGGGCACTTTGAGTAAATGCAATTTTGGGGAGGCGTGATAAAATCCAACGCATCATGACTACCTGTCTTGGAGAGGTTTTTTTTGTTGTTGTTTTTTTTGGAAAAAACGGGTAGTAAGCTGGCCGTCAGTTTAGACTGAAAAGGCCATCTCGCTCGTGGTGTAGCCACGTAGCGGCCACACCCAGCAGCTCTTCCTGATCCTGTACCTCAAGCATACTCTCGATGTTGTTCAGCCAGTGACCCCTCTTCTTGACCAGCCCAGCCCTGGTCGCCATCGATCCCTCGATAAGGGAGATGGCCAGTGTTGTTAGTGCACTGGAGCGGGAGTGTTATGCTCCCTTGGCGAGCTTGCCCCAGCTCCCGAGACAAGTCTCGCTGGAGTTTTTTACTCCATGACCTTACTCTAGGCTTGGAGAACAGACACTTACTTGCTCTCGGGCGGTAGTTTGAAGTGCCGGTTCCATCTTCCGTGTCTGTCTCCAGCCCGAGGTTTGGTTGCTGACTTTGCTCTAGAGGCTGCCTGCCGTTTTCGGGCGGCATTTCTGCGGTTCTCGGGAGGCGAGTCTCCTTGTCGGGAGTATGCAGGGGTTACCGGACGGTTTTTGAGTTTCCCTCCAGTCCGCTGCTGTTGGTCAGACAGCTGTTAGCGGACTGGGCATCGGCTCAGTACCCTGACTGTGGACCGCAGCGTGTGTAGTCCAGGTGCCGCCTCTCCCCCCTCCACTGACGGAACGCTCCTTCCCTGGAGTCGAACGGGGGCCGCTTCCCTCTGTTCTGCTTTGCTCTCTCCAGTTTCCCCTGGAGCAACAAAGAGGAGCAAAGTTGTAAATTCGAACCTGTGGGTAAGTACTTACCTAACGGTCCGTTCCTTCAGGCTTGTAGCGGGAGCGCTCGTACTCCCGTTCGTCGCTATTGCATCTGCGTGAACGCTCATGTCGCGCATGCGTGCTGGACGGGTTCTTCACGTAGTCACTCACGTAAAATTAATGGATGAATCCTATATTGGAACCCTTATTAATTCATACCGTTTATAATCTCCACTACACATATGTGCATGCCACCCTTTACATGGTATTACGGTACTACACAGCTCTACACTAGCAAGGTCAGCCAGCTCGCTCTCTCTCACAAGCCAGCGGAGCTAGATGAGAATGGCTGGCTGTTTGAATGTTCCTGTTTGCCTATGGAATAAAGATTGATCTTCATAATGTGTGTGTTGCTGTGGATCATTCATAAACAAGGGCCAAGTTATTGATCTGGTCAGGGAGTTAGCTGAAGAGCAGGAAACCAAGAGTATGGTTAACGGTCGGGTACTTGTAGTGCCAGCAAAATCAGAAAGTGTGGGAGGAACTCAGGGGGTCAGGCAACATCTGTGGAGGAAATGGACAGATAACGTTTTGGGTCGTGAACCTTTTTCAGACAGTGGTGTGGAGGAGAAAGGTGGAAATGAGTGGTGGGGTGGGTCATAGCCTGGCAAGTGCTAAGTGGATAAGCGATTTGCATCCATATATCCCTTCGTTATCACTTTTTCCACAGCCAACAATGGACCATTGTGGGCTCCACCTTTCCTTGGTCATAGGTGCCGGCTCTGATTTGTTCTGAACCACTTCATGCCTCTAGTTTCCCTCTCCCCTGACTCTCAGTCTGAAGAAGGGTCTCAACCCAAAACGTCCCCAACTCCTTATCTCCAGAGATGCTGCCTGACTCGCTGAGTTACTCCAGTATTTTATGTCAATCTTTGGTGTAAACCAGCATCAGCAGTTCCTTCGTGGACACAAGTGTTAGGTGGATACGGGTGAGGTTTTGTTGTGATTGGCGGATGTGTGGAGTAAGTAGTGATAAAGGCTAGAGGTGAAAAGGAGACGAAGAGTGTCAGATGCGGGGAGAAGAGGAGTGAAAGGTGAAGCCAACGAGAGGGATATAAATGGAAGGGAATGGGGGTGGGAGAGGTTTGAGCGGGGAGTAAAAGGAAAATGAGGGAGTCGTAAATGGGTTTCAAGTTTCAAGTCAGATTTATACGTCACGTGCACAATAAAGTTAAATGAAATGAACTTGCAGCAGCGGTACAATAAAAAAGAACACACAATACACAATAAAAATTTAACACAAACATTGAGTGTACGAAGGAGGGGAAAGGAGCATACACACAAGTTATAGGAGTAGAATAAGGGCATTTGGCCCATCGAGTCTACTCTGCTATTCATTCATGGCTGATCTCTGCCTCGTAATCCCATTTTCCTGCCTTCTCCCCGTAACCCTTGACTTGTTCTAATCAAAAATGTGCGTATCTCTGACTTAAAAATATCCACTGACTTGGCCTCCACAGCCCTCTGTGGCAATGAGTTCCACAGATTAACTACCCTCTAAAGAAGTTCCTCTTTACCTCCTTTCTAAAAGAAGGCCCTTTAATTCTGAGGCTATGACCTCTGGTCCTAGATTCTCCCATCCTTTCCACATCCTCTCTATCTATATCTGTATCATTATTCTCTAAGTTTCAATGAGGTCCCCCCCTTCACCTTCTAAACTCCAGAAGAAGGGTCTAGACCTGAAACGTCACACATTCCTTCTCCCCAGAGATGCTGCCTGTCCCGCTGAGTCACTCCAGCATTTTGTGTCTATTGTCAATCCTCATATTCCGCTTGGGTTGCTGGCAATCCAACAATATGAACATTGAATTCTCCAATGTCAAATAGTACCTCTTACCCCCTTCCCACTGCACCCCACCCATTCTCCTTGTCCCGCTGAGTTACTCCAGCATGTTGTGTCTATCTTTGGTATAAACCAGCAGTTCTTTAATTCTGCATGAATAAGTGGTATTTTGGGTCGGGACCCTTATCAGGCTGATTGTGTGGGGGGGAGGTGGAAAAGGTGGGGGGGGGGGGGACAAACCCAGCCAGGCAGGTGAAGGGGGTGGAGGAGGGGTTTCATTGGCAGATCATTGGACAATTGCCAGAGATGAAAAGACAAAAGGCTGTGAGATAAGGAGATAAGATGTGTGAAATGTGAAGCCAGAGGAAAGAGTATGGGTAGAAGGGGAGTAGGTGAAAGTGGGCAGAATTGTGGTGAAAAAGGTGCATATCCACGTGAGACATAGGGAAGAGCTGGGCGGAGGTGTTGATGTGTTTGTTCATTATAGTTACCTAAAATTGGAGAATTCAATGTTCACACTATTGGGTAGTAAGATACCCTAGCGGAATGAGATACTGTTCCTCCAGGTTGTGTGTGGCCTCACTTTGACAATGGAGGAGGCCCGGAACAGAAAGTTCAATGTGGGAATGGGAAGGGGAGTTAAAATGGTCGGCAACTGGAAAATCTAGCAGGCCTTGGCGGGCCGAGCACATGTTCAGCAAAACAGCCGCCTAGTCTATGCTTGTTGTCTCCAATGTAAAGGAGACCACAGAAGATAGTTAAGAAGACATGTTAAGCAGTGCATAAGATAGCAACTGGTAGAGAAGTTTAAAACTGGAAAACTCCAGTTTAAATTCTGACGGAGATAAGTTGGATCCAGCTGCTGAAAAATGTATGAAATCTATTGATATGCTGACAGCTAAATATAAGATGAAACTGTAAGAAGCCCCTCAATACAAGAGTAATGCGTAGGATAGGTAGTTCATCATGCTGCCTTAATAATGTTCTAATGGATTTTTGAATTGGCAAATGTACCAATTATAAATCACCAATTCTATCAACAATGAAAACTAATTCAATGTCTGCAGAAAGAAGTCTCATTAATTTACTTTCCACTTGTAGGATGTGTGTTCGCTGCTAGTCCAAGCCTGTCGACTTGTCCAGTTAAACCAGGAGCATCTGGTGAGCAAAATGTGCCAACTAATCCATCATTTGCTCAACCGCTTGCAGGTATGAACTTAAATAAAATGTTGAATTGGTATTAATAACTCTGTCAACCAATGAAGAGGAAACAGATCCGGTTCTGGTCCGGTGAATTCTCCTAGAAATGTTTGAACATGAATGTATGGCACGATATGAGTGTGACTCTGTGGTTGAATAATGGCCACCTGGCTGAAATACCTGTCACGTGGACATCGGCAACTTATCAGCCATCACCAAAGAGATTACAGTAAACACTTGGGAAACTTGAGCTTTGGAATTTTATAAGAAGGCCATGGAAAGGGAGGCACAGAATCTGATGGCATTGGAATATGTATTCAGGACAATACTGTAAAACATAAATTCAGTGTTCCTATGTATTCAAATTGGAGATATAAGATCTGTAAATGTATGCGAGCTACTGGCCTTAATTGTGATCTTAGACTTTTATGTTCTGGAAGTCAAGGAGTAACTCATAAACTAAATTGGAATGAGAAAAGTCATTTCTACCATGTGGAGAGGCATTGAACACAAGAAGGTGGGCCGTTCAGCCCCTTAAGAGTGTTCCACCATACACGGTGGAGCAGTGGTAGAGTAGCTGCCTTCTAGAGCCAGAAACCCAGGTTCAATCCTGATTATGGGTGCTGTCTTTACGGAGTTTGTACGTTCTCCCTGTGACCTGCGTGCATTTTCCCAGGGCCAGTTTCCTACCACACTCCAAAGGTTTGTAGGTTAATTGGTTTGGTAAAAAATGTCCCTAATTTGTGTAGAAAAGTGTGCGGGGATTGCTGGTAGGCGTGGATTCGGTGGGCCGAAGGTCCTGTTTCCGTGCTGTATCTCTAAACTAAATTTTAGCTGTAGGAAGGAACTGCAGATGCTGGTTTAAACCGAAGATAGACACTTAATGCGGCCTGTCCCGCTGAGTTACTCCAGCATTTTGTGTCTAAATTATAGCTGTTCAGTATCTTGGCTTTAATTACTCGGTTTGTCTATGTTCATAATATCCCATTTCTAACAAACAATCATCAACGTCTGGCTTCTGGAGGAACAAAATTCATGACATTATCTATTGTGTGAAGAAGAGATTTCTGATGTCACTAGAATGTAAATGGACAAGCTCTGATATGTAAGCATCTGATTTCTAGACAAGGTCTGAAGTAGGGTTCCGACCCGAAACGTCTTTCTCTCCAGAGATGCTGCCTGGCCTGCTGAGTTACTCTAGCACTTTGTGTCAATCTTTGGTATAAACCAACGTCTGCAGTTCATTCCTACACCTGATTTTTAAGCCCCCCCCCCCCACCCCACCAGAAGAAATGGTTTCTCTCTTTGAAAGGGGAACTGTTCTTTGTAATACATTAATCAGCTAAAGGGCCTGTCCACTTGGGCGTCATTTGCGCGTCATTTACATGACATCCCCAGGATTATGGGGTTCACAATATCATCGCGCGCCACCTGCATGACGCGCAAATTACGCCCAAGTGGGACAGGCCCTTTAAGGACTTTAAGTTGATGACCCTTTAAGTTTATGTTCTGACGGGAATACATCTTTAGAAATATGCAAAAGAATATAGACACAAAATGCTGGAGTAACTTTGCGGGACAGCATCTGGAGAGATGGAATGGGTGATGTTTCAGGCCGAGACCCTTCTTCAGACCAAGAGGGAGTCGAGAGTCGGAAGGCTGTGTGAAAACGACAGATCTAAGCAGATGCTGATAAGGAAATGTAGAATGGTTCATTGTTAACTGAGGGGAATATTACAATCAGTAATATTTAATCAGGAGGGCAACAGAAGTCGGAGAACTAGGACGGGGGAGGGACGGAGAGAGAGAGGAAAAGCCTCCTCCCTCAACTCTGTCCAGGTACCCCGTCAGTCCTTTCAGGTTAGGCAGAGGTTCACTTGCATCTCCTCCAACCTCATCTACTGCATCTGTTGTTCCAGATGTGGACTCATAAATCGGCTTGACCAAACGTAGACTGGGCGATCGTTTCGCTCAGTCCGCCTGAACCTACCTGATCTCCCGATTGCTGAACACTTTAATTCTCCTTCCCATTCCCACACAGACCTTTCTGTCCTAGTTCTCCTCCATTGTCAGAGTGAAGCTAAACGCTATTTGGAGGAACAGCGTCTCATATTTCGCCTGGGTGGATTACAGTCCAGTGGTATGAATATTGATTTCTCTAACTTCAGGAAGCCCCGACATTCCCTCTCTCTCTATCCCTCCGCCACCCAAGTCGCACTAGCTTCTCCTTTTCACCTAACAAACGGGGTCAAGGAAAGAGCATTCACGTCGCGGTCCTGTTTCGGCCAATCTTTCCATCACCACACACAAGATGCACAAGAAGCGACAAGACAGACACCATTGTATACAGATGCTGAGAAGTGTGTTCAGCTCTGACTGAACGACATCTAATCTTGTGTGTGGACTCGATAAGAAGCAGACCTAACAAACAGCTAACAATGGCCCTTTTCGTTACTTTTTTGTATATCTCTCGTTCATTGTTCTTTATCTCTCTACATTATCGCCTATATCTTCCAGTTCCCTTATCTCTAACCTGAAAAAGGGTCTCGACCTGAAACACCACCCATTCCTTCTCTCCAGAGATGCTGCCTGTCCCGCTGAGTTACTCCAGCTTTTTGTGCCTCTCTATGGTTACGAAGGTAGGGAAATCAATGTTCATACCGCTGGGTTATAAGCTGCCCAAGCAAAATATGAGATGATGTTCCACCAATTTGTGTGTGACCTCACTGACAGTAGAGGAGGCCCAGGACAGAAAGGTAAGGATGAGAGTGGGAGGGGGAGTTCAAGTGTTTAGCAACCGGGAGATTACATAGGCCTAGGCCAACTGAGTGGAGGTGTTCAGTGGAACGATCGCCGAGCCTGTGTTTGGTCTCGCCAATATATAGGAGTCCACATCTTGAACAGCGGACACAGTAGATATGCATTCTCTTTTTATAATGCGACCCCCTTTAGTTCTTGCATTATTCCAATATTATGGCACTGCACTCCCTCCATGGCCAATATTTCTTTACTGAGGATGCAGTACCCAGTACGGGGTGGAAAATTGCAACCTTCACGTGGTCCGCCCCGTTTTGACTAATGCAATCAACTCGACGTGCACAAACGGAAGATCAAATAGAACAAGTTGTCCAACAGGTTGTGCACGCCACACGAAAGAAGAAGAAGTACCCAGTACCAGTGCAAATGTGGTCGAAGAATCAGCTTTGCACATCTGTAGCGTAGCTTTCTCCCAGAAGCAAGGAGTAGCACAAACCTTTTTAATTATATCTTGAACTTAATGAATTCTGTACACGGACCCCACGATCTTTCTGCTATTCAGCAATTCTCAAGCCTCTTTCAATTATAAATTACTCTAATCCATCTTTAGGTTTGAAGTGGGTGACCTCAGATTTCTTCATATCATATCAAATTCCATCTGCCATAATTTTACTTGATCCATCAATATCCTTTCCTTGCAACCGTATATTTTTTGAACTGCTTACTTGCAGTGACATTTAACTTTGTTGTGTGGTTTGGTATTAAATACAATGAAAATTGGAATCTCCTCACTAAATCTGTGGATGAAAGCAGCCATCACATTATGCCACCGTTTTCTAACTCCGAACCTGTTCTCAGCGTAGGTCAGCGGGTTGGCTCCACTTCAAAATGTTCTCAATTTTGAGACTATCTCACATGTGGAACTTTATTGATTGCCTCCTGAAATTTCATGGCGGCACGGTGGCCCACTGGTAGAGTTGATGCCTTACAGCGCCAGAGACACGGGTTTGATCTTGACTACGGGTGCTGCCTGTACAGAGTTTGTACTTTCTCCCCGTGACCTGCATGGGTTTTCTCCGGGAGCTTTGGTATTCTCCCACACTCTAAAGCGTACTGGATTGTAGGGGTAATTGGCTTGGTAAAAATTGTAAATTGTCCTTAGCGTGTGTGGGATAGTGCTAGTGTACAGGGTGATCGCTGGTCGGCACATACTCGGTGGGCCGAAGGGCCTGTTTCTGCACTTTATCTCTATACTAAACTAAATATGAATAACATCCATAGACTCGTTCCTTGTCCACTATAATAGTAATCACCACAAGAAGAACAACTAAGTTAGTTCGGCATAAGCTGCCTTTACAGCTCAAAGGTTACTGGTCATATTTTTCCAAGTAGTAATGATAAATAGAGGTCACCATATTAGGATTATCTGGACTTTCCGAAGGCTTTCGCCAAGGTCCCACATAAGAGATTAGTATGCAAACTTAAAGCACACGGTATTGGGGGTTCAGTATTGATGTGGATAGAGAACTGGCTGGCAGACAGGAAGCAAAGAGTAGGAGTAAACAGGTCCTTTTCAGAATGGCAGGCAGTGACTAGTGGGGTACCGCAAGGCTCAGTGCTGGGACCCCAGCTATTTGCAATATATATTAATGATCTGGATGAGGGAATTGAATGCAACATCTCCAAGTTTGCGGATGACACGAAGCTGGGGGGCAGTGTTAGCTGTGAGGAGGATGCTAGGAGGCTGCAAGGTGACTTGGATAGGTTGGGTGACTGGGCAAATGCATGGCAGATGCAGTATAATGTGGCTAAATGTGAGGTTATCCTCTTTGGTGGCAAAAACAGGAAAGTAGACTATTATCTGAATGGTGGCCGGTTAGGAAAAGGGGAGATGCAACGAGACCTGGGTGTCATGGTACACCAGTCATTGAAAGTACAAACCCACTGACTCCCATGGCTATCTGCACTACACTTCTTCCCACCCTGCCTCCTGTAAGGACTCCATCCCCCACTCCCAATTCCTCCGCCTACGCCACATCTGCTCCCAGGATGAGGCGTTCCACACCAGGGCATCTGAAATGTCCTCATTCTTCAGGGAACGGGGATTCCCCTCCGCCACCATAGATGAGGCTCGCACCAGGGTCTCTTCCATACCCCGCAACACTGCTCTCTCTCCCCATCCCCCCCCCCCACTCGCAACAAGGGCAGAGTCCCCCTAGGAACAGCACCTCATATTCCACTTGGGGAGCCGGCATCCGGAGGGCATGAACATTGAATTTTCCCAATTTTGTTAGCTCTCGAGCCGTCGCCTCCCATCCCCCAGCCCTCGGGCTCCTCCTCCTCCTTTTTCCTTCCTTCTCCCCGCCACCCCCTATCAGTCTGAAGAAGGGTTTCGGCCCGAAACGTTACATATTTCATTCGCTCCATAGATGCTGCTGCACCCGCTGAGTTTCTCCAGCATTTTTATGTACCATTGAAAGTAGGCATGCAGGTGCAACAGGCAGTGAAGAAAGCGAATGGTATGTTAGCATTCTTAGCAAAAGGATTTGAGTATAGGAGCAGGGAGGTTCTACTGCAGTTGTACAGGATCTTGGTGAGACCACACCTGGAGTATTGCGTACAGTTTTGGTCACCTAATCTGAGGAAAGACATTCTTGCCATAGAGGGAGTACAGGGAAGGTTCACCAAACTGATTCCTGGGATGGCAGGACTTGCATATGAAGAAAGACTGGATAGACTCGGCTTGTTCTCGCTAGAATTTAGAAGATTGAGGGGGGATCCTATAGAAATTTACAAAATTCTTAAGGGGTTGGACAGGCTAGATGCAGGAAGATTATTCCCAATGTTGGGGATGTCCAGAACAAGGGGTCACAGTTTAAGGATGAGGGGGAAGTCTTTTAGGACCGAGATGAGAAAATCATTTTTTACACAGAGAGTGGTGAATCTGTGGAATTCTCTGCCACAGAAGGTAGTTGAGGCCAGTTCATTGGCTATATTTAAGAGGGAGTTAGATGTGGCCCTTGTGGCTAAAGGGATCAGGGGGTATGGAGAGAAGGCAGGTACAGGATACTGAGATGGATGATCAGCCATGATCATATTGAATGGCGGTGCAGGCTCGAAGGGCCGAATGGCCTACTCCTGCACCTATTTTCTATGTTTCTATTTTCTATCCCCCAAGATCAAACTGAGAAACCAATGTGTTGAACTAAGAAAATGCATATGCTTGTTTACAAAAAGGACATAAAGTGTTGGGGGACAGACAGTGTCTCTAGAGAACAGGTGACATTTTTGGTTGAGACCCTCCTTCAGAACCAACTTTAGTGTTAGTGGTTATTCAGACTTAATATTCAAGAAATAATCTTTAATAACAGGGGGGCATGGTGGCAATGGTTCAATGGTTCAATTATTATTTTATTGTCACATACACCTAGGTGTAGTGTAGTGAAATGCTTCTTGCCATGCAGCACATAAAGAAAGAATACAGACATAACAGTAATAAAGACATTTAAACATAAAAACATCCCCCCACAATGGTTCCCATTATGAGGGAAGGCACAGATTCCAGTCCCATCCCCATGTCCACCCATAATCGGGCCTATTGAGGCCTCCACAGTTGCCTCAGGCCGTTCTCACCAGGTGATGTTGGTCCGGCGTCGGGAGAGTCCTCTCAGCGGCTTGGGAACCCTGGAACGGCCGCTTCCGTACTGGAGGCCGCGGCTTCCGAAGCCGACAAGGCCGCGCCGTTTGGAGTTCCACTACTGGCAATCTCATCGCGAGATCCCAGGCTCCCGATGTACAGTTCAGCGCCGCCGCCCGCAGCTGGTCGCTCCTCAGACCCGCAGCTCCGCAATGTTTTTCGCCGGTCCAGCTCACCGGAGCTCCAGCGCGGCGACCCAGGCAAGGCATCGCCCGCTCCGTGATAGCGCTCCAGCGCTGTGCCGCCGCCGAAGCCGAGGTTCTGGGCGGTCCCCGACAGGAAACGCCGCTCCAGGCCCGCTGGTAGGCCGCGAGGACGGGTCGAAGCTGCAGCCCGGAGAAAAGCTGCCTCTCCGACCAGGTAGGGACCCTGAAAGGCAGTTTCCCCCTTCCCACCCCCCACACAAAAAAGTCAAGACCTCCAAACAAAACACTTTAACTAACTAAAAATAAAAATAAAACGGTGAAAAGACAGACCACTGCTGGCAGGGCAGCCGCGCACAGGTCAGCACCCCCTACACAGCGGTAGAGTTGCTGTCTTACTGCGCCAGAGACCTGGGTTCGATCCTGACCATGACCTGTCTGTACGGAGTCTTCACTTGACCTGCATAGGTTTTCTCCGGGTTCTCCAGTTTCCTCCCACACTCCAAAGACAGACAGATTTGTAGGTTAATTGGCTTGATAGAATTGTAAATTGTCCCTAGTGTGTGTTGGATTGTATAAAGTGTGCAGGGATCACTTGTCGGCGCAGACTTGGTGGGCTGAAGGGCTTGTTTCCGCGCTGTATCTCGAAACTAAATTAAACTTGTATTTAATTAATTCTGTACACAGATCCCAAGATCTTTCTGCGATTCAGCAGTTTTCTGCAGTAAATAGTAAATAGGATAATTATGGAGTAGGTGTATCTCTTTTGGGAAACTATCATTTGTGTAATGGATAATGGATGTGTGTAATGGATGGTAGTTTACACCCAGCGGTATGAATATTGACCTCCACTTTCAGGTAGTCCTTGCTTTCTCCCTCTTTCCTCTTCCCTACCCAGCTCTTCCACGGCCCACTGTCTCCGCCTCTTGCTTTCTTCTTCCTGCCCTCCCCCACCCCCACATCAGTCTGAAGAAGGGTCTCGACCTGAAACGTCACCTATTCCTTCGCTCCATAGATGCTGCCTCACCCGCTGAGTTTCTCCAGCGCTTTTGTCTACCTTTGTGTGTAACGGATGGTCAGCTATTTTCATTTGTGGCTGAATATTGGCCAAGATGTGAGATGTATGGTTGTTCTTCTCTAAGGTAACAGTGGATGAACAGAGCTTGGAATTACTCCTCTCCTACTGCATCCGAGCCCTACAGCAGTGCAACTCTTGGACTCATGTTGAAATACTGCAGGCGGTGGCTGCTCTCGTCTACGGCAACGGGCCACGCTGCCAGAAGGTATGTTTGTGCTTTTGATTTAGGATCAAGGATATGTTGCAGATCTCCTGTTATGTTTAAGGTGGTGTAAAGGAGATCCATCTGGATGTGGGAAATTGCAGGCTATCCTGATGTGTGTTGAATGAGTATAAAGTCAGTCATGCGGTGACACGGAAGTGGAGTCAAAGAGTCATACAGCGTGGAAACAGGCCCTTCGGCCCAATGTGCCCACTCTGGCCAACATGTCCCCGTTACACTAGTCCCACCTGCCAGCATTTGGCCCATATCCCTCCAAACCTGTCCTATCTATGTACCTGTCTAACTGTGTCTTAAATGTTGTGATGCCTCAACTACCTTCTCTGGCAGCTTGTTACATACTGCCACCACCCTTTGTGTGAAAAAGTTACCCCTCAGATTCCTATTAAATCTTTTCCACAGCGAAATGTATTAGTAATGTGAAAGGATTGTGAAAGCTATTTTATTTGAGAAAAGCAAAAGTAAATCCACAACAACGGGGAACAGATTGATCGAAGCATCAAAGAGCTGGCACACGGACATTCAGCAGAAATGGGAAACAAAGACATTCGGTTTCAGTTTAAATAAAAATGTTGCTGAGTTCACCTGCTCTTCCTCATAATGAATGTCATCAAACTCCTGATCAGCCAGTTTTCAAGATTGAGGAAAACATTGAAAATGCTCAATATCTGTGGTAATGCCGACTGGCGCTCGTAAAGGTCCATCACCAATTCTCCGGCACCCTTGGTTCCTGGGCCTTAATATCTGTTTAGCCGGACCAACAGAGGTCACGAAATAATGATACTACAATGCACCTCTAACCCACTAAATATGCCACTCCTGTCTCTCTAAAGTGCCTGGGAATGCTAGAAATTTAAATAAACATATATTAAGTGTCAATTAGTTTTACAGCAAAACTTGCATTTGTTGCAAGGGCAGCCTGGGCGCTGGTTAACAAATTGCCCTTGGCAGTCTCGATGAGAGTCTGATCGGCACCGCCCGCGGGGCCGAGGTGACAATTTGGTCACAGGTCACAGAGAGTGGTGAGTCTGTGGAATTCTCTGCCTCGGAGGGCGGTGGAGGCAGGTTCTCTGGATGCTTTCAAGAGAGCTAGATAGGGCTCTTAAAAATAGCGGAGTCAGGGGATATGGGGAGAAGGCAGGAACGGGGTACTGATTGGGGATGATCAGCCATGATCACATTAAATGGCGGTGCTGGGTCGAAGAGCCAAATGGCCTATTCCTGCACCTATTGTCTAATTTCCTGGCAGGACTACCGGGCCAGACCCCGTTGACCTGAGATTTGCCAAATCTGACAAAAATGTGGTTGGACGGGTACGCCCGCCGTCTGATGTGGGCCTCTGAGAGGAATCCTGGATCGGTGCATGTAGCAGAGCTGCCAAGTAGTACGGATTTTCCGCATTTTGTACGGAAATGCGATAAGAATACGGATGTACCATTTTGCGTTTTTAATCTTACTGCTTAAAAAATGCAAGGATATAAAAAGTCATGCTGTACCTCTAAAAATTATAGCAGATTAAATCTATTAATATTTAAAATGTCAAGATCTGGATGATTATTTTTGTAATATTTTATCTGCCTGTCCCGCTCCAGGTTTAAACAGCGCTGTCAGTTTAGCGTATGGGAATTTAAACAAAGAGTTGTCTGGTTCTAAATATAGCGCTACCAGCTGGAACGCTATGGGCTTTATACATAGCGCTATGGCCACAGCGCTATGGGTCACAGACTGTTCGGGGAGGGAGAGAGGGAGAAGGAGGGAGAGTGGGAGAAGGAGAGGGGGAGTGAGAGGGAGGGAGGGAATAAGACACGGAGGGAGAAAAATAGGAAGCAGTGAGGGAGGGAGAGGGATGGAGAGGGAGGATGGGAGGGAAAGAGGGGGAGGGAGAGAGAGAGGGGGAGGGAGGGGGGGAGAGGGGGGGGGAGGGAGGGAGAGGGAGGGAAAGAGAGAAAGGAGGGAGAGAGCGAGGGAGGGAGAGAGAGAGAGAGGGAGGGAGAGGGAGGCTTCCAAAATGGCTTCTACATCATTATCTGGTGCTAAAAGCAGGAAGCAGCCGTTCAAAAAGTAGTATACAAAGAGATGGCAATGAATGCACTGTCAAGTACGGTGCGTAGAAGACATGTCAATTGGTAGCAAAGTTATGTATTCTTGTACTCTTACATGGGTATGACCGCACATAAAAAAGATGTTTTTTTTTCAGCAAACTGCCACTGGGTAAAAATACAGATTTCCTCAGCAAAATACTGATTTTCAGGTACTAGAATACTGAAATGCTCTGACAAAACTTGGCAGCTCTGATCTAGGCTGCCGGGGAGCTGAGATACCGGCCGCAAAGTCGGCCTCGGATGTCGCCTATAGGAATGGATCCGCCGCTCTGGACGGGCCAGAGTTCCAGTGCCCCGGTGACAGGGGGCATCTTCCACCCGCTGATCGGCCGCGCGTCCCGATGAGGTTGAGATCAGCCGCCTCACCCGGCCTAGGTGCCACATTTTCGGGGGGACTTCCAGGGGGGATTTCAGGTGCGCTCTCATAATTTTGTCCAGTTAAAGGAGGTGCCGGAAAATTGTTGCCGGAAAATTGGTGTTGGACTTTTTTTCTTTTACTTTGAAGACCTTCAACACAAACCTGTAATAGTTAAGGTTGATGATAAATGTGAGATGTATTTTAAAATGTTTTTTTCTAGTTCCTTCCAGACCTACTTGGAAAAAATGGCATCTTACTGCAACTGAGTGCACCGACAGAGTCAGATGTGGACCTGCGGAGGGCAGCTGTGTACTGCATGGCTAATCTCTGTCTCAGGTAGACCTCCTGCTCTTTTCGTAGAATTATTTAACTGAAACCAAATCCTTCAGCCCTATTTTTTATCTCTCTCATTGGCCAGTGATTTATTTTCATTGATGGATGGGCAGAAAGAAAGTTAGAATTTCAGGGACATCATAGCAGAACGGCGCGGTGGCGCAGTGGCAGAGTTGCTGTCTTACAGCGGCAGAGATGCGCGTTTGACCCTGACTACGGGTGCTGACTGTACGGAGTTTGTATGTTCTCCTCTTGACCGCATGGGTTTTCTCCGGGTGCTCCGGATTTCTCCCGCACTCCAAAGACCTACAGGTTTGCAGGTTAATTGGTTTTGGTAAAAATTGAAAACTATTCCTAGTGTGTAGGATAGAGTTAGTGTACAGGGGTCAATGGTCGGTGTGGACTTGGTGGGCCGAAGAGATTTTTTCTGCTCCGTATCTCTAAATTGTAAACTAAAGAATGAAACCGTTTATGTCCCATGCACTGTTTCAACCTGTCAAAATGCAATATTCCATCTGATGATCAGGCTGGACACAATGCATTTTGAAAGTCATCTCAGACATATACCTGAGTTTTGTTTTGTTTACAGATACACCGTGGAAACAGGTTCTTCGGCTCACCAAATCCACCCGGACGATGGACACAAAGTGCTGGAGTAACTCAATTGGTCAGACAGCATCTCCAGAGATGCTGCCTGATCCGTTGAGTTACTCGTGCACTTTATTTCTATCTTTGGTATAAATCAGCATCAGCTGCTATTTGTTTCCACATCATGTCCACACTGACCATCCATTGCCATTTTGCACTAGTTCTATGTTATTCCATGTACTCATCCATTCTCTACACACTAGGGGGTAATTTACAGAGGGCCAATTAACCTACAAACCTGCTTGTCTTCAGGATGTGGGAGGAAACCACAGCACCACGAGGAAACCCATGTGGTCACAGGACGAATGTACAAACGCCACACATACAGCAGTCAAAGTCAGGATCAAACCCAGGTCTCTGGTGCTGTGAGGCAGCAGCTCTACCAACTACACCAGTGTGCTGTCCTCGGAAGTCTCTCAGAACAGATGGTTGTGGTTTAAATGTTGAATGGGTGGACAAAGGCAAAGGAGAGAAGAGGCACGGAATGTGAGGCCAGAGGAAGAGATGTTGGCAGTGAAAGGGAAAGGGTTGTTTTAGGTTAGTTACCTAAAATGGCAGAATTCAATGTTCATACTATTGGTTTGTAACCTGGACATATCAAACACATTATTTCTGTTTTGTTTCAAGTTATGATTATATTTTGATTTTGCTCCTTGACAACTGCAGGCCCATAGTCCCTGCTGAAATATGTGTTGTCTGATGCAGAATTTGAAAGGTGTTTTCTACTGAGCAGATTTACTGAGCCGGGCGGCATGTTGGCGCAGTGGTAGATCATCGTATCATAACGTTTAGAATAGGTATGAAAATTGTTGGACTGAAAAGGTAAAAAATAGTCAGCTGGAGAAGGGACAGTCTCAATGGGGTAAATTAATAGGACTGGGTAAATTAAAAGTAACGGAACCAAGCTAGCCTTTAAGGAAGAGATGGTTCAAGTGCACTCTAGGTATCTTCCACGAAAATGAAAGATATGCCAATAAAAGCCTGTTGGCCTGGGATGACCAGGGTGAATAAAACAAAACAGCTAAAATGGGCATGTGAAAATGTCAGGCTATAGTGGATGGAGTTCCCCCACCATAATCACACACCACTGCCTCTTGAAGAATACCGGCTGCTAGTTGCACTGCAGGAGGCCATCGAAATTGACAAGCAACCGCTTCTATCGACACTTGTGCAATGATACTCCCTTAAACAATGTAACAAACAGCCTTTGGTATTTTTAGCTATAGTAACAAAAATACATTTTCAGCTGTTAAAAAAAATGTTGTATTTGAAAACAACTAGTTTTGCTGAGTGATCGCTTTACCTTACTCGGTTATAGCGGGCAATCAGCAATATCCGACACCAATACTACCAATCTCCCCCCCACCCCCCCCCCCCCACGGTCCGTTACAACATTGGTTATCTGTAAGCCTTTATCTGGTTGGGCCCTCAATGTATTACACATTATATAAATAACTTATCTGTATTTCCCGGCAATGAAGACGCTATTTTTTACCTACAAATAAGGCACAAAAATTTACTTGTGTCTTGAAGGCCATAGGTTAGGTTGTTAGCCAAGAAAGATAGACTTGGCTATCCCTCAGTACAGCAACATGAAGAACGATGTTGCTGTACTGAGGGACAGCCAAGTCTATCCCTCATTGCTGGCAGCTGATGGGAAGCGGGTGTAAAAGGACATCACCGCTGGGGGGAGAGTTCCTTTCACAGCGTGTGGGGAGTCTGGCCCAGGTCAGCATTACCTGGGCTGCACAAATTGGCCGGGCTGCCAGGGGCAAAGCTGCGGGTAGGGCAGGAGGAGGGGGTCAGGGATCATGCCAGCAACTCTCTAACTGTCTCTCTGTGTCTCTCTGTGTCTCTCTGTGTCTCTCTGTGTCTCTCTGTGTCTCTCTC